>NC_138182.1:137589704-138189702 GCF_964194105.1 Spermophilus citellus | reverse complement strand
AGAGATTTCATTCAATAGGATTGGCTTCTTCCACGCAGATTGGACCAATTTGAGGAAGCCATCCCCCTGAGCTTGGTCAAGGCAGCAGGACTCTTTTCCTTACACCTGGGGCATTCTGCCTTAGGCTTTGAAAAATCCGGGGTAAGATGAGCTGTTGAAGAAGGTCATGAGTACCTCAGCAGTGTGCAAACAGTCGTGGCTCACCTCTTGAGAGCAATGTTAAGATTCTGACATCCTGAACTTGGTTAGGCTGGGTGATGCTGAGACCTTCCCTTCTGGCCCTGAGGGTTAGGCTAGGTCGGGTAGAAGTCAGGGTCAAAGTGTCACCCAGCTCAGTTGAAGGGAAGTAGACCTGTCTAAGGGGATTGTGCTCCCAGGCTTTTCTAGAGAGCTACCACAGCTTGAGCTTGACCTTTGTGTGAAAGAAGCAAATTTGGCTGCCACCGTATTGAACATTGTATTCAGTCCTTTTTTTGAGCAGCATATTTAAGAGTTAGATCGTTTGACTTATGCTGGAAGCAAGACAGAAACTATCCTGCTTTCCTGGTTTCATTCCACTGGGGAAACAAGTGAAATAAAAAATTTGTTGTTGCTGCCTAACAACAAATCACCCCAAAACCTAGTAGCATAGGAAGCAACCATTTTACTCACTAATCTCTTGGGCAGGATTTGGACAGGGCTTGGCTCTGATTCTGTTCATGTGGTGGTGACATGGTCTGGAGGGCCTTGGCTGGAAAACTGAATTCAGGTGGAACTACAGTGTCTTCAACTAGCTTTCCTGAGTGGTTTCAAAGTAGCTATATGGTAGCTTAGTTCTCACAGAGGACATTCCGAGAGGGGGGAAGTAGATACTGTCAGTATTCTAAGACCCTAGGACATTATTATGATAACACTTTTGCCTTATTCTGTCAGTTGAAGTGGTAGTCCTAGATCCTTTTGAGAATCAAGGGAAGGGGACATGGGCTCCATCTTTTAAAGGAAGGAATATCAGTTTGTAGCCATCTTTAGTATCACGAGGTAGTTCAAATAGTGCTAAGGGCTGTGAAAGAGACAGTAAGGCAATCTAGTAGAGAAATGTTGGGGTCAGTGGTGTGGGGCCCGCAGTCATGTTGTTGGAAATGGCTTGGAGGGTGAACCAAGATGGGCTTGATAAGGTGATGAGTATTCTAGCCTGGGGAAACATGCAGGTAGTAATGAATTTAGAATTCTCCAAGGAACAGAAGGCCTGCGTGAATAGGGGAAAGGGGCTCAAAAAATCAGGAGGCCTTTGGAGGCCAACTTAGGAAGTCTGGATTCTGTTCTGAAAACAGTGGAAGAGGTGACATGATCTGATTGCTGCTTTGTCATTACTCAGTTTTGTGGAGCTGGGCATGGGTTGGGTAGAAGGAAGCGAGGAGCAAGGTAGGTATAGACAGACGTATTTGTGCAGTAGTCCAGGAAAGAGTTGGAGAGCAGTGGATAGTGGTGCAGTGATATGGACCTTATTTATTTGTTAATTTTAACTCTTTTCCCTGATGGGAGGCCAGCATAAGTCAAACAATCTAACTTTTGGATGGCTATTTCTTACTCGCTTCTCAAACTGCCTAGAAACTGACAGAAAGGCAGCTTTAAGCAACCAGATGTTTTTCCCCTAGTTCTGGGTCTCTAGGCCCCAGAGCCAGCTGAAAGCTATCACATGCTCCATGCCCCTGGGTGGAGATGGAAGAGGGGTGTGTGTGAGTAGCCTGGGGGCACCAGTAGGTTTTTGGTGAGGTGGGGAATGATCTTGACCCTGAGTCTTTGTATCACAGTTTTTGCTGTGGGGCTTTTGATTTCAGGTTACTTCTTCAGGGTGAGGTCAGAGCAAGCTGCCCAAACTGAAAGCTTGGGGATCTGAGTTCTGATTTCAGCCCTGTTCTCTAATTTCTCCTGGCCAGGTGATCATTTCTCGCTACATGAGGGAATTGAATCCATGATGCCCAGTGCTGTGCTCAGCTGTTGCTGTTGTGCCTCTGTGCTGTCTCTGGAATTATCGAGGTGTCCTAGAATCTGCCTTATGGGTGGCAGGGATGCCCCAGGGAACCAGGCCAAAGTGCCAATATACCCTCCATTTCTTGTGTGCTTTTCAAACCTTCTAAGCCACCACATACATCCCATTCATTATCTCCATTCATTTTCACAACAGCCCTGTGGGACCTAGCTATAGTTGTGATCCTTATTTTGTAGTAAGGAAATGGGAGCTCAGAGAGGCTCTGTAATTTGCTCAAGGCTCTGCAGTAGTTAGTAAGTAGCTGGGATTTGCGCCCATAGCAGATTGACTCCAGAGTTAATGTCTTACATATTGTTTGGCTTTGCATTCTCCATGACCACAGTGTTCATAATCCTGCAAAGAAAACTGTTTCTTGGGGAGACAGAGGACCCATACATATCTTCAGATTTGATGGCCCTGAAGTCCCCAGCTCTGCCCCTCCTATGACTCTCTGGCATTAAGCCTAGTGGGTGTGAGCCAGGCCCTAAAACTTCTGATCCTGCTGGGATCCCTGGCCCTCTTAGAGATGTTCCTCTTCAGCTCTGTCAGGCTACCTGCGGACTTGCTGGAAAGAGCTATCTATACCTTGTGGTTTTTTCAGACCAGGCCTCAAGACCATTAGGAAGGGAGGGGGCTCTCTGAGCTTTGGTTTATCACCAAAGGGGATGGAAATACTGTTGGTTTTGGGCTTTTTAACTTTTTTTGAAGGGGAATTTTTTTCAGATTACTCTGCACCAATTCGTTGTAGAAAAATACCCAAATATATATTAGCAAAAAGGAAAACAATCTTGGCAGTCCCACCAACCACCAGTACTGTTAAGCAGTGATGGGATTGTGTATCTAACTAAGTGCTGCCTAATAGAAATATAATATAAGCACATAATTTTAAAAATTCAGTAGGCATATTAAAAAATTAAAACAGATGAAATCAATTTTATAAAATAACCCAAGATATTAAAAATATCAGTTCAACATGTAACCAGTATAATTATTGATATTTTATATATTCTTCATACTAAAGGTTTGAAGTGTGATGTTTTCATACTTAAAGCACTTCCTAGTTTGGACTAACCACATTTCAAATGCTTAGTATCCACCAAGTATCTAGAGGCTACTTTGTTGGATGACACATTCTGGGTGTGTGTGAGAGTGTATACACATATATATATCATTTAAAAAAATAGACAAAATGAGATAATATTTGTGAGCTGTATTTCTGCCCCACGTAGAAATAGGCTTTCAAGGGCACTTATCTTTAACACTCCAAGCAGCCTTGGAAAGGAAAGTAGCGTTTTCCTGATGGGAGAAGGGTTAAGGAGCTGGCCCAATGCTCTGCAGAGAAGAAATGAAGGCGTACATGTCCCAGCACTGCTGCCCGCTGCAGGCACTCTCGGGTTGAGCCTAGACCATGAATTTGGGTCAGAATTCACACATACATGGGCACATGCACGCTGCGCTTTGCTGAGGGAAGCAGGCCCAGGCAGGAGAAGCTATTAACCGAGGCTGTTACCCAGTGTTTAACACACAGGCATCCTAGACTCCTGTGCTAGTTCTTCCACCACACCCACCTGCCCTCTCAGAGCTTGCCCACTTGGTTTTAAACTTGTTCAGGTACAAAAGGAAACCAGTAGAGGATGAGCACAGGCTCCTTATTGGTTTTTCTTCAGAGTGTCCCCAGGCCTACAGCACTCCCCACCCCCACAGAGCTAGATAGCATTGGTCCAAGTCTAACCAGGAGAACAAAGGCAGATAGATAGGCAGTGGGAAAAAGACTAGTCGTTGGAACAGAGTGGGTGCAATGGGTTGGCCTAAGTGAGGTTAAGCCTTAGAAATCTCTTTAAAAAAAATTGGGGGGGGGGTGTTGAACTCCAGGGATTGAACTCCAGGGCACTCGACCACTGAGCCACATCCCCAACCCTATTTTGTATTTTACTTAGAGACAGGGTCTCACTTAGTTGCTTAGTGCCCTGCTTTTGCTGAGGCTGGCTTTGAACTTGAGATGCTCCTGCCTCAGCCTATTGAGTGACTGGAATTACAGGCGTGTGCCACTGTGCCCAGCTCTAAATGATTGGTTTGTGAAACAGTCCTGTACTCCTTTGTGGCAAAAATCTATTTTTTATTCTTTGGATATTGGGAATTGAACCCAGAGATGTTGTACCACTGAGCCACATCCCTAGTCCTTACGTTTTTATTTGGGGATGGCCTCAAACTTGTGATCCTTTGGCTCAGCCTCTGAATCTGAGTCCCTGGGATTTAAGGGGGTGCACCACTGTGCTCAGTTACAATAAACATTTTTAAAAAGATACTTGACTCTGTTGACTTTTCCATCCAGGAGCTGTGACATAGCAATTTACCCTTTGAAGGGGGAAGTTTTCTTGCTAAGAATTGGGAACGAAGCCTGAGGATTGTGTGATGATCCCTTCATCACACTCCCACTCCTGTTGGCTGTGACTGTGATTGTAGTTGCTCTGAGATTCTTGGCCATTTCAGATTTCCCTGCCCCATTCCCTGATTTTGTGATTATAGACTTGAAAAGCCAGAGTTCAAAGGAGATTTGGAAGCCATCTGGTTATTTCTCATTTTAACAAAAAGCCAATGCTATCTTGACCAAAGTCTCCCAGGTAGCACCAAAAGGCTCACTGTCCAGTGCCTGGTCTCTTTTTATTCTGCTTTGTTGCTTTGGGGAAGGAGAGAAAGGAGGCCCTTCAGGTGGTGGCTGCTGCCGGAGTGGAAATAGAGAAGAGAACTAGGCCTGGCAATGTGAATCTCCAAGGCAGATCTAATGTAGATATTGTAGCTTCTGCCCCTCCAGACACATGCCTTCAACACTCTTTCCTGAGTCCTGAGAGGGCCAGGGAAGTCCTGCCCAGATGGAGAAAGTGTTGCCTGGTGATGTTCTGTGTTTCCTGGAAATAGGCTGCTTGCCCTTCTGCTCTGCCTTCCAGATGAGTTTTTGGTGCTAGGGTCAAAATGAAGCATCTGCTTGGGACTCCAGAACACTAAACAGATATGCAGGGCAAGGAACCCGAAGGAGGCCCACCAGTGGGTTTGGGGATAGGGTAGAAAACCTTGTCAAGTGGTGTTCAGAGATTTGTAATTTTCAGAATAATAGCAAGTATTGAGTACTTCCTATGTGCCAGGCACTTTTACAAGAACCTTATATGACTAATCCTCTCAGTTCCATGAGGTTAGGGCTCTTCCCATTTACAGAAACCCATCATCACCCAGGGAGAAGTGACAGAATCTGGATTCTGACCCTGGGGTTCAGCCCAGATGCACTGCCCTGCTGGTGGGATGAAGGAAGGTGGACCAGGCCAAGCTTAGAGGAAGGGGGCAGTTTTTCACACCCCCAGCCTACACTCTTTCCATTCACAGAGGTACTGTTGTATAATTCTTGCTCATTTCTACATTTTATTCTTCTGGGTCTTTCCTTAATTTCTCTAGAAGAACCCAGGCCTGAGAGTTGTAGGTCTTGCCTGGAATGAGGACAGAGTAGTCCCTGGAAGGAAAGAGCCCCCCTTCCCCCTTGGCAATCTTGTCCACTTCTATATCGACAGTAGCTAGCACATAGTGTGGGCTAAATATTTGTCGAGCTGGAGAGCAGTATTCAGTCCTTGACAGACTGGAATTACACATGCTTATGTTGTGTGCCATTCTTTCTCCTGCCCATAACAGACTTGGACCCAGGTTTTTCCTGAGCAGTAGGCTGCCTGGGGTTCCTCTGTACAGCACCCTAGGCAAGACAAGCCTTCCCAGGTGGAGTTGAAAAATTAAAGCCCTTATGTAAACTGAGCCCTGGGAGTATAGAGAACTGTCTTGTTCACCAATGCTTCCTTCCTCTGTGCCTGACACAGATGGAGTGTTGGGTGGAATTCTCTTTAAGAGCTTCTCAGCCCTGGTCACCATAAGGTAATTTCTCTGGTGGTTTATGTTTTATTCTTCCCTGTGCCTTGAAGAAAGACCTATAGAACCCCCTGCTTTTTCACCTCCTTTTCCCCTCTGCTGCCTGTCCTTTGACCTGCAGGGTCTCTTTAGTTTTCTCCATCCATGTTTCTGCTGGAAGAGGTAAAATTCCCCTGGGGCTTTGGTGCTGGCCTGAGCCCAAGGTCTTCAGGTCAAAGGTGGCCTTGGAGTATTGCCTTTGGAATAAACAGTGCTTTGACTCTGATTGTGCTCCCCCTTCTTCCCTGTGCTAAGTGGCACTGTCCTTACCTGGCAGGTACTTATGGGACTGAAAGAAGAGGATTCTGTCATGAGTGTCCTCAGTGCTCTGTATGATTTGTAGGCTTGAGCTTGGAAGTCCTTTAGGGACATACAGAACCTAGTGTTTGTCACCTTCAGTGCTAAGAGGGGTCTGGGATAGCCTGGGATTTCAGATCTTTGGGATCACATACCTCTCACTGTGTGTCCTTTGACGACAAATAGCTTTGCGTCTTTGAGTCAGGGACTCAAAGGGACAGTAATTTCTCCATGGTGAGGATTAAAAAGAACAATGCACAAAAGGCTTGTAGCCGGAGGCCTGACTTCCTGAGGTAAATGTTTAGTAAATGGAAGCCATTATTTTAAGGGACCCAAATGTCAGGGCATTGGGTGAACAGACAGCAAGGTTTAGGGTAGGAGAAGGCAGAGGCTGTTTGGCTGAAAAGAGGAAGCAGATGGAAAGCTCCCTTCAGAAACTTCATTTCTCCTGGCACGGCCCCAGTTTGGAACTTGTAAAACTGAACCCAAGCCCAGCCCAGACTGAGCCACGTGACCTCAAATCTGACAAGACATTCTCTTGACCTGACCATTCTTGGTTTCTGGTGCTGGAGAGGGGACTATGGGTAAACAGGGATGAGCTTCTCAAACACCCTGGCTGCTGAGTGTGTGTAATCAAACCGCTGTAGCCTCCTGTCTGCAGGTGCAAGCCCTTGGACTTGGTGACAAGGTCCTTCCTGGCTCTCTCACTCACTGGCAGTTCAGTTCTCACACATTAGTTGGCATCAGCCTTGTACAGAAGAAGCTTGTTAAAACTCGATGCCCCAGGTTGGCCCACCTCCCCACATTGATTTCTGGAGTTTGGGAAGAGGCAGGAGTCTGTATTTTAGCCAACCCTGTGCCTCCCTGCCAGGTGCTAGCCGGTGCTCCAGTGTCCACAGACGTGAGGTGAGGGTTTTCCACACGGGTTTCTGCTTAGAAACTCCAGCTGAGTGGGAGGCAAGTGAGGAGGGGACTTGGGGCCCATTTCTCTCAGAAAAGCTCTTGTCATTTTATTCTTTTTTTTCTTTGGTACCAGGGATTGAACCTAGGAGTACGTAATCACTGAGCCATATCCTCAGTTCTTTTTTAATTTTTTGAGACGGGGTCTTACTAAGTTGCTTAAGGCCTATTTAAGTTGCTGAGGCTGGCTTTGAATTTGTGATCCTCCCACCTCAGCCTTCTGAGCTGCTGGGATTACAGGCATGCACAGCAACACCTTGCTTTATTTTTCTTTTCAAAAAATTCTTAAATATTTAATATAAGAGTGTAAATGTACTAGCGCATTTTTATTTTATTCTGTTTTTCAGTGCTGAGTGGGGATTGAACACATGGCCTCATATGTACTAGGCAAGCATTCTACTGCTGGGCTACACCCCTAGCCCAAGAATGTAAATATAAATAAAAAGAAATATTCAAACTAGAACCCAAGTACCTACTATTGGCTTAAGAAGTGCAGCCTTGATTTTAAAAATGTCAAATGTTGCAGTTCTGGATAAAACCTCCAGAAGTAACAGTTGAAACTTGTTGGATTGAATCCAAATAACTGATAAATATGTCCAAAGAAAACGTACCTTAGAATTATCTAGCATATTCCTGACCCCACTATTCTTGAGCAGAAATCGGGAGGGTGAGATCACAGGATTCTACATTTTGATGAGCTCCTCAGCTGATAATTCTGCATTCAAAATATTGGGGTTGAAGCCCTTTGTAGCCAGTTTCAGGGGACACTTGTCCTCCTGGTAAGCTGGCTGCATTTAAGGGGATCTCTGGTGTAAGGACTATAAAGATACTGCAGATGACAGAATTCCACCCACCCTTACCACAGGCCTCTGAATTGAGAGACTAAAGACACTCAGGGAAATTCGCACCAAGCTTTACATATAAAGCTTTTTTATATAAGATAGCTAGTACCGCAGTACTTGAGCCAGACCTGGCATCCCAGCCCAGAGGTCTGGTCACTCCCCTACTTTGACCTTGGAACATGGAGCAATGGTCCTTCTTTCTATGATAGCCAGATATAGCAAATAAAAACAGGACACCAGTTAAAATTAAATTTCAAAGAACAATGATTTTTAAGTATAACTGTGTCCCAACTATTACATAGGACATGGTCTTAAGAAATTACTCACTGTTTATCTGAAATTCAGATTTAACTGGATGTTCTGAATTTCATTTGCTAAGTCTGGCAACCCTGTTCCTTCCCCCATTTCCCTTTTTAGGTCCCAGGGAGATTCTGAAATTGCCCCAAAGAAATAAAAAAAGATGACTGTGGGTTTTTTTTTTTTTTTTTTTTTTTTGTATATGTGTTCTAAATTTATTTTTAAATTATCTCATTTAATCTGTCAAACAACTCTGTGAACTATTGTGGATCCTTTTCATAGTTTTGGAAAATGGGTGATTAGATCTAATGCCTAGAATTCTCTGTGTGTTGCCTTTTTTTGGGGGGGGGTACATGGGATTGAACTTGGGGGTACTTTACCACTGAGACATATCCTCAGCCCTTTTTATTTATTATTATTTTGAGATAGGGTTTTGCTAAGTTGCTGAAAAGGGCTGGGGGTGTAGCTTGGTGGCATAGCAACCCTGGGTTCTATTTCTAGTGTGTGTTGGGAGTTTTTCTTGAGAGTAGAGGGATACTGAATAGTGTGAGGAACAGTTCTGTGACACTTTCAAATCCCTGAGCCCCCCCCCCCACCCCGCCCCATGAGTGACTGTGGTTGTGCATAGAGCTTTAGTTGGGGGGGAGTGGGGAAAGCTGTCATTGACTTCCCAACTCCTAACCTGCCAAGTTGGAGGCAGCAATTTGATGATCCATCCCAGGTCTACAACAATTCACTGGTAACTTTGGATGCTGCCAGGTCACTCTTGGATCTCAGTTTTCCTGTGTATATATGATGAAATTTCTCAAGTCCTTTTCTGCCCTAGTGGGGTCTGGGATTAGCTTCTCTGCTTCAGTAGTGGGGTTCATCCAAAATAATTTCTTGAGGATTTGGATGTCTCTTTCAGCAGAGAATGCCCTAAGATTTAGGAAATAAAAGTGAGCTTGCTGTCTTGTTTTATCTACTGCACACCCTCTCCATTTCTGTTTTCCCACAGCTGACTTGAAGTGTGCTGATTCCAATTCCAAGGAGAACTGAACCTAGGTCCAGAGACATGCTGAGAAAACCAGATTGTACTCCTGTGCTGTTAAGTTGTAATGCAAAGGAATAATTAACCTCTCTCTTTCTCTCCCTGGAAGATAATGCTATGGAAATTGAGAAGCAACCATACTTATGTAAATTTCTTCATTAAGTAAATATTTACTGTGGGCCTACCACACACAGACTGCAATCCTTGACTTGGGACCAGTGAACAAGTAGAAATGACTCCTCCCCTCATGGAATTCCAGTAATTTTCTACATAGGGCACACTAAAAACTAGGAAGGTTAGGGATGGGTGGTCAGTTCCATCTCTGCTTGCTACTAGTTTGACCTTGGTTGAGCAAGCCATTGAATGCTGAATCTTGGTCTCCTCCTCTGTTAACTGGAGATCATTGTCATACTTTCTCTAGTGGTTGTGAAACAAATGATCTGTCCATGTCAAGAACTTTGGCACTGGACAAGGATGTGGGACCTGAGGATGTTTGTGGTCTAGGCGGTTGAGATGTATACAGGTGTAGCCATTTGAGGAGGTGATGGGTACTCTGAGACACCACACTAAAGACTGAATTAGAAATTGATCCTGGGTTGTTGCTGGTTGGGCAGCACCTGACACTGGGCAGCTGGGAAGGACTCCTGAGGAGTATTTACACTGAGATCTGTGACTAGGAGGAATCCACCATCTTGCTTCAAAATGTGCTGTGTCCTTATATAAGGACACTAGTAAAGGAAACTGTACATAGAAAGCAGCTTATATCAGTTTTTGGCACCTAATCAGTCCAAGGTGAAAAGTAGTTATTAATTTTAACTAGAACCCAGTGTGCTCCTTAGAAAAGGCTGGTTAAGGATCTTGGAGGCCAGAGTTTTAATGGCTGCTGATATATTCAGCTGTGATGATTATTAATCAACTTTTGGGCAGGATTTCAGGGACTGCCATAGCCATGGGGTGGCTGTAGGGTTGTAGAGCCCATGTCTGGGCAGGGAGAGTAGAAGCGTGGAGCAGCACCTGGGTCACCACAGGCTAAAGATAGTCATCTGGGCCTGGGCCAGGCTGGCTAGCATGTGACTGGAGCCTGGCCCGCCCTCTGCCCCTCCTCTGTGCTCAAGGGGACACAGACTCCCTGGCTTGGTGGCTGGCCTGAAGCTTCCTTTCACCAGGGACCCAAGATGGTTTGACCTTCTGAAGGTTTCCCTCCCTTCCTCTTTGCCCACTCCTCTTCCAGACTCCAGAGTGCCTTTCGGCCCTTTCTTGTGTTCCAGCTGCAGGTCTGGGGAAATCTGGGTGGGAGGGCTGGGCAGAGAGAGGTCTCTGAGAAGTGGCAGCAATGGCAGCCGGAGGAAATTGGTGAACAAGGTGAGGAGGGTTAACCCAGCATTCTTTGAACTCTGTTAAAAAAAAAAAATAGAAGTGGTCCTGTCAAGAAGGTGCTGGGATCTGTAAGGGTGGGAAGAAAAGCTCTCCAAGTTCCCCTGTGACTCCACCTCATCCCCAGGCTGAGTGACAGCTGAAGGTAGTCAGGCTTTTCATAGACTATGCCCAGACTGGCTTGAGAGGGAGGGACAGGCACAGATGGGTGACTCTCCGCCTGGTTTCACTGCCTTCCACAGTCAAGGTCCCAGTTTGCAGCTCAGACAGTGTTGGCTCTATCTAGGGAGGCTGAGGGTGGGGCGAGTCCTTGTCAGCTGCATCCCCCACCCCAGCAGCTTCTGGTCTAGGGTGTGGCTGAGGAGCCTCTCTGGGGCACAGTCTTCAGTAGAAGAACTAGGAGGTTGACCTGTAGGGAACATTGCTTTCCTTGTAGGGCTGCCGCAGTGTTAGAGTTAGCGATTCTGGTGGGGTACACTTGATGGCAGTTTGCCTTGATCCTCTGTCTGGAGGTGGGGGATGCTTGTCAGGTCATTGGTATTTGATCCTGGGAGTTTCACCCAACTCTGACCTTAGGTAACCTTGCCATTGAGAGCCTGCCCTGTTTATTGCCCAAAGTGAGGTGGTTACATGGACCCTTCCCCGTCTTCTCTTTCACCTCCTCCTGGTGGTTAAGAACACAAGTTTTTGACTCAGAACTATGTAGCTTCAAATCCTGTTGTTCTGCTTGGTGACTGTGATCTTGACAAATAACCTTTCTACCATGTACCTTGATTTCCCTTCTTGTAAAATGGGACCAATGAAAGGTACTAATTCAGTGTTATTTTAAGGATTAAGAATTACAGAGTGTAGAGCAGCATGGAGCACTCTGCATGCCATCTGATGCCATCTGCACTTTTTTTTTCTAAATTTTTTTTTTTTTTAGGTGGACACACTATCTTTATTTTACATTTATGTGGTGCTGAGGGTCAAACCCAGTGCCTCGTGCATGCTAGGCGAGTACTCTACCACTGAGCCACGATCCCAGCCCTGCCATCTGCACTTGTTTGATACTGTCTTCATTGTGCTGCTGGCATCTCTTTCCTTGATACGAAATCTGACACCTTGCCTTTTTTCTCCTCACACCTGTAGAACCAGTATTCCCTTCAATTTTGTTGAGGAATGTGTGTCTCCGGTAGTGCAGGAGGGTCCCCACTGTTACCCAGCTGACCAATGCTTGAGTCTGGACAGGGACTTGGTACTGATTCCAGGCAGACAGTTGTCTGAGAATCAAGTCTGAGCTGAGGCCTGGGTTTCTCTGTCCCTGGGAGGACTGTGTTGCCAGGCTCTGAGCTGAGGCACTGGGGTCGCTGTCCACAGGGAGTGCATAGTCTGGAAAGGCAGATAAGTAGCCAGGCAGTTAGCAGTGGGTAGTGAGAGCACACAACAGAGACACTTGACTGCACTTGGGATCTGGAGGATCTCCCTGAAGAGGTTGACTAATAGCCCAGTGGAGGGCAGCAGACTAGTGGTGAATGTCATGCAGCGCTAAGCCCAGCAGTCAGGGTGAACTGGGACTCTTCAGCTGCCAGTCTCCAGGAGATGATGCTAGCTCCCAAGCCAGCATTCAGGCTTCCCCGTTCTCTGGTGGTACTTAGACCTGAAACCTGGTAGTTCTCTCTGTCTGCTCATTCCAGGTTCCGCAGACTTTCCTAACCAGCCCAGTCTTGTCTCACCTTTGACTACACCGGTCCTTGATTTCAATTCTAGCTTCTCCCTTCCTTTAACCAGTTCTCTGCATGACCTGATGAATTTGAATTACCATGTGCCTTTTCCCCTAAAAACCTTTGCTAGTATCCCATCACTCGAACTGGAGTACTTTAAGGCCCCTTTGGGTAGCTTTTTGTATTAAAAGGTCAGCAGCTTTAGGATCTTTCTAGAACAAGATAATGTAGAAAATACTTGTTAAACTTTGTATCTGGGTTTAGACCTTTTGGTAGGCTGGAGAGACTGCTGGAGGCCCTCTCTGCCTCTCCCTACCTGATGTCTTGAAGAATGACTAAATTTTCCCATTACTGTAAAACTCTAGGCCTTTTCCATGTCCGTCTTTCCTTTCCAACAAAGCAGAGTTTGATATCCTGCCTGTGGAATCAGGGAAGATCTGTGGTAAATTCCCTCATTTTTCTTTCTCCATTTAAGACGCAAAATTCTGAAAGTTTTTCTCTTCTGGAAAAACTTGCCCTGGAGCCCTGTCTGCAGCTGTCTCCTGTCTACAGGGCAGTGCAAGGGTGCACATGCCCTGCCCCCGCCCCCCAACCCTCCATGGATCATTGTCTGGAAGAAGAGCCAAGCTGGGTGGGGATTATTTGTGATCTGGTCTGGGTGAACTGCGCCAGTTGATTCCCAGGAGTTCTTTCGATGCCCTCCGATTCTTAAATGATAAAAAAATTGGTGACACTGCTCTTTTTCTCTTGGTAAGGATAATGATTGCTTGGAAATATTAAGCTGCTTTTGTGAATTTGAATTGTAATTCTCAGCAGTTGTTGAGTGTTTACTGTGTGCTAGGCACTCTTACTGTCTTCTAAAAGTGTTCCAATGGTCCTCTACAGTAACTGCCTTTGGTTTGTACAAAGGAGGCCTAAGTTCACAGGGCTCTGCAAAAGGCAGAGTAGGCAGGGATTTCAACCCAAGTCTAGTAATTTAAGTCTCTTGTGCTCGACAGCGGGACTATCTGGCTTTCCTAGGGAATATTTGAATGAAGGGGTGTTCCACACTTGAAAGCTGAGGCTCATCCCCAGGAGTTAGACCATTGAGACTGTATGGTCAGCCACTCTACCCATCTGGGCACCTGCCATGCTTTCCTTTCATGCCCATATTAGCTCCTCTGTCCTGCCATTCCTCCTTAGCCACCTTATTTCTGTCCTTTGTTTCCTTTCTTTATTAATCAGCATTAGTAGATTAGCTTCTGCTCCTCACCACTCAGAATCATCTGTTTTTAAGTAAAGATGGTGAGTTTGCCATGCATATACAGCTTCAGGAAACTGCCTCTAGTGCCCCTACCTCTACTAAATTCAGATTGCTTCTTGCACATGGACATTTTGGTGTGCTTCACTTTTAACAAATGCATGTGTGTGTGTTACGGAAGCCTTTGACCCTAGAGTTAGAGCCAGTACTGGCTCCTGGCTGATGATGGTCCTGTGGGACAGAAAGTGCTTTTCTTCCTATTCCAGATACCCTTTAGCCTCTGATATGCCTTAGTTGAGGAGGAAGACCCTCCTAGGGCCTCTGTCTGCCATCTTCCCCCCTGGAATCCTGGGTCCCAGATCTATGGACAGGTAAGCCAGCTGGGCCCTGCCTGGGCCTGCCTTTCCACACTTGCCCCTCCCTCTCTGAGGACTGCTTCCTTGCCATCGCCAGGAAGCACTCTAACACCAGGGAGGTTTTTGACCCATTCCTGACACAGTGAGCCACTGGAATTCCCAGTGAGCTGGTAGGAGTATTGGCCAGGGAGTGGAGACTTGGAGCTCCCATCCCTGGGAAGCCTCTTCCCCTTTTGCAGCCTCAGTTTTCTGTCTACAAATAGAGAAGATCAGAACTATGGTCCTTTTTGCTGCTCTGACATTCTTTCACCGTTTTCTTGGGCAAATGAATAGTGATGTTCCTTGGGATGGGCTTGGGTCAATGGTGGCAGACACAGGTTTTAGAATGTAGAAGTGGAAGGAAAGGACTTGTGTCCTGACTATATGGGATGGCGCTGTTCATGGGGATTGGTGTCTGCACAAAAGAATGGGTTTTGTTGGAAACCATTTCAGATACCAAGCCCTGCTGGACCTGTGTATTCTCTTTGTGGGGGTGACTATGCACACAAGCTTGCACACGCAGTGGGTGGCTGAGAGAGGACCCAGAAAGGGATTTAAGTCAGAAAACCTAGCCTTTAGTTCAGCCTCCTGTAGTGCTGACAGCAGCTCATCTGAGTCTTCTTGGGTTTTCGTGAGGCCCCACATGATTTTAACAGATCTGTGAATTTTATGCAAGGGATGAAAGGGTTTTTTCTCGATAGTGGGTTTTTCTGCTGCCTTGGGGGCTTTGTTCTCGTCAGGCAGTCTGAAGCTCTAGCTGGAAGCTAAGCAAGAGCAGGGCAGCATGGATCCTAGGGACAGGACTTGGGTATAGAGCTTTTTCAACTCCACATAGGACTCATGTAGGAATATGCCTGCGTATACCCAGACCAGCTTCATTCCACTCATTAGTTTAGGATTGCTGGTGGAGGAGAGAATCAGCAGGGCCTTCTTATGGCAGGAGGTCCCTTACATTGACTGGAGACTAAACTTTCAGTGCTTTACTATGTTCCATTGTGATCTTGATAAACAAAATGTTGGGCAGGGTGGTCACAATATGTGTCTCTTTTTAGTTTTGAAAGTCTTTTAATAAGAAGAAACAAAAAAGACTATTGACGTGAAAAACTGCCCCACCTTTTCAGGGAAAGTGTTCAGAACACTTTGCCCCTGAACCTGATTCCCTTTCCAAACTTCCTATTACAGGCCCTTTGGCCTGCTTGCATGTGTGCAGTATTGTTGAGGACTGGGAGAAATGACCAGCATGGCATGGATATACACTAGCCTGGCCCTGAGGCAAAGCAGGTGAAGATCTTTAGCCTAATTAGGGAACGGGTGGTTGTAGATCTGTCTGGGTCAACTTAGGAGTTATAGGTCTCGGGGTTTAGAGCTGCCTGCTGGTTTAGAGCTGCCTCCATCTTCTTGGGACTAAGATACCGTGTTTCTCTACTGCCAGTGTTGGGGGTGAGGGATGCTATGGGTTGGGCCTCACTGCATCAGATATCAGAAGACATGTGGTATGGGGTACGATGAGGGGGCAGTGACTGGCGGAAGCCAGGAATGCTTGGGCTGCACAATCAGTCGGGCAAGGACACTCTCTACTCATTAAGAGAACATGGGTCTGATCAAGGAGTAGAACATTCCTTTTGAAGCCAGATGAGTAGATTTCTCTGGTCAGGGACTAGGGGCAGCTCTTGCCCTGGCATGGCTGGCCAGCAATGCAGGCAAAGTGAGGGGAGAAGTGGGTGAGTAGAACCCCAGGATGAATCTTTTCCTGTGGTCTCTGGAGCAGGAAGAGGCAGAAACCCTTGGTCTTCAGACATGCTGAGAAAATAAGTGTGGTTGTATAAGGTACTGTGGACCTTTTAGAACCATTTCCTTTTCAAAAAAGGGGGGAAAAGGACATGTTTCTTTAAAAAAAAAAAAAAGAGTTCATATCTACTTTTGTACAAGAATTAAAATCACTGTAAATACACTACTTCATTCCTGATAACACTCATGTATCCTCCCTGAGTTTTTACTTTGAGTGTGCAAATGCACATTTTAATTTGCTTAACAAAAAAGAAATGATTCTCATTTATTGTGCTCATCTTGTCATACATATAGAGATATTCTCTTTTTAATGACAGGTGTAAAAATGGATGATCTTAAATTTATTTGGACAGTTACTATCAGATTTATAGAGTGCTTCTAATTTTTTGAAGTTATAAGTAACGCTTTGTTGGGGTCTTTCTGAACGGTTTTTTTTCTGATTTGCCTCATCAGGATACAATTTTACTGGTGGAAGTACCAAGTCAAATGGGAGCCCACTTTTTCTTTGGAAACTTGAGAGTCTTGCTGTTTATAAGATGTTGAGGACAAATATGGTCCCTGGACTTGATTGCCTTTTTTATCTTGCCTTCCCAATGATCACTAGCTCTGGTCTGTTCACACAATTACTTCTAGAATGTTAGGGCCAGAGAGATCTTTCAGATTCTGACTCTGAATCTGCTGTGATTTGGGAGCCCTGAATTAAAGTGCTAGTTTGGGCATGGATTTCCCTCAGGCCCAGGCCCCATTTTATAGTAGGGTGTTGACTTGAGCCCTGAAAGGGCTCTCCCACCTCAGAGTCTGGGTTTCTGGGTTTTGGCAGCCAACTCTTTGCATGATCTCTCTTTCCATGATTTCTTCAGGGAAGGGCTGGTACAAATGTTACTGGTGCTTGATCTCATCTCTCTGTCCACTCTGACTTCTTCCTCTGGGAACCTGAAGGTTGCCTGGTTGAATAAGGATGGTGGTGAGGGCAAGGAGTTGGCAGTGGCCCTTCACAGGCTTTGCATAACCATTTTCTTTCTGCCTTGTTCCCACAGAACATTCTGCTCCAGCCAAGGTGGTGAGGGCAGCTGCTCCTAAACAGCGCAAAGGCAGCAAGGTAGGAAATGGCATGGGTAGGCCCTGGGGACTCACTGGTAGCACTGCAGTGCAGTGCATTCTTTACCCTTGTAAAGAGTGCTTCTGGACTGCCAGGTACTGCTACCTGCTCTACAAGATAGCAGGGGAATGCTTTCTGGGCCCTGGGATGGATGGTCCTAATGAATAGACTGATTTGGCTCTTGATCTCTCCTCTCAGTAGAGCTGGACCTTGAGTGAGGGGCTGAATGGCAGAGGCAGGGTCACCCTAGGGCCTCATAGAATGTTCCTTACAGGTTGGTGATTTTGGAGATGCAATCAACTGGCCCACACCTGGAGAGATAGCCCACAAGAGTGTGCAGGTGAGACCGGGAAGGGATGGGCAGATTTGAACTCTGTTTGGCTTCACAAACTTTCAAAACCTTGGGTTTTACCTTTCTTAATTTTTAAAAAAGGGGTAGTTGGGGACTGGGGTTGTGGCTCAGTGGTAAAGCACTTGCCTAGCATGTGTGGAGTACTGGGTTTGATCCTCAATACAGCATAAAAATAAATAAAATAAAGGTATTGTGTCCATCTACAACTAAAAGGGGAGTGGGTAGTTGGTTGGGCATGGTGGTAAGCACCTGTAGTCCCAGCTACTTAAGAGGCTGAGGCAGGAAGAGGATCATTTTAGTCCAGGAATTTGAGGCAAGCCTGGGCAACATAAAAATAAATAAATAGTCGTTACTATAATGTGGGCGACATTGAAATAGCTAGGCATTCTCATTATTTGAGCCAGTGCCTTCTGTTATGGACTACCAGATACTGTCTGATCATCCTCTCTCAGAGAAGTTACTTCAGCTCTTTGTGGCTTGTGGGAATTGGCTGTATTCCAAAGCCTGTCTTCTCTATCACTGCACTTGCATTTCCTATAAGCAACACAGGAGAGGATATATTAGGCTAGGTACTGACCTCCAACTTGGGGAAGCTTATGTAGCTCTTCTAGTCAGTTGTCTTCTTCCTAGCACTTGTAACCTAAATCCCTTGTTCACTGGCTGTGACCACTTTGAGTGGGTGAAGACCTTATTTTGGAGCTGATGTAGGTAGGCCAGGGGCCAGCATCTATTCCACCACACAGACTACCAGAACTACATGGTAGTCCCTATTGCAGGGAATAAACATTAGGCTCCTGGGCATTGTCTTTGACATTAGACACAGGTAAGCTTGAGAGACAAGTTGTCTTTCCCACCTCCTGGCCTGTGTGATCTTGCTTTCAGTAAAGGCATCTCAGGTGTGGAAGTAGGGTCTTAGGTTGTATCTAGTCTACCTGCCATCACATACTGTTGCTCCTCTGCCTACCTTTCTAGTGACAGGAAGCTCTTCCACTCATCCCAAAGGCTCTCCTACACACGCTCACTTCCTATTGCCTTACTTTCTGCTGTAGCCACAGTCTCACAAGCCTCAGCCTGCCCGTAAGCTGCCACCCAAGAAGGACATGAAAGAACAGGAGAAAGGAGAGGGGAGCGATAGTAAGGAGAGCCCGAAAACCAAATCAGATGAATCAGGGGAAGAGAAGAATGGGGACGAAGACTGCCAGCGAGGCGGGCAGAAGAAGAAAGGTGAGTTGAGCAGGACTTGAGAGGAGATGGCCGCACAGAAATGAAATGTCAGAACTCTGGGGACTGCGGGGTGCTGTGGCACGTGCCTATAATCCCAGCAACTTGGGAGGCTAGGTGAGAGGATCACAAGTTTGAAGCCAGCCTCGGCCATTTATTGAGGCCCTAAGCATTTTAGTGAGACCCTGTCTCAAAGTAAAAAATAAAAGACTGGGGGCGGTAACTATGTTGAATCCCCACTACCAGTTTAAAAAAAAAAAGAACTCTGAGGGCTGCTGGAGGATTTTTAGGTCCAGCAGAAGGCTGATTGCTGTAGCCATTGAGATAATAGTATTCTCTGTGGCTGTTGGCCCATTAGTTCACCCTCTTGAAGACAGGAATTTACATTGCTTTTTTAAGAGTTTCCAAAAAATTGCTGAAATGGTTCAGATACAGATTCGGCTTTTCCAGTAGAGATCCAAAGTAAAAATGGTTTAAATAAGATAAATGTTGGTTTCTCTATGGGTACGGTGGTGCATGCCTTGTAATTCCAGTGGCTCAGGAGGCTGGAGCAGGAGGATCATGAATTCAAAGCCAGCCTCAGCAAAAGCAAGGTGCTAAGCAACTCTGAGATTCTGTCTCTAAATAAAATACAAAATAGGGCTGGGAATGTGGTTCAGTGGTCAGTGCCCCTGAGTTCAATTCCCGGCCCCCCACCCACCCACCCCCACAAAAAAAAATGTTGGTTTATCTCACAGAACATTGGTGTCAGTCAGCCAGGCCTAATACTACAACTCCTGCCTGCTTTCCTTTTGCAGCAGTGCCTTGGCGCTTCAGCATCCAAGATGGTTCCCTATTTCCTGCTCACTCTAGCTAGCAGGAAGGGAGAGAGGGAAGGACAGCTCTTTTCCTTGTAGGTACTCCACCTGGAATTGGCTCCTTTATTTCACAGGCACGATTTTGACATGTGTCTGAAGAGAACCTAGAAAGTGTGTAGTCTTTATCATCCTGGGTAACCATGTTGATGACTCTAAAAGTTTGTTCTCAGACTCTGTAGAAATCAACATTGAGAGTTAGCCAGGAGTCTCCATCACACTGAAGGCCATGGACCTCCTTACTTTAGAGATGAAAAAGAGGTCTGGTGTGTGGGAAAGGAATCTGCCCAAGGTCACCATAATGTGATTTAAGCCAAAGCCCAGGGCAGCGGGAAAGTTGGGCAGCAAAAGCCTGCCTCAAGCCTTTTTCATGTGTTCATGCTGTCCTCCAGGGAATAAACATAAGTGGGTTCCCCTGCAAATAGACATGAAGCCCGAAGTTCCCAGAGAGAAACTTGCCTCACGCCCCGCTCGCCCGCAGGAGCCAAGACATACACCTGCCAACCGCGGGGAGATCAAAGGTACACAACTGTCCACTATAGAGGGCCTGGACTTGGGAGATAACCTCAGGCCTGACCTGTTGCTCACTCTCCCCTCTAGGGTCTGAGCCTGCCACCTACATGCCTGTGTCTGTGGCCACCCCCACCCCAGCCTGGCAACCAGAGACCAAACCGGAGCCTGCCTGGCACGACCAGGACGAAACATCGAGTGTGAAGAGTGATGGGGCTGGTGGGGCGCGGGCTTCCTTCCGTGGCCGTGGACGGGGGCGTGGTCGCGGCCGGGGACGCGGCCGGGGTGGCACTCGAAGTACGTGAGGCCCCTTTGGGCTCCGGGATGTCCAAGGGAATGCAGCGGGGGTGGTGGGCAGGAATATTCTTTCCCTCACAGCACCCATTTCCCCGTAGCCCATTTTGACTACCAGTTTGGCTATCGAAAGTTTGATGGTGCAGAGGGGCCTCGAACCCCCAAGTACATGAACAACATTACCTACTACTTTGACAATGTCAGCAGCACTGAGCTTTACAGCGTGGACCAGGAGCTGCTCAAAGACTACATCAAGCGACAGATGTGAGTGTTGAGGGGAGCAGGGCTGCTGAGAACTGGGCGGGAGGTGAGGGGCTTCCAGAGGGTTGCAGCTGGCAGGCAGAGTAGGGAGTGCTCCCTTGGTGGCTAGCACAGCTAGGTGACTTTTCTCTTGGTCTTTCATCTGACTTTTCATAGTTAATTGTTGATTACTGAAGTAAAACCATATTTACCTTAAGGAAATTTGAAACTACCACTAATGAAAAGGAGGAAAGATGCCTAGAATCTGCCCACTACTGTGCCTCCATTGGTAACGAAAGCACTGACTGAATGCTAGCAAATGTTTATATAGAGAGTTCTCACTATTGGCCAGGCTCAGTCAAGTATTTTATAGGCATTATCTTATTTTATACTGTGATCTTTTTTTTTTCAACTGCTGAATTCCTGTGAGTTGGGTCTTTTGTCCCCATTTTATAGGTGAGCAAACAGGACCAGTACACAGCAAGTATTTAACAGTGCAGATCAGAATCCATTTCTGTCTGGTTGCAAAACCTTTGCTCTTAACCACTCTAATATATAGTCTCACTGAGCTTGGAGAACCCATACAAGGAAGTAGATAATTGCAGTACGGTATTACAAGTGTTTTAGGAGCAAAAGAGAAAGTGGCCAACTATATTGGAAACTGGATTTAAAGAGAGATGAGGAGTTTGCCAGTCATGCCAAGGGACTGAAGGGCAGAGAGAATGATTTGATCTAAAGTTAGTGGCCATTGAAGGTATAGCCTCATTTCTTTTCAGCCCTTATATGGTAGGAGAGAGGCAGGACAGGTGAGAGGCAGTGTGAAGGGGGCTGGGGTGGGTGGATAATGAAGCAGGGAAGGTGTATTGATGAATTATGCTTCAGTTGCTTAGTGATACCTCTTCTCCCCTCCACTTAGTGAGTACTACTTCAGCGTGGACAATTTAGAGCGAGATTTCTTCCTGAGAAGAAAAATGGATGCTGATGGTTTCCTTCCCATCACCCTTATTGCTTCCTTCCATCGTGTGCAAGCCCTTACCACTGACATTTCACTTATTTTTGCGGTATGTCTTTCTCCCTGGGGTTAGGGTACTGCGGAAAGAGAGGTCCTTACTTAAAGAGCTGGAGTTTGGAGCTGAGGCAGAATCCTCCGGAAGAGGTCCCTATTTAATATCACTAGATATCCATCAGTTTCAGATTCATCCTAATTGTTCCCCCTCAATTTTTTTAAAAAATAGTTTTTGAAGATCAGGATTCATATAAGACCCATATATTGTTTTTAAGTTTTCTTCTCCCTCTTTTTTCTTGGCAGTTTATCATTTGAATAAACCAGGTTGTTATCTTGGATTTGCCACAGAACAGAGATGTCATTTAACATGTTAATGTGGCCGGGTACAGTGGTGCACACATGCCTGTTATCCTAGCGACTCAGGAGGCTGAGACAGGGGGATCACAAGTTCAAAGCCAGCCTCTGGCACTAAGCAACTCAGTGAGACCCATCTCTAAATAAAATACAAAATAGGGCTGGGATGTGGCTCAGTGGTCGAGTGCTTCTGAGTTCAACCCCCGGTACCAAGGGTAAAAAAAATGTTAATCTGTACTACAGTTTTTGGTAAATTGGTGACCTGAAGGCATGATGAGGTTCAGGTGTTTGGAGTTGTTTTTTTTTTTTTTTTTTTCCCCTCTTGACAAGGGTGTTACATAGATAATGTGTTTGCTTCAGGTGACTCAACATTTCTTCTGTTTGTCCCTCTTGTAACATAAGCTGCTATTAACTATCACTGTGTATTATTTCATGAGGAATTACAAAATGGTGATATTTTGTCAGTATTCATTTATTAGCTATAATACCTTTTTGAGGAGAAACTTGCTTCATCAGTTATTCAGTTACTATGAGGTTGTACAGGGAGGGCTGATTTTTTTTATTGTTTTTCCTTTTGTTAAGTTTACAGAAGTATGAATTGATTCCTAATAACCTTGAGGGTTGACTAATGAGAGTTTTTTTTTTTTTAATTTGTTTTTGAAGCATAAGCATGTGAATTTTTATTTTAGTCCATTGCAGTTAATGTTAGATCATATTGTTCCATATTTACTTGGCCAATGGGATTCTCATTCATCTTGTACATCTCCTGTTCCAGACCTAAAATGGCTTTTAAAAATTTTTTTAAATAAAAGAACTCTAGTTCCTTTTGGGTGGGGGAAATAATATTTAGAAACCATGGTCTGAGTTACAGGGATGCTTATTGCCACTTGATTGATCATTTTTTCTAGAGATTTGTTTTTGTAAGAAGTAGTATATTTTGAGAATATACTGTAAAATTCAGGAGTGCAGGATCTTTATCTAATCCCAACAATCTTATATATCTTCTTTCTACTCTGCCAAAAATACCTAATGGTATCAGCATAATTATTTGTTTTATTCCACAGTGTATACACATTCTTACACTAATATCTCTACTACCACTGAATTTTATTTTCCTTTTTTGATTTATGTGACTGTTTTCAGTTATATGAAATAACCTGTGTGATTATAAACTCATTCATGAAAGTTTAACTTTAAATTCTTTTTTCCCATATTTTTATTGATACATTATAATAGTACATAATTGTGAGATTTATTGTTTGGACATGCACACAATATAGCAATGTAATTTGGCCAATATCGTTCTTAACATTCTGTCACTTCCACCTTTTTTTCTCTATCTTCCCCTCTAGGTAACCTTTTCTGAATTCTTCCAGCACCAGCAAAATTGAGGTGCTAAGCAATTCAATGAGACCCTGTCTCTAAATAAAATACAAATTAGCGCTGGGGATGGGACTCAGTGGTTGAGTCCCCCTGGGTTCAATCCCCAGTACCAAAGAAAGAAAGAAAGAGATATTCCTCATTTCTGTCCTTCACCCATGCTGCATGTTTTTTGTTTTGTTTTGTTTTAACCTGTTGCCTTGTATGGACATTTTGTTTATAGTATTTTTTACTAAGACACAAACTGCATTGGTGTTAACAAATAGTTTTGTGTATTTCGTTTTTCATATTTTTACCAGTGTGTCTTTGCTGTAGGTTTCTAGAAGTAGGACAGCTAAATTAAAGGTGAATGCATATTTAAATTTTACTTCCTTTTTTAGGGAATGTGCCTTTTGCATTTTCACCAGCAAGTTATGAATGCACCTTTCCCCACCTTACAAACACACTATATTTTCACAGGTTGAAATTTTCCCTCTTTCACTTTGAAGATTTTTTAAAAATATTTTTTAGTTGTCAGTGTGTTATTTTATTTATGTATGGTGCTGAGGATTAAACTCAGTGCCTCTCACATGGCTAGGCAAGTGCTCTGCCACTGAGCCACAACCCCAGCCCCTCACTTTGAAGATTTTTTTTAATGGTTTTTTTTTTTTTTTTTTTTAGCCAATTACAGTGGCACATGCCTGTAATCATAGCAACTAGAGAGGCTGAGGCAAGGAGGATCCCAAGTTTAAGACAGAAGTCATCAATTTAGTGAGGCCCTAACAACTTAACATGACCCTGTCTCAAAGTAAAAAGGACTGAAGATGTGGTTCAGTGGTAAAACACTCCTAGATTCAATCCCCAGTACACACATTCCCCTGCTCCCCCCCTCAAAAAATAAGCTTTTTAAATAGACAATTTTCTTCTCCATTCTAATCTTCATTCTTTTTCTCAGAGATAATGCCCATAGCAGTTTACTTGTGAATCCTAGAAAAATTTATGTGTATATCTTTGTTTTTACATAAAAACTGTAAAAGGGATCTTGCACATAGTAGCCAACTCCTGCTTTTTCAACTTTAATATATTTTGTGTCTTTCTATTTCTCCATATGTAAAGCTGTTTGTTTAGTGTCAGAGTAGTGTTCCACTGAATGGATATGCCATAATTTATTTGAATTGCTAACATGATGGCAAGTTAAATGCTTTTTAGGTATTTTTCCTGTATTACTGTGAATGGCCTCTTGTCTAAATCTAAAACATATAGATCCCTGTGTGTGCAAGTATTTGCTAGATTACTGGAAGTAGAATAGCAAGGTCAGTGGGTAGGTGTGGTTCGCATGTTGGTATCCCCCTATAAATTTGAAGATCTTATCTATCTGCCAGTCAGGGAAGAAGGTGCTAGTTTTATAACATTACTGTTTGCACTGGCCTTAATACCTAAGCCTATGGGGACCCAGTTGTCCATCATCTCCAGGATCTCTGGCTGTCCTTGTCTTTCCTCTTCATTCCTTTTCCCTCCTCCTTTCCTGCAGGCCCTCAAGGACAGCAAGGTGGTGGAAATTGTTGATGAGAAAGTCCGAAGGAGGGAAGAGCCTGAGAAGTGGCCTCTTCCTGGTCCCCCAATAGTGGATTATTCCCAGACTGATTTTTCCCAGCTTCTCAACTGCCCTGAATTTGTTCCCCGTCAGCACTACCAGAAAGAGACGGGTAGGTACCCTGCTGGCATGTAACTGCCTCCTCCTTGTCCTTGTCCTCTGGCTAGCAGTCCATCCTAGGGCTGGCCTCAGAAAGAGGAATAGAGGGATGAGGACCTCACTTTTCCATCCTGCAGAGTCGGCGCCTGGCTCTCCCCGTGCAGTCACCCCAGTGCCAACCAAAACGGAGGAGGTCAGCAACCTAAAGACACTGCCTAAGGGCCTGTCTGCCAGCCTGCCTGACCTGGATTCTGAGAACTGGATTGAAGTGAAGAAACGGCCTCGGCCCTCCCCAGCACGGCCCAAGGTAGGCTAGACCGTCCCCTGCCTTGGGTTCTGATTCTTGAATGTTCTTTTTGCCTCATTGAAATCCCAAGTGCCATGTTTGCAGTGCCTTTTCCCTGAATTTGTCCTCCCTGTCCTATATATATATATAAGTGCTTTGGCTCCTTAAAAGAGGGAAGGGAGAGTGAGTAGATGCATGGTCCACATGTGGTGACTTCACTGACTTTGAGTCTGGATTGAATCACAGGTCTCCTGCAATGATGGCTCAGTGATTTGTGAAATGTGTTAAACAGCAAGACTTCAGTTTACCGTAGGGGATGGTGGAGTTAAACTGCTCTGAAATATTAAGCTGGGGTACAGTGGAGCAGGGGCGAATAGAATCTACTGTTTGAGAAATATTTCCATCTTAAGCTAAAATACTGCCTGCCTCCTTTCCAGGAGCCAAATTTATCTCTACCTGCTCACCCCATCCCCTCTTTGGTGACTTTTTTTTTGGTAGATGGACACAATATCTTTATTCATTTTTTAAATGTGGTGCTGAGGATCGAACCCAGGGCCTTACACATGTGAGGCAAGTGCACTCTGCCACTGAGCTACAACACCAGCCCCAGAGATGACCTTGGACTTCGGGTCTAAGGAATTCTGTGCTTTTTATATTTTCACTGGCTCTCATCATCTTCTCTTTCTGTTGGTTCCAAGAATTCCCCACTGTTATGGCTACAGCCCTTTAAAAGATGCTGTAGACAGGCCCGAGGCACAGGGGAAAGGTATTAAGGGAACAAAGGCTTTACAAAGCCCAGGCCCCTATACTACAAAGGCTGTGGAAAAAATGGATCCAGTCTAAGTCCCTGTACCAGAATTTGGGCTTCCACTCCCTCATGGCCCGTCTTGAACCTTGAAAGAGGTTTTGGGCTGAGGTGGACCACTTCTTAGCATGCCCAAGGCCCTGGGTTCCATTCCTAGCACTACACAAAAAAAGAGAGAGGTAGGTTGTGAGTTTATATGGGGTGCTCTTGGCACAGCAGGCATTACTTTTGGAAGTATGTATTGTGAGGTAGACAAATGGTTTTCCCCAAGAGTATCCAGCGACACTTAGATGCTGGGTTAACTGCCCATGGGACATGCTGTTCTTCCTGACTAGTACACTCTATCCCTGTCTTATCTGACTTACTTATGTTCATCTTTTAGTAGCCATTTCTTCCCAAAAGCCTCCCCTAGCAATTCCCACTCCCAGTTGGTTAGGTACCCTCCCATGTGCTCCCACATTTATAGCCTTTATCATACTATTTGCATTTGGCTGGTTTGTTGACTTTTCTCCATTAAACTGAGCTTCTATCTGCTTGATGAACATTAGTTGCTAGGTCCTGACACATGTATGAGTGTCTAATGGAAAACAAGGTGACTTGCCTTGTAGAGCTTCAACTTTATTATGAGGTGTTGAATAGTTGGATAAATAGATGAATCAACCTGTGGAATTTCTGCTGTGTGTCTACTTCCAGACTAGGTGCTGTGTAGGATGTAAAGTAAATGAGAGCATAATTATGTTTGCAAGTGACTGTTATGTGAGCTGTGCGTGAAGGAATGTGGGTTCCAATGGACTACCCATTTCTCCATGAAGCTCACTCCAGGGAGGGCAGTCTTGTGGGACAACTGCGGAAGCCTGGTCCAAGGACCCCTTGGTGATTCCCTTCTCCATGGTCTGTCCCTGTTTCAGAAGTCAGAGGAGCCCAGGTTCGCCCACCCGACATCTCTGCCACAGCAGCTTCCCTCCCAGCAGTTGATGTCCAAGGATCAGGATGAGCAAGAGGAATTGGATTTCCTATTTGATGAGGAGATGGAGCAGATGGACGGGCGAAAGAATACCTTCACTGCCTGGTCTGATGAGGACTCTGACTATGAGATTGATGACCGGGATGTCAACAAGATCCTCATTGTTACCCAGACGCCACCTTACATGCGCCGGCATCCTGGGGGCGACCGTACAGGCAACCACACCTCTCGTGCCAAGATGAGTGCCGAGCTGGCCAAGGTCATTAATGACGGGCTCTTCTACTATGAGCAGGACCTGTGGACTGAGAAGTTTGAACCCGAGTATTCCCAGATCAAGGTGAGGCTTAGGCAGAGCAGTGTATGTGTGCTTAGAGTACCTCTAAGAGAGGATGTAACAGTTGGGTAGATATTTCATTTTTGAGAATAGAATGAGTAGATTATCACATCTATTCCTAAATAATTAGGCATATATAAAAGTTTAAAATCCTTTTAAGGAACTTTCTTTGAGTGTGGAAAATGGAAAAAGATAGTTTTTTGGGAAACAAGTCAAGTTATCTGTCGCAGTTTTTTGCAGAGTGCCTATGTGGGGTGTTGGGAGGGCCCTTGGTGAGCCTGTGCAGTTAGATGGTGGCAGAGATGTGGGGAGGCACCATACTGCCTAGGGGAGAATCTGTAGTAAGCTTCTGGGGCTCTGCTGTTAGCCTGATCTTGGGCAGGAAAGAGGAAAGGCAGTCAAAGCCTCACCTCACAGAGCCCCTACACTTTCCTGGCCTATTGTCTGGGGCTGGGGTCATGCTGCAGGGAGGGCGGGGCTGCACTGCCCTCTCCTAGATTAGCAGCCTCATGCCAAGGCAACTGGGATTGAGGAGTAGTGAGGGGCAGCTAAAAGCTTAGGGACCAGGAGTCCCATGGATATGGACATGGGAGCTGTCCTCCCCAACTTCCTGCCGGTCTTGATTCCTAAGCAGGCTGGAGCAGCTTGCTGACTAACATTTTTCCCCACCCACCTCACATCCTGTGCAGCAAGAAGTAGAGAACTTTAAGAAAGTCAACATGATCAGCCGGGAGCAGTTTGACACACTGACCCCTGAACCCCCTGTGGATCCCAACCAGGAGGTTCCTCCTGGGCCTCCCCGGTTTCAGCAAGGTAAGGGGCCAGGCCCTTGAGACCTGGCATGGGTGAGAAGGTCTGACGCCCATGTTGGGGGCCATCTACCTCTTGTTGACCCTTTTCTGCTTGTGCAGTTCCCACTGATGCCCTGGCCAACAAGTTGTTTGGTGCTCCTGAGCCCTCCACCATTGCCCGCTCTCTACCAACCACTGTCCCAGAGTCGCCAAACTATCGCAATGCCAGGACCCCCCGTACACCCCGGACCCCACAGCTCAAAGACTCAAGTCAGACGTCACGGTTTTACCCAGTGGTGAAAGAAGGACGGACGCTAGATGCCAAGGTGAGGTGCGCCTGCTGGGCTAAGTGGGCCCACTTTATCACCTTCCAGTGCTTTGCTTCTCTCCCTTTCCTTGTCTGCGCCAAGAAAGGACCAGATCCCCACTATTCTTCATATTCTTAACCTGAAGGACTCACCCCCATATCTGCAAAATAGACTGGGTGTGGGAATGTTGGCCTAAAGAGACCCAGAGAGGACTGACTAGGTATGAGTCCTTCAGCAGATTCCTCACTCCCAAGCTGCCATTTCTTCACCTGTGAAATAGATGGATCAGTTGCTTAGCTACAGCTTTGACCATTATGTGGGAGAATGGATACTAAAATGCTTTTGTAAAATGTAAGGAATAAGACATATAGAACATCTTACTCCTATAATCATACTCCTTGATGCTCCTCAAAATTGTAGGAGTACAAATAGCAAATTCTGGATTCACCTTTACAGATGCCTCGAAAAAGGAAGACAAGGCACAGCTCAAACCCACCCTTGGAGAGCCACGTGGGCTGGGTGATGGATTCCCGAGAGCACAGACCCCGGACTGCTTCCATCAGGTACTGGGGGCCATGGGAGAGAGAGATCTGGTTGCCTAGGGATGGATGAGAGAGTCTTGAAATCCACTAGACCCAGATTGATCTAAAAACTAAAGGGATCCCCAACCTTCCCCCCACTACACCCCCTCCCCCAATCTAAATTCAAACAACCAGAAATATGGCTCCTTAGCCCAGGATCTGGGTAGGAATGCCTCTTTCTAAAGAGGTGATATCAGAGCCACCTGGAGACCTGATTTTGATATGCTCATAAGAGAATATCTCAGAATTGATTTCAAAACCTGGGTATCTGCTACCTACCTGAAAGAGAATGGCCAAGTCATTGAATAAAAATTTTGGGGTTGGGGATGTTGCTAAGCAGTAGGGCCCATCCTTAGCATGGCTAAGGCATTGGGTTGGATCCCTAGCACCACCAAAAAACAAAAACAAGGACTGGAGATATGGCCTCACATGCCCAAGGCCCTGGGTTCAATCCCCAGCACCATCAGAAAAAAAAGAAAACAGAAACAAGATTCCTTGGCCCTGCCCTAGCTCTACTGACTGAACTTCTCAGGGTAGGGTCCAAGATCCTTTTTATTTTCCTTAAAATGGCCCCAGTGTTTGTTCCTTGTGTTTTGAAGCAAGATTTGAGAGCACCAGATCTGTGCATGGTTTCCTGCACAGATGGCACAGACTGAAAATAGGCAAACTTTGGGAAAAATAGAGATCAACCAATGATGACTCATTAAGGAAAGTTAAATGTTACAAATTAGGTAAATAAATATTAAAAGTTCAGATTTTGAGCCAGCAGGTGGCACATGCCTGTAATCCCAGCAATTTGGGAAGCTGAGGCAGGAGGATTGCGAGTTCAAAGCCAGCTTCAGTCAGCAAGAGCCAAGAGCTAAGTAATTCAGTGAGATCCTGTCTCTAAGTAAAATACAAAATAGGGATGGGAATGCAGCTTAGTGGCCAAGTTCCCCTGAGTTTAATCCCCAATACCAAACAAACAAACAAAAAAACAAAACAAAAAAGGATTTTGGCATCAGACAGATCTCAGTGGTTAAATAGCTCCTTGGCTCTAGATGAGTCTCCCAGTTTCTGTGATCCTTAGTAACCTTCTCTTAAAACTCTGGCTCCAAGAGTTGACTCACAGTACATCAGACCACATGTGTAAGTTAGAGCCCAGCACAGTGCAAGAAGCTGGATCTTGGATGATAGAAGGGATCAGAAGAACAACGGGGCTTCTGTGGGGATCCCAGTGACCTGTAACATCTTATGGCCTCTATAGCTCCAGCCCCTCAGAAGGAACACCTGCAGTTGGCAGCTATGGCTGTACCCCTCAGTCACTGCCCAAGTTCCAGCATCCTTCCCACGAGCTGCTCAAGGAAAATGGTTTCACACAACACGTCTACCACAAGTATCGTAGGCGCTGCCTTAACGGTAAGAAGTCCAGGGGGAGAGGGCAGAGCTTCTGAGTTTGTTACTTAGACCCAGAGGATATGGGCTGGAGGTCAGAAGGAACAGGTGACCATTTTCTCTGATCTCAGAACCAGAAATAATAGGGCATCATTTCAGCAAGGGCTGAAGTTAGATGCAGGCCAAATAATTTGGAACTTCAGGAAGCTAGGGGAAAGCAGCACTTACAGAGTATTTCAATTCGTGTTCTTCCTTCATTGCTACAGAAAAGCTCTTTCTGTCAATGACTCAGACATTGTCCAATATGACCCACTGTTCATCACAAAAGGGTATGCAGGAGGTGGGATATATTCTCTAGAATAGGGATTCTAAGTGATGACTTGTGGGCCAAGTCCAGCGAGTGTTCTGGAGCTAAGAACAGTTTTTATGTTTAAGGAGTTATGAAGAAAACAAATTTGTGATACACTCATGTCTCCTGCAAGGCCTAAAATATTCACTCTCAAGCCGTTTACATTAAAAATTTTTCTGGCACTTCTCTAGAAGATAGCATGAAGAGAGAGCTTTGACAAATGCTCTTGGGTGTTCCCTTTTGTCACAGAGATGCCCTTTCCTTATAGATGTTCTGATAGGTTGGCTGTAGAGATGCCCAAAATCAATCTAAACTTTTGGCTGTAAAGATGTAAAATTTGGCTACTAAATTCTTGGTTCATCTGCCTTATTTGTCCTTAACTGTGCATTTATGTAAATGTAATAGCAATTTCATTGAGATATAATTCACATACCATGCAATTAATTTATTTAAAGTGTATAAACTAGTGACTTTTAATATATTCTTAAGACTGTTTACTGTAGTGGCAGGACTATTTTACTTTCCTAACAGTAGGATGTGAGGGTTCTGATTCCTCTGCATCCTCCCAAGACTTGTTATTATCTGTTTTTTATTTTATCCAACCTCTAGGGTGTGAAGTGGTATTTCCTTATGGTTTTGATTTGCATCTCCCTGATCGCTAATGATGTTGAACATTTTTGTGTGTGTGCTTATTGGCTATTTGTGTATCTTCTGTGGAGAAATATCTGTTCACATCTCTCTTTAGCGGGATTATTTGTCTTAACCACTAAGTTGTAGGAATTCTTTATATTCTAGATACAGGTCCTTTGTCAGATCATGATTTTCAAATATTTTGTTCCATTGTGTGCATCATCTTTCTACTTTGTTAATGCATAAAAGCTTTTCATTCAAATGTTATCTACCTATTTTCATCTATTTATTTTGTTGCATGAGCTTTTGGTGTTATGTATTGTTTTTTGATGTTTCCAGTTTGTACTTGTTAGTATTGGTAATGAGCAGAATGTAATCTGTTAGAATTCTCAAAAAAGTATTTGTTCATGCTCGGCCTTGTTGTACCTGCGCTTGAAAGGGACAGGTTGAAATGAAGGACTGGAATGAGGGCCTGATCCAGAAGCTGGTGCCACCTGCTTCAGATGGGCCTCAGCCCAGTACCCGGCATCAGGGACTCATAGAGAGTAGTAAATGCTTAGTAAACATTTACTGAATGACTGAAGTGGCAGATGATGGGTAAGGGAATTGGGAGGCATAGGAGTAAGGACTTGTTCTTAAATCCCAGCATCCTAAGCAAGGACAGCCTGACCCTGACACATGCCTTTCCTTTTTTCCCCCTGTAGAGCGGAAGCGCTTGGGCATTGGCCAGTCTCAGGAGATGAACACTCTCTTCCGCTTCTGGTCCTTCTTCCTCCGAGATCACTTCAACAAAAAGATGTATGAAGAGTTCAAGCAGCTGGCTCTGGAGGATGCCAAAGAAGGCTACAGGTAAGTAATGTTGGCCTAGGGGTTCTGGCTGGCGCTTGAGGGCTAATAAGGGGTCCCCAGTGGCTCTGCTTTCAGAACTGTGGTTGGAAATCTTTTGCATGTGTGCCTGTCACTTTAAATGGGAAATATATTCACATGGTTCAAATTTCTCAAGAGTTTTTATTTTGTAGTAAAAAGACTTCTTAACCCTGGCTCCTGCCATCTAGTTTTTTTCCTCACAGGTAACCTGTATTGTTACAATGTTTATAGGTCCTTTGTAAAAATAGTTTACACCTGTGTAAGCAAGTAGTTCTCTGTTTCCTCTGCCACATCACCATCCGCTCTCAGTCTATACCAGAGATGACCTACATTTTATATGGTATTTTTTTTTGGACCTTTTTCTCCCTGCATGCTGGGAATTGAATTTAGGGCCTCAGACATGCAAATAAGCAAGTGCTCTGCCACTGAAGTACATCCCCGGCCTTTTGTTTTATTTTGATTCAGGGTCTTATTGAGTTGCCCCAGTTGGCATCAAATTTGCGATTCTCCTGAGTCACTGGGGTTATAGACGTGCCACCACCCTTACCGCCCTTATGTCTAGTACACATTGCCCTTTTTTCTTTATTTAGTGCATTATCTTGGAGGATCATTTTATAACTGAACATAAATAAATTTTTTTATTATAACTGGTCTTGTTTTGTTTAGCTCATATCCTATTAATAGGTAATATAGGTTGCTTATAACACTTTGCTTTTAGAAAATCTCTTTTATTCATTTCCTCCTCCTCTGATTTCCAAAGTAAAACATTCTCTGTGTAAGCAATTTGAATGTTTGGGGAAGTGGAAGAAACATCCTTTGGTCCAGAGACAGCAAGTGTTAATGTGCTGTCATCTAGATCATCCTGTGAGTTGGGCACCAGTAATCCTAGCTACCCAAGAGGCTGAGACAGGAGGACCACAAGTTTGAGTCCCATCTGGGCAATTTAGTGAGACTGTCTCAAAAAAAAAAGTTGAAAAAAGGGCTGGGGATGTAGCTCAATAAGTAGTAGAATACCCCTGTGTTCAACCCCCCAAGTACCTCAAAAAGAAACAAGTCCTGTGAATGTATTTTTCTTAACTTATTTTTAGCATTTATAAGCATGAGTATTTTTCCATGTTAAAATATATAACTCTTCCTTCTCAAAGAAATTGTTAAATACCTTTTATAGAAAGAAAATACAGATAAGAAAAATCACTTGGGCTGGGGTTATAGCTCAGTGTAGCTTGACAACTAAAATAAAATTTTTTTAAAGAAAAAGATCACTTGAAAATCCATTTCCCATAGACAACCAATATTAATATTTTTAACTTTGTGCTCTTTCAGACTTTTGCATGCATGTGTAGATGTATAGTTTACATATTTATCTATAAAAATGGGGTCATTCTATTCATGTCCTTTGAAAAATGTCCTTTTTACTTGATGTACATTTGTACTTTTAATTTTTGACAACTTATATCTCATTATGGATTTACCATGATTTTTTCTTAATGTTTCTGTATTCGTAGACATGTACATTTTGTTTAATAATATTGATACAAGCAGTTTAATACTTTTGTAAAATCTTAAGTCTGACTTTGGGCCATTTCCTTGGCATGTGTTTCCAGAAGTAAAATTTCTCAAAAACAGGAACAGGCAGAAATTCTGTAAAAGAATAGGTGGGAACTAATGGATGTGGGCATTGAGGGATACAGAGAGTTTCCTGACTCCCCACAAGGTGCGAACATTTAATACTGGACCCACTTAGACTACCACTAAATGTCAGCCTTCATAAAGCGTATTTGCCATTTTTTCAGTACAGGAAGAACACATTTTTTAAACTGTTTCATAGTTCCTTTGCTATGCAGGCACATTTCCCCCTCTTACAGATGAGGACACTGTGCCCTGAGTTCACTGACTTGTCCTCCCACAGATATGGTTTAGAGTGCCTTTTTCGATACTACAGTTATGGCCTAGAAAAGAAGTTCCGGTTGGATATATTCAAGGATTTTCAGGAGGAAACCGTGAAGGACTATGAAGCTGGTAAGAGGCAGAGTTGAATTTCTGTGCACCCTGGTCACCTAGGCTTTCTTCCTGTCTTCCCTAGTTCCACCTGGGCTTCACACAAACCTCTCTCTGTATGTGCCCCTTGTCTCTACATTCTCCCCAGCAGTCCAAGCCCTTTCTACCCCTCTCTTTCTCCCTTTCTCTACAGGTCAACTCTATGGGCTGGAGAAGTTCTGGGCCTTCTTGAAATATTCCAAAGCCAAAAATTTGGACATTGACCCCAAACTGCAAGAATACCTCGGCAAATTTCGACGTCTAGAAGACTTCCGAGTAGATGTAAGCGAAAGTCTCCCCTCTGATCCTAGTGTTCAGGAATCAAGATACCTGGATTCTGGTCCCTACAGTGCCCAAGGACACTTTCCCTGGCCTTCCTTCCTCTCCCAGTTTGGGTTTCCTTCTTAGTTTCTTCATCTATGAAAGGGAGGGTGAGGATAAACAGCATCTGCAAGTTAGAGTGGCATTTGCCACAGATTTCTTTTCTGGGTCTGTGTTGCTGGGCTGTCTTGATACTCTCTCCCTTGTATCTAACAGCCCTCCCTGCTGCCGTGTCAAGTTTCCCACTAATTTTTTCTTGATTAGCTAGCTACAATAAATGTATTTAACTCCAGAAGTTTATAAATTAATATCTAGCATAGTAACGCATGCCTGTAGTCCCAGAGACGCAGGAAGCTGAGGCAGGAGGATTGCAACTTTAAGGCCAGCCTGGGTGTCTTAGTGACACCCTGCCTCCTCCAAATTAAAAAATTTTGAAAGAGGGTGGGGGCGTAGCTCAGTTGTAGAGCTCCCTGGATTCAATCCCCAATATCAAAATAAGTCAATAAAATGTCCAGTCCTCCTCCATCTTCTGGAGTGATGTCTCTACAGTGACATCTAGTGGTGAGTTTACTGCCATGGCTGGAATTGCTTGTTTAACTGATTCAGCAAATGTCTCTGTGCTAGGAGCTTCAGGGACTCCGGAAATGAGTGAAAGACTCTGCTTCAAAGAGTATAGTGGCTGGGGTGTAGCTCAGTGGTAATGTGTGTGCTTAACATGTGCAAGGACCCAGCACCAAAAAAGAAAAGGACATAAAAAGATCTTTAACCAAATAAATCCATAATGTAGTAAAAATTTCTGGTGGTTTTTTTGTTTTTGTACCCTGAATTGAACCCAGGGGCACTTAACCACTGAATCATATCCCTATCCTTTTTTTATATTTTTTATTTAGAGACAGGGTCTGGTTGCTGAGGCTGGCTTTAACTTGTGATCCTCCTGCCTCAGCCTTCCAGTCCCTGGGATTACACACATGCACCACTGCACAACTGGTAATCATCTTAGTCACATCAAACCTTTTAGCAAAATGTCAGGTAATAAGTAAATGGTAATAATAGCCCTCACATTTATTATTTTAAAACTGCCACTGAGCCGGGCGCAGTGGTGCATGTGAATTCAAAGCCAGCCTTAGCAATGATGAGGTACTAAGCAACTCAGTGAGACCCTGTCTCTAAATAAAATACAAAATAGGGATGTGTTCTATCCCTGGCACAAAAAAGTAAATAAATAAATAAAACTGCCACTGAGTGGTTATTCTCAAGTACTATGCTAGATGATTCTTGTTGACCTCATTGGACACTTTAGTGGTGAAGTAGGAAGGGCTTATTGTTATTATTTCCCAAGCCTCCTAATATATTCTATCCTTGGGGGGAGGGGTGTACAATTGCAGAGGGTCCTTATATAATTGATTGGTAAACCCCGAAGGTGGAACAGAGGTTTAATTTTGGTACCCCAAAGGGAAGATAATGTTCTTAAGGTCACAGGATCTTTGTTATGGTGATTTATAGTCTTGACATTTCATTCAGTGGCCCATGGAGGTGCCTGGAAGGGAGTGAGGTGACCTCCAGAAGCATCTAGGCCTTCTGAGCTGAGGCATCTAGTATACTGCATGCCACATTCCTTACATCATCCTTCAGCAGATCCCAAGCAATATGGATGTGGATGAAAGTCTGGTCTTTGGGAGAGATGGATGGACCTAGATTTTGTGTTTTCCATTTAAACAGCTATGGGATCCTGGGTAAATTACTTTCCTGTGTCTCATTTTCCACATATGTAAAATCAGATCATCAAAGAAAGATGAGGGCCCCACAGGAGAATATGCATTAAATAGCATGGTCTGTGTCATAGAGAAATGCTTAATATCTGGTATTCATTTTTAAGGTCAAATCCATTGTCTACATTTGGAGGTAGATCTCTAGGCAGCCCTGGTAAGAAGTGGATAGTAATCCCCTAATTACCTGTGACTTTCTGCTCTGTTGCAGCCCCCCATGGGTGAGGAGGGCAACCACAAGCGACACCCAGTGGTAGCAGGAGGTGGCAGTGGTGAGGGCAGGAAGCGGTGCCCCTCCCAGTCTTCCAGCAGGCCTGCCACCATGATCAACCAACCCCCTACACCACCTACTGGCCAGCCCATCCGGGAAGATGCCAAATGGACAAGCCAGCACTCGGATACACAGACTTTGGGAAAGTGAAAAGCCCTTTAGCCCTGGGATTTAGAGTGGGGAAGGGGTGGGGTGGTCGAGGGTCCATGGGGGTGCCCAGTCCCAGGAGAGGGGACAAAGAAGGGACTGGCCTGGAATTAATAGAGCAGGCCTCTGTGCTGAGTAGCATTGTGTACACCATTTGGGCTATTAGAGGTACCCTGGGCAGAGCCTCCACGTAACTCCCTTCTCCTCCTCTCTCCATGACTCTTCCATCCCAGCTTCTTCTAAGGGGGGAGGGAAAGGGGGGAGATTTTTTTATATATATATACATATATATATATATCAAGTTTTAAATTATTGATAGTTTGTCTGGATTACCAAAATCACTCTTCAGCCCTGCCCTTGGCTGATATGCCGCAACCCTGGTCCCCACCCACAGCCTCCTCTTGCTCCCCCCCAAGCCAACTATGCAGCCCACCAGAAGGCCCTGTGGGCCCTATTGCCCAGCACTGTCCCGTGGAAGGCTCTGACAGCGCCTGGGCCCCAGGAGCACTAGCCCCTGACTATGTGGGGTTTGCCGTCACCATGTTCTCTCCCTGCTGTCCCTACCATGCCCTTCTGCCATCTTCTGGGAGAAGGAAACCAAAGGATCTAAAAGTGGGGGTTGGGGGAGGTTTCAGCCTCTCCCACTCCCCTTTCCCCACACCCCTTACTCCCCAGCCCAGAGAGACGCTGCTCATACCAGAAAAGACTATTGAAAGATGATTTATTTTATTTTTCTCTGACCTTTCCATCCTTGGAAAAACGGAAAAAAGAAAAAAAAAAAGACAAAATAGACCATTGAAAAAAAAAAACAAAAAAGAAAGAAAAGAAAAAAATCAGAAAACCCCCACCTAATCCATAGAAAGTGATGTCTTTCCCCTCTCCTTGGAAAATTTTTTTTGTTTGTTTTGTTCTTGGAAATAATATTTTTTTAAAAGTTGCCTTATTGTGGAGCGGGAATCTGAAATAATACCCAAATGCCTGTTTTCCTCGGTGGAGTCAACCTGAAGAGCTCCCACCTTCTCTGGATGTGCCTGGGCTTGGACTGGCTGGATCTTTCTCTGGACTGAGTTGCATGTACAGTGCCTCCCGCCTGGAGGCAAGAGAGTTGGGGGCGGCTGTCAGAGCCGTGCCCAAAATATCCCTGCTGTTGCATCGTTGAAGCTGACGTCCTGTGTCTGTACACTGCTGCCACTTTCGTGTCCTTGCTCTGCTTGCTGTCGCCTCACGCCAGGCCCCGTCCTGCCGTGACACCCTTCATCCTACCCTTGGAATCCCAAGGCCAAGTTTGCTTCTAACTGTTGGAAAACAGAGTTGGCCTGGATCTGGAACACACTTGTCCTCAGCCCGAGCGTCTTCCCCATGCCAGAGGGGAAAGGGGAACACCTGGTAGCTGAGGCTTGGATATGTTTCTCACATTGTCCTGAAAGATCACCGAGACCTCAAGGAAGCTTTATGTCTCATGAAAGGTGGAGAAAGGTGCCGTTCTTTTCCGAGGGTCTGGTGGGGTCTCCCCATCTTGCATCCCCCCCCTCTGCAAGCCATCTCTGCCCACCCTCTCTCTGATCAACCCCAACTGGGAATGAGACCCCGCCTGGGAACGAGGGATGAGGAGGAATTGGGGGCTGGGGGGAATCCTGCCAGTTGGTGAAGCCCTGTGGCAGGAAGGTATATGTGGACATAGAGTATACCTAACTTCTCTTCTCCAGCCACTGACTGCTTGAGTTGGGCTGTGAATGACAATGGAATGGCTGGAGTCTACTGTCGTCAGAAGCTAGGGAGGGTGACCGACTGACCCGCACAGACTGGGATGTGTGTCAAGTACGGGCATGACTGCATGTTCACCCCCAATGGGAACTGGGCAACACAGAGAAGTTTGCAGTCTTGTTTCTCAATTACTGAAACTTCTTTGGCCCTCCTCTTCAACAGGTTTCTCTGTTGGCCCAAAGGTTGGGAATAGGAGACAGTATCCCAGGCTGACAGGGGCTCGCTTGCCCTCTGTCTTTGGGTACCTCATTGCTTTTAGTTTGTGTGCCCCCTCACCTCTGTCATCCCAGTGCTTAGTATGTGGGAAGCCCATCTCACTTCTTGTGACCCAGTCGTCTTGAACCAAGGATGAATGTCTAGTCTCTGCTATAACAATGGGATCTGAGGCCTCTCCCTAACCAGTCTGGTGTACCTGCCCCACATTGTCCCAGACACTGGACTCCTGACCCCCTTCTCTCCCTTTCCCCCTTTTTTTCCTTTGGGTCACTCAGCCCTGTATTGTATCCAGCACCACAAAAACCTCAGTGTTTGACCCTTGCTGGGTTTGGGGACACAAGGAAGCCTTGGAGGTGGGAAAAGGCTGTTCTCGTCTAGTTACTCCCAGGCCAGGGGCTGCCATCCTCTCCCTGATCCTCTCAGATATCCCTGAAGGAGGAAGCACCTTTGGGGTGAGTAGGTGAGAACTTCATCTCAACATAGGCTGAGGAGGGGTGAGGGGCTATTTTCTTTCTTTCTTTCTTTCTTTTTTTTTTTTTTTTTTTTTTTTTTTTTTGTAACATGTTAGGAGTTAATGTTGCAAAGAGTAGTTTACATCTTCACTTTCTGAAGACACTTGAATTTAGGACCGATGTATCTGTGACAAGTATGAGTGGCAGGGGCCATCAGGACTAGCCACTTCACATCCACCACCTTCCCATGGGAATCTTAAGACCTGAGACACAAAGCAACAGCCTGCCCCAACCCCCTGTTAATTCTCTGCCCTTCTAAGGTTGGTCCATGCCAGAATGACCTGTAGGTGTCAAACAGAAGGTCTGTGTGTGCCTAAGTCCTGATGAGGGACAAGTTTTTCTTGTGCCCTCTCCAGAACCTGAGACACATGCACTATCAGTAGAGAAGGCTATCCAGTCCTGCCTCAGCCTGGACCCCTAGGGCTCAGAACAACAGCAAGAGGCACTGAGCCCCCATGTCAAAGTTAAATGTTTTTGTTTCATTGTAGCTCTTTTTTCCCCCCTTTTCTGATGATTGATTTACAAAAGAAAGTAAGCTGCTCAGGAGGCTCTGGAAGTGGGGTGGAGGAAGCAAGAAGACTAGCCTTTAGGAGAGCTAGGGGTGTTTTGCCAAAAGCCTGGGTAGAGTGGTCTGGATCATCTGGCACCCTCCCAAATGGGAACCTCAAAGTACCTCTTGTGTGGAAGGGTTCCTGGATTCTCCCCAGCCCCACCCTCTCCTTCAGCCATGTTGATGGCAGAGGCAGAGAACTTAAGAACTTACAGCCCGATTCTCACTGGAGAGGAAAACTTGTCATCTGGCTTTGCGAAGAAGGTTCCACCTTACGCTCGTAGTACATTATCTTTACCATGTGCTAGGATATCACATTTAAAAGGACAAAAAAATGTAAAATACTTGAATGAGCTTGTATTATAACATTAATATTATTGAGAGTATCTGCTTTCCAGGCTGAAGTGATTCATTCATTATTCTAGTCCTGCTTTAGTCCTTTGTAATTTGTGGTAATTATGCTTTTCTTTTTAATACAAAAAATGTATAAAAATAAAAATTTGAAAAGGCAAAATACTGGCTTGTCTCCCATCTGGGGTGCTGCTATTGGGTGTGAGATAGAGCCCAGTTAGGGTTCCCCAGAGCCAGAGGAAACTTGCTCTGCATCTGAGTGCCACCTGCAAGGGCATTATCAGTGGACTTTGGGGGAGTCTGCTGAAGGCAGGGCCTCCATTGGGCTGCCAGTGCATCGAGGTGGCTTCCTCAATGGTCTTTAGAGCCTTTTTTTTTTTTTTTTTTTTTTACCAGCTTTAAATCCATGTCTTAAGTGAGAGTTGGGGGACATAGACTGCCAGATGTGAGTGGGAGCCTATTTGGTGGCACTTGGGCTCCATCCGCTGCCTGGGCCTGGTCTTGTAATCGAAGATAGCCAAGAAGAAAAAGTTAGTGTCCCTTGTAGAGTGTTGGCACAGCCCCTCCCTGAAGAGACTCTTGTGAGAGTGAAGAAGTAATGGTTCAGTAATCACACCTTGTGGAACCTGTGTCGTACAGGGATCCCTGAGACGGGGATGGAACAGTGAGCCCCACTCTACAGAGAAAAACTAAAAGTGAGTCATAGCCTCATGTGGTCATCTGACCATTTTCTGTCTCCCATACATGGTGCAGTCCCTAGCAAGTGGTCTTCTGGAGTTGATTTTTTTTTTAATTTCCCCCCACTAGTCTGATGGGCACTTAACTTCAGTACTACCCAGGACCTCTACTGGCCAAAGGAAGCTTAGAAGTGGCCAGGGTTCTGTGGATTGGAACTTTGGGAAAGGGAGATGTATTAGTTCAACCTCACTTCCACACATTCCTGTCAGGAATGGTCATCAAAGAGGCTACTGATTGCACTGTCTTAGCTCCCAAATGTTATGATCATGAACATTAGAACAAGTCTTATAGGAGAAAAAAAAAAGTATCAGGAATAAATGGAAGCAAGTTTATTTAAAATGCTTTTTCTTCACATTTTCTGCTGGGACTTTAAGGCTTTTTTCTTTTTTCCCCCAGTCTTATTTACCAACCTCAGGGCCATTCTATTTGATTGAGAAAAGGATAAGTGCAGGTGCCAAACAATGGCAGCCAGGATAATAATAGCCTCTTGTCCCTCTATGCCCCCCCCCCTTTTTTTTTTTTTTTAGAAAGAGTGAGAGAGGAGAGAGAGAGAGAATTTTTTTAAGGATCGAACCTGGGCCGCACGCATGCCAGGCAAACGTGCTACCGCTTGAGCCACATCCCCAGCCCCCTCTATGCCTTTTGTACAGCACCTTGAAATCTAAAGCAATTCTCATATAGTCTCCTCATCCCCCATCCTCTCAAGTGTACTGAGGGACTTGTTTCCAGATGCTTGCTTGTAGGTGGGTGCAGGCCAGCAGCTGGGGAGAACGTAACAGTTGGATACACTAGACAGGACTGGGCCCATCAAGGCCAGAGGGGGCAGGTGGGGCTTGGAAGGCCAGGGAAGGTACTGCCTGCTTAGTGTTGACTTGGCCTACTGGGCAAGTCCTCTGCGGTCCTGGTGCTCAGAAGGAAGTAGTTTGGGGTAGTTTTGCTTGGAGGCTTGGCCCTGTGTGATCTTCCTTGTCTCCAAAGAGATAGGGGCTCACTGTTGCAAAGAGGCTGGCCCCTCCTGCCTCAGCTCCCAGGTAGCTGGGTCTACAGGTCTGTACCAGCTATGTTAAGGTTTTTGTAAAACCACAAGAGGTTATTTTCCATATATATATAATATATACTTTTTCCTGGTACTAAGGATTGAACCCAGAGGTACCTTTACCACTGAGTTCTGTCCCCAGCCCTTGTACTTTTTTGAGGCAGGGTCATGCTAAGTTGTCCAGGCTGGCTTTGAACTGGTGATCCTCCTGCCTTGGTCACAGGATTACAGCTGTGTGCACCATCTCACCTGGTCACAGTAGGTGGTTTTCTTGGCCCAAAAGAACTGAAAGTCAGTAATAGGCATAAGTACACATATAAGAATTTAGTAAATTAACTAGATGTGGTGGCACATGCCTCTATAATCTCAGTGACTCTAGGTTGATGGTAAGAGTCTCACCAGGTCAAGGTCAGTCTGGACAATATTTTCTATTTTCAAAATAGAAAAATAAAAGGGGCTGGGGATGTAGCTTAGTGGTAGAGCACCCCTGGGTTCAATCCCCAGTATGGTGGGGGTAAATGATAATGGTAGTAATGGTGGCCTTTCAAAGAGTAGTCTAAATTGTTGGGAGCCACAAGGTTCAAGAGCATGTTGCTCCTAAGGGGAGGTAAGGGAGGTAGGTGATTGTTTCAAACCCAGATAGCCCTGTGGCTTTGTTTCAGATAAAAAGGGTCCTGGTTAGATTTCATTTGAAAAATGTATCTGCTAAAACCCAGTCAAATAAACCCTGTTAAGAAAACTGGTTAACCATTTCAGAGAAAAAGAGTTTTGCCCTTTGGCCATTTTTTTCTGGACTCCTCTTGGGGGAAAGAAGGGTTCTCACCTCTGGTTTTGGTTCATGTAAGTTAATTAGAGGCCTCAGGTATCCCCAAAGGGTTGTGACCCTGATCCTTCTGGGTGAAGGGCACCCAGCTCAGCAGTCCTCGTGGGTGTAGCCTGTGCTTCCTTGTTATCAGTTGATCAGGGAGGAGCACCTGTGGGTGTTTATGTGCAGTGAGGCAGAGTTGAAATGGGACCTCTGTGTGTGTGATGGGAGTGGGCAGAATTGGGACTGGCACGTGGCATGTGAAAAACAGACCTGTAACTATTTGCCAGGGACAACTGGCCCTGGCCTGACTAAGGTATGGAAAAGCCTTTTGGGGTAGGAAGAAGCAAAGTGATATCTGATTCCCCCACTCCTTGACACCAGAAAGAGCTCTCCCTGGGGCCCAAATTGCCTTAGTCCTACTGCCCTCTCCATCATTCTCTGCATCTTACCTAGGCCACAAGACAGTGGGGAGGGGATGACCTTCCTCCATCCCACAGCAGAGGACCAGAGGGCCTGGCCAGAGCCCTCTTAAAGTGGTTTCCTCCTCTGACTGGCCTCCAGTCTGGGGAACCTTTTTTTCCTTTTCCTTAAGCTAACTCCTGGTCCCATGAAAGGACAAGGGCAGAAGTTTGGGGGAAACCCTGGCCCTATCCTTGGCCCTGCTTTTCTAGGAAGCCAGCCTCTCCTCTGCCCTAATGGTGCCGTCATTAGAGAGTGTGGCTGAAGGAGGCAAGTTGTTAGGTGCAATCATGAGGCCTCGGTGTCTTGGAATCCCACTCCTGGGATAGGACTGGCAAGGGCCCTTTCACTCCATCTTCTTTGGGGAGTCGGGGATGCTCTCCGAGAGTGGGGTGAAGCCCAGCAGCAGGATGTGCCTCTCATAGGCCTTGGTCTGCTTAAACATGGTGTCGGTCCCATGGAGGTGGTCCAGCACCCCCAATACGCCATAGCATTGGTTGAACCTAGAGGAGAGGAGGGTACTGCAGTGCTGGATGGAGGACCATTTGTGGATCTCTCTGTCCTTCATGCTGGCCTCCTATCCACACCTATCACCACCATGCTGACCACATCCATCAGAACAACCTGGGGAGATCCTATGAGCATATGTAAGGGGCCACTCCAGACCTGCAAAATCTGGAGCTGCATCCCCATCTCCCTGCCCTCTTTTTTTGAGACAGGATTTTGGTAAGTTGCTGAGGCTGGCCTTGAACTTGCAGTTCTCCTGCCTCCCCCTCCAGAATCACTGGGATGACAGGCATGTGCCACCACACCCAGCTTGGAGTCTTCCCTTGGAAACCTCACCATGTGATTCTGATGCACATGTGCTTAAGAACCTGACAGGACTATGCTTGCTCAGATATGGTCCAGGGGCCACCTGCTTCAGAACCTCTTGCCACATGTTAAAATGCAGGTTTCTAGGCTGTGCTCCTGCAAATATTTTGATTTGAGATACGGAGTGGAACCCAAGAGCCCACATTTTAAACAAACATTTCATGTGACTCTAGGAAGTACAGAGACCACACTTGAAAAAATCCAGGGGGCTTTCAGAAAACACAACTTCCCTGGAAATGCATGCAAGATTTTCCTGCACGCACACATTTTTCTGAAGACTGTCCATAACTACATTAGAGACTCAAAAGTTTCTAAATAAAGGTTAAATTCCCAGCGACAGAAGAGCCCAATGTCACTAGCACCCACACAGTGTGCTGAGAGGCTTGAAGAGTGTGGGTGGTGGTTGTTGGTCAATGACCCCTGTGGGGAGGAGGGCCTTACTTGAGATGGTGGTAGTCATGGAATTCAGGCGAAGGCAGGAAGGGTAGGTGGTAGCCACAGTGGGAGATGGTGGTGATGATGAGGGCCAAGGAAAACCACACTGTGATGGAGGACAAATGGGAGCCCATCACAAAGGGGCCTGCGATCACTGGCAGCATGTTGGAGGCCTGGAAGAGGAAGGATGATTGGATGCAGGCCTAGGAGAGTGAGGGGACCCAGGTGGGTGTCCACTTTGCCCCAAGGTGGTACCAGGAGAAGACTTGCTTGACTCAGATCTGGAGAAGATGGAAGTGTCAGGACCTTGTTTTGTTGGAGACATTCACCTTTGTACCTTGGGACATGTTATTAATTATTTGAGCCCTAGCTTCCTTATCAGCAAAATCAGGATTACAGTGGTTGTTGGACGAATTAAGGGATTCAGCTTGTGAGGCTCCTAATATAGTCTGGCAGAGAGCAGGTTGACAATAAATGGCAACTAATTAATTGGAAGAAGAAAGGCCTTATGTGGCCTGATTCTCTGCAGGAGCCCTTAGGGAAGATGGTTGGGACCACCACTCTTCTCTGGAGATCCTGGGGCTGTACTCACCACGTGCTCTATAGGGTGGGCATAGAGAGAGGTCACCCCAATGGGGGCTGTCCACTCGTGGTGTTTCTTATGAATTCTCTTGTAGAATGTTGGGTGGTGAAGGAGCCTGGGAAAATAATTAGTACTTAATAATCTGCCAATTCTCCTTTCTCCTTTCTCCCTCCCTACCATCAGAAGTCAATGGTAGGGACTAGGGGTGACATCTGTGGAGTTAAGTGGAAAACACTGATTGCACTCCTCTAGGTCTGACCCCACTCCTTAGGCTGTGTGCTCGGGGAATGGGTTACTTGGTCTCTCTCACATTCGAATTAGCTGTGAAATAAGGGTGCTGCCCAGAAAGGATTCAATAAGGCAATGAATGGGAGACTGCCCACCCCCCATACAAATGGAAAAGCTCTTTCTTGGCTGGATGTTCCTCAGTCGCTTGAAGCCGTCAGTTATGGGAAAAATACTTGTCTCCCTGCCACCCACTAGCGGGAGACTTGAGACCAGAAGGTGTTGGTCCCACACCAACAGAAGCTTCAGTGCAGAGCCACAGGTAGGGTGGGGATAAGCTGTGCTCAGGCAGAGCCCCTGCTCACCGGTGCGAATAGTAGAACAAGACTTCCTCAATCAGGGTGAAGATGGTCAGCTCCAGAAGGAACAAGTGGAAGGTCGGCAGCTCTCGGCCGCAGGGGTCTCCCCGCCACTTGAGGAGGGGAAAGAAGAAGACTGCCATGGGGAGAGTGATCACGAACTGGTTGAAAAGAACTGTGCGCACAGCCTGGCAGAGTTTCGTGGGGTCTACCTGTTGAGGGAAGGAAGTGTGAGAAGTAGGTCTTTCCCGCCTGGAAAAGTGGCTCCACTGTGACCTGCTCACAGGAGCCTGTAACTCAGAGATAAATTTGGGGTGATGTCTGGGCATAGCTGGAAGCTCCTGCCTGACCCCCAGCCCTGGGACTGGGGACATCGCAGCAGGAAGGCCCTGGCTGTCGGGTGGATGAGTAACACCACTCCCTTGGAGACTGCCCCACGCAGTGTTCAGGCTGCCCAAGACTGCTTCTCCCTTTCTGGTTCTGCAGATAACACCACTGTCCTCTCCATCTCAGGCCAAGCATCATGTCTTCCTGGCAGGCAACCTGGGGAGCCACCAGCATACTTGGAGAAGGTGCCAAATCCCCTAAGTGGGAGAACCTTGTTAGTGAAGGATGCAGAGACTCGAGTTATCTGCCTCCTGTGTGTCCAGCCTCACTGAACTGGGCCCAGGACAGACAGGGAAAACAAGGCAGGGTTGCTTTTCTAGCCTCTTGACTACCTCCTGGTGGTGGTGATGGGCTGTCAGGAGGGAGGCCTGCCCAAGGGTTTTCACCTGGGCCCACTGTGCACAGCTTACACCCCCCTTTGACCTCAAAATTCACTCATGTTTTATTTCTGTCCCATAATGAGGCCAGGCCTGGCCAGCCTCATTTGAGATCACATGTAAGATGAGGCCATGAATGTCTTCTGGAAATCTTGACAGAGAAGAAGGTGCCAATCTTGTCTGTTTGTCCATCCATGCATATAACTGGTACTTAGTGTTTACTGTGTAGCTAGCATTTAGTGTTCTAGGTGATGAAAATCATTAAACACAACAAAAATCCCTGGCTTAATGGATTTATATTCTGGTAGGGAAGACAGGCTTTGCAAATATCAAAATATATATATTGCGTGATAAGTGTTTTAGTGACAAGGAAGTTTAAAGGAGAGAAGGAGAGCAGCAGGAGCCCCAGGTCAGAGGCGAGGCATCTGTTCACCCTGAATAGACCCGGCAGGGTAGGCCTCACTGACATGGTAAGATGTAGACACACAAAAGAGAAGGGACCCGGCCAAACAGACACATAGGGAAAATGCCTTCAAGCGAAGGCCAGGCTGGTAAGAAGGTATAGGACAGCCATATTCCTGGCCTGTGTGGCTGGAGAAGAGCAAGGAGGCCGCAGGGTATTTGAGCCTGGAATTCAAGAGAGAGTTCTGTAGGAGCTTCAATGTACAGGTGGTGTTTAAGGTCATAACACTGAAGAGATAAAGAGGGAATGAAGATAAAGAGGAAAAGAGGATCCAGGCCAGAGCCCTGGGGCAGTCAACTTTAAGAGGTTGGGGAGAAGGAACCAGAAGGCGTGACTCTGAAGGAGATAAGGGGAGCGCCTGAGAGTGGGGTGTCCTTGAAGCCAAGGACAAGGGAATGCACAACTGTGGTGATGCATTTGGGGACTTAATGACATTGGTGACCTTGCAGAAAGGACTTCTGGTGGAACGCTGTTTGGGGGAGACCACCTATTGGAAGAATGTTTCTAGAGAGGCTGAGCTGATGCTTTTGTGATTGTTCCTAGGAGACGCAGGCTGAAGGACTTAGGGATGAAGTCTTACAATGTCCTGAGCTTACCTTCGAACATTTAGGTAAAATATTATACATGCGTATATATTTATACATAAAGCAGAAATTGTAAAATGTTTACAATTGATGAATCTGAATGTATGTAAATGAGTGATTATTGTAAGAACTTTTCAACATTTTTGTGTCTGTGTGTTTGATTTTTTTTCATTATAACAAAATTTTGGGGAAAAAGTTGGACGGGGATGATTGGGAACTGGCTACGGTGCTAGTGATTTGGGGGAGGCGGGGTCAAGGATTGCTTTCTTTTTTATCATGGGAAAAATGAAAAATTATAGCCTATTTATAATACAGAGAGGAATAATCTGGGGTTGTGGTGGGGTAGAGAGAGAGAGAATACAAAAAAAGAGAGATGAGCCAGGTATGGTGGCACACGCCTGGGATCCCAGCGGCTTAGGAAGCTGAGGAAAAAGGATCCCTAGTTCAAAGCCAGCCTCAGCAACTTATTGAGGCATGAGGCAACTCAGTGAGACCCAGTCTCTAAATAAAATACAATAAGGGCTGGGGATATGGCTCAGTGGTTTGTATTCAATCCCCAGTACCCCCCCCCAAAAAAAAAAAAAAAAGAGAGAGAAAGGTGACTGGGTGTGGTGGCGCACATCTGTAATCCCAGTGGCTTGGGAGGCTGAGGCAGGAGATTGTGAATTCAAAGCCAGCCTCAGCAAAACTTAGTGAGGCTCTGAGTAACTTAGGGTGTCCCTGTCTCAAAATAAAATATTTTTAAAAGGGGGCTGGGGATATGGCTCACAGATTAAGCACCCCTGGGTTCAATTCCTGGGACCCCTCCCCCCACCAAAAAAAAAAAAAAAGGTGAGAATTGCTGAAATTGCTGAGGCACTTTCCTGATGCAGACAAGAGGTGATAGGTGCTGCACACAGAGTGCAAGAAACTGCAGGTCAGAACAGGAAGAGTTCACCTGCAGAACAAGGTGGGCAGGCGGAGGACACAGACACTGTTGCCAGGAGGCCCATGAGGTGTCTGCGAAGCTCTCTTGTGCTTTAGTTCTCTGAGTGAAGCAGGGAGCAAGGCCAACCCCAGGGAGAGGTTAGTTGGGGAGGCGCTGGTGATTTGAGCTTACAGTTGTGCCCCAGGCATCCAGGGGAGTGGGACAGTAGCTAGACAGAGATGGACTGTGTGAGTGCCAGGTAGCATTTGGCCCCCATTTGAGGATCTGCTTCTGATAGTTTCTCCTGGGGTCAGTCCTTTCTGGAGAAAGCCAAAGACTAAATGGCCATGGGAGGTTCCTTCCTACCTGTGTACCCACCTGGTCTGTACACAGTACAGGAGCACTGAATTTGGAGTCAGCTGGGGTGGGCCCTGGCTCTGTGTCCTAGTCACAGACTGATCTTCAGCAAGTCCCTGTACCTTTCTGAATCTTAGCCTCTGCAAAATGCAATGGAACCTCCCTACTATCTCCTCATTGCAGACTGTCAGGTTGTACAGAGGTTGGTGATGTTCTTGAGCTGATTTGTTGTTGTTGTTTGGTACTGGGGATGGAACTCAGGGGCACTTGACCACTGAGCCACATCCCAGCCCTATTTTGTATTTTATTTCTCAGGGTCTCACTGAGAGACAGGCACTCACTGAATTGCTTAGTGCCTCACCATGGCTGAGGCTAGCTTTGAACTCCCAATCCTCCTGTCTCAGCTTCCCAAGCCACTGGGATTACAGGTGTGTGCCATGGTGCCCGGCTTGAGTTGATGTTGACTGGTAGTTAAGAGCATGAGTCCTGGAATCAGGAAGCCCAAGTCTGAATCATGGTTCTACCTATGGAACATTTTAGAGCCTCCATTTCCTCATCTGAATAGTGATGCTAATTATAGTTCTTGGCCTCGAAGATGTAAGAATTTAGCCAGTCGTGGCTGCTAAAGAGAGCCATCACGCTGGGAGCTGTGGCCCACGCCTGTATACCCAGGGACTTGGGAGGCTGAGGCAGGAAGATCGCAAGTTCAAAGTCAACCTCAGCAACTTAGTGAGGCCTAAGCAATTCAGCAAGACCTTCTCTCAAAATAAAAAATAAAGGGCTAGGGACATGGCTCAGTGGTTAAGCGCCCCTGGGTTCAATCCCTGGTCCAAAAAAAAAAAAAAAGAGAGAGAGAGAGAGAGAGATCCATCAATGAAAGATGAATATCAGGCTTTGACTCTCTGGGCTCACGTCCTGCCAGGCTGGACCTGGAGGAAGTCTTCCCAGCTGGCTGGTGGTTGTCATCTCAAGAGAAGGGCAGTGTGTGCCAGGCCAGCAGCTCCCTTTCAGGAAGGGGGCATTCTGAAGGGCTGAGTCAAGAGCACAGTTTACCTGTTCCACCTTTCTGAAGTGCTAGGCCAGGTCAAAATGCCCTGAGAGCTGGGTGATTCACCCAGTCACCTAGCCACATGATCAAAAGATGATTGTTGTTTTAGCCAGAATGTATTTAGGGTGGAGCTGAGGAAAGAATCTGGGTTTCAGAACCAGGCTTTTCCCTGTTGTGTAAGAGAAGGTTTGTGGAGCTTGTCAGAGCACCAAGCAGGCCAGCCACGCCCCTGGAGTGGTGGGACTCCCTTCCTGGTGCCAAGCAGGTTGGAGCTCCCCCTAAGCAGGGTCTGGGCTTTTGTTCATCATAGATTTTCCCAAGTAACTTGCACCATTGGTTCAATTGAATAATTAGGAAGAAGGACCGGCTGAAAATGCAACTATCTTAAGCTGAGTTCTGTGGTCCACCACTGTAATCCCAGCTACTCAGGAGGCTAAGGCAGAAGGATCGCAAGTTCAAGGCCAGCCTGGGCAACTTAGTGAGGCCCCCATCTCAGAATAAAATAAAAAGGGCTAGGGATGTATTTCAGTAATAGAGTGCCTGACTAGCATGTAATAAGGCATGGGTAGACTCCCTAGTACCCAAACACAACAACAATACAACTGCCATCTCTGCATTCAGAGTCCATACTCCTCTGTTAAGGTGAGATTATTGCTTGTCTTGTTGGCTGTCAGTCTCACTACCCAGTGGCAGCAGCACCCTGTTCTCCTTGTCTAGGTTCCCACGACAAAGAGGAGCCATCCAACATCCCTGGCATGGCCTAGTACCAGGCTGAGATGACTACTATTTTTTTCTTTTCTTTTTCTTTTTTTTTTTTTTTTTTGGTGGTGGTGCTAGGGATTGAACCCAGGGCTTTGTGAAAGTGATGCAAGCACTCTACCAACTGAGCTATGTCCCCAGCCCCCTGAGATGATGACTTCTGTCCCTAAAATGCCAACTGTAGGATTGAAGGGCAGCACCCCAGGTACAGAGCCAGGCCTGGGAATCAGGAGACAAGAACACTGGTGTACACTGACCCCTGGCTGAGTGACTCTGAGATTCAGGGCAAATTATTTTCCTCTCCTAATCTAAATTGAGGGAGACTTGCCAATGACTTCTTTGCTCACACTGGCCCCTCTGGGCCGGCAGTAAGAATTCTGAGACTGGCTTTCTGGGCTTTGACCAAGAGAAGTCACAGCAACTCTTACCGGTTCGTTCTTGCCAACCTGAATTCGGTAGCGGGAGATGAAGTTGGGTCTTCCAGTCGTGTCCACCACCAGTAGAAGCCCATTGAAGGCCCAGAAGAGCAGACAAGGCACTTGGGTGGCACCTGCAGTTTGAAAGCAGAAGGGAACAATCAGGGTGGCATCGGGCTTTGCAACACACATATTAACTGAACACAAGAGTTAGGGTGACTGTGCCTGGCTAGGGGGGTCTTGGTGCTGGACACCAAGGGCCCTACTTAGAGTCCTGGTTGAAAAACCAGCTGTGGGACCACGGACAGGTCACTTAAGGAATATCTGTATTTTTTTTTTTTTTATCTTGGCTATAAAATGGGGACAACAATCTTTAAGGTTGTTAGATACAGATGTGCTCACACACACACACACACACACACACACACACACACACATCAAAGGGTGTTCCTGCACATCATATACTCTAACAGAAATGATTTGAAATTGGCCTTTGGGAGGCTGTGCCTACAAAGCCTTTATGAACTAACTGGTGAAGTGCTTGGGTATGGAGGGTTCGCGGTGGGCCCTGGTCTAGGAGTCACCTGGGGAACCTGATCCCTGTTACCTAGCACGGAGAAGTGGGACTTCAGGTGTCATCAGGGCTGCATTTCCTGAAGTGTAAGGCTCTCAACTCTTTCATCAGAGTCTTCATGCCCTACTCTTTTGGAGAACCCTGTCTGGTCCATAAAAGTGTGTTCATGGCTCTGAGAATTCCTACAGCAGGAAACCTGTTTGATTTTGTTAATATCAATCTTTCTCAGCCTTGTTTGACCCTAGAACTGTTTTCTCAGAACATCTAAAAATAGGATGTCACGTGTCCCTGTTTGCACAGGATGATTTCAATTTACAGCTGGCATTGTAGAATAATTATGAATAACACCTCATTTTACCCTTATGAGTTTCCTTATTTGGATAATAAATAGTATATCCTCTTCCACTTATTAACATTCTACATCATTGACATGCTACAGAATATTTCAGAAAATATTCAAAACTTAAAACAGATTTGAGTGGTGCACACCTGTAATCCCAGTGGCTTAGGAGCCTGAGGCAGGAGGATCACAAGATCAAAGCCAGCCTCAGCAATTTAGCGAGGCCCTAAGCAACTTAGTGAGACCCTGTCTTAAAATTAAAAAAAATAAAAAGGGCTGGGGATGTGGCTCCAGGTTAAGTGCCCTGGTGTTCAATCCCTGGTACCAAACAACAACAATAAAAAAAACACTTATATTTTGTTTTTTGCTCCACATCCCACTTTTTCATGAACTCATTCCAAGCATCTGATTTCCCACTCTGAACAAATAGCACTTTGTCCACCCCATGTGGCAGTTATTCAAGTGATATTACAGGATTGCCTAAATCTTGAACTGCTAGCTTTATTTCTCCATATTTTGCCTCCTCCTCTAGATTCAAAATCCCTGAAGGCAAGGATGTTTCAAGGACAACTTCACTCTGGGTCTCTGCTCCCCCTCCCCCAGCCCGCTCCGTCCTCCATCAGTGTCTTGTGGTAGGTAGGACATGGGAGAGACCTGGCCATCACTGTAGGGGCATAGGATTGGTGCAAACCATCTGGAGGGTAATTTGGTAATATCTGAAGTAAAAAAGAAAGTGAGACAGAGACAGAAAGAGAGAAAGAAAGCAAAAACATATAGATTCATATACAAACATGTCCATCACAGCATTTTTTTTTAATCATAAGAAAACATTAAAAGCAGACTTAAAGTCCGTTAGTAGGGAATGGCTAATATGTTAGAGTCTTTTCATATAATGGAATAGACTGGGCCGCTGAAAATATTAAGTTTATATTGATTGACATAACAGCCTTTTCAATGAAAAAAATGGGTTTTAAAAAATAGTCAGTGTGGGGCTGGGGATGTGGCTCAAGCGGTAGCGCGCTCGCCTGGCATGCGTGCGGCCCGGGTTCGATCCTCAGCACCACATACCAACAAAGATGTTGTGTCCACCGAGAACTAAAAAATAAATATTAAAAATTCTCTCTCTCTCTCTCTCCTCTCTCACTCTCTCTTTAAAAAAAAAAAATAGTCGGTGTGCTAAGCATGGTGGTACACGTCTGTAATCCCAGCAATTTGGCAGGAGGATCTTAAGTTTGAGGTCAGCCTCAATAACTTAGCAAGACCCTGTCTCAAAATAAAAATAAAAAGGGCTGGAGATATACAGCTTAGTGGGAAAGCTCCCCTGGATTAAATTCCCAGTCTATATATACTTGATGTCTGATAGGTATCACTATATATCCAATGTATTAGAGATGCACACTAATATATTAATAGTGGTTATTACAAGTTGTCTGATTTTTATTTTTAACAATGAACACATGTATTTTTATACTCAGATATAATAAAGTACTTTTTATGCTGGGAAGAAAAATGTTGGGTTGGTAGTTACCCGGGGTGTTAGGGGTGTGTGGGGGGGTGTCCACTAAAGTTCCTACTTGGAACTGTGAAGGTAAGCGGAGGAAGGCAGTATGCAAACCACTATGTAAAATGCCCTTGAACTTCCTTCCAGCAAATGTCTTCTCTCTCTGGTGTTTTTCTTACCTCCCAGATAATAGGTGGTTTATCTGTTTCAAATCATTGAAACAGAAGCATATAAAATTATTTCCAGTCTGTGATTTGTTGTTCTCTCAGTGATTGCTTAATATTCCACCGGACCTTGTGAGTTTAATCAGAATTCTCCCAGCTGAAAATGATCCCTAGGGACATTGTTTGTACTTTTGCTTTGGGACAACTGACACTTTTTTTTTGTTAACAGTGGGGACTGAACCCAGGGATGCTCTACCATTGAGCTATGTCCCTTTTCATTTTTTGAGACAGGGTCTTGCTAAATTGCCCCGGCTGGCCTCAAAATTGCAAAATTTCTTCCTCAGCCTCTGTTACTGGGATTATGGGTGTGCCCCACTGTGCCAGGCTGGGACTGACACCTTTTATCTCTCCTTCTGGACTATGACCTAGTTTTTGAATAGGGTAGGCAAATACTTCATCTGAAATATTTCTATATCTTCATATAAGTTTGGCATATTGTACTATTTTGTTTTGTTTTGTTTTTTGGTACTGATGATTGAATCCAGTGACACTAGACCACTGAGCCACATCCCCAGTCTTTTTTATAGGCTAAATTGCTTAGGGCCTTTCTAAATTGCTGAGTCTGGCTTTGAACTTGAGATCTTCCTGTCTCAGCCTCCCAAGCAGCTGGGATTATAGGGATGTGCCATCAAGCCCGGCCACATTGTACTATTAATATCATTTGAGTGAATGAATGTGTAATTGATATCCCGTGTCTGTACTGTCCTCAAGCTTAGTACTCTTTTGTAGCACCCTTGTCAAGTTCTCATCCCTGGGAATAAAGAACTAAGAAGTCTCCAAGTAAAGAACAAAAGAAAAAGAGTGAAACTAGGCTGTGTGCCCTCCCCTAGGCACTGTGGTCTGGAAACCTCACCTATAATGAAGAGGATCCACTCTTTCCCTTCAAAGGTCGACAGCAGTCTCTCCCACTGGGCTTGCCAAAAGTATCCAGAAGCACCCCAAAATCGCTGAAGATGCCTTGGAAGAAAATCCATTAGGTTTCTGGATAAAGACTGATGGGTGGAGAGTTCCTTCCTCCAAGCTCTGCCCCCGACCATACCACCACTGCCCGCAGGTCCTGGATTTGAGCTGGGCCAAGCTGACTTACCATGTGACTGAATTCCAGAAGGCCACAAACAAGAGAAGACCAGAGCCCAGGATGAAAGCTGTCCTCCTCATGGAGCCCCAAATGTGTCCCTCCTGGAGGAGGACAAAGAAACCTCAGACCCAGCAAGCCTCCTGCCTTCCCCCAGTTCACTGCTGAGACACAGCTGGGACACTGCGGGACTATGGTCACCACACCAGCTGACTTTCTCTCACATCCTGTCGGAGGCTGTTTGCTATCAAAGGTTCTGGGATATACCTGGGTGTGTTATATAAAGCAGAGCTTCAGGTTCAGAGAGGGAAGGGAATTACTCTGACCCTGGAAAAATTGTTTGGCAATTTAACATTCAGAGAGAGACAAGCAAGTCTTGCAGCTATTGTGCAATTTGTCACCAGGCCTCTTGGCACATGGAGATAAACCATCCTCTGCACTTTGGAATCACCATTAAAATATATATATATCTCACAATGCCCAGGGTCTTCTCTCCAACCCAATTACACAAGAGTCTCAGGGAGGGCCTGGATCAACCTTTCCAGTAATTCTAATGAATAGGCAAAGTTGAGACAATCACCAGAGAAGGACCTGCAGAATCTACGAGGAGAAAAACTCTCCTAGGTCAAAGGGGCTCACTGTGTGCATGGGTCAGGCCTGTTTTCCAAGCTCCACCACCCTCTTGTCCTTGAAGAAGAGTGTGTTGAACACACACTCTGACTTTTAATAATCCCTTTGTCTTAGATTAGCCGGGGCTGCCAGCTGGAGGGGAAGATTAGCTGTTCTGAGAGAGGCCATTGCTGGGTGGCCCTCATATGTTCTTTCCAAAAGGTCCTTCTCTGAATCAGAGGTCACTTCGAGCTCAAAGGGCAAAGAGCAAAGTGCCAGACCCAGAGCAGGAAAACACTGGCTTCTAGGTGTGTCACTAATTCCCCTTGCACTATGGATAGGAATGACAAATGTCATACCCATACTGTGTGTCTAAGTCTCTTGGTAAGAGAGAGCTGGAGGTGGTAGTCCCAGCTCATCTACAGTTGGTGAATGAGGTCAGGTACAGGGGGTCAGGAGGGGTTGCTGACTGAATGAGGGCAGGTACAGTTCAATCCAGACCTTCAAGATCTGAGGGTTTTTGAGATGAGGGTCTCCTGTGTGGCCCAAATTGGCCTTAACCTCGTGGTCCTCCTGCCTCAGCCTCCTAAATAGCTGGGATTATTGGTGTGTGCCACCATGTTCAGTTGAGCACATTCAAGCAGTCTGAATTTTCACTGAACCAAATTATTTCTCCTCAACATTACCCCATCAACAACAACAATAACAAAACAAGTCATTTTTCTTTTCCCCATGGCCACTCAGATTTTTGCAGGACTGTGCTTGTCAGGATGCTGAATTCTGGAAACAACTCCTCTCTCTCTCTCTGCCCCCTTCCCCCTCCTTCTTTCTCTCTCTCTCTCCTTCCTGACCCTCCTCAGACTGCAGTGGCCAGACAGATTGCTCTTCCACACAAACCATTCCGAGGTCAACCTGAGTCACTAAACGGGTTACCTTGGGCTATTCAGATTATTCCCTTTTTAGGATTCCCAAGACTCTTCAGGAACTTTTTTGGGGGAATTTTTCATCTTTTGAGTATCATCAAACCAAATTAAAACCTCAATTTCATATACAGGATTACAAATTTATCAGGGATGGTGGGTCTTCTAATCTACCTAGCAGCTCCCCGAAATTGTAGAAAGGAGTGGAGCAAGCTGCGGGCTGTGGGCGGGCAGGGCAGGGCAGGGAACAACAGTGAGACTGAATCCCCTCCTTCCCTCACTCACTAGGGCAGTTATAAGGGAGTTTGGAGTCAGCTGTCCTCTGTTCAGCCAATGAAATGAGACCATCACCGTGTGGCGGCCACCCCTAAACCTTGGGGGAAACCTCAGATCCACACCAGTGCAAATATGGAAAGAGCCCCTGGCTACCGTCTTACCAGTATGCTGGGTGGGGTGCTCACATTGAGCTGCTTGGACTTCCCGACGTTCCCAGCCTCTCCCTTCATCTGGAAAGAGAAAGCACGGGTGAGCGGGTTTCCTTCCACAGGCAACTGAGCAAAGGGGGAATGGAAGAAGTCAAGCCTGGCAGGGGTTTTTATTTTTATTTATTTATTTATTTTGGTACAGAGGATTGAACCAGGGGTGCTTGGTTATTGAGCCACATCCCCAGCTCTTTTTATTTTGATACAGGTCTTGCTGAGGTTGACCTGAAACTTTGGATCCTCCTGCCTCAGCCTCCCGAGTTGCTGGGATTACAGGCATGCACCTGGCTAAACTGGCAGCTTTTGTCCCTGGAACCAGACAAATTATTCTAAAATTTATACAGAGAAATAAATAAGCAGGAAATAGCTAGAAAAATGCCAGAAAAGAACAAGAGTGGTACAAGGAAGGGCACAAAAATACTAGATCTACCAACTGTAAAAACATAAAGCTTCTTTAAAAATGTGTTTATTCTCTTGCTGGGTGCGGTGGCACATGCCTGTAATCCCATCAACTCAGGAGGCTGCGCTGAGAGGATCATAAGTTCAAGGCCAGCCTTTACAATTAAGTGAGGCCCTGAGCAACTTACAGGGTCTTGTGAGACCCTCGCTCAAAATAAAAAATATAAAGAGCTGGGATGTGGCTCAGTGGTAAAACACCCCTGGGTTCAATCCCCAGTATCATCAAAAAAAAAAAAGAAAGAAAGGAAAAAAAATGTATTCATTCTCTCATTTCTTGCAGTTAGTAAAGAGTTTTTGCTATAAAAGAACAGACTTGCGGGCTGGGGATGTGGCTCAAGCGGTAGCGCGATCGCCTGGCATGCGTGCGGCCCAGGTTCGATCCTCAGCACCACATACAAAGATGATGTGTCCGCCGAGAACTAAAAAATAAATATTAAAAATTCTCTCTCTCAAAAATAAAGTTGTTTAAAAAAAAAAAAAAAAGAACAGACTTGCTGGGCACTGTGGCACACGCCTGTAATCCCAGCTCCCTGGGAGGCTGAAGGAGGAGGATCTCGAGTTTAAAGCCAGCCTCAGCAATTTAGCAAGGCTGTAAGAAACTTAGTGAGACCTTGTCTCAAAATTAAAAAAAATAAAATAAAAATACAAAGGGCTGGGGATATGGCTCATGGTTAGGTGCCCTGGGTTCAATTTCTCATACCTCCCCCCAAAAAATTCCAGTGTTAAACTTAAAAGCTGATAAACACATGTTAAAAACTGATAACATCTCTAACAGATAGCCCAAATGAGGCACTGTCCAATGTATATGCTGAATTAGATATTTCTTATTTCTGAACATATAGACATACTGAATAAAAATTTCCTCTGCTTATCCCAGTCAACGTGTACATACATAAACTCCTTTGAATTTTAGAAAAACTTTATTCTAAGTAGATTAGGTAGTACTTTGGTACTACAATTTTGGTCTAACTTTGGTAGAGGAAGATTATTTCATAAAAGTTTGTCAACAACATCCACAAAAATATGTCCCCTACTTTTATATGAGATGTTAGTCTGATAACAGACTTTCTGGAATTTCCCGATAGACTTTCTAACTTTCTAACATGTCTATGATATACACCTAAGCAATATCTCAGAGGCAAGAGATATTTTAAATAAAATTTTGAAAACTGGGAATGTTGCTCAGTGGTAAAGGACCCCTGGGTTCAGTTCCCAGTACTGAAAAAAACCCAATTGTTGGGCTGGGGATGTGGCTCAAGCGGTAGCGGCTCGCCTGGCATGCGTGCGCCAGGGTTCGATTCTCAGCACCACATACAAAGATGTTGTGTCCGCGGAGAACTAAAAAAATAAATAAATAAATATTAAAATTCTCTTAAAAAAAAAAAACAAAACCCAATTGCCCATCAAAGCAAAGACTTTTTCCAGGCTAGATTCTTCCATGTACTCCTATTAATCCTGCCTGGGGCGGCTGAGGCACACCCACATTCGGCCACTGCTACTCATAATAGCCCAGGAACAGAAGCAAGCACATGTCTGAGGATGGCTGAAGAGATGAAATTTGGTGTGCACATAGGATAGAATTTTATTTGGCCTTAAAAAAAGAAGCAAATGGGCGAGTGTTACGCAAGTCACAGTAAGTGAAATAAGTCACACAAAGAGAAATACTGCATGAATCCACTTTCTGAAGTAAGGTAAATAAGGTAGTCAAATTCATAGAACCAAAAAATTAAGTGATGGGGGCTGGGGATGTGGCTCAAGCGGTAGCGCGCCCGCCTGGAATGCGTGCAGCCCGGGTTCGATCCTCAGCACCACATACAAAGATGTTGTATCCACCGAGAACTAAAAAAAAAAAAAAAAAAAAAAAATATATATATATATATATATATATATATATATATATATATATATATATATATATATATATATATATAAATTCTCTCTCATTCTCTCTCTCTCTCTCTTTAAAAAAAAAAAAAAATGGCCAAGATGGTGCCAGGCAGCGGAGGTGGTGCATGCCTGTAATCCTAGCGATTTGGTAGGCTGAGGGAGGAGTTTCGTAAGTTCAAAGTCAGCCTCAGCTTAGTAAAAACTTGTTTCAAAATAAAATTAAAAATAGGGCTGGGGAAGTAGCTCAGAGGTAGAGAGTATGCCTGGGTTAAATCCTTGGTACCATAAATAGATAAATAAATAAATACTGACAATTAATTTTATGTTTTATACCACAGTTTGGGAAAAAAAGCTTTAATAACTAAAAGCGAAGTTCTTGGGGCTGGGGATGTGGCTCAAGCGGTAGCGCGCTCGCCTGGCATGCGTGCAGCCCGGGTTTGATCCTCAGCACCACATACAAACAAAGATGTTGTGTCTGCCGAGAACTAAAAAATAAATATTAAAAATTCTCTCTCTCTCTCTCTCTTTTTTAAAAAAATAAAAGCGAAGTGCTAGTATTTATTTTGGTCGGGGGTATCAGGTGTTGAACTCAGGGGCACTTGACCACTGGGCCACATCCCCAGCCCTATTTTTTTTAATTCTTTTTTTTTTTTTAAGATAGAGACAGAGAGAGATACAGAGAGAGAATGCCAACATTTATTTTTTAGTTTTCGGTGGACACAACATCCTTGTTCCTATGTGGTGCTGAGGATCGAACCCTGGGCCGCACGAGTGCCAGGCGAGCGCCTTACTGCTTGAGCCACATCCCCAGCCCGACAGCCCTATTTTGTATTTCACTTAGAGACAGGGTCTCACTGAGTTGCTTAATGCCTCATTTTTTTTTTTTTTTTTTTTTTTTTTTTTTTTTGCTGAGGCTGGCTTTGAACTTGCTATCTTCTTGCCTCAGCGCTGGGATTATAGGTTTATAGGCGTGCTCCACTGTGCCCCACTTTGAGTCACTTTTTGTATGTGGTGTAAGGAAGGGGTCCATCTTCATTCTTTTGAATGTGAATATCCAGTTGTTCCCACTCCATTTGTTGAAAACCATTCTCTGTCATTGAATTGTGTCCGTGTCCACCTCCCCACCCTGTCACACTGAATTGAATTGTCATTAAAATGTCTATTGGCAACAAGAGTGTTTCTATGTGGTTGAAATGTGGGGCCATATGAATGTGTTAACTGGTCAAAACTTCCAATTCTAATTTTAAAAATTATGATTGATAATCAGAAGGCACTTTCTCCTCCATCATTCTGTCATCTTGGCAGACATCACCCAGCATCTGTCACCTGAGCCTGGACAAAGCTCACAGGCACAGCCACAGCCAGGACAGGCATGTCAGTCCAGAGGAGGTGGCCCAGGTTAACCCCGTGGCACCCCTGGTGCTTAGGGTCATCAGGTGGCTGAAGAGGAGCGTTACAGCTCATCAGGGGGCAGGGATGACAGAGCCCAGACTAAGGGAGACCAGGTGAGCTCCCAGAGTCTATAGGTGACGTGCCAGAGAGCCAGGATCAGGCCTAGCTTCCACGTGGGACTTCGTGCCCCTTATTTTCCTTTCTACAGGTATGTATTGTTCTTGGTTTTATTATTTCAGAGGCTGGTGAAGGCGATCCCCCACTCACTGTCTTGACAGGGTCACAGTGAGAAAAAGTGCTGGCAAAGCCACTCTGGTTGGTGGGAAACCGAAACCATGAGACCCTTTTTTATGTAATTGGGACTTTGCATTTTCATGCTTATGTTTCTGACAGGAGGCATGAGTATGTTAAATGCCAAACAAATTAAATTTCAGATGGCTAGAACATAACAGGTAGTTCATGCCTTGGAGGCTGTTCTACTACCCCTCAGCATATCAAGGACAAAGTAGAAGGCTGTTCTTCTATCTCAGTACATTGTGGACAAACCTGATAACGGACAACAATCATCCTTTGAAAGGGCATGAGAATTTTAGGCACTACATTGATTATATCAACTAGAACCCAAGCCCATATTTCCGGCCTCTTAGAAAACCTAATCATTATGCTTATTTTACAAAGTTCACCACATGCAGTCTCATTTTTGATTAACGAAAGTTATATTATACACTTAGGAAAATTAAAACATATAAAGATATATTCTTCTCTTTTTATAAACCCTTTCTTACTTTACATAGGGATATATGATGAGCATAGTTAATATTGGTGGAAAGTGGATTGATTTTTAGAACTTACTTTCTATTGAGAAAGATTATAAAGATATGAGAACTAGTGCACCTTGACTGAGAAACAAAGGAACTCTTTGAGAAATCAGCTCAATCAGTTTTATGAGAATAAATTTAGGAATTAATTAAAACAGCTTTATAAGACACAGTTTTAGAATAATGTTAGAAATATTATTTTATTTAGATTCTTAAGTTTAGAAATTCTGAACTTTGTAGTTGTATAGGTTTCTGGTATGTTTTAAGAATGATTTATAAACTTTAGGATGTTTTAAATATAAGATTTAAAGGGACTTTTTTAGATGTGAATTTTAGATTAGAAATAAAGTACAAGTGTACTTTAGGTTAATGATTGGTTAGGAGACTTAGAGTCTGGTTACGTAGTTTGGCATTAGTTAGTAAGAAAATAACATATCTTGGGAAAAATAGTAAATCTTGGGAAAATCTGAAAAATGTAAATTAGTGACATTTTATTAATGATTCTGTACTTTTAATAATTACATAACTGAAGGTCATATCCTGGAAAAATGTAAATTAATGTTACATTTTTTGTACCCCCAATCATGGTTAAGGAAATGTCATGTCTTGGCAAAGTTTTAAATTATATAATCAATGACGTATTCTGAATCTATAATGATGAGAAAAATTGTAATAAAAGATGACCCAGAGAAAGCTGCATTAGCTCTCTCTCTGGAGATTGCTCCAACAGAACGACTCCTGTCTCATCTTTTCGCTGACGCCACTCATCCTTCAGGACTCCTTGGACCCCGCTAGGGCAGGACCCCGGCAAGAGGCATAACGACCAGTTGTGACTGTGGGGAATACTGCTCCCCTTGATCCACCATCCTTATTGACTGCTTAGTCTGGGGGAAAAGGCAGAGAGAAGGGAAAGTAGCTTTCCAGTGTGTGAGGAGTTGGGACATCAGAAGGAGGCGCCAAGCAAGCTGAATTCCAGGAGGCACATCCTGTCAGCCAAGAGGCTTCCAGGGGAGAACTGCTGATCCCTCTAAACCCACTCAGGGAGGCAGCCTCTGACTCAGGAAAAGTCTCTGGATACTTGGTGTGTGGGTCTGACTCCCATTTGGAGCCAGGACAATGGATTTCAGCCACGCCATAGGACAGGGCTCTGTCCCTACCCCTGAGCCTGCTCCCTGCTCTCTCCTCCTACACCATTCCACACCATTGCCTGGCTGACAGCAACCTGCTGTGGCTTGTCCATGTGCCGCATCTGCCTCAACAGGAGCTCTTATGAAATCCAACAAAAGAGAAGCAGGAGAGTGAAGCTGTGGCCTTGGCTCCCAGTTCTGCTGGGGTAGCAGCTCCTCTGTGCACCTGCGTGCCATCCTGTTCTGCACCGACTAAGCCTTCCAGAAGGATGGGCGCGAAGCATTTCACCATTCAGCTCCAACTTGCGGCAAACACTTCTCCACCACCGGGTTTATGAGGACTTGGAAGCATACTCCTTTAAACAACAAATTTCTCTGATTTCCTTGTCCTGAGAAGTTCCTAGGGCTTCATCCTGAGTTCGGCTCACATCCCCAGGTGGAAAGGGGTCTGTCGGAGAAGCTACCCTTCCCATCAGGCTAGGATTCTGGGGTGAGGTGATGCGATTTTTAATCTGGTGGTCAGCTTGCTATCTGGGGTCCTTGAAAACCGGGTGCCTTATGCACAAGGGAGATGTGCTAGTTGTTTTGTTTTGTTTTGTTTTTAAGGCTAAGCCAATCAAATGTTTTCAGACACGAAACAAATGTCAAAGGAAACAAAGTGGGGAAATAGTTGGAAATCTGAATGTCCTCAAACCATTTGCATGGGCTGGGGATGTGGCTCAAGCGGTAGCACACTTGCCTGGCATGCGTGCAGCCTGGGTTCGATCCTCAGCACCACATACCAACAAAGATGTTGTGTCCGCCTAAAACTAAAAAATAAATATTAAAAGTCTCTCTCCTCTCTCTCTCTCCCTCTCTTAAAAAAAAAAAAAAAAAAGAAAAAAAAAAAAACATTTGCAGACAGGCAGAGCCTTCGTTATCAACAGGGGTTTTCCTCTTCCTGGCTTGTTAGAAACTGTGAGAAGGACCATTGACTCTCAAGTTAGCCATCTTGTTTGGGAAGGAAGCTGAGGGGGGTTGGGGTCTGTTTGTTTTTAACATGTCCAGGACTCTGATGTCATGTCACATGCCACAAGGAACTTCACTCTCGACTCAGAGTCTCCTCAGGGCGTCTGCCCTGTCTCATCAACCTCAGCATCTTTGCCAAGAACTCTTGGGACATGGCCTTTGATCTTGGGGGAACTCCTGATCCCCAGAAATGTTTGTGAAGAACTCACTATGTGCGTGGAGCTGGGGGAAGCCCTGGAGATGCACAGGTGAATGAGAAACTTAAGGTCTAGATGCACAAATCCACCATCCAAAAGTCTCTCTCAGAAGTACTGAGCTAGAGGTCAGGGCCACAGATAGGAAATTTCTGAGTAAAACACAGACCTGGCACACCCAAGAAACTCTGAGAGGACAGTGCCCAGGCATTCTCCCTGCTCATGGATACACTGTAGTCCAACCCCAAATAAACCTTTTCCTCCCAGATTGATTCTAGCTTATCCAAGGAATGCTATTTTTAGTCATAATACATATATATATATATATATATATATATATATATATATATATATATATCACACTGAGGATTGAACCCAGCGACATTTTACCACTGAGCTACATCTTCAGTCCTTTTTATTTTTATTTGAGACAGGGTCTTGCTGAGTTGCTGAATACCTCGCTAAGTTGCTGAAGCTGACCTAAACTTGCAATCCTCTTGCCTCAGCTACTTCAGTTCCTGAGATGATAGTTGTGCATCACACATATATTTTTTAAAATATTTTTGGGCTGGGGATGTAGCTCAAGCGGTAGCGCGCTCGCCTGGCATGCGTGCGGCCCGGATTCGATCCTCAGCACCACATACCAACAAAGATGTTGTGTCCGCCGAGAACTAAAAAAAAAATAATAATAAATATTAAAAAAATTCTCTCTCTCTCTTTCTCTCTCTCTCCTCTCTCACTCTCTCTAAAAAAAATTTAAAAAATAAAATAAAATATTTTTTAGTTGTTAATGGACTTTTACTTTATTTATTTATATGTGGTGTTGAGACTCAAACCCAGGGCCTCACACATGCTAGGCAAGTGTTCTACCACTGAGCTACAACCCCAGCCCCACACCTATATTTTAAAATCAAAATAGATGTAATATTCAGAAATATGAGTATTAAAACTGCCATTAAAGATAATCTTTATTTCATTACTGAGTACCAGAGAAGCAGCTGTACAATTTTTATGAGGATGTATATGATAAATTCCAATAAATAAATTAGTGCACATAAGTTCTTCTTTCTGAAAGAAGTGGTACACTTTCCTGTGGAGTGCAAAGTCAACTGGACAAATCATTTTTCCCTTTCTTTTTCATTTTTCTACCAATAAGCTCAGAGTTAAATTTAATGCTCCATTATACTTCTTGGGATTATTTTTCTGATACATACTCTTGTGTGTTCATTCAACCAAAATGAGAAAATAAGACAAATCAAAAACCAGAAATAAATCAAAATGACAGGGAATACAATAATAATAACTGTGAATGTTAATGGCCTAAACTCATCAATCAAAAGACATAGACTGGCAGATTAGATTAAAAAACAAGATCTAACAATATGCTGTCTTCAAGAGACTCACCTCATGGGCAAAGACATCCACAGGCTGAAGGTGAAAGGATGCGAAAAAACTTATCACTCATATGGATGTGTAAACAAGGAGTTTCCATTCTCATTTCAGATAAAGTAGACTTCAAACCAAAGTTAATCAGAAGAGACAAAAAAAGGCCATTTCATACTTCTCAAGGGAAGTATATATAAATAGGACATAAATTGTAAATATTTATGCCCCAAACAATGGAACATCTATGAACATCAAACAAACCCTTCTCAATTTGATCCTTCAAGAGTCAAATAGACCACAATACAATAATACTGGGTGACTTTAATACACCTTTCTCACTACTGGACAGATCTTCCAAACCAAAACTAAATAAGGAAACTATAGAACTAAATAATACAATCAATAATTAAGACTTAACAGTTATATATAGACTATTTCATCCATCAATGAGCAAATATACTTTCTTCTCAGCAGCACATGGCTCCTTCCCTAAAATAGACCATATCTTACGCCACTAAGCAACTCTTTTTTTTTTTAAGAGAGAGTGAGAGAGGAGAGAGAGAGAGAGAGAGAATTTTTTAATATTTATTTTCTAGTTCTCGGCGGACACAACATCTTTGTTGGTATGTGGTGCTGAGGATCGAACCCGGGCCGCACGCATGCCAGGCGAGCGCGCTACCGCTTGAGCCACATCCCCAGCCCCAAGCAACTCTTAGTAAATACAAAAAAACAGAAAATACCCTGCATCAGAGCACAATGGAATGAAATTAGAAATCAATGATAAAATAAAAAATAGAAGCTACTGTAACAAGTGGAGACTAAATAATATACAATTGAATGATGAATGGACAGTAGAACAAATCAAGGATGAAATAAAAAATTCTTAGAGGTAAATGAGAACACTGATACAACATATCAAAATTCTGGGACACTATGAAGGCAGTATTAAGAGGAAAAATTATTGCACTTAACACATTCATTAAAAGAATAAAAAGTTAACAAATAAATGACCTAACACAACATCTCAAAGTCCTAGGAAAAGAAGAACAAATCAACACCAAAAGCAGTAGAAGATAGGAAATAATTAAAATCAGAGCTGTAATCAATGAAATTGAAACAAAAGAAATAATTGAAAAAACTGACAAAACAAAAAGTTGGTTCTCTTTGAAAAAATAAATAAAATAGGTAAACCTCTGGTCATGCTAATGAACAGAAAAAGAGAGAAAACTCAGATTACTAAAATACAAGATGAAGAAGGAAATATCACAACAAACATGTCTGAAATACAGAAGATAATTAGAAACTATTTTGAAAATTTATACTCCAATAAAATAGAAAATATCAAAGACAATCAACAAATTTCTGGAGCCATACGACCTACCCAAAATTGAATGAGGAGGTCACACATGATTTAAACTAATCAATTTCAAGTGATGAAATAGAAAACGCCATCAAACAATAAAATAAAAAATAAAAAAAAAAAGCCTACCAACCAAGAAAAGCCCAGGACCAGATGGATTCTCAGCCAAGTTCTACAAGATTAAAAAAAAAAAATTAACATCAATACTCCTCTCAAAGTATTCCATGAAATAGAAAAAGGAGGGAAACCTTCCAGACTCATTCTATAAGGCTAATATCACCTTGATACCAAAACCAAAGACACATCGAGGAAAGAAAACTTCAGACCAATATCCCTGATTAACATAGATGCAAAAATTCTCAATAAGATTCTGGCAAATTGCATACAAAAACATATTTAAAAGATAGTGCACCATGATAAAGTGGGATTCATCCCAGGGATGCAGGATTGGTTCAATAGACAGAAATCAATAAACGTAATTCATCATATTTATATACTTAAAAATAAGAATCATATGATCATCTCAATAGATGCAGAAAAAGCATTTGACAAAATACAGCACCCATTCATGTTCAAAACACTAGGAAAAACTAGGGATAGTAGGAACATACCTCAACATCGTAAAAGCTATCTATGCTAAACCCAAGGCCAGCATCATTCTAAATGAAAAAAAAAAAAAAAAGCATTCTCACTAAAAACTGGAACAAGACAAGGATGTCCTCTTTCACCACTTCTATTCAACATCATCCTTGAAACTCTAGCCAGAGCAATTAGACGAAAGAAAGAAATTAAATAGTTACAAATAGGTAAAGAAGAACTCAAACTATCACTATTTGCTGATGACATGATTCTGTACCTAGAAGATCCAAAAAATTTCACCAGAAAACTTCTAGAACTAACAAATGAATTCAGCAAAGTAGCAGGATATAAAATCAATATCCATAAATCAAATGCACTCCTATATATCAGCAATGAATCCACTGAAAGAGAAATTAGGAAAACTACTCCATTCATAATAGCCTCAAAAAAACCAAACCAAAACCAAACCAAAACAAAAACCTAGGAATCAATCTAATAAAAGTGGTGAAAGGCCTCTACAATGAAAATGACAGAACACTAAAGAAAGAAATTGAAGAAAACCTCAGAAGAAAGATCTCCTATGCTTCTGGATAGGCAGAATTAATATTGTCAAAATGGCCATACTACCAAAAGTGTTATACAGATTTAATGCAATTCCTGTTAAAATCCCAATGACATTCTTCATAGAAATAGAAAAAGCAAATCATGAAATTTATTTGGAAAAATAAGAGACCCAGAATAGATAAAGCAATCCTTAGCAAGAAAAGTGAAGCAGAAGACATCAGAATACCAGACCTTAAACTATACTACAGAGATATAATAACAACAATGGCATGGTATTGGCACCAAAATAGACTTGTAGACCAATGGTACAGAATAGAAGACACAGAGACAAATCCACATAAATACGGTTGTCTCATGCTAGACAAGGGTGCCAAAAACATTCCCTGGAGAAAAGATAACCTATTTAACAAATGGTGCCGGCAAAACTGGAAATCCGTATGTAGCAAAATGAAATTAAACCGCTATCTCTCACCCTGAAAAAAAAATCAACTCAAAGTAGATCAAAGACTTAGGCACTAGAACAGAGACCCTGCACCTAATAGAAGAAAAAATAGGTCCAAATCTTCACCATGTTGACCTAGGATCTGATTTCCTTAATAAGACTCCTAAAGCACAAGGAGTAAAATCAAGAATCGATAAATAGGATGGATTCAAATTAAAAAGCTTCTTCTCAGTAAAGGAAACAATCAGTAATGTAAGGAGAGAGAGCCTACAAAATGGGAGAACATCTTTACCATATGCACCTCCAATAAAGCATTAATCTCTAGGATATATAAAGAACTCAACAAACTTAACACCAAAAAATAATAATAATAATAACCCAATTGATAAATGGGCTAAGGAACTGAACAGACACTTCTCAGAAGAAGAAATATAATCAGTTAACAAATATATGAAGAAGTGTTCAACATCCCTAGCAATTAGAGAAATGCAAATCAAAACCACTCTAAGGTTTCATCTCATTCCTGTCAGAATGGCAATCATCAAGAATACAGCAACAGGGGCTGGGGATGTGGCTCAAGCAGTAGCGCGCTCGCCTGGCATGCGTGCGACCCGGGTTCGATCCTCAGCACCACATACCAACAAAGATGTTGTGTCCACCGAGAACTAAAAAATAAATATTAAAAATTCTCTCTCTCTCTCTCTCTCTCTCTCTCTCTCTCTCTCTCTCTCTCTCCTCTCTCACTCTCTCTAAAAAAAATAAAAGAAAAAGAAAAAACTAAAAAATAAATAAAATTCTCTCTCTCTCTCTCTCTCTCTCTCTCTCTCTAAAAAAAAAAAAGAATACAGTAACAATAAATGTTGGTGAGGATGTGGTGAAAAAGGTACACTACATTTCTGGTGGGACTGCAAATTGTGCAACCACTATAGAAAGCAGTATGAAGATTCCTCAGAAATCTTCTGGCCCCCGACAATTGGGAATAGAACCATGAATCCCACTCCCTCCTTTATACTCAAAGGACTTAAAATCAGCATACTATACTAACGCAGCCTCAACAATGTTTTAGCAGCTTGATTCACAATAGCTAGACTATGGAACCAACCTAGGTGTCCCTCAGTAGATGAATGGATAAAGAAAATGTGGTTTTTATATCCAATGGAATATTACTCAGCTTTAAAGAAGAGTGAAATTATGGCATTTGCCAGTAAATGGTTGGAATTGGAGAATGTCATGCTAAGCAAAATAAGCCAATGCCACAAGACCAAAAGTCAAATGTTTTCTCTAATATTCGGATGCTAATTCACAATAAGGCAGGGGGCACTAGGGAAGAATAGCATTACCTTAAATTAGGCAGAGGGAAGGTGGAAGGGGAGGGGAGGGGATATGGGGATAGGAAAGACAGTAGAATGAAACAGACATTATTACTGTATATATATGTGACTGCATGACCAATGTGATTCTGCAACATGTACACTCAGAAAAATTAGAAATTATATATGATATATCAAAGTGCATAAATGCATTCTACTGTCATATATAACTAATTAAAACAAATTTAAAAAAACAATGACATATCTATAAGGATGTTCATTATGACATTGCTTTTAATAGCTAAAGACTGGGAACAATCTAGATGACCACCAATAAAGGACTGGATATGGGCTGGGTTTGTAGCTCAGTTGGCAGAGCATTTGCCTAGCATGTGTGAGGCACTGGTTTTGATCCTAAGCACCACATAAAAATAAATAAAAAATATAAAGTATTGTGTCTGTCTAATATATATAATATGTATATATATGTATATATAATATATATTTGAAAAAGGACTGGATAAATAAATTATAGTGCAGTTTACCACAATGAGATATTACCTCACCTTAGTAAGAATGGCTATTATCAAAACAAAACAGAAGATAACAAGTTGCCGGGAGCAGTGGCACATGCCTATAATCCTAGCAGCTCAGGAGGTTAAGGCAGGAGGATCCCCAAGTTCAAAGGCAGCCTCAGCAAAAGTGAGGTGCTAAGTAAATCAGTGAGATTCTGTCTCTAAATAAAATACAAAATATGGCTGGGGATGTTGCTCAGTGGTTAGTGCCCCTGGGTTCAATCCCTGATACCAAAAAAAAAAAAAAAAAAAAAAAACCAAGTGCTTGGATGTGGGGCAAAAGAGAACCCTTGCACATTATGAAAAGCAGTATGCAGGTTACTCAGGAAGTTACAAATGTAACGAGCCAGATGTGGCAGCGCACACCTGTAATTCCAGGGACATGGGAGGCTGAGGCAGGAGGATCGAAAGTTCAAAGCTGGAATTTAGTGAGGCTCAAAGCAACTCAGCAAGACCCTGTCTCTAAATAATAAATAAAAAAGGGCTGGGGATGTGGCTCAGTGGTTAAGTGCCCCTGGGCTCAACCCTGGGTACCAAAGAATAAAAATGTAACTATCATGATCCAGGAATCCCTCCACTAGGTATATAGCTAGAAAAAATGAAAACAGTATGTCCACAAAACATCTGTACTCCTCTTTTATTACAGCACTATCCACAATTGCCAAAAAAAGGGGGGAGAAGGTTACAACCCAAGTGCCTATCAACTGATGAATGGATAAAGAAAAACCGTGGCACATATACACAATGGAATACTATTCCGCCATAAAAAGAATGAAATCCTGTCACTTACAATAATATGAATGGAACTGGAGATCATCATTTTAAGTGAAATAAACCAGATTCAGAAAGACAAGTACTGGGCTGGGGATGCTGCTCAGCAATAGCACTTGCCTAGCATGCACCAGGTCCTGGGTTCTGTCCCTAGCACCCATGAAAGAGAAAGAGACAGATAAGTACTGCATGATCTCACTCATGTGAAATATAAGTGAGTGGATTTCACCGAAACTCAAAGAGGCTGGGGAGAGAAGCCGGGAGGGAGAACTGGGGAGAGGTTGATGAGTGGGTACTAAGTTAGTTAGATGGCAATAAGAAGTTCTGGTGTTCTGTTGCATAGTAGGGCAACTGTAGATAATGACGATTTACAGTATATTTTAAAATTAAGGCTAGAAGAAAGGATTTTGAGAATTTTCACCCTAAAGAAACAATTAATGAGCTGGGCCAAGTGATGCACACTTACAATTCCAGCTTCTAGGGAGGCTGAGGCAAGAGGATTGCAAGTTTGTGGCCAGCCTCAACAATTTAGCAAGATCCTGTCTCAAAATAAAAAAAAAAAAATTTAAAAAGGGCTGAGAATATAGCTCTGTAGTAGATCATCCCTGGATTTGATGCTCAGTAAAGCAAAAGAAGGAAAGATTTGAGGAGGTAGATATGTTTAGCCTAATTTAAACATTACACAATGTATACATGTATAGAAACATCACACACATATATTCAATGTTTATATTTTATGTATCAGTTAAAAATCATTTTGTGTGTGTGTGTGTGTGTGTGGTGGGCACCAGGGATTGAACTCAGGGGCATTTGGCTACTGAGTCACATCCCCAGCCCTATGTTGTATTTTATTTAGGGACAGGGTCTCACTGAGTTGCTTAGTGTCTCACTTTTGTGAGGTTGGCTTTGAACTCTAGATCCTCCTGCCTCAGCCTCCCGAGATGCTGGGATTACTGGTGTGTGCCACCATGCACAGCTAAAAATCAATTTAATTTTAAAAAATAGGTAATAAATTATAGTACATCCAGAAATGAAACACTTTGCAGTCATTAAAGGAACAAGGTAGCTTTGTGTGGATCTCCAGAGGTGTTAGGTAAAGAAAGCAACATGCGAAAGTCCTGTGGGTGTGTGGGTGCTGTTTTACGTACGTGCAGGATAACACATAGGACGTGGCTATCTCTGGAAGAATATCTAAGAAGAAACTCGTTATAGTGGCAGCTCCTGGGAGGGTGGGGACAAGGGAAGAGGAAGACTATCTTTTCACCAGGTACCATTTTCTGCCTTTTGAAGTTTGTAACATGAGCATATTTTGCTCATTTAGAAAATGACAGAAACATTGAAAAATTTTAAAATGAATTCATTGTCCTCTTGCAGGCCTTGAAGCCTCCTGGAATAATTAGCTTTTCCTTTAATTATCTTGCCCCCCTTTACTGGAAGCCAGATGTTTTTAGTTCTTGAAGGGATTTGAGGAGTCTTTGACTACACTGAAATCTGTGCTACTTTTCCCAAGTTTATTTTTCAGAGTAGAAGGATCCGTAGCTTTCAGGAGATTGTTAAGGACACTTACGGTTAAAATCCAGTGCCCAAGTTGTGGTGACTGCAACTGCTCCCCCCACCCCCAGACCTCTTCTCATTAATAATTTTATGTTGTCCAAAATCAAAGCGATAGCAGTTCAAGCACCTGGCTCTTTTCTCTATGGATCACACCCTCCCCTCAAAACAATATAAAAGATATTTAGTGTTTGATGGTTTTAAAATCAGTTTTTTTTTCACTGTAGCTATATCCTTATATTGGAAGCTACCTCAAACTCATGAGATGAACCTGGGAATAAAGTATAAGTAAACAGAATCAGACATTAAAATCAAAAGCAGAAGTCCGTAGAGACCAGGCTCTCAGTACAATCATAAGACCTTGACCCTGGAATGAGGCAGGCCTGGTGCACTTCAGGTCACTGTGTCTGTGGAAACTGGGCATTGATACAACTGAGTGATTAGGGACTGATATCCAAGTTCAACCTCTGACCGTGAGGTTCCACAACATCTCTGGCCAAAGGGAGAATGACTTTATCTTCTTGTGGTGAGAAAGTCTGTAGGAGGGGCTGGGGATGTGGCTCAAGCGGTAGCGCGCTCGACTGGCATTCCGCCTGGGTTCGATCCTCAGCCCCACATACCAACAAAGATGTTGTGTCCGCTGATAACTAAAAAATAAATATTAAAAAGTTCTCTCTCTCTCTCTCTCTCTTTAAAAAAAAAAAAAGAAAAGAAAGTCTGTAGGAGTACGTGTAGGAGTAGCAGCATTTATCTAAGGACATCTGATTTTATTAGCACAACCAAAACATTTTCTAACTTGCCCTTTATTCTTCAGCTTTGCCAGAACGCCTGTAGCCAACTCCTGAGATACTTATCTAGGTGTCTGAGTCCTCTAAGATTCACAACAGTATCATTCTGCTGAATATTTTATACCAAATCAACTTGCTTTCTGAGCCTCTCTGCCTTCCTGTTGACACATTTTCAGTTTTTATGTGAACACAGTAAGAAAGTTTCTGGGGGAGACCTCAAAAATGGGGGTGCAGGTGGGTCTTTACCCAAAAAAGCATTCTTTCCCAATCATAGTGTTTAAGTTAGAAAATTTGCCAAGTAAAAGCTGGGCAGGGTTCACCTGTAATCCTAGTTACTCAGGAAGCTGAGGCCGGAGGACAGTTCCAGACAACCTAGGAGATTCTGTCTCAAAATAAAATAAAAAGAGCTGGGGCTGGATTTGATGGAGCACACCTGTAATCACAGCAACTTGGGAGACTGAGGCAGGAGGATTGCAAATTCAAAGTCAGCCCCAGCAATTTAGCAAGGCCCTAATCGACTCAGTGAAACCCTGTCTCTGAATAAAATACCAAAAAAGGGCTGGGAGATGTGGCTCAGTAGGTAAGTGCTCTTGGATTCAATTCCTGGTACCAAAATTAATTAATTAATTAATTAATTAAAAGGGCTAGGGATGTGGTTCAGTGGTAGAGTGATCTTGGGTTCAATCTTAAGTGCAAAATAAAAAAAAAGAAGGAGGAAGAAAATTTGGTAAGTAAAATTCAAAGCAATTTTGTAAATATTTAAAATATTTAAGTACTACAATCATTATTTTTTAAAAAAATATTTTTATAGGTTGACACAATACCTTTATTCATTTCTTTTTTAAATATTTATTTTTTAGTTGTAGTTGGACACACTACCTTTATTTTATTTACTTATTTATTTTTTGTGGTGCTGAGGATTGAACCCAGGGCCTCGCATGTGCTAGGTGAGGACTCTACTGCTGAGCCACAACCCCAGCCCTATTTCTTTCTTTTTATGTGGTGCTGAGAATCGAACCCAGTGCCTCAGAAGTGCTAGATAAGCACTCTGCCACTGAGCCACAACCCCAGCCTATAATCACTATATTTTAATTGGGTTTTCTTTCTCTGTCTTGTCATCCTCCTCCTCCTCCTCCTCCTCCTCCTCTTCCTCCTCTTCCTCCTCTTTTTGAAATCTCCGTAATCTAAGAAGTTCTCTAGAGCTTGTTTCTTCTGATGCCCCCATTTCCCTTCTGAAGAAATGGAGGCATAGAAATGTTCAGTGTTTGGCTTCAAATTTGACATAGTTAGAGGCAGAATTTGAATTTAGTATTCACTATCACATCTAAGACTGTAGAATATATAGAATGTGTTGAGGTTGATGAATGCAGGATGTCAGAGATTGAAAAGTCCACAATGGATAAGACCAGCCATGAATAATGGAGCTGCTACTAAAGTACATGTTTCTGTTTTTGTTTTTAAATCAAAGACTATTTATTTACTTATGGTGCTGGGGATTGGACCCAGGGCCTTGTACATTCGAGGCAAATACTCTACCAACTGAGCTGTATCCCCAGCCCCTAAAGTACACATTTTCTCTAAAATATTAATCATTCTTTCAGGAGATATTTATTATGTGCCAGACACAATGCTAGACATGTGGGATACGAGGATAAATAAGATAAGATTTTTTTGCCTTATTTTATAAAATAATATTATATAATTTGATTTTCCAATGATAAAGTATTGAAGAGGAAAACATGAAATAGTGATTTAAGAAGAAAATGCAGTCAGGGAAGATAAAGAAATAAAATTCACTAAAAGTAAAGTTTCTAATATTTTATAGCTATGGATAGCTATAAATTTTATAGCTCCTCAAAGGCAATCTGATATAAATTATGAGAGTATCCAAATTAAATAATCTCTGTGGGTTCTTATTGAAAGTGGATGATTCTGGCTGTGCAAGTTTTTTTATTGAAAAATCTCCAATTTAGATCAATGATACAACAAAATCATAGCTGGAGTTCATGATTGTAAGAATTTGAACACAGGTCGGAAAAATAGGGTAAGGGTGGGAGGAGTAGAGACAGTTGAATTTTGAGGTTTTTCTGTATCCAGTCTTTCAGATTCTAGGTTCCTGGCTTGACTGTCTGCATGGTCACCTATTCCTTTTTCATAGGTATGTTATATATCATCTTCATGGGAAGATGTATTGTTTCTTTATAAACATAATTATTTTAAAAATTTACCCTTAGAGGACAAACGAAAACAAAAAAACCACAAAAAGCCCTCATGATCACCTGGTCTACCTTTTCCATCTTAGAGATAAGGACATGAAACTTAATAGCAGAGGGGACCCACTCCAAACTCCACACAGTTTCTGGCAAAATCCAGGTTTCCAGCTGGGTGTAGTGGAACATGTCTGTAATCCCAACAACTCTGGAGGCTGAGGCAGGAGGATTGCAAGTTCAAGGCCAGCCTCAGCAATTTAAGGAGTCCCTGTCTTGAAATTAAAAAATAGAAAAAAAAAATAGGGCTGGGGATGTGGCTCAGTGGTAAAGCACATCTGGGCTCAATCTCCAGTACAGCAAAGGGAAAAAAAAAATTACAGGTTTCCTAACACTTTGCCTGGTGCTACGTGTGGTTTTGGAATAGCACAAATAAGTGGGGAAATGGAGAGACACAGGGAGAAGGCACCGGAGGAACGCCCCTTATGCCTTTGTTCTTAGGCTATTTGTATTCTAAAAAAGAACCGAGCTTTCTTCCTCCAGAGCTGGGAAATTGAGCTGAAATGCTGGAAAACAGCCTAACACCTCTGGTGAAGGTTCTGAGAGCTGCTATGACCCAAGGTCTGTTCAAGTGTGAGGCTCCTACAGAAGGAAGAGCCATAGGTATTGATTCAGGAAGAGAAATGCTTCCAGGTAAAGTTTAGCCTCCAAGACAGAAACAACTCCCTTTGGGCTGTTTTACTCCTTTTGCTGCATGATCTTTGCAGTGCTAGCAAGGACCTTGCATTTACTGCCCCACTTGACTGCACTCCTGGGAGGGGACTCAGAGAGCCTGCCTGTCTTGTTTACTATGAGATCACAGGACTGCACCTGGCATGGAGCAGACACTCAGGAAGTGTTTGCTGAATAAGTGAAAGATGAGAAAAAGGAACAAAAAGCATTGTTTTTTGTCCTGAGAATGTGTCCAACGTTTGCTGTTGAGCATTTCAGTGACTTTCCCTTGTGCTACCTACTATGGTCCAATATCAGAAGCTTATGCTCAGTGCATTTCTGTTCTAGCAAACTGAATCACATCTCTGTGCTCCAACCAGAGAAATGTAGTTGAACTTCCATATGAAACTGACACAACCCAAAAGTCAGCATCTTGTCTTGCTGATCTGAGGCTCCAAAGGGCCTGTAGGGGTACCCTGAAAATACTGGCCTCTGATTTCTCTCCATCTGAGGGCATGCTTCTCACTCCATAACCCTGGTGGGAGTCCTGTAGGTCCCATCAGACCACTAACAATTCCTCACCTGGAACCACTATTGATATATCTTAGAATGTTTCGGGAAACAGTTTTGATCTGGCTGTCCAGCTCAAAGCCCACACATCCTTTCAGAGATTTAAAAACTGTTATTATTGCCCCATTCCCTCCAGGTGATGTCAGATTAGAGATAAGCAGCAGTCAACAGTAGCTTCCCAACAGTCTTCCAGTTTGATTTGCCTCTTGGGAATTGCTCCTGTGCATGAATCTGAAGCCAAACCCAGTCCATTCGAATTACTTGTCAACTGCCAGGAAAACAAAACTACAGAGGAGATGGATGGTACACACGTAGGCAGAGGATTCAGACATCCGTGAGAAACAGGTAGGAAAATGTCCCAGGACATTATTCGGAGGCAGACCTCACCTGTGGTGTAAGTAAGGAGGACAGGATGGTGGCAGAGGTGGGAAGAGTACATTTTGCCCTTCTGTAGGTGAACTTGAATGTGTCCTGACCTTCCCAAACAGCTCTCCTCCCCAGTAGCTCCCACTTACCTCTGCGGTGGGCTGTTCCCAAGCTTCTCCAAGGTCCTGGTGAGAGGTCAAGCCTGGATCTCTTCCCTTTAAAAGTGCTCAAGTGTCTGTTGCCGGCTAACCCTGTTGTTATTTGGGTGGGTCGGGAGGCTGGCCCTAGAGATCTGATCACATTACAAAGCCTCCCACTGGCTCCAGCCAGGCACGTGATGAGAGAAAAAGTTTGGGTCTGTTTGGACTGAAGACAAAATGCCCTTTTTTTCCTAAAAGGCATGTCCTTAAAACTGAGAGGACACACACACTTCAAACAAGAGCCTGAAAAAAGTGCATTTAGACACTGGTCTGGGTTCCTTTTTCTTTTCTTTTCTTTTTTCTTTTAAAAAACTCCCTTCCTCTTCTACACTTAAGAAAATGTCCCCATCTTGTAGGGGACAGGTTAATAAAAGACTTGGGAATCAGATGATGGAAGGCAGTCTGCGTTAATAAAAAGAGTTAGAGACCGGAAGACATACCTTTCTTCTTTTTTTATTGTTTCTTTTCCTTCGGAGGCAGGCAGGCAGGGACGGCAGGGAGAGCTGCACATGGGCTGTTGTTACTAGAGACTCTAGATGTAGGAAAGGCAAAGCTATAGAGGGCCTGTGTATTTCACAGGGGAAGTTAGCAAACAGGAGGCACATCACGGAATGGGGAATGCCTTTGTAAAAGAACTGAGTTATTTTAAAATTTCTAAAAAATCATTTTAAAACAGGCAATATATGCATATGATATAAAACACAAAGGAGTCAGTCCAGGGGTGCTCTACCACTAAGATACATCCCCAGCTTTTTTTTTAAATTTAATTTTATTATTAGTTGTTCAAAACATTACAAAGCTCTTGACATATCATATTTCATACATTTGATTCAAGCAGATTATGAACTCCCATTTTTACCCTGTATACAGCTTTTAATTTTTCTTTTAAGACAGTCTTGCTAAATTGGTTAGGCTGGCCTTGAACTTGCAGTCCTCCTGCCTCAGCCTCTCTAGTAGCTGGAATTACAGGTGTGTACCACTGTGCCCTGTTGCCCTGTTTATTTATTTATTTATGTACTGGGGATTGAACCCAGGGGGACTTTACCATTGAGCCATACCCCTAGCCCTTTTAATTTTTTATTTTGAGACAGGGTCTTTCTAAGTTACTTAGGGCCTCACTATAAATTGCTAAGGCTAGTCTCAAACTTGCAATCCTCCCTTAGCCTCCCTAGCCACTGGGATTACAGGTGTGAACCACCACTCCTGGCTTCCATGTTCTTTTTAGTGGTGGTATGCTGTGCCACTGTATGGATGTGTCATACTTTATTTGACCAATAAAAGACCATGTCTTGGGGGCTGGGGCTGGGGCTCAGGGGTAGAGTGCTCACCTAGCATGTGCAAGGCCCTGGGTTCGATCCTCAGCACCACATAAAAATAAGTAAAGGTATTGTGTCCAACTACAACTAAAAAATAAATATTAAAAAAAAAAAAGACCATGTCGTGGACATCTTACCCTGCCTAATTCCTTCTACAAAGCCAGGGCTCAGTAAACATTCAATGCTTACTCACAAATTTATTACGTTTTATACAGTTTATGTTTTTGCTCACTTCTCTTCTTAGAATATTAATACTTTCTCTCTCTCTCTCTCTCTTTTGGTACTGGGGATTGAACACAGAAGTGTTTTACCGCTGAGCCACATCCTCAGCCAGGGTCTTGCTAAGTTGCTTAAGGACTCCCTATAAATTGCTGAGGCTAGCCTCGACCTTGCATTCCTCCTGCTTCAGCCTCCTGAGCCGCTAGGAGTATAGATAGGCATGAACCACCCTGCCCGGCTAGAATACCAATCTTTTTTTTCAACATTCTAGATGCTTATGTTTTCATCCCCTGGCAGGCCAAATCTATCTTGTTCACTGATCTAACCTGACTACCTGACTTCCGAGGCTCTCCTTAGTCTGGCTCCCTTCATGTAAGATTATTTCCACTCCTTTCTCCTTACTAATGCTCAAACGTCCTTGTCATTCACAATTGTTGTTCACTGATGACAATGCACAGAAACTGTTTTTCTTTTCTTTTCTATTACCCCTACCTGAATATCATCGCTGATGCTGATCCTCCCGCTTGGAACATCGTTCCTGTTCCTGTCCACTCTTCTATGCCAGTGCTTTTCTTTCTGAACTTTTTTTTTTTTTTTTTAGCTTATGAGAACAACATGCAGAGTAGCAGGAACTGTTTTCCTATAATCATTTCATTTAGGACCTTTATGTATTTCCATGGCACTAATAACTTTGGTACATAGTAAATCCTCAGTAAATAGCTGATGGCTGGACAAGAATTACAGGGAAGACTCTCTTTCCAGTGAGAGTATCTCTATAGAGCTGTCTTTGGAAGGCTGCTCAGCTTTCCTTGTCTCATGGGATGTGAGACACCCCCTCCTGGATGATCTTCTTGAATGGAAGTGCTCCTGGAGATAGGAGCCTGTCTGAGCTCAGAGCCCTGTCACCAATCAGCTATTGTGACCTCCACCTCACTGAGTCTCAATCTTTCATCTGTAAAGTGAACGAAGCGGATTAGTGGATCTCTTAGGCCTCTCCTGATTATCATGTCTGAAGATCTGGAATTGAGATTTATAATCATGTTTATCAATTTCTCTGGAATATGTTCCTTGTGGCCCTTTCTACCAACACACATCAGGTTAGCAACTTCAGAGAAACTCTGAAGCCTTTGGGGTCCCTTTGCTACTAGGACATTATAGAATGTTACAGAAATTTTGAGACAAGATTCTTAATGCTGTTCATATAAAAAATCACAGAAGTTTTTGTGATTGGGCTGTAATATTGAAGACTATGGGTGTTGTATGCACACAGAGCAGAGAGAGAGTTTTAGAACTAGAGAATTCCAAAAGACAAATTTTACTCTTACCTGTAATAATGTACTCTCTTGCCTTCTTTCCATTGGCCTATATTTCCAACCGCCTAGCTCTGTAAAGACAAAGATCATCTTTCTTTGCAAAGTACCAAGTGTTCAGTTAGCAGTCTCAAAGATTTTCCTGAGGGAGGCTAGGGATGTGGCTCAAGCGGTAGCGCGCTCACCTGGCATGCGTGCAGCCCAGGGTTCGATACTCAGCACCACATACAAAATAAAGATGTTGTGTCCGCCAAAAAATAAATATTAAAACTCTCTCTCTTTAAAAAAATAAAAAAAAAGATTTTCATAAGAACAATAATCAAAAGTATGTAATGACAACTAATTCTCAGTTTTCTAGTAAAATTTCCTAAGTTGTCACCTTATATTTCCATAGGCAACATACTTTCTATGCCTGGAGAAACTAGCTGTCTTTTTCTTCTTACCATGTTTAGTAGAATTAAACAAAACAAAACGAAACAAAAAAACAAACTATCTTTATTCTATGTCCATGAAGTCAAGGTAACTTGAAAAACATAAAGCAGGATCAGGTCATTCCACTTAGAAAAAAATCTTCCAGGGTTTCCACTGCACTTGGAATACAGTCTTTTCGAAGACTGTGCTCTGCAGCCTGGGGTCCAGCCTCTCTGCCTCTGGTCCACCCCACGCAGCTGCCAGGGCCTCTTATCACTACTTCTTCTTTTTTTTTTTTTTGTATTTAGTTTTTAGTTCTCGGCGGACACAACATCTTTGTTAGTATGTGGTGCTGAGGATCGAACCCGGGGCGCACGCATGCCAGGCGAGCGCGCTACCGCTTGAGCCACATCCCCAGCCCATCTTATCACTACTTCTAACCTGAAAAACTTGTTTCTTATCCTCTGGCACAATTTACTACTTTGAAGTCCTTATCTGTTTCTCTATGATTGGGTGCTTCCTGTCTTCATCCCTGCCTATAAGTCACCTCTTCAGTGAGGCCTTCTTTGACCTGCATGGAAGTGATTTCCCCTAATCCAGATATTCTCAGTCACATAATCTCATTAGTTTCCCCGCAGTCTGGCTGGACACAGAATCACGAGCCACTCAAGCAGGAACAAAACTTTATTTTTGAAAATGCCGCCAATACTACATACACGTCCGGCAAGCAAGCCGGTCCACCCACTCGATCCCGTCTACCGGAACCGGAGCCCAGGACCTCCCCCGGAATTCCCTCCTACTATCCTTCCCCAACCAATGGGAACTTTCCAGGAGTCCCATAACTTGAGTCCAAGGTGAACAGCAGGAGTCCAATTTCCATATGAATGTAAATCTTAACATAATCATATCATCTCAATGGCTAGCTGGCACCTTACAACCGAAAGTGCCATGCATCATATTATTTGGTTGTGGCTCCTAGCATATATATATATATATATCCTCTGGCACAATTTACTACTTTGAAGTCCTTATCTGTTTCTCTATGATTGGGTGCTGGGGGTGCTGGGGGCTGGGGGTTTGGCTTAGAGGTAAAGTGCATCTATAGCATGCAGGAGGTCCTGGGTTCATTCCCTACAACCAACCCGAAAACCAAACAACAATGGATTAGAAAAACTCTTCAAAGGCATGAAATCATTAGAGATCAGAAAGTGTTTTTGATTGTAATCAAAATAATGCTCAAATGCTTAATTATGAAACATAACATTTGCCCTATTTTTAGGGGAATTTTGATGGTCTGTGGATAATTTCCAAGAGCCAGAAGAGCTTTTCTTTTTTCTATTATGTAGGAAAAACAGGAACACACACTTTCAAAAGCAGGAACTACCAAAAAAAAAAAAAAAAAAGCCACTGGGGACTTCCACAGTTCTATTGTAAGACAAATATAAAATCTATTGAGGGGCTGGGGTCTAGCATACTTGATTCACTGGGCTCAATTCTCAGCATCACATTAAAAAAATAAAATAAAATCTATTGAAAGACAGCTTTATAAAAAGTGACAGATTTGTCTATGCCAGGGGAGGAGAGGAGAGGAGGGGGCAGGAATTTAAATTAAAAGAAAAAAAAAGTAGCCGGGTGCTGTGGCACACAGCTGTAATTCCAGTGGCTCGGGAGGCTGAGGAAGAAGGATCACAAGTTCAAAGCCAGCCTCAGCAACAGCTAGGCACGAAGCAACTCAGTGAGACCCTATCTCTAAATAAAATACAAAATAGGGCTGGAGATGTGGCTCAGTGGCCGAGTGCCCCTGAGTTCAATACCTGGTACACTCCCCCGCACCCCCCCAAAAAAGAAAAAAAAATGGAATGAATCAACAGGTTTTTGAAATGTGGGCACAGAGAATGACTTCTTTTTTGTTATTAACCTGAAATCATTTGCCTTCTGCCCCATTTTCAAAATATTTCAAACTCAAATAAATGTTCTAAATATTTGTTTTCCTGTACTTAATCACACAAACATATGTAATTCCCTATATTTATATTTATCTTCCTATATATTGTACTTTTGAGAAGTTCATCACGGGCTGGGATTGTGGCTCAGTGGTAGAGCGCCTGCCTAGCATACATGAGACACTGGGTTTGATTCTTAGCATCTCATATAAATAAATAAATAAAATAAAATAAAATAAAGGCCCACCAATATATATATATATATGGAGAAGTTCATCCTGCTAGGTTTATTTAGAATTGGGAATAATAGGAAGGCTTGGCTGACCAAGAATATCACCTGACTGGTTATTTAAAAAATATTTTTTTAGATGTCAATTAACCTTTTTTTTTTCTTTTTAATTTTTTTTTTAGATGCATGGACCTTTATTTTTATTCATTTATTTATATGTGGTGCTGAGAATCAAACCCAGTGCCTCACACATGCTAGGCAAGTGTTCTACCGCTGAGCCATAGCCTCAGCCCCTCAATTAACCTTTAATTTATGCCTCACGCATGCTAGGCAAGCACTTTACCACTGAGCTACAACCCCAGCCCATGACTGGTTTTTAAGAAGACCCATTTTTTTAAAAAAATTTATTTTAGTTGTAGAGAGACACAGTACTTTTAATTTTTTTATTTTACCAGGAATTAAACTCAGGGGCACTCGACCACTGAGCCACATCCCCAGCCCTATTTTGTATTTTATTTAGAGACAGGGTCTCACTGAGTTTGGCTCAGTGGTAAAGTGCATGTATAGCATGTTTAGTTCCTCACTGTTGCCAAGGCTGGCTTTGAACTTTCGATCCTTCTGTCTCAGGCTCCCAAGCTACTGGGATTACAAATGTGTGCCACTGAGTCCAGCAATTTCACTTTTCTTTCTTTTTTTTTTTAGTTGTCAATTGATCTTTATTTATTTACATGTGGTACTCAGAATTGAACCCAGGTCCTCATACATGCTAGGCAAGGGCTCTACCACTGAGCTACAATCCCAGCCCAATTTCTTTTTTATTTATGGCTCAATATGTATACTACAATTTCTTTATCTATCTATCTGTTGATGGACACCTAGGCTGGTTCCATATTGTGAATTATGCCGTTATAAATGTGGTATGCATGTATGACTTTAATTCTTCAGAAAAATACCGAGAGGTATTATAGCTGAGTCATATGGTGGTTCCATGCCTAGTCTTTTGAGGAACTTCTATACTTATTTCCATAGTGGTTTTACTAATTTACAATACTTCCAACAGCGTAAAAGTGCTCCCTTTAAAAAAAAAATCTATGGTCTGGGGATGTGGCTCAAGCGGTAGCGCGCTCGCCTGGCATGCGTGAGGCCCGGGTTCGATCCTCAGCACCACATACCAACAAAGATGTTGTGTCCACCGAGAACTAAAAAATAAATATTAAAAATTCTCTCTCTCTCTCTCTCTTTAAAAGAATATATTTATTTTTTTAGTTATATGTGGACATAATACCTTTATTATCATTTTTTTTTATGTGGTGCTGAGGATCTAACCCAGTGCCTCATGCCTGCTAGGTAAGCTGTGAGCCACAACCCTAGCCCAAAAGTGTTCCTTTTTTTCCCACAACCTCTCCAGCATTTATTATTGTCATACCTTACTATGTAGTTTGTAGTTCAAAAACAATACTCCCCCCCCCCCCCCGCCACGTATGAAATTATTTAATTTCATTTCCAACTACTCTCAGTGGTTTGGGGCCTTTCTTCCATTAAGAATCACTGATTTCCACAAATGATTTTTTTTTGATAATTTTTTTTTGAGAATTTTTAATATTTATTTTTTAGTTCTCGGCGGACACAACATCTTTGTTGGTATGTGGTGCTGAGGATCCAACCCGGGCCGCACGCACGCCAGGCGAGCGCGCCACCGCTTGAGCCACATCCCCAGCCCCTGATAATTTTTATTTATTTATTTTTATTAGCTATTCAGCCACAAATGTTCTAATTTTGCCATAGCATGAGTATAATATAAAAACCATTGTCTATAATGTAATTCTACAATGCCTCCTAAAATATAATCCATCTAGGTTTGGTTTATACTTTTCTCCAATAACGAAAAAGGAACACTCATTTCTAGGAGAGAGGTGGTGGAGGGGATGGAGATGGTGTTTCCTGTTTTGACTGTTTCAGTGCGTATCAGGCCTAGGATTGCCCTGCCTGATAGGGCTACTCTTTACCGAATCTAATTACAAGTGGGTGAAAAGGACATTAGAAACCCATAGAACTGACAGTGGGCAGCTGTCTTGTTTGCCTTCTCCACCCTAACATGCCTCAACAGAATGACTGTGCCTTGCAGCTGAGCTAATGAACATTGACTGTTTCAGAGAACAGACTGAGACAGGCCAGATACCATTATTTATTTTTCTTCCTTTGTGCAGGGTGTCTCCCTCCATTTATTAATCTTCACCACAACTTTGGGAGAGAGTCATTTTTGTCCCTATTTTATAGTTAAGGAACATGACACTCATTTGGAGGGAAGGAGTTCAGTTCGGAAATTGCATGTGACACTTGGGGTGGTGGCAGATGCCTGTAATCCCAATATCTTCGGAGGCTGAGCAGAAGGATCCCAAGTTCAAAGCCAGACTCAGCAATTTAGCAAGGCCCCCAGCGACTTAGGGAGCCTGTCTCAAAATAAAAAATAGAAAGGGGCCGAGGATGTGGCTCAGTGGTTAAAGTACCCCTGGGTTCAATCCCCAGCAACAAACAAACAAAAATCAAGAAAGAATGAAAAGCAAGAACATGTGATCTTGTGATGCTTGTGACGCTCTTATCCAGGAGGTTGGGGGGTGGGGCTCTTTTCCCCAGAGAATAGCTTTAGGGAAGCCATTTGCTGCTTAAGGCCAAGCTGGCATCCAGCATGGGCAAAAGAATTAGGATTTTGGAGAATCAAACCAGGGAGAACTGTGCAATGTGCAGGAGTGAGCGGGAGGCAGGCACTAGGGGTACTGTTGCTGCAGGCATACCAACGTCCCTTTTGAGGCACCTGGGACTAAGACTAGACAGCGTGTGTGGAGGGGCGCCCCGCCCCCTCTCGCGGACAGGGGCGGGGTCTTGCAGGAGGGACTGTGAGGGCGGTCGGCTGTAGACAGCTGCGTGCGCCGAGTCGGTGCTTTGTATTCTTTTCCACCAAGCTCCACGCAGTGGTGCGACCCAGCCTGGCCAAACGCTGCCAAGGGCAGGGCTGGCAAAAAGACCTTTCTCCAGCCAGGACTGAAAGGGGGTCGAGGGTGAGACCTCCTAGGTCCGCTTGGGCCTCGCAGCTCTAGCAACCAAGCTCAGTGCGTCTGCTCGGCGTCGCGCCCACCTTGGGGCGCCTCAGAAGCCGGGGCGATGCCTGATCCCGAAGGCGTAGTCGTCTTTGTGCTCCGGCGGGCCGGGGCGAGCCGGTTGCTATGGGAACGCTCCTCGCAGGAGGTGGGCCTTGGCAGTCGCCCAGACTCGGTTTGGGCCCCACCCCCAACCGTTTGCCAGAAAGAATCCGTGAGGTAGAGGTTTTGTGAGGGGCCTGGGGGCTGCGTTAATACAGAGGGCGCGACCGGGCTACACCCGCAAACTTCCCTAAGTCCCCTCCTGCCAAGGATTTTAACGGTACTTTAAAGCAGGGAGGAGGGGGCGTTGTAACCTGGGGGATGTAGTCGGAGGGGACACACCCGTCACTAGGCCTAAGGTCTCCCTAGGCCACGCCCACTGGTGGGGACTAGTTGTAGGCCACGCCTCTTCCTTAGGCGCGCGGAAGGACAAGCTAAATAGAGTAGGAATCGAAGAACCTGGGCCGCTAATCGCGCGGACTAGAGCCGGCCGTCCTCCGCATGCGTCTTCCACCCCACCTTTTTCACGGCGCGCGGCTGTTCCAGCGCCTGCGCAGTTCTACCCGCTAGTTCACGAGCTGAAAGAACATGCACGGAATCACTGGGGCGCGCAAAAAGGGAGGAGCCGGCGTGATCCGGCGCGCGCGCGCTCCTGGAGTGACGCAAGAGAGCAGGCGAGTCGGGAGGATCGGGCGGATAGAGTGACACAACCAGGTTGTTGGTTGGGCGGTACGTAAGGCCGCTCTGGGAACGAGTGCGCCTATCTCACTGGCCCGCTAGGTTCTAGGAACAGATCCGGGGCAGAGGGAGGAGAGCGCAGGGTTAGGGCTTGCTGCCGCTGCCGCTACTGCTGCCCGCGCTTAGCGGGCACTGACAGTCAGGGTAAGTCGGAACCCCTTACTGGACGGATGACCGTAAAGATGAAGCAGTGTGGGAGGTCAGGGGCCTTGTGGGTGGGAGCAGAGTGGGGGCGTGTGTGTGGGGCAAGGTTCCTGAGAAGGGGCAGAAGCCCGTCGAATAGTAGTAGTAATGGCCAGCACAATAGTCATGTTCTAGTGATATATACCAGGACTTTACGGAGTACCCTTATATCCTTCATTCTATGTAGCCACTAATGCAGTCTTCCGAGTGCATGCTGCTTTCAGACCCATTGTACAAGATGGGAAAACTGAGGAATAAGAGGTTAAGTAGTTTATTCCGGGCCACACTGCTAGTACGGTCAGGCTTTGAATTTGGGCTTGTCTGGCCCTAAGGCCTGTAATGTTTAAATCTTTGCCTTACCAAGGGAGACAAAAAGGAATGAGGTGCTAGAAGCGCGGTGGGCAGGGCGGGGTGAGTGGGAGAGTATGGTTCGAAGTGGAAGGGTGACCCTGAACTGGAAGAGAATGACGGCGGGAGTAGGGGAACTGACCCGAGTTTGGAACTTTGCGGGCCTCCCCCTTCTAACTCGCTGCCCCTCCTCTTTAGTTCTTGCGGCCTCACTTTTCTTTGCTGTTCTTTGGCTTTGTGAATCAGAGCCATTTTGGAGACGCCAGTGCACAGATTTGGAGCCCTCGGCCGTTTTAAGAACTGAACTGCGGTTTTCAGGGCTGTGTCTTCGGACACTGTTTTGGGAGATGCAGTGAGAAGACGGAGGTCAGCGGCAGCCCTTGGTGCCGCTCTTTGTACCGTGCGTCTGCCACTTCCTTTTTCATCTGTCTACGCACTGCAAAACCTTTGTTCAGTGCTCTCTGGGGAGGTTCAGTCTAGCGAAGTGATGTTTATTTTTTTTTCCTTGCACATATATATGTCCTTTTCCCAAGCAAGCCTGGTACTCCGGACTACTTGCAGGGGAAACTGGCTGCTGGCTTTATCATGAGTTGCTCTTCAGAGGTTTCCTGGATGAGCAAGAAACTCGTGTTTAGGAGTTTACATTACACTTCATCAGGAGCGACCTGAGCAGATGACTGTGCGGGTCAGCACAAGGCAGGGATCTTGGTGATTGATTTTGTGTGTGCATGTTTGTGTCTGCTTGTGAACTTTTTTTTTTTTTTTTTTTTAAGTTTCATATGTAGCTCACGTGGGAGTCAGGTTTTGATGTTAGCTTGTAAGGCAAACATTGCTTAGGGATCAAAATCATTTTCTTTAAAAATTCCTTAGGAAAGTGCAAAGTTTGTAATTGCCATTTTATTTCTGAGTATATCCAGCGCTGTCAGATTTTTTTCTTCTGTTTTGAAACTTGTTACTGTTTCTTTGGTTGTAACCCAGAAAAGTATTTAGGTTACCTTTAAGGGGTTGTGCTCTACAAATATTTGAAAGGCATGGAGTCATTCTGCCTGTGAAATGCTGGCATTGAGACGCTTAAAATGAGGAAGATAAACCCCCCAAAACAGCATGTTTGTAGTTCCTATCTCAGACTCATTTTGGAGCAGATGTTCACTGAGTGGAAAGTGGCAGGCCAGTTGCTGGTATTCAGTTGCTCTTTCTCTCACCTTTTTACATTACATTACATTCAATAATTTGACTTGCTAAGTTAAATGTCCATTGAGTGACATGTCTTATTTTTTAGTGGTACATTTAGGGACTTGGAAGCTATCATTTATTTCCCCACAGATTTTCTAGCTAAAGATTTGATGCAAGAGTGTCTTACAGATTCGATTGGGGGGTGGGGGTATTGGGGATTTCCCAGGGGCATTTTACCATTGAGCTGCATCCCCAGTCCTTATTTTTTATTTTGAGATAGGGTCTCCTGTCTCCCTAGGTTGCTGAGAACCTTGCTAAGTTGCTGAGGCTGGTCTCAAATTTGTGATCCTTTTGATCCTCTTGTCTTGCCTTTGCCAGTGTTCTCTTGTGTAGTCCCCATTTGTCATATATGTATAATAATGGCATTTTTTAAAACAGTGGTTAGCATAGCATTTTAATAACAAATTGATAAAATGAAGGCCAAATTTTTTTCTTTTTCTGTTTTTTTTTTTTTTTTTTTTAAATTTTTTGGCCTCTTTCTCTTTTGTTGCTTTTGCTTTTTGCTTGGGTGGAAACATCTCTCAAAAACTCCAGACTGGAAAAAACAAAAACAAAAACAAAAACTAAACAAACCCTATACTGATACCCACTTCCCCTAAATAAGTTGTCTTTGAAATGACACCAGAAAGGAAGTATACTTTTCAGTGAGGGAAATAGGAAGTGGTACTGATTGAACATTAAATGGGGATGGAAAATGGTTTTAACTCCTTTTGCAGGGGAAAATCATAAGCATGGTTAGAAATCTAAAATTCCGAGCATGTTCTTAATTATGGTCAGATAGTGGAATTCCTTCACATTCAGTTTTAACTTCTTTCTTTTTGTCTTTATCAGTTAATTTATTAGCTTTTAATAAAACAAAAACAAGAATAAATGGATTCTCATCTAAGAAGTTTCTCTCTATATTTGTTGGGGAGATATCATATAGTCTACTTACATTTAATAAGTGTAATTTTGGAAAAACGTGTATAAGTGTAGGATACCTTGAATAAATGTTCTTTTTTTTTTTTTTTTAAAGAGAGAGTGAGAGAGGAGAGAGAGAGAGAGAGAATTTTTTAATATTTATTTTTTAGTTCTCAGTGGACACAACATCTTTGTTGGTATGTGGTGCTGAGGATCGAACCCGGGCCGCACGCATGCCAGGCGAGCGCGCTACCGCTTGAGCCACATCCCCAGCCCCTGAATAAATGTTCTTAAAAGATGGTTGACAAAGTAGTAGATTGGTTTCTTGATGTTTGACAGTGCCATTTTGTTTGGTTCCAGATTCTCATAGTTCCATCTGCCAGTCTTATAGAAGACAGCAAAGATTTTTCTTGCTCTGTCCTTTGGAAACCATTCACATTCATTTTGCTGTTTCAAGGAAATTGCCCTGAATATATATACACTAGAACCCACTATTATATTGTGTTCTTGGATTCATGTGATGGGCTTGCCTTAAAAGTAAAGGGGCTGGGGCTCAGGCTCAGGCTCAGCAGTAGCGCACTTGACTGGCATGTGTGAGGCAATGGGTTTGATTCTCAGCACTCATATAAACAAACAAATAAATAAATAAATAAATAAAATAAAGGTCTATCAACAACTAATAAAATATATAAATTAAAAAAAGCAAAGGCCCTTAGAATAAGCTGCTGCTGCTTCTTTTTTTTTTTTTTTTAAAGAGAGAGGGAGAGAGAGAGGAGAGAGAGAGAATTTCAATATTTATTTTTCAGTTATTGGCAGACACAACATCTTTGTTGGTATGTGGTGCTGAGGATCTAACCCGGGCCGCACGCACACCAGGCGAGCGCGCTACCACTTGAGCCACATCCCCAGCCCCAGAATAAGCTTCTTACTTGGTCTTTTTTTTTTTTTTTTCCCCTTAAGATGAGACCTTGTATGTTGCTCAGGATGGTCTTGTTATAGGACTGGGGCCTTCTGGGATACTGAGGCAGCAAGAAGGCCTCCTTTCAAATCCTGGTTCTTGTGATCAAGTCAGAAAGATTTCAGACAGGTCAGAGTAACAGGCATGAATTTATTGTAGGGATAGAAAAAGAGAACGGGGATACTCTCAAGGGAGAGAGTGCTTCCTTTCAGACAACAGCTTTCCACATTTATTGAGATCTCAGAGAAGTTTCCAGAGGGTCCTGCCTAGGACTCTCTTTTGACTGACAGCGAAATGACATCATACGTTTAAGTTTCTACTGCCATGACCACTGTAGGTCACTTTGACCCATGCTGACCAGTTCTAATTGGAACCTGTTCTTACAGATTTTATGGTTAGGGGGTATTATCCTTATTTTCCTGAATTCTGGAGTCTTGTCTGTGAAAGGGTCACAAAAGTCCTTCCCCCATCTTCAAAGTAATTAGAGTTCTTCTTAATGACATTATTTTGGGCCTTCATTTCTCCTGCACATAACAGGTAGTTTGCTGAGGAATGTGATATATTCTGTCCCGTTTAGCCAGATGGGTCTATGGATAAATTGCTTTTTGGAAAAGAAAGCACATAGGGGTCATTTTACAGAATTATTCCTTTAACCCCATGTTCCCGCTATTCATGTCTGTATGTTTCCTGTCTGTTAATCTCAAACTAGTGATCCTCTGGCCTCAGCCTTCTGAGTAGCTGGGGTTACAGGTGTGGTCCACTGTACCTGGCCATACTATGCTTTTTGAGTTTTTTTGTGTTGCTGGGATTGATCCAGGACCTTGAACATGTTAAACATGAGCTCTATCACTGAACCCTCTCATGTGGCATTTATTGCAATAATAGCATTACCCTGAGGCTACATGATTTTTAATTTTGTCTTTAGAATATTTCTCTTCCCTAGTTTCATCCTGGAGGCATACCATAAATTATGTATACCTGCCTTCCTCTCTTCTTACTGTTGAATTGCTATTTAGTTTTTTTTTAAAACAATATTATGTATTTAAAACTAGACAGTAACTTAAATTTTGATTTTCATTGTGGTTTTTTAAGGTTTCAAATTAGCAAGTAGAATTGATTTTTACTGTTTACAGCCTACCTTTTATAATGTAGTTGCATAAATTTAAAGATTTCATTGTCTCCAGTCGTATTTGACTTGGATTGTGGGGAAAAATAATTTCCTTTTTTGGAGAATGAAAGGAGTCCCATGTCCTTCTTATTCATCAGGAGTGTAAAGACAGGAGTGTGGACACTTGAGTGAGAGAGTTTAGGTCTCCCTTTGTTATTTTAGGCTTTCAGAGATTGCAAGTACATTTAAAGGGCTAAAGTGATTCCTTAAGAAATATTTCCATGATTTGCTCTTTGTGCAAAGTGACGTCAAAGTCATGGAAAGGGGCATATTTGTGGACCAAGGGAATAATTAATCTTTAGTAGTCTGCAGAGTGCTGAAAAACTGGTTTAAAGTAGTGTTTTCAATTTTGTGCTAAAGGACAATTTGGGCATATGTCCTTCAATAACTTTAGTTTCTTCAGGTTAAAGAAATTTTGTGTGTGCCTGTGCTCATGTTTGTCTGTCTTGACGAAGGCAAGCTTTCCTGTCATATAAGATGGAAAATAAATATGCTTATTTTATCCTTTTAGCTTAAACTAATGAAGTTATGGCAAAATGTTGTTTTGATGTTTTTATTTTTGTTGACATACTACTGTACTAACTTACTTGATTTCAAAATATGTTTTTAAATCTAGATCAGATCAAGCATTGGATTACTTTCTCACTTAGTTAGCTAAAAGTGACTTCTCAGGTTTCCTCAGGATGCCTGCAGCACTTGTGGAGAATAGCCAGGTTATCTGCGAAGTCTGGGCCAACAATCTAGAAGAAGAGATGAGGAAGATCCGAGAAATTGTGCTCAGTTACAGTTACATTGCAATGGTAAGGAGCACTATTCTATTTGATTGACTTTCTTGTGTGGACTCAAGAATGTTTAACGTGATATTTTGAGAAGAAATTATTATATTTCTGTAAAGCCCTGGTAAGTTAAACTTCATAGAGTTTTGTATTGTTTTTATGAAACATGAGAGTGACCAGTGGGTCTCTGAGGAGGGTGTACTCTGTAATATAACTGAAAAGTTAAAGCAGAAATTGTATCAGCCCATATCACTGTTCCAGTGATATGGTGAATTTGACTATAGTGTCTCTGAAGGTTTGTTTCTAGAATTTAAAAATCATGAGCCCTCACTTAAATTCCAGATTTCTGGCATCTCTGGAAAAAAAAAAATGAAGATTTGGAAATAGATGATATGTACACATTCCTGCCTGACATCCAGCGGCTGGAGAGGACAGGGTATCTTGGCAATTCCTCTTGTAGAGAGGCATGTGCTCTCTATTTTACTCCAGGGCCCATGGTTTGTTGTTGTTTCTTTCTTTCTTTTTTTTTTTTTTTGGTACTGAGGTTTGAACTCAGGGGCACTTGACCACTGAGCCATATCCCCAGCCCTATTTCGTATTTTATTTAGAGACAGGGTCTCACTGAGTTGCCTAGAGCTTTGCTTTTGCTGAGGCTGGCTTTGAACTTGGGGATCCTCCTGCTTTGGTCTCCCAAGCTGCTGGGACTATAGGTGTGCGCCACCGCACTTGGCTGAGTCCTTACTGTTTTCATAGCTAGCTTGGTTTATTCTTTTATGTAAATTACCTGGAGTTTGTGACTCCTGTTTTAAAGGTAATATGGTTAAGTCTTTAGCCTGGTATTCAGAACTCTGTGATTTCTGTTCAATCTTTTTATTCAAGATAAATGTGGTGTTGTTATTTTTTTCTGAGGGGCTATGTCACTTCCCTGTATTTCTATTTTAATTCATGTGTTAACTATCAATCTAGAATTTTTTTAAAAGAATGTTCTTAATTGATTAACTCTCTGTAGTTATCCAACAACTACTTCTACTTACATCCTGCCTTGGTTGGTTGGTTATCTATCTATCTATCTATCTATCTATCTATCTATCTATCTATCTATCTATTTTGCACTACTGGGAATTGAACCCAGGGGTGCTCTACAAGTGAGCTATATCTCTAGCCCTTTTGTTTTTTATTTTGAGATAGAGCGTCACTAAGTTGCTAAGCTGACCTTGATTTGTAATCCTTATGCCTCAGCCTCTGGAGTAACTGGGATTCAGGCATGGACTACTGCATCCAGCTGCTTAGGATTTTTAAATAGTTGTGCAAAGCTTTATGATTCTAGTGCTTCTTCAGTAGATATAAAAAGATCACTATTCTAAAATAGATTTTTTTGTGCCCAAGTGTGGGGTTTATCTCATAACTTTTATATATTGAAGCAAAATTTTATTGATGTAAATTTGTATTTCTGAATTATCAATTTGTGAAACCTAATGAGAGACTTTTTCCTTTTCTAGGACACAGAATTTCCCGGTGTTGTGGTCCGACCAATTGGTGAATTTCGTAGTTCCATAGATTACCAGTATCAGCTTCTGCGGTGCAATGTTGACCTTTTAAAAATTATCCAGCTGGGCCTGACATTCACAAATGAGAAGGGAGAATATCCTTCTGGAATTAATACTTGGCAGTTCAATTTCAAATTTAATCTTACGTAAGTTTCTGAGACACTTCTCTGTGTTACTTGTTGATCCTGCTATATCAGTGCAAACTGTGATTTCTACTGATTTTAAGTTTTGTTTCTACTGAACCCAGCTAGATGTTGAACATAATATAGTCAAACAGAGAATGGAATAGGGAACCTTAGAAACCCACTTAAAGAATTCTTAAAAAAAAAAAAAGAAAAAAGACAACTCAGTTAAAAATTGGTGCTGGTCATTCTGGAGCTTGCCAAGCTACTGGGGAGGCTGAGACATAAGGATCACAAATTAGCAATACCCTAGCAACTTAGTGAAATCCTGTCTCAAAATAAAAAATGAAAAGGGCTAGGGATGTGGCTCAGTAGCTAAGCACCCCTGGGTTCAGTCCTAGTATCAAAAAAAAAAAAAAAAAAAAAAAAAAGGAAATGGCAATAGGGGTTTTGCCAGAGAAGATACAGAAATGGCCAGCTGGTGAGAAGATGCTCAATAATTAGTCAAATAAAGCCACACTACTGGGCCTGGGGTTGTGGCTCAGTGGTAGAGTGCTCACCTAGCATGCATGAGACACTGGGTTTGATCCTCAGAACCACATAAATGTAAAATAAATATATTGTGTCCACCTGAAACTAAAAAATAAATATTAAAAAACCTCCCACTACTTCACATCTACTGGAGTAGCTATAGTCAAAAAAGATATAATGACTTAGAATAATATTTAATAATTAACAGAATTTAGCATAATGTAATTGAGTGTTGGTGAAGGTGTGAATATATTGAAATCCTTATACATTGCTGTTGGGAAAGGTAGAATTCTTTGAGCTATTTTGGATAATAGTTTGACAGTTTCTCAAAAAGTTAAAGAGTTGCCACATGACCCAGCAGTTCCACTGCTGGGCTTATGCACAGGAGAAGTGAAAGCTTTACTTATAAAAAAAAAAAAAAAAGAAAGCTTTACTTATTTAAAAACTGTACATAAGTTCATAGCACATTATTCAGAAGAGCCCAAAAAAGGAAATGATCCAAATGTCTATGACTTGGAATGGATAATAAAATGTGGTTTGTCCGTGTGAAATAATGTTATTTTATTTTATTTTTTGTGGGTTACTGAGGATTGAACTCACTCAACCACTGAGCCACATCCCAGTCCTATTTTGTATTTTATTTAGAGACAGGGTCATACTGAGTTGCTTAGTGCCTCGCTCTTGCTGAGGCTGGCTTTGAACTCATGATCCTTATGAAAAGGAGTGAAGTTATGATTCATGGTGCACATAGAGGAAACTTGAAGCATTGTCTGTTTTTTAAGAATAATTTTTTGACTGTTATTCATGTGTTTTGGAAATCTCTTTGAGGTTCAGATAATTTTAGGAAGTGATTGAATCTTTCAAGATCATAGTGGTTTTTTTTGTTTAAATATTTTTTAGATATCAATGGATATTTTATTAATTAATTAATTTATTTGCGGTACTGAGGATTGAACCCAGGGCCTCACACTTTGCCAGGCAAGTACTCTCCTACTGAGCCATAACCCTAGCCCTGTAATGGTTTTCTTTATGATTATTTCATGCAATTATATCTGGAAACAAAATTGTGAAATCTAGGTGTTGGGGTTGTGGCTCAGCCGTAGAGCGCTTGCCTAGCACCTGCAAGGCCCCTTAGCACCACATAAAAATAAGTAAATAAAATAAGGGTATTATGTCCAACTGCAACTAAAAAATAAATATGTAAAAAAAATTTGTGAAATCTAGTGGAAAAGGAGTTATTTAGCTTAATATATTTTCCTATTTTTGTATTTTGTGGTATTATAAATATTACTCCATTTAAATTGATGAGAATATCTTTACAGTGAAATATTATGCCAGAGTTAAAAAGGATGTTATTGAGTATTGATTTCAAAAGGTAATCTATGGTACACAGATACAGGGATGCAATTATATTTGTGTAGGTAGAGAAAATAGTACTATAAAAATAAATAGTTATTTCTGTAGGGTAGCATTATATGAACATTAATAATATAATTATCTCTCTCTCTTTCTCTCTCTCTCTCTATATATATATATATTTTTACACACAGGAAATTTGCATCTTTTGTAATTAGGATATTTAGCTGGGGCAAAAATCTCATTTTTCCATCTATCACAGAAATAAGGTTTTTTTTTTTGCTTTATATGCTTGCTGAAATACTGGAAGAAATTAATGAAATGAAAGATTTTTTTTTTGGTTGTGGTGGTGCTGGGGGATTGAACCTAGGGCCTTGTTCATGTGAGGCAAGCACTCTACCAACTAAGCTATATCTCTATTTTTTTAATTATATGTGCTATTAAAAATAAACATTTATTTGTATATCTCTATTTTTAAATTATGAAAAGTATTTCAAGAATATTTGTACTATAAATACAAGTTGATGGTACTATAGTTGCCTCCTACTTGTTTTGTGATCCACCAGCTAATTAAGAGAACACTTTGTTTTTCAGAGAGGACATGTACTCTCAGGATTCCATAGACCTCCTTGCTAACTCAGGACTACAGTTTCAGAAGCATGAAGAGGAAGGGATTGACACGCTGCACTTTGCGGAGCTGCTTATGACATCAGGAGTGGTTCTCTGTGACAATGTCAAATGGCTTTCATTTCACAGGTCAGTTCTAGAGAATGAGTATCTCTCTTGCTACCCTTTAGCAAGAATTTAATTCTTAGTTATTTTTGCAGTTCTGTTGGCTCTGTTCTATTCATCAGCAGCAGTTAGAAGTTGAAAATCGTAACTGGGCACAGTGGTGCGTTCCTGTAATCCCAGCTACCTCTGGCGGCTGAGGCGGGGGGATTGAAAGTTCAAGGCTAACCTGAGCAACTTAGACCCTGCCTCAACAATAAAAAATAAAAAGGGCTGGAGATGTAGTTCAGTGATTGAACCCCTGGCTTCAAACCTTAGTACTGAAGAAAAAAAAAAAAACAAAACTCAAATGGTACTTACTTACAAGCTTCAGTTTTTCAGAAAACACTTTGAACATGTTGGTGCTTATATTGGTTTATGTTACATAGTATTGGACCCATCATTTGGCCATCAGTGGCTGTGTTTCCAAGTGGAAAGATGGAGGTTGGAAAGGATTACACACTTGGTTGTCTTTGTACTTACTCTGGAATTTCCCAGTTATTCAAAATGCAGATTCCTGTTAGTCTTTTCAGTACTTTTGGATTTTTTTTTTTTTTTTTTTTTTTTTTTGGTACTGGGGATTGAACCCAGAGGTCCTCAACCACTGAGCCACATCCCCAGCCCTTTTTTTAATTTAGAGAGTGGGTCTCCCTAAGTTGCTTAGGACCTCGCTAAATTGCTGAGGCTGGCTTTGAACTTGTGATCCTCCTGCTTCAGCTTCCCAAGCCATTGGGATTATAGGTATGCATCACCGCACCTGGCACTTAAATTTTTGATGAATCAAACCCACATTTATAAATCCTTGGGTTCTCTTGTATTTCTTGCATGATAGCCTGTTATATGTTACTTAGTAGAAAGTTCACATTATAGTAGAGTATACTATTTGGAAGATTGAAAGCTCCTAACATGAGGTAGCATTATAAAGTTTAAGAAATAAAGTGGTTGAACATTGGGATCTGGTAACTGCTGTTTTATTTTTTTTTTTAATTTCCTTGCTTTATTCTCTCTTATAGTGGCTATGATTTTGGCTACATGGTAAAGTTGCTTACAGATTCTCGTTTGCCAGAAGAAGAACATGAATTCTTTCATATTTTGAATCTTTTCTTTCCATCTATTTATGATGTGAAATACCTGATGAAGAGTTGCAAAAATCTTAAGGTACAGAATATTTTTCTTAATATTAGCAAAGAGAAAAACAGAAAAGCAGACTTGTCATTTTGCTTTATCCCTGTGTGTTCTGCATGCATTCTTTTTTTTTTTTTTTTTTGGTATTGGGGATTGAACTCAGGGCCACTTGGCCACTGAACCACATCCCCAGCCCCATTTTGTATTTTATTTAGAGACAGGGGCTCACTGAGTTGCTTAGCGCCTCAGCCTCCTGAGCTGCTGGGATTACAGGCATGTGCTACCAAGCCTGGCCCCTGAATCATTCTTGAGTTTCTGCTGGGTGCCAGAATTCTGCTATATAGGGTGTCACATAGGACTGATTGATTTAGGATTTTTTTATTATTATTTTTTTTAGTTGTTGATAGACCTTTATTTTGTTTATTGATTCGTGGTGCTGAGAATTGAACCCAGTGCCTCACACATGCCAGGCAAGTGCGCTACCGCTGAGCCCCAGTCCCAGCCCTGATATGGGATTTTGTTTGGCAGTTGTCCATGCGGCATGACCTGGGCATGAAGGGAGTTCTCTGTTTCTCTCATTCTAAGGCAATGTTCTTCACCTGAGGCCCACAAAACCAGGGAAATATCTGGTAACATGAGGTGTATGTTCAGTGTGTTAGGGATGGGCTCTGTGTTGTGTCTGATTCTCAGAGGGGTTAGAGATTTGCTATCTAGAACTGGATTGGTGTTTATCATTTATTTAACCCATTTCTATATTAAAAATGTAGAAAAGAAAGGAGCCAGAAACAGAATGTTACACAATGTATCAGTTGGAGTGAAGTAGAGTTAAACACCAAAAAGAGGATTGGGAGGCATATTAAGTAAATGGCCTCACTTTTTGCCACCACAATAAAACAAACTCACAAGTGGACTTAGTTGAATCCAGTAGGGTAGTGTTGGGTCTATAATATTGTCTGTTCTCTGGACATCTCCAGGGAGGTCTTCAGGAAGTTGCTGATCAGTTGGATTTGCAGAGAATTGGAAGGCAGCACCAGGCAGGCTCAGACTCACTACTGACGGGAATGGCATTCTTCAGGATGAAAGAGGTAAACTCCATTGACTATGAGGACCTCTCTGAAGGGATTTGCTATTTAGAAACGGATTGGCAACTAACTTGCTGAAGGATAAGGAGGTTGGTGATCTTTGTGGGCTCAGTTTCTCAAACCTTTATAGTTTCTGCTGGAAGTTAGTGGCCACTCTAAGAGCAGTTGTTTTTGTTTATTATGGTACATAATCAAATGTAGTTTGAGAGGCAGAAGCATTCTGAAGTGAACCACTTCAGAATACTCAAGTATTCTTGAGCATACTCAAGTCCAGAGTATATTTGGTGTTCCTAGCTGCTTTAATCCTTTAAGTTGTTTATTTTTCTTATTTTAAGAACAGGAACACATTTGTTAGGCCACTCATTTATGTATTGCTGAATTCTGTTAATTGTTAAATACATGGAGTTTACTCTAACTCATTAATGAACACTGAATATTTCCTTTGATTTCTTACTTAATTCTAAGTTTTAAAATGTATATGAAGAGATAGAAGAGTGAAAAACTGCTTTGAAAAATTAAAATGATTTTATTGAAACCTTTGAGAAGTGAATTAGATTAATTGATACGTTTCCTTGTGTTATTCCTAGTCACAAACCACACTGTTAGCCATGTTCTGGGAAATTATGTTAGTCCACATTCCATCACTGTGATAAAATACCTAAAATGGGCTCTGTGTTGTGTCTGATTCTCAGAGGGGTTCTTAACCATAAAAGTTCAAGAAGTCACTACCCTAATGAATTGTTGGCATAAGAGGTTTGTTGTCTAGAACTGGATTGGCATTTATCATTTATTTAACCCATTTCTACATTAAAAATGTAGAAAAGAAAGGAGCCAGAGATATTCAACTTAAGGTGGAGAAGTCAGTTTTGGCTCACAGTTTCAGAAGTCAGTTTTGGCTCACAGTTGTTATTGGCTTTGTAGTCTTGGGGCTGTGGTGAGGCAAAAAATCATGTCTGAGAGTGGGTGGTGGAGGAGGCCTGTTCACCTCATGATGGCTGGGAAGTAGGGAGAAGGAGGCGCTGGAGTCCCAGTACCCCTTCAAGGGCGCCCCCTCAGTGATCTAACTTACTTCCACTAGACCTTACCTCCTAAAGGTGCACCACCTCCCAGTAATGCCACATACTGGAGGCCTTCAACACAGGGCCTTTGGGGGACATTGGAGATCTTATCTGTAACATTCGGCCTTTGACCACCAAAGGCTCATGTCCATCTCACAGTGCAAAATACATTGAGTCCATCTCCAAGAATTTTCAGATTGTTATAGTTACAGCATTCCTCCAAAGTCAGTGTTCAAACTCTCCTGAGACTTAAAGCAAACAGCTTTTAGCTCCAGTAAAAATAAAAAAAACAAAACAAAACTAATTTTCAATTACATATTTCCAAGATAAAATGGCGTAGGGTAAACATTCCCATTCCAGAAGGGAGAAACAGGGCCTAGGAAAGGAAGGATTGAGCCAAAGCAAGACTGAAAACAAGCAGGGCTAACATTAAATCCTATAGTTTTATCCAGCATCCTGTGTACACGGTGGCATGATGTGAATTCCAAAGGACTTGGACAGCTCTGCCTTCATGGCTAGAGACCATGTGGCCACTTTTGGGCTGGTTCTGCTTGTGTTGTGGCTTCCCTTGCCCAGACATTTTGTGGCTTCCTTGAGCAGATGTTTTTTGTTTTGGGCATCTAACTTCCTGGGGTCTCCAGTGCAGCTTTGGCTTTACTGTCATGAATTCATGTATCACAGCTTTATGTGTCACCCTGTCAGGGGCTGCTTACAGGCATTTGACCCTGACATATACTGCTTGGTTCCCTGGCTTTCCTATGAAATCTTGGTGGAAGCCTTTGGGACCCCATAATTCTTGGCATTCTGCCTGCAAAGTCAGCATCAAATGGACTGGTTTGTGGCTGGCCTGAGCTATTCCTGGGTCCATTTGAATCCTAGCTGCAACAGCCTTAGTGCCTTGATAGCTGAACAAAGGAAACAAGAAAAACAATTCTATACATACTTTTGTGAGCAGGGAACACAAGGATAGTGGTGGTGGGGTTTTTTCCCTAAATCTTTGAGCCTGCCTTAGGTGGGGTCTTGCTGATCCCTGAGGTGTCCTCAAGGCATCTTTCCTGTTGTTCTTGTATAAAGTGCTTTGCTTCCTTTTAATGATTTTCATGGCACTAATTTTTTTTTTTGCCCCAACTTTAAATAGACTTCTTTTCTGATCAAATTGCATGTTTTCCAGATCTTTCTGCTCTGATTTTTGCTCCTAGTTTCACTATAAATCTGGCTAAAAGAAGCTAGCAGTATCCATGCTGTTGCCTGAATGCTCTGCTTTCTTGCAATTTCCTCTGCCACATAAACTTGTCTTTCATTTTTAAACTCAGCTTCCTACAAAGTTTCAGGGCATGAACAAAATGTAGACAAGTTCTTAGCCAGAATGTAACAAAAATGGACTTGAATCCATTTCCCAACAGAGTCCTATTTCTCTGAAACCTCATTAGCACAGCCTTTACTGTCTGCATTCCTATCAGCATTTTGATTTGGGCTCCTATCAGAATTGCCCATTAATCTCCACTCTAGCAAATTCAGGCTTTCTCTCGCCTCTTTTTCCACACTTTTCCAACTTCTTCCTGCAAACCAGTTCTAAAGACTTCTGAGCCATATTGTGAGGAACAGTCACCAGTTTTCTGTTAGCTTTTGATTGCTGTGACAAAATACCCAAGACAATCAAAAGGATGAAAACTTTATTTTGGCTTATAATTTCAGAGGTTTGAGTTTATTGTTGGTTGAGTATTGTTTTTGGACCGATGGCAGACCAGCATGACTGGGAATGTGTGGAAGAGGATATTTGTTCACTTCATGGCTGCTAGGAAGTAGAGAGAAGGGAAGGGGCAGGGTTCCAATAAATAGCCCCTTAAGGGAATACCCCTAATGACCTCCTTCCTCACACCAGGCCCCACCTCCTAAATGTTCTGCCACCTCCCAGTAGTACCACAGGCTTGTGACCAAGCTTCATTATGGCCTTTGGGGAAAACATTTAAGATCCAAACCATAACAGAAGTGTTTTGGGTCGGTGGTTCTTAACTGGGAATGATTTTGCTTCTCCCAGTAATGTCTGGGGACATTTTGGGAGTCACCATAACTTGGTGGGGGAGGATGGTGTGCTGCTGGGCAGGAACACTGCTAAACATCCTGGACTGCCAAATAAAGAATTATCTTGCCCAGTAGTGACATTGTTGAAATACCCTGCTCTAAGTGCTCAATGTCCATAACTCATGCCTTGTAACAATTTTGTTATCCCATCTTACACATAAGAACCATGGCTTAAAAATACTTGAAATGACATTGCCAGTGTTACAAGGTGAGTCAGTCTGAGTCCAGAGCCCAAAGTCTTAACTGCTGACTCGCCTGTGAAAGAGAAGGGGCAGGGGTACTAAACAGTACAGGGATCCTGCAGTAAGCAAATTCCTGGGAGTTCTGAGTTTGCTAAGAATGAAAAGACTATGTACAGGAAAGGTGTGGAGCCCTTTAAAATTAGTTTCTAATTTGCTAAATTTTCAGGGTTTTTAGAGAGCTGAGAGGGGTGATGTGGCAGTGTTTAGACTGGTGTGACTCCTGGACTGATTCTCACTGCAGTTCTCTGTCCTACTCTGCAGTTATTTTTTGAGGACAGTATTGATGATGCCAAGTACTGTGGCCGGCTCTATGGCCTAGGCACGGGAGTGGCCCAGAAACAGAATGAGGATGTGGACTCTGCCCAGGAGAAGATGAGCATCCTGGCGATTATCAACAACATGCAGCAGTGATGGTGGCAGGCTCTGCTGGGTGGGCCCGATCCCAGAGTGGTGCTTCCTGTGCTGACTGTGTACTCATCTTCCCCAAGAGAGAACACTTTTGAGCAAACTGTACCTGCCATCTGCATCGAGCAGAAAGACTTGTTTTACTGAAGACAGAAGATGTCTTTATTTTAGATCCAGAAGAGGGGAATTTGCTCTGAATTTGTAAACAAGTCTTCCCTGTTCCTCATCCCCACGCCTCTCCTCTCCAGTTGCCTCTTACCATCAGCATCCAGGGCTCATTTGACACCTTTTAAAATATCCAGGACAGGTCTGAAACAAACTAGTAAAATGTATATAACTCTTACCTGTTGTCATTCTTTTTATTTTAAATTTGTTGCTGATCTCTAATGAAAGATTCTTGCTATGGTTCTCAGCTGAGCTGAGCGCTTCCAGGGAAAATGGTACAAAATGGTGTTCTTGGGAAATGGGTTATACATTTTGGGGTTTTTCCCTTTCCTTTTTTGACCCTTCTTGAGGACATTTACTTTCCTCATACTATGGTAGTCCTTTATGTACTGTTACATGGAAATGAATTGCCCACTGCTGAAATTTGAAGACAATTTTACATCATCTGTCTACCCTTCATTCATGATCAACTCCAGGATGGATATTAAGTTGACCACTAAAGTACCTTGAAGTCTGTTCCACTGTGCCACTGAGATCTGGTATCACTCAGGCATCATCTGAGGTCATTTTAAGTTTTCATATAATGAATTCGATCCTGAAGGAAATGAGTAAGTTCAGATTTTAGGGTCTTATGCATATTGTATTTTTAATAATGTGCTTTCAGATGGTTGTCTGTATTCTCCCACCTCTTCTCCATTTTCCCTGTTTAACTTTCAGCAAACTCCAGGAATTAGATGGATTAATGAGTACCAGGAACGAGACTCGAGTTACAGTAACTTATAAACAGGACAGTAAAGGAACTTGGTTTAGAGAGATCTCTTGGAGTAATATCCCACAAATGGGGATAGAAAGCTCAGGACTTTTTTTTTTGTTTGTTTTTAAAACTAATCATTTAAAAAGTACACTGTGATTTTTTGAATGACTACAGAATGGAGTTTTGAAAAACCAAAAACCTCTTTGGAATGGTGGAAATAAAAACCAGTAATTCGCTGAAGTGGATGAATAGTCTTGCATTTTAAAAGCTTATGGAAAACTCAATTTGAAATGATTAAAAAATGTCAAGTATTATAAGCTGGTATTTAAGATGCTTGTAAATATTATTTATGTTTTTAATTTTGTAAAATAAAGATTTTTTTAACCACTGGCATGAAGGTTTGGTCTTTGGAAGATGGAATGACGCGGAAGGGTCTTGCCTTTATTATGTTATGTTCAAAACATTTCATCTGGTAGGAACTTGCTAAGGAGCACCGGTGGACAGAATTGTCTGCTTCTTACCCTGCTGTCAAGCCTTGCTACGAAACCAATTTTATTTTCTGGGGCCACTCATCATCTTTGGTGGATTAGCTTGTTGTTAATTAATGGAATTCTTTAGGATGTATGAATGTGAGGTATGTTAGACTTGGCTCAAGGTATTGTTTCTGTCTTTTTCTATTCTACTGCATAAAAATGTGTAATTATAAATCCAAAACAGAGCTAGTATTTAAAAATTTGTATCCAGTCTGGGTTTTGCTGTTGCCCAGGCCAACCCTGAACACCTGGGCTCAAGCTGTCCTACTGCCTTAGCCTCCTGTACAGCTGGGACTACAGGCATGTACCACTGTGCCCAGCAGATCTAATTTTGGCTGGGAGGGAGGTCGTGTATAAGGGCTATTTATTACTGTAAGATTTGGAAAGCTGCACTCAGCAGTCAAGGAACCCTGGCACTAATGAGTCTCTTACAGGTGTCCTTCCAAATTTGGATTATAGTAGGGATTTATCTTTTCTACAACTGAGAACAGAATTACATGTCAGGAGAAATGCTGAGATGAAGGGTTGAGGAACCCAAAAGTTGAGTAGAGGTCTGGTCACTGCACGGGAGAGGCATGAGATTATTAAAGTGGTTTTAACTAAAGAACTGGCCAGAACTCTGCATAGTGTGTAAGTAGTCATTTTCAGAAAAGCATGGCGTAGAAGGGTCAACTTTGGGTATAGTTCAATCCTATATATACTGCCCAATATTTTGAATTCCTGTGTTCTGTTGTTCTGGTAAGGTGGACTGTCAGCCACAAGCCACTGCTGGAATGAATGAAGTCACTTTAGAGCTCTTTTAAGTCCAAGCTACCAGTGAATTAATTTTCTCATTTATTCAAGTCAGTGAATTCTCATTGAGCACCTACAAAGTACTGGACACTTGCTAAGTTCTCTACCCTCCCTGGAGTTTACAATTTCCCTGTGTTGTCAGACAGTAAATAATTCACACAAATACAGTTTAACGTATGAGTCACTGGGGTTGACATTGAGGGAGTATTTTCAGAGAAAGGGCATTTAGGCTGAGAATTAAAAATGCGTTAAGTCATCCAGGGGAACAACATAGGTAAACCCCCAGAGGTGACAGAATTAAAGTTGGTGTGTTCCAGCAATAGAGACTACTGTGGCTGGAATCTAGGAGCAGGATGATAGTGGCCAAGAGGTGGCATGGGAACAGGCTTGCCCATGTAAACTACATTGAAGATTTATATCCCCGCGCGCCCCCCCCCCCCCAAGACTCATGGGAAAGGTTGTTAAGAAGGGAACTCACAAAGCTAGAGGAAGAATGGAGAATTAGTAATAAGCGTGCATTCAGAGAAACTCTGGAAGGCCACTGCAATCATCCAGGTAACTAGGTGGTGGTAACCAGATGTTGATCTGGATGTTGTAGGGGTAGGGGGAGATTAGAGATGAAGAACCAAAAAGATTACTTGGTGATATATCTTTGCCACTTAAGTACCTGAGTCATCTGCTTGGTGCTCTGGCTTATTATGGTTCTGATAATTAGGGAGATATAAATGATAATTATTTACTCAAATTATAATAAACATACTATACAGTATTAGACTAGGGAAGGAGTTTAAGAGGAAGATGAGTTGTTTTTGTTATACTTCTGCTATTGTTTTTTTTTTTTCCCTTTTCAGAGAGGAAAGCAGATGCACATTTAAGGGAGAAGGGATATCTCAAGGGAGAGACATCTTTGGGGGTTAAGTTAGAAGTACACATTCAAGGGAGAAATGTGGACCGTTGATAGGAGACAGCCTTGTTTTTATTGCAGTTTTCAAGTAGCAATTCTTGGATCTTACCAAGCAGTATTTGTATTTGTGCAGAGTTCCTCCTCCCACAGATAATGTTTTAGTGAATCACACAGGAGTTTGGAATTTCTAGTTTAATAACTGCTCATTACTCAAGTGGAAGGGAATACATTTTTTTTTTTAAATTTGTTGTGGAACCTGCCATCTAGTCTGCAGTTAGCCACACCCATTTATCTTTGCATTCAAAAAGATTCTCTACCCTTAGGACCACTGCATCTTCTTATTAATAAGTTCAGTTACTATGTAAAGGACTATGAGGATTTAAATTTTACTGTATTTCCTTTTTGTGATTTAGCATTTTTTTAAACATTAAAGCTAGGCACTTACAAATGTCTTTTAAACAAAACTGTCTCTCAAGCCTTTTTCTTATCTGAGAGTCCCTGTTAATTTCATTCTTGCTGTTTTTACAACTCCAACCTTAGGAATTAATTGAAAAACTAGATACCCAAGCAAAAAAGCCTTCACAATGAATCCTAAGAAAAAACCAATTTGTAATTAAATAGTATTAGGGTTCCTTTGTGGAATGTCCAATGTCCAATGATCCAAAACTTATATACATAAAATTAAGAATATGCATTTTTCTCCAAAGAGTATTTGTGGTTTTAATTCTCAAAAGGGTTCTGTGACCACAAAAGATTAAGAATCACTAAAATAATTTCTTCCTGAGCTAATTGATCACCATCAATCATTTGTCATAAAACTGAAGGGATAACACACATTTGAGATAATTATTTGTTCCTGTAAAGCTTTAGTAACTGATTTGTCCAAATAAGCAATTCTGTAAAACAATAAAATCAAACTTTCAACCTAAAGTTCAGATGAAGGATCAAGAGTCAACATGATGAGAAACGCCTATATCACATTCAAACTTGAGTCTTGGAAAGAGTATATGTGGGAGAGCCTAGGTTAATAAAAATAATTAAAAACAAAACTATACCAATAGTCATAAAATGTGGCAATTCCACCTTCAACAAAAATGAGATGTTTATGATCAGGTGAAGTATTTATAAAGGTAGCTGTGTTCAAGAACATAACACTTTGGGTGGTTACAAAAGTTTCTCCTCTTTGGGTGAAACCTGCATAAGGCTTTAGAGATGACATAATCACTCTGCAGGTATTAGTTCTGAGCAACTATTGCTGGCTTCCCGTGATCTTGAGTTCCAAGTCAGACTCCACTGTGTCTAAGGGTAGACAGTTGATTCAAGCTTAACCCTCACTGTATTAGTCTGGATTACTGCAAACACATCTAGGGATCAGAGTGAATGCCTGGCGAGATGTAACTGCAGAGTTGAAAGATGTCAATAATTCTGTGGCACAGTTTCTGCAAGGTCCCTGAAAGTTCACGTGCAGAAGGTCTGGCAGTGTCTTTTGTAAGCTTTAGTGTTGCTGTATTTCTGAAGGAGTTCTTGGGCCTGTTGCTGCATTTCTTGGGTCACACAACCAGGGTACCGGGACCCAATATGAAGCAGGACGAGGCAGCACTCCAGCACATCTGGGAAGGGCCAGGTCTGAAAGATGTAAGGATGAATAAAGACATATTTGCAAAAGAGCCACAGACGACACTACTAATCTAGATTCATCTAATCATTCTTCTCAGGCTGGACTGAGCCATTTCTCTCATAAATGACATGCAAAACTAGGGTGGTTACTAGATTTCCTTGTCAAGTGATCATTTTTCTAGTGGCCTACTAAAATCAACTCAAAAAATGCTGCTGCTCTTCTTCTAGAGCCACAGCCAATTTTCTTACATATTTGTAAGCTATCAAATATGTGGCACCATTTACATTTTACTTCTTACTTCCAATTGTAAAATGTTTGATTTCTCTTTGGACTCAGTTTTCAGACTATCTTGTGTGATCAATAATTCTAGTTCCATTTCCACAAAACATTTTAGCTAACCAGAAACAACTGGATCTTAAATTTTTAAGTACATAAATATTTAGATTTTAAAGACTGAAGAGAGAAGTAGATTACCTTTAAAAATCTGTAGAGTCAGGTGATAACACAAAAAGTAGTGTCTTATCAGAAGAACTGCTATAGAGCTTACCTTAATGCTCTCAGGAAAGTCAGCCATTCTTTTGTTTGCCTCCGTAAGCCTTTTGGTTAATTCAGGTAGAGAGACCATCTCATTTTTTTCTTCTTTACTAGTAATAATAATAAAGTACAAGTCAGGTGTCTTGCCTTTAACTTTCCCCCTTAATTATTTTTATTACGGTAAAATACACATATCATAAAATTCACTATCTTTTTTTTTAGAGAGAGTGAGAGAGGAGAGAGAGAATTTTTAATATTTATTTTTTAGTTCTCGGCGGACACAACATCTTTGTTGGTATGTGGTGCTGAGGATCGAACCTGGGCCGCACGCAGGCGAGGCGAGCGCGCTACCGCTTGAGCCACATCCCCAGCCCAAAATTCACTATCTTGAACATTTTTAAGTGCACTTGTTCTGTAGTATTGAACACTTTCCCCTGATGTTGTAAAATCATCATTACCATCCACACCCAGAAATCTGTTTCTTTTTATCTTGTAAGATTGAAATTCTACATACATTAAATGATAACTCTCCATTCTCTGCTTCCCCCCTCTTGGCAGCCACCACTCTACTCTGTCATACAGTTGGAATCATAGTCTCTATCTTTTTGTGACTGGCTTATTTCACTTGGCATAATATCCTCAAGATTCATTCTCAAGAGCTGTAGATAAGCAAGGAGGGAAATTTTGACATTCTCTCTCTCTGGATATTTAGGTTGTTTCCTTGTTTTAGCTCCTTTGAATGGCTCTGCTATAAACATGGCTGTACAATTCTGAGACCTTGCTTTTTAATTCTTTGGCTGTATATCCAGAAGTAAAATTGCTAGATCATATGGTAATTCTGTCTTTAATTGGATGAACTGCCTATTGTTTTCTATAGTGGTTGTCTCGTTTATATTCCTACCTTTCTGCAAAAGGTTCTAATTTCTCTATACCCTCATCATCACTTGCTACTTTTTTTTTGACAGGGGGTGGGGTATTGGGGACTGAACTCAGGGACACTTGACCACTGAGCCACATCTCCAGTCCTATTTTTTGAAAAAATATTTATTTTTTATAGTTGTAGTTGGACACAATATCTTTATTTTATTTATGTATTTATATGTGGTGGTGAGGATTAAACCCAGAGCCTTGCACATGCTAGGTGTGCGCTCTACTGCTGAGCCACAACCCCAGCCCTGTTTTGTATTTTATTTTGAAACAGGGTCTCACTGAATTACTTAGCATCTCACTTTTGCTGAGGCTGCCTTTGAACCTGCCATCCTCCTGCCTCAGCCTCCTGAGCTGCTGTGAATATAAGTATGTAATGCCACCATGCCTGATTATATCTTGCTATTTTTCTTTTTATAGTAACCATCATAATGGATATGATGTGCCTTGTGTTTCACTGAAGTCTTGATTTACATTCCCTAATGATTACTGATGTTGAGTCTATTTCATGTGCTTACTGGACATTTGTATATCTCTTTGGAGGAATGTCTATTCAAGTCCTTTACTTATTTTGAACTGGGTTATCTGCTATGCATGGGTAGTCTCCCTCCACCCTCCATGACACTGGGCTACCTCCCCAGACCTTTCATTTTTTTTTTTTTTCATTTTGAGACAGGTTCTCCCTAAGTTGCCTGGGCTGGCCTCAGCTTCCTGAGTCACTGGGATCACAGTGCCACTGAACCTGGTGTGCCTGGGTAACTTATCTTACAAATAACTGAGATCAAGAGAGGGCAATTTAATTTGAGGTGATTTACTCAAAGGCAGGGAGGGTCTCATGCATTCCTGGTAAGCGCTCCACTACTGAGATACACCACAAACCCAGACATAAAATTTTCAAAATGTACTATTGTTCTTCACCATTTTCCAAATCCTTCAGACACACAGCTCCAATAATAATAATTTAGGACTTTTCTGCATTTGACTGAAGTCAAATGTAGGCCTAGGTTTCTCTAGAAGATGGTTAACTGAGCCAGGGCTCCTAACTACAGAGATGTGTGGATGCATTATTTTTTTTCTGCGCAGAGTGTTTCTTAAGCTTCTTAAAGGGGTCCTGTGATTCAACACTAAGCCACAGATTAGAGTCCACCCAGGCCTTGTGTAGGCTGGGCAGCACTTTACCACTGAGCTACAACTTTAGCCCTAACCCATGTTTTCATGGGAGCATTTTGAAAGGATTTAAGGCTTCAAAGTTTATTTTTTTTAAGGTAGTAATAATAGCTATGTTTATTGATTGTTCTAGTATTTTCTGGGCTTTGTGCTAGGGAACATAATGAAGGTAAAAGGTACTTAGCATAATAACCAAGCAGAAATTATCGGACACTGTGAAGCTTCCAGCAAAGCTCTGTAGTGGTCAGTGATTGGCTCCCGTCCTCCACTGGCCTGTTTTCACTGGACATGATTAGGAAGTGACAGCATCCCATCATTTAGATTTTGTCAGCTAAGTGTGCAGTTTTATACACTACTCTTTGTGTGTGTGTGTGTGTGTGTGTTTTTTAATAGCATAGAATAATAGAATTGTTTTTCATTAATGATGCAGTCATGTGACTCCACATTTTATATGACTGATTTTTTGTGGGGGAGGTAGGAGTTGGTAGCCTCATTATTATTATTATTATTTTTGGTGGTACTAAAGCTAGGAACTTCTGCCTCTGAGCTACATCCCCAGCTCTTTTTAAAATTTTATTTTGAGAAAAGGTCTTTCTCAGTTAGCCAGGCTGGCCTTGAACTTGAGATCCTCCTGCCTCATCAGCTTCTTGAGTAGCTGGGATTATACGACTGTGCCTATGCCAGGCTCTGGTATATCCTTGGTGGGGAAACTAAAGCTGAGACATTAAGAGGCTTGCCTGAGGTTATTTGGTGGGGCCAGACCCTAGAACTCACATCTCATTTCGAAGTCGGTGCCTTTGGAATTTAACTTAAATACTGTATATACTGTTTCCAAATGACTCCAATCATTTACATCATGTACTTGAGACATAATGACATGAGAGTCTAGGAGGATAATTTTCATTCTGTGTTGTGCTCAACTCAGTACTTACCACTGGCTCTGAGGACTAGCAAGTTCTTCTTCCTGTTCAGGTTCATTCTTATTGGGACCATTGGCTGTGGATTTACAGAGCTGACTTTTCTGGTGTTGACGGATCATTTCTGCCAAAGTCTCTTGGACTTCAGCAACAGTTCTGCGTGAGTTTTGGAGACTGGCATGCTTTTCTGAAAAGAGCTCCTTACAAGCACTCAGCACTCGCTTACTTTCTTCTGTGAGTCTCAATAGTAGTTCTGCAGGTCTGCTTGGCTCTGGCTGAGGAGCAGCTTCAGGGTCAGTCTCTTCATCCCTGGCACTGTCCAGCTGCTCAACAGAGAGAGTCCTCCCGTGACCAGCCCTTGCCGAGTCACTGGACTCAGGGCAAGGCCTGGAGAGAGACCACCAGATTTCATACAGACGCCCGTAAATAAAAAAGGCCTCCAAACTTTTGAAAGCTGGTATGGCTGGGGATTGATGGTCAGTTTGTCCCAGTTTGTCTCTTAGGTAGTCACAGCCTAGGAGAAGAAGGAGAGTACCGAGTTGTACGTTTCTCTATTTGCCAGAAATCTGGCATCTTGCCCTGTTACCCAAGAGGAACACCCCAAGGAAAAGGACAGCAGGGATCGCACGCTTCTCCCCAAAGCCAACTGAAGCTAAGTACTTCCTGGCATGGGACAGTATGCCATCTGTCTTACTATAGGCTCTGGGGCACAGTGACTGAGGTAAGATCACAATGTGCTCTGAAAAAAATCACAATGATTTAGTTCAGTGATGAACTGCGCAGCTCAAGGAAGGTCTTTTACTGCGCTTTTCTAATCTTACTAGCTTGTGTCGCATTAACATTTCTGTTCCTCTTAAACTGGGTGTAGAAAGTGGGAAGGCAGTAAGGTGGGTAGGTAAAGGAAAATAGTGTAGACATCCTGGTTACCTCTTAGGAGCTTGAATCAGAGAATTCAAACTTGCTATCAAATGACACAACTTGGCCAATCTTCATCTTTTAATAACCCTGATACTCCTGGTAATACATAGTTGTGTATAGGTTGTCCATTAATGGGTGTGCCCCAGAGGCAGAGATGGGGGTCACTTACCATCAGGGAGAAAGGCCGAGTAGACTTCTTGCATGATGGTGAAGTTCCCAGAGTCGTAGCTCCGGATCACAGCCCGAAGCAGTGCTTGCACAGCCTCATCCCAGGAGGCCACCTGTTGGCTCAGCACTGCCAAGGTCAAGTCATGGCAAATATGAAGCAGGAGCTGGAGAGGGGCCAGAGTTTCAGTTAAACCTCCTTTTGTGGCAGGCATTGCACGTAGGTACACTCAAGTCACAATTCTGAAAGGTCCTATTTTCACAACCCATCTTTGCTTCCCCATAAGAAACTTTCATATCTACTTTCATAGCAACATACAATGTCTGCAATTAAAGTGTCACACTGAGAAAATGCCTTTACGTTTTCATTTCCTTTAAATAAAAGCTATAATAAAAATCAAAGCTCACAGTATAATTAAGATACAAATCAACCAGTTTTAGATACATAGTCTGATGAATTCTGGCAAATGTATAGTTTGGTACCGTATCACCAAAATCAAGATAGAATACCTTCATCAATGAAAACTATTCTGTGCTCCTCACTCTAGCCCCTGGAAAACACTGATCTGTTTCCTGCCACTTCAGTTTTGTTGTTTTTAGAATTTAGATAAATGGGACCATAGAATCTTACAGTCTTTTGTTTCTTTTAATTAGCATGTTTTCAAGATTCACTGACATTATTTGTGCAGCAGAAATGTGTTCCTTTTGTTTTCTGGTAAAATATTTAATTATATGAATGAACCAGTTTTTTTTTTTTTTTTTTGAGGTACTGGGGACTGACCCAGGAACCCAGGTGGGGGCTTGCGTACCCACTGGGCTACATCCCCAGTCCGTTTCTGTATTTTATTTAGAGACAGGGTCTTGCCAAGTAGCTTAGGGATTTGCTTAAGTTGCTGAGGCTGGCTTTGAACTCATGATCCTCCTGCCTCAGCCTCTGGAACTGCTGGGATGACAGGTGTGTGCCATTGCACCTGGCCCAAATGCACCTCTGTCTGCATATGGATTTACCAGTGGATGAATATTTGGGTTGTTTCTAGTTTGGGCTATTGTGAACTAAGCTGGTACAAATGACTGCATGCAAGTATTCGTATAGATACCTGATTTCATTTCTTATAGTGAAATATCTAAGCAATGGAATTGCTGGGTCACACGGTACATGTATATTTAACTTTAGAAAAAACTAAGGCAGCCTTGGTGAAACATGCTTGTAATCCCAGCTAGTTGGGAGACAGAGGTGAAGGACTGCAGCCTGTATAACAACACGAAATCCTGTCATTTAGTACCCAGAACTGCAAAAGATAAAAATAACAACAAAAAACCCTTCCAGACTGTTTTCCAAAGTTTTTTTTCCCCCCCTTAAAAATTTAAAAGGATCCTTTCATTTTAAAATGTAGGGGGCTGGAGTTGTGGCTCAGTGGTGGAGTACTTGCCTAGCATGTGTGAGGCACTGGGTTTGATCCTCCGCACCACATGTAAATAAATAAATAAAATAAAAATAAAGATCCATCAACAACCAATTAAAAAAAAATATATATATATATAAAAATGTAGGGGCTGGGGCTCAGTGGTAAAGTACCTGCCTCGCACGTGTGAGGCACTAGGTTCGATCCTCAGTACCAAAGAAAAGAAAGAAAGAAAGAAAGATATTGTGTTCATCTACAACTAAAAAAGTACTTAAGAAAATGTAGATAGATCAAGGCATATTCACAAAATGGACATAGGCAATCAAAATAAATAAACTTGATCTCTTTGTATCAAAATGGGTAATTTTACAGTGGCCACTGAAATAAACAAGTCACAAAATAATATATATGGTACAACACAGAAACTGCTTTTGATGAGCCAGGAAATGGGGATGGGGCTGAGAAAAGGAACAATAGCGATTTCAATTTTTTCCTACTTTTGAACCAAACAAAAAACCCCAAATGAATATGTGTATTTACATTATTCTGTTTTTCTCTATACTATTCAGACTTAGAAAAAAAATACTGATCCAAGACTACTTCAAAGCTAAAGGGCTTTAAGTAATCTGAGGGGTTCTGGACCTGCCTTGTTTTTTTTTCTGAAATGCAAACTTTATTTTACCTGCTTCCCTATTATACTGACATGAATTAAGGAAGCCTTGTAACCGAGTGATTAATATCAAGTGCTGGCATAGATACCCAGGTACCTGTTTGGAGGGAGTGTTATTTGTGGCAGATGGATACTGGACGTTTTGCAGCTTCTGAAAGACAGCCTGATACTGCTCTGGGGTGTCCAGGTTGAAAATGCTCTTCCATACTTCAGTCACTCTCTGGACAAACGGCCCTTCGGTGCCTGTGGCCCAAGCGTGGTAAGAAGAGAAGCCTTTGCCTTCTGGAAGCTGTTTTTCCTCAAGATGCCTGCACAGTAGCTCAAGCAGGCAAAACACGAGTCTCTGACTCTGGGATCCAACAACAAAGAGGAGAAGCATTACACAGAAAAGCAATTGATTCCCTAGAGAGTTTTCCCCGTTCTTGAAAGTATTCCCCTTTGCATCTGCAGCAACCAAGTCCCATCATTGTGAACTGCCTGTTCAAGTCAAGTAATATATGAGTGGGAAAAAGAGGCAGAGTCTAATAGATATTTTCCAGGGGCCTTTTGGGGGAATTCTATCCTTTGGTCCTTGGAGCCCAAGAAACCATTTTTACAACAAATCCTCAACTATAGTATCTTTTACTATAATTTAAGCTGCATATAAGGCCAGCCACCTAAAACTTGTGGCCCAGTTTGAGAAAAGATGGGCTGGGCTTATCAGGTTCCTTCTACCTTCCCAAACCCCAGAATGAAGAATACAGATGTAATGCATAAAGGCTGAAAGTATTGGGACATACAAGCTTTGCAGATCTGAGGGAGGGGCATGGAGCACAGACCATCTCCAAGCAGGTTTATAAAGGAATCATTTGATGCAGAACAAAAGCCAAGACCATACAGTCAAAATGCACTCTTCAGAATATTTAGTACAGCTGATAGGTGAAATAACTGTTCTGACTTTTTTTTTGTTGTAAATTAAAGTCTCTTCAGATTTTGGTCATTTTATAAAAAATAAACTCTGTGGCACTCTTTTTCAAGATATACCATTTGTGCATCCATTTTTTATTTGCTCTTTCTAGAAAGCTACTCCCCATGTAGCATTTTCTTTGGACTTTAAATACTCAGCTAGGAACTGTCTTAAGCCTATTTACTATTGCTAGGGAAAAGGAATTTAAAAAACTCATTACTGGCTGGGTGTGGTGGTGCATGTCTGTAATCCCAGCAGCTCCAGAGGCTGAGGCAGGAGGATTGTGAGTTCAAAGCCAGCCTCAGCAACAATGAGGAACTAAGCAACTCAGTGAGACCCTGTCTCTAAATAAAATACAACACAGGGCTGGGGATGTGGCTTAGTGGTTGAGTACTTGAGTTCAGTCACCGGTACAAACAAACAAACAAACAAACAACAACAACAAAAATCCCCAAAAACAAAGAAATAGAAAATCAACACTAAAAACAACCTCTTTAGTATCTGACAAGCAGACTTCTAAAAGGGACCAAATGTGTATATTATTTGGAAATTGGGTGAAGAGTGCCAATGCTTTAAATATCATCTCAGTTTTGATGTGTTAAAAAAGACATTGGTACGTTACTCATCATTATTTTTTTATTGCTGCAGATCAAACCCAGGCCTTCAGGCACACTAGGAAGTGCTCCACCACTGAATTACATCTTCTACCAAATTATTAATTTTTAGCTACATAGGGACAAATAAGCATTTAAGAAATAAAACACTTCTATTTCCCTACATATTTTTATAATTTATTTTTACAGCCTATAGCTGACGAGAGGTGTTACAGGAAGAGCACCATGAGTTTTGTTGGAGGCCAACCATGCTCTCCCTTCCAGGATGACCCTGCTGATTACATCAACGCAGAAACACTAGACTATAACCCAGAGGCTGGGGCCTAAAGGCTATTCACAGATTTTTTTGGGGGGTACCAGGGATTGAACTCAGGGGCACTCGACCACTGAGCCACATCCCCAGCCCTATGTTGTATTTTATTTAGAGACAGGGTCTCACTGAGTTGCTTAGCGCGTTGCTGAAGCTGGCTTTGAACTCACGATTCTCCTGTCTCAGTCTCCCAAACTGCTGGGATTACAGGTGTGTGCCACTGTGCCCGGTTTCACAGATGTTTTGTTTAAACTGATGAGCAAGGGAATTATTATGAATGTCCACATTACCTCTTGTAAGTACAGTAACTGAGAAGACATGGTACTTCAGTGGGATAAAATGGCCAGGGCTTGCTAGACACTTCTAAGGATAAAATTGAGTTTGTGCAATTGGGGTTATTCACTTGCATTTGACTAGAAAAGGATTTGAGACTCATCCCTCTTAATCCCAGGAGAAAATAAAACTGACCTGTAGGCTTTCATGCAGCTGCAAGGCTTCCTGGGCTCCCACCCAGTTTTTGGCTAGAAGCAGCTCTTGGGCACATCTGAGAGCCAGAGAAGCAGACAACTCATCTTCTCCTACGATCGCAGCCAGCTCTGCCGCTGTTTTAAGTGATGCTGCATCCCCTTTTTTGGCCAAAACTTTGGCAGCATCATAAGGGGAAGTGGCTCCTAAATAGCTGTAATGTGAAGGCAAACCCCAAACAGGGCATTGTCATCAGAGCACCTATCCCCGCCCCCCCCCAGGGTAGTAGCATTACTTCCTTCTGTCCACTTTGCTATGGCCTCAGGTGCCACTGCGTCTGGTTGTTTTTGTGAAGGTTCAGGCCAGTGTAACTCAGCATGGTGTGTGACAGACAATAGCTTGAGTTAAGAATATAGGGAACCTGGATGACAGCCAATCTGAATCAAACAGAGGGGTCATTCTCTCCATTCTCCTTATTGGGAAAAGTATAAAACATCACTAGAAAATGGCAGAATCTCTGGGCCTGCTATTGAGGTTTACAGATGTTATGATGACTTATATAATACCAAATAGGCAGATCCTTCTAAATCTTGTGAAGTTGGGTTTAATACACATTTTTAAACATTTTCTAGCTACTTTGCTTCCACTTCTAGACTTGTACTTTAATTCTGTCCTGCTCTTGCCGGTGGAGGCTGTTCCTGGGTCACCCATGCTTCCCTCGAGCTTACCATTTGGCTGCTATGGCATAATGCCCATCTCTTTCTAGGATGGTTCCCCAGGTGAGGTACAGGTCCTTCAGGACTGGGTCCTCTGGGCGCAACCGAGCCTTGGCAACTGCAATAGCTTCCCTAAAGGCAAGAAGAGATACTTTAGCCAACACCAAAAGGTTTCTTTCTAGGAAGTCCTAGGAGGGACACAGGGAAGAATAAACTGTCCCTTTTATGTTGTCTGTAATGTTCCAACTTCCTATAAAAAAACCGAACTCCTCCATTACACTAGCAAGTTAAAAACACATGATTTTGTTCAATCTTCATCAAGCCAGAAGTTCTTACAGAATGGTCTATGGATTTCTTAGGGGTTCAAGGCCCTTTTGAGGGTTCATGAGGTCAAAACTATTTTCATAATAGTGCAAAGAGGTTATGTGCCTCTTAAAAAGTGTGCTGACATTTGCACTGATTGTGAAAAGTTATGGTGGATAAACCGGTGTCATGTGATCAGGAATCAAGAAAGTGATATTAATTAAACATTACTAATTTTACTAAACCCCTCAAGTCAACATTTTAAAATTCATGTGACAAAATGGGAAGAACATTTTATGTTCTTTGCTGTATTCCAAAGAATGACTGTCTCTAATAAAAACCTGAACTGCAAGTTGAACAAGCTGCTTTCTTCATGGCACCCCATTTCTTTAAAGTTGGGTATCTGAAAGATGTTTTCTTAAAAAAGAACAAAGCAAGCCTATTACTGTAGGGAAATCAACAGTATCCATTGCCAATGATAAAATCTAAGCTTGCTAGTGAAGATTCAAATTTTAGAAAACACTGGGAACCTGATAGCTTCCCAAAAGATAAAGACTTTTCTTATGAGATTGATGGTGATTACAGAGAAATGTGATTAAAAAAAATATTTTTATAATGAACTGTGCCAACATTTGGAAGATCTGTATAACTCAGCAAACTAATATTTTCTAAATGGCGTACAAATTCTGAGTTGCGGCAAAATAAAGTTATAGCTGGAATAAAAGTGTTTTAGATTAAATGATATAAATATTTAAGAAGTATTTCGGGACTTCTATTTATAGTTGAAATGGAGCATTGGGACCAGAATTACTCCCTTGCCATAAAACGTTTTTAAACACTGAGTAGAATTTGTATGAAACAATTGTTTTGTTTTCTTTTTTAAGAGAGAGAATTTTTTTTAATATTTATTTTTAGTTTTCGGCAGACACAACATCTTTCTTTGTATATGGTGCTGAGGATCAAACCTGCGCCGCATGCATGCCAGGTGAGCGCGCTACCGCTTAAGCCACATCCCCAGCCCTAAACAATTGTTTTCAACAGTGAAAAGCTGTCATTTCTAAGAGAAAAGGATAATGTGAGCCCTATTGTGACAACGACTTCCTATCTAAAGCACTTTCTAAGTGGAATCTTAGTGGAGATTCAGCAGACTCAAGAGTTGAGGAGAAACAGAACAAATGGAATTTGAGGGACAGGATACTAGAAAGGAAGAAGCTGTCCAGAGAAAGACTGCCAAAATTCTGCATGGGGTTCTGTTTAGTCTCTGGCTAAATACAAAGCCATGATGTGTAGGACATTCCTTAAGGCTGAACAAAGGACATTTAGGGAAGAACCATAAGCTGAGTGATCCCAGAGCTCATTCAGAGCTTGGAGACATCAGATTTGTGAGTTGCTGAATAACACAAGGCAATTCAGTGAAGACTTCAGAAGGTAGAAGAGCTAAAGTACTTCTGGGTTATGGATTTCTCTAATCCTGCCCTAAAAAAGCTTAGACCATGTCATGAAAAAAATCTAGATGTCTTCAACTTGCCAAAACAAACTTCAACACTCTCTGAAGGAAGAGAGCAAAACCCAACCAGGATAAGCAAAAGAAAATCTCACCAAAGCACATTATATCAAATTGCTGCAAATTAATGAGAGAGGAAAGTCCTAAAATGAGAAAAACCCACAGTTCCTGCAAAGAGAGAAATAAATTCAGCAGTCAAGTAAAGAACAATTCAAAAAAGGAGAAAAATAGAACTGCTGAAGCAGTGATAAGACAAACAAACAAACAACAACAACAACAACAAAAACACAGAATTTGTTGCTGGCAGAACATAGTATAAAAAAGTGTTGGAAGTTCTTCAAGTGAAGACATTGACAGCAAATGGAAACTTGGATCTACATAGAAGAAAGAAAAATGCTAGGAAATAAATCACTAAAAGGTAAAGAATTATTTAAAGCAAAATATTCATAGTGTAATGTGGGGTTATTACGTGTACAACATTAAATATCATATGAAAATAGCAGACAGGATGGGAAGAAGGAAGTACAATGATACACATGAAATAGTATAATATTACTTGAAAATAAATTGTCATAAATTAAAAATGCTCAATACAAACTCCAAAGCAACCACTAAAAAATAAAGAATATACAGCTAATAAGTCAGTATTACAGTTTTAAATTAGAAATTAAGGGGCTGGAGTTGTGGCTCAGCGGTAGAGCACTTGCCTTGCATGCGTGAGACCCTAGGTTCAATCCTTAGCACTGCATTTAAAAATAAATAAAAAATGGGGGTATTGTGTCCAACTACAACTAAAAAATAAATTAAAAAAATACTTAGAAATTAAAAACACTCAGTTCATCCAAAAGAAAGCTGGAAAAGAAGAAAAAAAAAAAAAAGAATGGGACAAATAGAAAACAAATAGCAGGGCAGTAAATTTAAATCAACCACATCAATATTTACTTTAAATATAAATGGTCTAATCTTCCAACTAAATGGCAGTGATATCAGACTGGAAAAAAACAAGACCCAATTGTATGCTATGTACAAGAACTATTTTTTTCTCATATTGTTTTTGGTAATTACATAAGTATTATAGTGAAACATAATATATATGGGAAAGATTTGTATCATTCTCAGGAATGTTGTTACTTCTAGAGAAGAGGGAATTAGGAGAGAATAGAGGAAAGGCATTTCAACTAAATGTGGAATGTTAGATTTTTATTAAAAAAAAAAAGGGGGGGGTGTCAGGAGAACTTCTGTAGTGGCTCACAAGATCCTGTTTCGTTTCACAGGTGGGCTTCAAAAGGGAGTTCCCACTGTAATAACTTGTTCATCTATTACCTGTTTTGTGTAGTTTCTTCATTTTATATTGCTTTAAAGAAGTTTAGATTATATTATGTACAACTACTGGATAAATTCTAGGACCATACAAACCTGTAAAAGTGGTGTGACTTGAGCAGCTCCACAGCTTCATATACTTTGTGAATAGAAAGCAGATGAGAGGCAGCTTTGACATACTGATCCTGGAAACACAACTGTTTGGCAAAGGCTTCCACAGCCCATAGCCATACATGGTAGCCAGCTGAAAAAAAGGAAAGATAGTGGTTAAAAAAAAAAAAAGGTTTATGGAAGGGGAGGAGGGAGCAGGTACATTTGGGCTGAAAATTTTGTTTCCCCAGATAATGCATTAAGCAGAACATTCAGATGTTGATTCAACTGCCATTACAGATCAGTTGCTTCTTTTGCCTCTTTTCACTTCCATGTTCAAAACATAAATAGTTCCTTTGCTTATAATATTCAAGAGACACAAAAAAGTATTAAGTTCCGGAAAGTGGTTACCCCCTTTGGGGTTAAGGGAAAGAGCAACTGGAAGGTACCATGGGGTAACTTCCAGAGTTTATCTAGTGGTATATTTTCTTCTTTTTTCTCTTTCTTTTTTTGGTACTGAGGTTTGAACCCAGGGGGGCTCAACCACTAAGCTATATCCCCAACACTTTTTTTATTTTTAAGACAGGATCTCCCTAAGTTGTTGAGGCTTGCCTTGAACTTGTGATCCTCCTGCCTCAGCTTCTGGAGTCGCTGGGATTATAGGCATGAACCATCATGCCTCGTTGTAAGGATATATTTCTTGATGTGGGTGCTGCTTATGAGAGTACATTCAATTTGTGAAATTTATTGTATACTCAAGATTCTTGCTCTACATATATAGCATAACTGGATAAAAAGTATAAAACAAAACTATATAGGATGGCATAAAAGGTTTCTTTTTTATCTTGGAACCTTTCTATCATGTCTTGCCCAAATTCCTTTCCCTTTAGGCAATATCCATTACCAAAACTTAGGAACAGTCTATGAATATGTAACTACATTACTGTGTAAATACAAATGAATACTGCAATATTCCGTTGTGGACCTATACCCTGATTCTTTTCTGTCTGTATTTTGGATGTCCATTCCATGACAGAATGCATATAGCTGCCTCATTCTTTTAGTATGTACATAGACTTAATGTATGGATATACCTGCTGTAATCAGTCTCTTACTGATGCTGATAGACACAGAGGTTCTTGCAATCTCTGCTATTATAAACATCACTTTGATGAAAGTCATTCATGTATCTGAATATACTTAAATTCCTATAATTAGAATTGCTGAGCCAAAGGTTGTGTGTATTTTAATTAATGGTCAAACTGTCCTTCAAGAAGTTTTCACTGGCTATGGTTTAGATATGTTTTGTACCTGTTCATGTACTAGAGGCTTGGTCTATACTGTGGCAGTGGTAAGAGGTGTTAGAACCTTTAAGAGGGGGGCCACACTTGGAAAAGATGTTGATTGTATAGAATGGACTGATTCCTATGACAGTGGGTTCTTAGAGAAGAGCAAACCTTGGGCTGGTGATATAGCTCGTATGTATATTCAATATGTGTAAAGTCCTGGGTTTAATCTTCAGTGTGTGTGCTGAAAAAACAAAATCCAAAACCAAAACCAAAAAATCCTCAAGAAGCTGCTTGACCCTCCCCTGATCTCTGGCTTACTGTCTGCCTCTGTTCTGCTTACAGTGCTACCACTATGATGCTTTTGACCAGAAAGTTCTCACCAGAGCTAAAGAGACACTGGCATCATGCTTTTGAATCTCTATCCTATGAGCTACATAAGCTCCTTTTCTTTAGGTGTTTTGTTACAGTCACACAGAATGGACTAATGTGTCACCAATTATGCTTTTGGCATTAATGTGTCAATTTCCTGCCCTTTTGTGGGATCTGAGTTGAGGTATTAGCCTATTGTATTGTAGGGAATTGTACCATATTGTATTTAACTGCATTTATAAGTGATTTTAAGGTTGACACTGGTGAGCCATTTTTTTAAAAAAATATTTATTCTTAAGTTTTAGGTGAACACAATATCTTTATTTTATGTTTATGTGGTGCTGAGGATCGAACCCAGTGCCTCATGCATGCTAGGCGAGCGCTCTACCATTGAGTGCTACATTACTGTGTAAATACAAATGAATATTGCAATATTGCAACCCCAGCCCTGGTGAGCCATTTTTAGTGGTTATATACTAGATGATAGTACTTTTGTCAGAAAGAACATACCTACTGGTGCCATAGCCACAAGATTATCTGTCAGCTCCCCTCTTTCTGCTGCTGTTTGGAGAACACCCTTTAAATCTCCTTTCCAAAGCATAAGCTGGTGAAATAATTCTGGGTGGCCATTTTCCAAGTGACCTTTTCCTGTATGGAAGAGAGACAGTATTTGAAAGATGTTTCAGAAAATCTGTCTTCATTGATTTCTAAAAACAGGCAGAATAAAAGAGGAAATTAAACAGTCACTCACTTATGAATTAGTCACCTACCAGAATGATTTTAAGGGGGCCTGGAACCAGTGTGATGAGTTGCCCACTCAACCATTTTCACGTGCATCCTCTCACCCAAAATGAACATGTTTAGGGCATTATGATAATGCAGGGGATGGATACAAATATCCAAGTCAGGGGCATATTTGCAAATATGTAAAAGCATGGAGTTATGGAAAATAATATTTTTACAAAATAGCCCCCAAAGGAAAATGAAGCAAATGCTGCTTTGGAGGAGGGAGGGAAGTTAGCCAAGCATCAATGTCCCTGGGAATCCTTTTCCAATTACAACAGGCACTGAAGGAAGGAGGCAAAAATACCCATTCCTCACAATCTGGGTTCCTATCTCTCTAAGTAACAATGAGTTTCAGCCTTTTGATCTTTTAATAACTAGCCCCTGACTATCCGACCGGCATACCCACAAGTTCCAATGATGAAACCACACTAATTGTATCCTATAAACCCCAAATCTTCCCTATAACTGAAGACCACTGTTGCATCCATTAAATGAGCCCCTACAGTGCCCGAGTGCTTGAATCCTCGAATGAATAAACGGCTTCTCTCAATCTGCTGAGGCTTCCATGAATCTGCTGAGGTGTGCAACCCTCATTTTGCGCGTACAATGACAACAACAGAGAATAGCAGTCACAAAAAGAGGTGCATATAAATGTTAGGGAAGGATGAATATGGAAGGGATTACGTTGACTGGATTTGCCTCACCTTCAGTTTCAATCATTCTGTACAAGGTAGCCCTATCTGTGAAAAGCCCCAGGTGAAATCTTTCCTCAAGATCAGCAGACACATCCTCATTTAGCTCTGTTAATACAAAATAAATAGAGGAAAAAAAAATAAGATTAAATCATCACATAGTTTACTGTTTCCTATCCAATAACTTCTGAATGTTTTTCAAAACACCCACTTTAGACAGTGAACAAAACAGATCTGTGACCTTAATTTACTCCAAAAGGGACCCTAGCTCATTGTGAAGGTAGTAAAATATGAAAATATATCTAAAATTTTTAGCTCAGGTGGGCAAAATCCAGAGACAACGTAGTTTGCTCAGAACAAAATTTTTGGTGAAAAAATGTTAAAGGAAACCTAAAATTCAACATTTAAATGCTACATCTAAATAAAAAGCATGCAAAACAAAACTAACAAGCAAAGAGTGTCCTTCGTATTCACTGCCACACAGCTGGGTGTGGTGGTGCATGCCTATTATACTCAGGAGGCTAAGGTAAGAGGATTCAAGGCAAATTCAAGGCCAGCCTTGGCAACTTCATCAGACCCTGTCACAAAATAAAAAATTGAAAGGGTAGAGGGTATAGCTCAGTGGTAGAGTAGCTCTGGATTCAATCCCTAGTACCAAAATAAACAAAACTATACACTGGGACCTACTGCAAAGGTTCATTCTCTGATTTTCAATAAGGGAAACAATGTAAAACTATATCATTAATTAATTAATGGAAGTCTTTGCAAAGATCCAAAGGCTACGTATAGTAAAAAAGAGCATAAAATATCTCTGGCAAGACATAGGAAACTGATGATAATGTCGCCTCTAGGGAGGAAAAGAGGAGAATTGGGTTTTGGGGGAAGATTTACTTTCTTTTTAGACTATTAGAGTCTCATTTTATCATGTACATCTCTTACAACTCAACAAATTGAAAATAAAAAAAAAATAAAGTTGCTCAGATATCAAAATAATGGGCATTAAATGAGGGCTTTTTTTAAATTATTAGTTGCTCATGACAATACAATGATCTTGACATACCATACATTTGAATCAAATAAGGTGTAATTTCTCATTTTTCCAAAAATAAAAAAACCAAAAATAAAATAAAGGAACTGCCACATTATGAGTGTATTTCCAATAAGGAAAAATGGCACCTAAGATACTGTTCAATCGGGGAAAATGGTGGAAGGAGTTGACTTATGCTGAGATATTAAAGCCAAAATCCTGGTTTGGGCACAGAGATGGCTGGTAGCAGCTAGATGAGAATAATTAAAGCACAGCACTACATATAAAAGGAACTGAACAGGGAGTCTGACAGCAGGATATGGGGGTGAAAGTGGGTGCAAAGGATGCCAAAGAATGCAGAAACACAGAAAACAACTTTAGAATCTGTGTGCTCATTAATTTAACAAATAGTAAGCACCCGATACATGCCAGTTCCCAGAAGACTACACATGGGTCAAGGAAATGTATTTCTGTACCTCTGCAGTGCTTTGCAGTTGCTAGCACCAAACAGTCGTGATGAAGCTCTTCTTTGGACCTATGGTCCAGGCTTGTGCTCAGAGGAAGCATGGAACGAGCTTTCCTCTTTTTGATTAAGGCTTCTGAAATGTAATCAAAGTACAGACCGTCTCAAGAGCAGATCAGAAACACAACAGAATGATTACCTCTTATGGGATTGCAACCTTAGCTAGAGGGATACTACTGGACACACAAGTTCTTACTCCTATAAACAAACTTTCATATTTAATGTGCATACCATGTATAAAATGCCCTTGGTAACATTTATGAAGCAATGTATCAACTATCAACTCCAAAACGTTTCATCAAGTGCTAAAATAATATTTAAAAAGAATGAACCCGGGCTGGGGATGTGGCTCAAGCGGTAGTGCGCTTGCCTGGCATGCGTGCGGCCCGGGTTCGATCCTCAGCACCACATACCAACAAAGATGTTGTGTCCGCCGAAAACTAAAAAATAAATATTAAAAATTCTCTCTCTCTCTCTCTCTCTCTCTCTCCTCTCTCACTCTCTCTTTAAAAAAAAAAAAAAATAAAAAAAAATAAAAAAATAAAAAGAATGAACCCGATGGAAACACAATCAGAATACCCACAAATATTTAAAAACTCAACAAACCAATCAACCTCAAATACTTTTTTGAGTTCTCAGTTGCATGTAATATCTTAGGATGGTCTAACAAAGTATTTCAATTATTAGATACTGACCTGGCTTCTCTTTAGGTGGCTCCTTTTTCGGTAAAGTGACTTTGTTATTAATAGTGACTTTTGACTTTTCAAAGCCTGAGGAAACTGGAGTACTAATAACTGGTTCTTTAGAAACTGCACCACAAGGGAAAAACAGGAAAAATGTTTGGGATAAGAATAATGTAGAATTCAGTATATATATATATATATATATATATATATATATATATATATATATTTGATTAAGAGCTTTATTAGGCCTAGCAATGTAATTTTATCTATTACCAAAACATGCTTTGGAAAGGACGTATGGGTGGTCTCTCCTCAGCCTCACCAACTGGCTATTTCAGAAACCTGTACGTTTATTATTCAGAACTTTTGGCTAAGAAAAAGACTTCTAGCCTCTTTAACTACGTTATCCTCAAACTCTACTCAGGTGATAAGTTGCTTTCCATATATTTAGGTCACTAAATAGTAATAACATTTATTATGTAAACAAGGAATAACTTAACTATTAGAGAATATTAAGTATACATGTTACAGAATCACAACCCATAATCCTGAACATATATTTTTTTTCCTTAAAAAACAAGCAAAACCAAAAAACAAAACCAACATACAAAAAAAAACCAGGGCTGGGGTTATGACTAGCATGTGCAAGGCCCTGGGTTCGATCCTCAGCACCAAATAAAAAATAAATAAAATGAAAGTATTGTGTCCAACTATTCCAAAAAAAATAAATATTTAAAAACCAAAAAATCCAAAAACAACAACAAAACAAAACTTGCTGGACAGGGTGGCACAAGCCTCTAATCCCAATGGCACAAGAGGCTGAGGCAGGAGGATCCTAAGTTGAAAGGCAGCCTTGGCAATTTAGCAAGGCCCCAAGCAACTCAATGAGATCCTGTTTCAAAATAAAAAATAAGAGCTGGGGATGTGGCTCAGTGGTTGGGACCCCTAGGCTCAATCTCTGATACCAAAACAAACAAAACCAAAAAATCCTGTTGACCTATAGGAGTAAAGAACATTTTGTATAGCCATTAGGTGATATGAAGACATTCTGATGAACCTAAAATACAAATTACGTTTTTAGTTTTTTTTTTTTTTTAACCCAAACTACGGGTCCAGCAGCCATTCTTTGGGACACAATGACTCAGGGATGCCTCTATACTATATATTTTGGTTGCACCGATTCTGCCACATTAAAAGTAGTGTTTTAGAATTAAACATAAATCATCAGTTCTATTTATACTGTCTTCTACCTAATCATATTTTTTAGTTGGTAACAGGCATCCGATATTTAAGGTTGTATATAAAAGGATAAAAGTGTTAACACTTTACTTACCCACAACAATTTACTTATCCTTAACAACTACTTCTCTTCAAACATGAACTAGAATACATTATTGAAAATTAGTGATAGAATTTTTTTTTGTGTGTGAAAAATCTGAGAACTGCCATATAACTTAACTGGATGGAAGAACTTAACAATTGATCTTCAGTTTCCCTCTGATAGGCAGAAAGGTAGGAATGAGCTCCAGGGAGGATGGGTGGGAACTCCTAAGTTCCCAGAGAGGTAGTGGCTTGTATAGTCAGATTTTTAAAGGACAGTGGCTTCTTTGAATAGATATGACCAATAACGTCATACTGTTAAGACCTTTTCCTGGTATCCTCTACAGGGTTCTATTTCCTTTATTCCTTCATCAAAGATGTTTATTTTAGAGACTTTAAAAGATTTGAAGAAAACTAATAGTTTCCAAAGGCACCAAAGACACCAACCACAAAGACACCAACCAAGGTTGCTTGCTGGGGAGTTGGGAAATGAGGAAAGAAAGTAGTTGGGAAATAAGGCAAGTCAGAGACAGAAATTTCAGACTGAGTAAGAATCCAGATTAGTTCCCTAGATATGACAAAATCTTAAGAGTTAGTGGCACCCAGATCTACACACACCCACTAAAGCAAGGCCACAGGGTGACTCTGGCTCCTGTGCTTCCTCCTCCCCTTCCTGGTCTGACACTCCATTTTCAACAGGTCCTGAGTTCTCCTTTATGCCCTCTTCTTCGTTCCCGTCAAATGACTCTTGCTTTACCGGCACTCGGAAGGTGGGCTTTTTCTTCTTTTTGGCCTTTGGCTTAGGTTGAGAGAGCCGTTTTTTCTCTAATTCAATACTTTTTTTGCCTACAAAAATCACAAAAAAACATAGGCTGAACTACACATTCATGGTTAAAAGTGCCCTGGTGGTCATCTCTAGTACATCATTATATTACTCTTTGCTCTGACAGCCTTACTCGCCTTACTTTCTTTTCTTCCCAATGAAGTTTTATAGTGTTATTATCACAATGTAAACCAAGCCTTTTGAGATTTCATTAAATCATAAATATAATGCCTGATTACCCCTGAATAAGTCAGTGTGTGTCCTGCTAAGAAAGACATTTTCCAACATCACCATGCCACAGCCGCTGAGGTCAGGAAATCAATGCTGCTACACTATCACTATCTACTCCCCACTCTCATTAATCAACTTTTTCCAACTGCACCAATGATATCTTTACAGCAAAAGCAAATGAACCAGGACCACCCACTGCATTGGACCGTCCATGCCTTCAACCTGGAAGAGTTGCTTAGCTTTTCTTTGACTTTTATGACTTGAAATTTGAAGATTACAGAAGAGTAATTTTGTTAATTTCCCCTCAATTTGGGTCTGCCTGCTGTTTTTTAAAGATTCAGGTTATTCATTTTCAGCAGGAATACACAGAAGTGAAGCTGTGTTCATTTCAGGGCAACCTATGAGGTAGCATATAATTTTTATTTGTTCCATTCTTTGGTTTAATCACTTTAGATTAATAGGGCATACTGTAGGTTACCCACTGAAAAAGTAAACTACTCCTGCTTATTATTAAGCATCCATGGATTTTTTTTTCTTCTTTTTTCTTTCCCCAGTGTTAGGAATCAAACCTAAGGTCAAACACTGCCACTGAACTACAAGCCCGCTGATGTTTCTTGACTAAAAATTGTTACAATGACTGCTGAATATCAATCTGCATTTTTTCTCTGAGGAGTTCAATTTCAGAAGGTGCAACGTCCTGTGGGAGGATGCTGTGCTTTGGGGTGTGCAGGCATTCCTGTGGGGATGGCTTCTTTTCAAGATCCCATGATTCACTCTAAAGTCATCAGGTGGCATAAGGAAGTCTTGCCTCCCACTTATTTAGGCACTCATTTATTTACATCAGCATGAATTTCTTCGTTAGATTATAATTTGTTAGTGTTACTCATTTTTTAAGTTTTTATTCTTATTTTAAAAATCACCTGTGACAGATCATAATTGTGTAACCCACCACTATGAAATGCATCCCTGCCCCAAGCTATCACTGACCTGTTATTACTCGTTTTGCCTTGTGTAGAGCTTCATATAATTAGAATTATATAGTATGTAGTCTTCTGTGTTCAATTTCTTATGCTTAGCATAATTTTTTTGAGATTCACTAATTTTGTTGTTTATCAGTACCTTTCTATTCTTTGATTTGGGGACTGAACTCTGGGTCTCGTGCTAAGCACATGCTCTACCACTAAGCTGTATCTCGCCTGTTACTTTCTCTTTTATGACCAAGTGGAATTCCATTGCAGGGATACTACACGATTTACTCATTTATCTACTGATCAGCATTTGAGCTGTTTTTAGTTTTTGGCAACCACAGATAATGCTGCTATGAGCATTCTTAAAGTCTTTATGTGAACACATAATTTCATTTCCTTTGGAGAAATTTCTAGTTGCTTAATATATTCTAATTTTTCCAGTTGCTTATGGCCAGAGTGGAATTTTCCTTTTACTTATTTTCAAGTTCAAATCCTCTCAGATTTGGTCAAGCTGGCTTCTGTGTCCTTCTTTTTTTTTTTTTTTTTTTTTTTTAAAGATAGAGTGAGAGGAGAGAGAGAGAGAGAGAGAATTTTTTAATATTTATTTTTTAGTTATCGGCGGACACAACATCTTTGTTTGTATGTGGTGCTGAGGATCGAACCCGGGCTGCACGCATGCCAGGCGAGCGCGCTACCACTTGAGCCACATCCCCAGCCCCTTCTGTGTCCTTCTGATGTGTCTCCTTAATTCTTTGAGTTCATCTTTCCTTTCTGGCATAAAGGAAGGTTCTAGGTTCATATTTAGCAACCAAGATCTGACCCCTAGGCACACTTGCTACTGTCTGAGGGTGTTGTTCTCAGCCCCCAAAGCCTGCCTGCTTTGCGTGGGCTGCAGACCCCTACTATCCTGTGCTCCTTCCCTGCATGAATGTCTTCCTTGCTTGTCTCTTATAAACTCAATTAAGAGAGCAAGAGAGAGGGAATTAGGCAAGCATTGTATGGGTTCCATGTTCTTACTGACCTTGAGGAGGCCGGGAATGAACTTGCATGGAAGTTAGCCATTTGTATACACAGAAGTCATCTGCCCCTGAGTAGATGCAATCCGGATCCAAAGGAGACCATGCCACACAAAGCAGTCGGCCTCGATGTCCTCGGAAATTATAAAGAGGCTCTTCTCGGAGAATATCCCATACCTGAAACCAGAAGTCACATACATGACAATAAATTTTCTGGTTATTCTATTGTTTGGGGGGCATAATTTATTCAATTAAAAAATCTGTTGGTGGGGGGGTGGCTAGAGTTGTGGCTGAGTGGTAGAGCACTTGCCTAGCATGTGTGAGGCACTGGGTTCGATTTTCAGCACCGTATATAACTAGGTAAATAAAGGTCTATCAACAACTAAAAAACAAAAAAACAAAAACAAAAACCTGTGGGCTCTTTATTTCCTCATGTGGTTTGTAATTTCTCTCTTAGGAGTTCAATTTCACAGTACTATTTCACGTGGGAGGCTTATATGCTCCAGTGAGTTTAGGTATTCCTAAGGAGATTCTGAATGGGCTTTTACTGATGCACCATGGATCACACTGTTCCAAACCGGATCCATCTGCTAATATTTGGCCTGGGGCTTCTGGCATCATGAAAAAAATAATCCATACCTACATTAGAAATTGGAGTTCTAATTTCCCATAGGTAATTCTTTTGTTCCCAAGTCCTTGGACAAATGATTAGCTGCTGTGTTATTTCTTTAGTTATCTTTCTGTCCAGTTCACAGAAAGCAGGCCTGTCTTCATGGCTCCCAGTTTGTGCAAACAACTGAATTACAATTCAATACTGAGACAGACACTAATCACAGATGTTAGTTCCCTAGCTGCTATGGTCAATTCTGGTTTTAACACCTAAACTCCTTCAACATAGCTCTGGCCTGGCAGCTCATCTTTATTTTCATTTTTGGGTTTGAAGAAAGAGAACTTTTCACATCAATTTATCCTACCATATTCATGGTATGTCACCCGGCTTGGCCTGCTAAGGGTCCAGATAAAACTAAAATGCCTTCTAGAGTTCAGATAATCTCTTTCTGTAGAGGGTGACAGTGGAGATGGAAAACATGTTCACAACTGGAGGGGGAGGGGGAAGAGGACAGAGTTTAAATTAGTGAGAACCCAAGGGGCCAGGACAAAACAGTACCTGGGCTGTACCATCATAGGAAGCAGACACCAGCCTTCCATCATGATGTGGGCTCCATGCCAGACTAGTGATCTTGGCTGTATGTCCAGAGAGGGTCCGGTAGGGCTCTGTAATGGTCACTGGAGCCTCAGGATTGCTCTCTAAAAGGTAAGAGAAAGATGTTACTGCTACCGTTACTAGCAATAACAAAACAAAATAAAACAGACTAGATGAAGGTGTTAACACTTGTTAATGCACGAGTCAAGATTTTGTCAGATCTGATTTTTAGCAGATAATACTGTTAGTGGCTAAGTATATGGGCCTATTAACAGGGTTTGGGCAAATACAGGTTTAACACAAAAAGTGTTAGCTATTATTATTTTCTTCCAGAAGCCATCATAATGAAAATGATGCCTTTTAGATGTAATCCTATGAAGTACATATCCTTAATGGTATAGTATTCTAGATAAAAATGTATAATCTCAAGCTAATTATGAGAAAATCCCAGATAAAACCAAATTGTAGGAACTTGTAAAAAACAACTGTTTTGAGCTGGGAATATAGCTCAGATGGTAGATTGATTGCCTCACATGCATAAGGCCCTGGGTTCTAATCCCCAGCACCACAAAAAGAAAAAAAAAAAAAGTTCAGTATTCATCAAACATAGCAAAAATGCTAAATGAATCTGGCAAAAGGTAGATGAAAATCTTTGAATTCTTATTGCAACTTCCTTTAAAAACTGAATTATTTAAAAAAAAAAGAAGGGGCTGGGGATGTGGCTCAAGCGGTGGCGCGCTCGCCTGGCATGCGTGTGACCCAGGTTTGATCTTCAGCACCACATACCAACAAAGATGTTGTGTCCGCCGAGAACTAAAAAATAAATATTAAAAATTCTCTCTCTCTCTCTCCTCTCTCTCTCTCTCTTTAAAAAAAAAAAAAAAAAAAAAAGATAAAAATATCAAAACTAGGATGGTAGCTGGGTGTGTGGGTGTGGTGGTGCACTCCTATAAATCCAATAGCTCAGGAGGCTGAGACAGGAGGGTCATGAGTCAAAGCCAGCCTCAGCAAGAGTGAGGCCCTAAGCAACTCAGTGAGACCCTGTCTCTAATAAAATACAAAATAGGGCTGTGGATGTAGCTCAGTGGTAAGGGTCCCTAAGTTCAATTCCTGGTACCCAAAATGAATGAATGAATAAATAAATAAATAATTAAAAAACAAAGATCTGTGCTGCTATGAAAAATAAGTTAATGTCCTTTGCCAAAGTGGATAATCACAAGGATAGGATTGGCTCTTTAACAATGCTCCTTAGTTATAGTGTATCTACTATGTATTATTACAACCCTAATGTGTCTAAACTTTAATACTTTTCCCACATTGCTTTTAATTCAGGAGAGTGACTGTTAGAATAAAAAAATTTTTTTTGTTTTTGTTTCAGAAAACAAAAATTAGTTCAACAGAAATTAAAAATCAACTGTTTTCACTATTGCTGAAAGAAATCACTCTGCAACACTATGAACAGTTTAGTGATAGGTAATTTCTATATATTTAGGGAAAATGTAATCCCATTTCCCTGATATTAAAAAGAAAGGTCCATTGGGGCTGGGGTTGTGGCTCAGTGGCAGACCACTTGTCTGGCATATGTGAGGCACTGGGTTCGATTCTTAGCACCATATATAAATAAATAAAATTAAATTAATTAAAAACAAATAAATTAAAGATAAATAAATAAAGATAACTAAAAAGAAAAAAATAAAGAAAGATCCATTAGGTGTGGTGGCTCACGCCTGTAATCCCAGTGACTTGGGAACCTGAGCCAGGAGGATCCCAAATTCAAGGCCAGACTGGTCAATTTAGCAAGATCCTGTCTAAAAATGGCTGGATATGTAAGTCAGTGAGGGTGCTCCTGGGTTTTGTTTAATTACCAATACTGCAAAAACAAACAAAATAAAACAATAACAACGAAAAGCAAAAGCCCTTCTGACCTTCTGAACTGTGGTTATCAGTAGGTGCTGAAAGGGGCTCAAAGCTGTTTAAGGTTCCTTCAGAGGTAAATCACTCATGAAAAAGTTAAACTACCAGGCAGGAACAGTATTTCCTAGAACACATGCAGACCCTGGGATGAGGCTGTGAGCTTGGGTCTCGATTCTGTCGTATACTAGCTGTGGAAGAAGTTAGCTAACCTCTCTGGACTGGACCTCAGATTCTACATGAGTGAAGTGAGGAGAACAACAGCCATCTCACAAGATTATGAGCTTTAGATGTCATCAAAGATGGGAATGGGCTGTGTGTCGAAGGTGTATATAACACAGCAGCCCTGCTGAAGGGAGTATAAACTGGCAGCTTTTTGGACAGCTTTCAGCATTAACTATTTAAAAAACTGTTTTTTAAAAAAATATCTTTTTAGTTATCAATGGACCTTTATTTTATTTATTTATATGTGGTGCTGAGAACTCAGTGCTCTGCCACTGAGCCATAACCCCAACCCCCCCAAAAAAACCATGTTTTTAATGTCCACATCTCTTCACATCTACTTCTAGAAATTTTATGTAAGAAAACTAGTCATGCTCCTGAAGATTTCAGAAGTAATATTACTTCTGAAAAAATGTAAATAATTTTAACGATAATCAACTGTGAATGGATAAATTCTGGTGTATTCATATCACAGAATGAATACATATTTGCTAATACTAAATTTTCATGTATTGAATTTGTACAAGAAAATTCACAATATAAATATAATAATATATAATGTGTACACATATGTGTATGTATTCTTCATTCTCTAAATTAACATTTTTGTCATGATTGTAAGACTTTTAGAGTAAGATGAATACAGTGTATTTGAAAGGAAAAAAAGAAAAAAGACAAAAGAAAGGAAAAAAAAAAGCCAAAAATAAAGTAAAAACATACAAAGAACAGAATGGAAAGTAGGTGAACGAGCAATATAACCCCCCCAAGTATGGAAGAAACCAAAGTTACCTAGGACAGTTCTCAGATTGTGCACATAAATGACAGCATTGTTGGAGCCAGAGGCCATCAGATAGCTCAGCTCAGGCTGGCTGCCATGATCGTGATGCCAGGAAATGGTATTCACAAGCTTGTGATGCTGTTGGATGGTGCAGATCAGTCTTAAATTGGGAACCTGAAATATTTCTATTGATCTGGAATAAGAAACACCAAGACAAGAGGGATAATCAAATTACAGTGCAGTGCAAACAATCAGCTCCCTTATCCATCAGTCTAAGAAAGGTGAAATAGAATGAGATAATACTCACTGCAAAGGCCATTCTCTCATGGAGAACCAGATATAAAAGGTTGTTTTATAAAATAAGCATATTCAGCATTTAAAAATTCTAACACTGTCTGGAAAGTTGTATTTGTTAGGCATTAATAAATAATACATGGTGGTGGGAAGCTAAAAGAATTACTGACTGTTGTATGAACTTGGACTATGTGTGTCATTGTGACTAACAATGGAAGGAGTGAGATCTACAAAGGATTTCTGCTTATTATTATTATTATTATTTTTTAATATTTATTTTTTAGTATTTGGCGGACACAACATCTTAGTTTGTATGTGGTGCTGAGGATCGAACCCGGGCCGCACGCATGCTAGGCAAGCGCGCTACCGCTTGAGCCACATCCCCAGCCCCAGCTTATTATTATTAAATATTTTTTTGGTACCAAGGATTGAACTCAGGGGCACTCAACCACTGAGCCACATCCCCAGCCCTATATTGTATTTTATTTACAGACACAGTCTAATTGAGTTGCTTAGCGCCTCACTTTTGCTGAGGCTGGCTTTGAACTTGAGGTCCTTCTGCCTCAGCCTCCAGAGATGCTGGGATTACAGGCATGTGCCACCGCGTCCAAGTTAGTATTATTTCTTAAAAATGGAGTGTAATGAAGGCAGTTTAATAAAGGAGATGACCATTTGTGAGGCATAAAATAGCCTAAACATACTATAGGCAAATGCTATCTTTTAACTAAAATTAATCTAAATAATTATGTTGTTCTCAAAGATGCAGAGAGCTCCTGGATGAGTTAAAGATATCAATGATAAATCAGAATATAAATTACAATGGGGTTTCCCTCATTAACATTACAGATGGCATCAGCCAGCTTGTGATTCAAAATACGTACTACTGCAAAGTTATTTCTTTTTTAAGGAAACAAATACATACCCATCTTCATTGCCAAGAGCCATGATTTTGCCATCTGCTTTCCAGCTGATCTCTGTGTGTACAGGCAATTTGTACTAGAAGCAAAACAAACCAATCCTGACTATAAACACTGTTCTTTTCTCCACACATCTTATAAATCAGCGATGACAGGATGGTGTGTGTGTGTGTGTGGGGGAGTCCCCAGAGTTAAAACATGTTCTAATTATACAACAGCCATTCTCCTAAACAGTCTTCTTAATTAGTTCAAGAATTACGAAGAACAAAAATTCTAATTATGACTTCCTAAATGGGACAGAGAGGCCAGTAACAACTAAACATCTACAATGTTTAATCTTGTGAAATAAAATTAACTGGAGCAACTTTTGTCCCACAGTGAAGAATGAAATGTGAACACTAGTCTTCCCAGAAGGTTTCTTGGTCCTTAACAAAAGCTTTTCTTGTTTTCTTCTTAACCTTTCAGTTTTCCAGAATTCCCACCCTTGCCACCTTTATATTTTGTAGGTCCCTAAGACATCTTGGGTCCTCTTCTTTTCTTACTGTTTTATTTTTCTTTTTTCTTTTTTTTTTTTTTTAAAGAGAGAGTGAGAGAGGAGAGAGAGAGAGAGAATTTTTAATATTTATTTTTTTTTAGTTCTCGGCGGACACAACATCTTTGTTGGTATGTGGTGCTGAGGATCGAACCCAGGCCGCACGCATGCCAGGCGAGCGCGCTACCACTTGAGCCACATCCCCAGCCCCTTTATTTTTCTTTTTAATCCTATCTTACACACACCCAGAGGTTTTTCATCTATCATTTATGTGAAGGGATTCAAAATTTCTATTTCCAGTCCAGACTCCTTGTATAAACTTTTGGTGCATATAACCAATTGCCACTAAACTAAAAACTTGTCAGAACAGTAATTTATTTTCATTATTGAAGGTTAATGTATAGATAACACTTTAGACAATGAAGGAATATAATTAAATATAATTAATTTATGATTAAGTGATATTTTCATTCTAGCCATACAAAAATATTGAGCAGTGATTAAAAAGAATATTCATTTGAGGGGCTGGGGTTGTGGCTCAGAGGTACAGCGCTTGCCTAGCATGTGTGAGGTACTGGGTTCGATCCTCAGAACCACATAAAAATAAAATATATTGTGTCCACCTAAAACTATAAATATTGGAATCTAGGAAAAGGACACAAGAAAATTGTCTGTATTGTTTTTGCAGCTTTTGTAATTCTGAAATTATTTCCTTTAAAAACAAAATTCCAATTCAGTCTTGAGAAAAAAAAAATCTGTAGCCGCATTTAGAAACCATATGACAGGGCCATTTTTGCCACAGTATCATGTTGGTTGAAGTGGTTGGCATAAAAAGGATGTTTACTGTCAAGATCTGAAAACCAAGTGGAGCACACCTGTATTCCCAGTGGCTCACAAGGCTGAGTCAGGAGGATCATGAGTTCAAAGCCAACCTCAGCAAGAGTGAGGTGCTTAGCAACTCAGTGAGACTCTATTGCTAAATAAAATACAAAATGGGACTGAGGATGTAGATCAGTGGTCGAGTACCCCTGAGTTCAATCAACAATACCTCCTCGCCAAAAAAAAAAAAAAAAAAAAAGAGAGAGAGATCTGAAAATCATAAATCACTATTGCAATTGAGACACTTTTTTTGGGGGGGGGTGGGGGCGGGATTCAAGGATAAAGACTCTTAAGATATATATTAGAACCTACAAGTTCACTCACAGCCTGCTTCACAGTATCTGCAATGTCTGACTTGACAAAGCACCTCTCTCTAAGAATGGCATTTAGTATGCAAGATGGAAAAACCAGAGGAATCCAACAGGAAACTCCAGATCACAATAACTCACTTTGAATGAATTGGTGTCCCTGATGAGTTTGTTGATGTCAAAGGCCTCCCCACTCAACTTCCAAGGGTTATGTTGTAGGACAATTCCTTCCCCTCCACAGCTGTATAAAGTGAGGGAAGGTCTGTCTCCTTCTCCTCCTACATGAGATAAGAAAGCTTATCAGTCTTGAACTTCACCAGTTTAACTATTTGTTATTACAGATTTGACCATGCCCTACTATGAGAATTAAGAATTAAAAAGAATTATGCATTTGAAGCATTCTAATACATGAGAATAAAGTTACTGTTCTTTCCATCTGAAGAGTTATTGGGAGAAGTAAAAAGGTATACTAATTCTATGTTAAATTCTATGATGGAACACATTCACTTGAAACATTCTTCTAACATTCAAAGCTTTAGAGAATTCACATTTTCTTCTACAAATAAGTACTTTACTTTGGGCATTTAAATACATGAAGCTACAGGATTTCCCAGGACTAGCTATAAGGAGGTATCTTCAAAGGAGTGATTTTCTAAGTATTATAGTAATCCTCTTGTTGGATGAACGGAATATAATTCCAATGCTGCTTGAGTTCTGATGATACTATTTATCCTCTCCACAGTAAGGTGATTACTATGGAAATTTACAGTCGTTTCATTGTAGTTAAGGAAAGTGTATCAAAGATTTTCGTTGAATATACTCAAAAAGATATTCTGAAAGACCCATCACTTATGGGAAAGACAAGACTGAGGAAAGGGGTGAAAAGTAGTAGTCAAAGGCCACGATCCAGCATGAGAAAACCACGTAAAATGAAAAAGTTCAGTTCAAAGACAGTAATGCTTAAGAGTTGTGGGGGCAGTCTGGGGAAACTTATAGGTAAATGTTTTCTTCTGCAATTCTAATCTGTAACCTGCCACTACTGCTTTCATGGACCCCTAGGACTAGCAGACAACCAAGCAGTCACTGCACTAGAACATTTATGACTCTTTCTTGCTTTCATATCCTAGAATTAAACTGAAGAAAAGAAATTATATTTGTTAAAGAATGGCTCAGACACTTACCAAGTGACATTGGGGGTACGGGTGGTCCCCAAGCTAACGTGTACACAGTCTTCTTATGATATGTGCTAGAAATCTGGGGAGGTCTTTGCGGGTAAGGAGAGGTGGAGAACAAACAAAGATTTAAACTAAAAGTCACGGTGAAAAATACACCATATTTTTCTCAAAATTCCCTATTTATAAATTTAGTTGCTGTATTATAGAAAAACTATTGAGCATTACTCTTCTCCAAATATTCAACTATAAAAAAAGCAAACATTTAAATAACATACAACATAATAATATCCCATCATAACCAAAACGATTAAGCCCTAAACATATTTCACTCAGATAAAAATGTTACTACCATAGCACTTGCCTAGCACACACGAGGCCCTGGGTTTGATCCTGAGCATCACATATAAATGAATTAAATGAAGGTATTGTACCCAACTACAACTACAAAGTAAATATTAAAAAAAAAATATTACTCCAATACATCTGGCAAGTTTGGTATGCTTTTTCTCATATCTCCTGCTTTCTTTCTTTTTTGGACTGGGGATTGAACCCAGGGGCTCTTAACCACTGAGCCACATCCCCAGCCTGTTTTTTACTTTGAGACACAGTTTCACTAAGTTGCTTAAGGCCTTGCTATGTTGCTGAGGCTGGCTTGAACTTGCAATCCTCCTGCCTTGGCCTCCTGAGTCGCTGGGATTACAGGTGTATGCCGCTGTACCAGGCTAAAAGGTAATTTAAAACTAAAATATTTTTGAGATATTTTGCATTCTTTTCTAATACTAATACTTCAATATATTTTACACTTATAGCACATCTCAACTTGGACTTAGCACTTTTCTGGTGCTGACTAGTCACCTATGACTTGCAGTTGATAGCAAATATAATAGGGATGATAGGAATACATAAATGAGTTAGAAATCACGTTAAGGGAATAACTAGACAAGTACAAGATATGGAGTAATCTATTTATCTAGGGGCTGGGGCTGTAGCTCCGTGGTAGAGGTCTTTCTTGCCTCACACGCCTGTAATCCTTAGTGGCTTAGGAGGCTGAGGCAGGAGGATTGAGAGTTCAAAGCCAGCCTCACCAACTTAATGAGACCCTAAGAAACTCAGTGAGCCACTGTCAAGCACCCCTAGGTTCAATCCCTGGTTAAAAAAAAAAAAAAAATAAAAATCAAAACCAAAAAACCTGCAGAGGAGTGTCACGAAACCTGCGACCTTGTTTCTTGAGAAGGGGGAGTATCACAATTTTATGTTTGAAACTTTGTTTCATGTTTTAGATGAGATAAATACAGAGACACACAGATAAATGGTATGGCTAAAAACTGAGATAAGGCACACAGATGTTCTACTTGTCTTTCAACTTTCATGTCTGCACGAAAACTTTTGTAAAAATAAAAGCAAATGATTTATGTTAGTGGTTCCCCCAAATCAGATGGGCTGAATCAATATCACCTGAAAAAAAATCTTAAAAATAAGATTCTGAGTTCTGAACCTCATTCTTCAAGTTAGAATTTTTTGTACATCATGTGTATAAACTCAAATTAAATCCATCACTGACATTTTGGTGAATTGGCCAAACAAGAATCAAGTATTGCTTACTTGCTGGAGTAGGTGTCATACAATCCCACTTTTCCATCATCAGTTCCAAAAGCTAAGCAACCTTCCTTGTTTGGGTGCCAGCACAGCTATAAGAAAAGAGTTTCCAAATGAAAATACATGAGAAAGGGGACACACTGTTATGGGAATCTCAAGCATCTAAGCGTTCAAGTGGGAGACTTTCTTGCTGTTGATTTCTTTTAATTTTCATTGTTTAAAAGAAAAAAAAAGATGGATTAACAGCAAAGTGAAAGTCATCTGTAATTTCACCATGCAAAACAAAAAATAATTGCCAATTTTGTTATTTTTCTTTTCAGACATTTTTGTGAATAAACTTAAATACTTATGATAGAAAAAACATGACATATTGTAGACTAGGGTAAAAGATTCTAGAATAGGGGCTGGGAATTCAGCTCAGTGATAGAATGAGCATGCATAGAAACCTATCCCTGGCACTATAAAAAGAAGAAAAAGATTCTAAAACAATTTAGAAAATACAGTTTAATTAATAATTAATAAATTTGGAATGATGTATCTCAAATTGTCAAGACTATTTCTCTGGGTCATGGTAATGGGGGCATGGAGTAGAGGGTATTGTAGAAAAGAAAGTCTACTTTCTACACTTCGTTATTTAGTGTTCTTTTAAAATCACTCATATTTATTGGGTTTAGAGTAAATAGCCAACACAGAGGTATCATTTTAGAGAAAACAAAAAATTAAAACATGTTTTCTACCCTGCATTCCATTTTATAATTTTTATAAATGATTAACATCCTTCCACAGTTAAAAAAAACTCACTACTATTTTTAGTAATTTGATACCATTCTAATATGTAGTTATATTATAATAATAATCTCCCATAAACACACATTTAGGTTGTTTTTAATCAATTTATTTCTGTTAGAAAACATGACAAGTAAAACAAAGCCTTAATAATTTCAAACTCTGAATCTAGGGATGGTGAGTTTGTTTGGAGGATTCTGCTTTCCTAGTTTCAAACTTCATCAAAAATACCTTTAAACAACTTTTGATTTATAACAGAGTTCACTTAAATGAGTGGATATTCTTAAAAAAAAAAAAAAATTCAAAGAAAGTATCCTTACCGCCGTAACCTTGGATTTGACACCCTGCCAAAAGTTTTTCACATCATAGTTGTTCTTTATGGAGAGAGTATTCCATACACGGATCATGCCATCCCCAACGCCTATAGCCAAACAGCCCACATCCACAGGAGAGAAAGCTAGGCTGTAGGCAAACCCACCGAGGGAAGGCAGGGTCCAGCAGCACTCCAGTGTGGCCAGGTCCCAACATTTTACCTCGAAAGATTAAAAGTTAGGGTCTAAATATTTCAAAAAAGCAGAGAAATAGGAAAAAAGACTCCAATATTCCAAATGGGATAAGCTCATAGTGAGCAAGGACAATGTAATTTAACCATTCAGTAGGAACTGGAAAAGCATCTCTTAGGGGAAAAAAATCAGCAATAATCACACAGCTCAACAGGATCTTGGAATATATTTATTCCCAGAGATGTCCAGTGAATTCAGAGTCATAGAATAAACCAGAACCCAGACCTCCCATTTCCCAGAGGTCAGTGGTCTTTCCATTCCTGGTAACCTCCTCATTCAGCAAACTAAATAAGGAGGAACATGGCTCCAGCATGTGGAAAGATCGGAGTTGCAATCTAAAAAGCAAAATGGCTTACAGTCTAGGAGTAGAAAGTTTTTAGTTATTACCTAAATAGAGAGACTTGAGAGAAAATGAAGTTTATGAGCCCAGCTCAGAAGCAGAACAGCAAGGTCATGGGCTCTAAATACAGCTAATTCTCCCTCAGAGAGATTTCACCATGAGCAGATGATTCTGCTTCTTAAACTAGATGGGGATAAGTCAAAGCATGATGATCTTATGCGCCCTTCTGAGGACACTTCTACTCATCTTTATCATAGGCACTTTAGCAGAAAAGCATCTTGGTGGTTCCTCACCTTTCTCCTCTCTGTGCATTGCTGATATATAGAGTGCCAACTGGCAATAGCACCTCTAAAACTTTAAGTAGGGAGGTGGTATGAGGACCAAGACTTTCTAATCCCACCCAGATTGCAAATCCCTATTTTACAAAGCTGATGAAATCTAAGCAGTTCTTACATCTCTATCCATTGATGTGGAAAGAAGCAGCTGCTTGTTGTCCTCAGTTTGCAAAGGACATAAATTAAACACGATTCTGGAATGATTCTGTCCTTCTGATGAAGTGCTAAAGAGGGTATATTTCCGTCTCCAAGACTGAGTGAGATCCCAAAGCAGCAGTTCACCCCTGTGAAGAAGAACACAAGCAATCTAAAGCAAGGATTATTGAGTCAGAGTCTGAGTTCACAGTTGTAAAATAATTATTTTTGGTCCTTTGATAAAATAAAAGTCAACATGGCTGCAGAAGGGTCAAAAAGAGAGCCATCTTCCTTTTCTGAGCCTTAAGAGATTCGCTGCCATGCAGAAATGTCACAAACCGAATCTGCCAGAGGGAAAATACTTGACTGCCTATTTGCCTCTTGACTTGAACATTCCAAAGGACTGGTAACATTTGACAACCCTGCTCTGTGACAGTTTCCAACTGCTAGACCTGCTTCAATCCCCCAGACAATGCTAAGTGGCAGGTACCCACTTCTTGTTAGAAAGTATAAACCCATGCATTTCCAATTTGCAAATCTGTTTTGCAGCTGAATAAAAGTAGTTTTACTTTTCTTTTAACCTTGTTTGTGATCTTGATTCACACCTTTAAGGAGAGAAAAGCTGCATTTTCTGCCATATTCACAAAATATCTCTTGGAGAACACATAGAAAATCATGAATGCCTACAGAAAGAGAAGCAAGTAACATGGACGAGAAGTGGAAGGGGTGTTTTATTATGCATGCTTTCATTCTTCTTTGAAATATATAAATGTTCTAGATTAACTTTTGAACAGAGTTCTCTACCAGCTTTAATTATAAAATACCACTATAATCTGAATAGCTTCAAAGCTCAAGAAACAATCTCTTTTTTTGGGTATTGGTGGAAAGTAGGGTCATGGTTAATATTTTGGAAGGACTCTATGTGTTTTACCTGTATCACCTCATTTAAAGGCAAGAACTTGTCTATTAAATTAATTTATCATCTTCAGCAACTACGTATTTAAAATGTCTATGGCTTGCCTCTCCCACCCAAAGTGCATACTGGTCCCCTGGGAGCCTTCCAGGGGCTGAGGGCTGCTTGCACCTGTAGGCCTTACACAGATCCTGCAGAATTATGTGATACTCTTGTTTCAGTATGTTGGATACGTTGAGCCAGATGCTTTCAGGCTCCAAACTAGATTTGTGAAATATGTATCTGGTCTTTGTTCTTTCCTGGCATATAACTCTTAAAAGCTTTGAGATCTCCAAAGGCAAATATATGTTCTTGTATGCTAATAAGTTGACTAATGGTTGGCAGACTTTAGGAGAGCTTCATGTTAGGAGTTGCTCACCAGAAAGACTAACGTGGGACTAGATGGTTGGAACTTTGAGCCCTATCCTCAACCTCCAGGGAGAGGGAAGGGAATGAAGGTTAAGTTGATCACCAATAGTGAAGAATTTAATTATCATGCCTATGTAATGAAGCCTCTATAAACCCCTTACCCACAAAGACAGGGCCCTGAGAGCTTCCAGACAGCTGAACATATGAAAGGTTCTAGAGGGTGGCATGCCCAAAGGGCCTGTAAACTTCTCCTATATCCCACCCTATGCATTTCTTCATCCGTTTCCTTTAATGTCCTTCCAATAAACTGTGAGCAACATGTGCAAATTAACTGAACCAAAGGAGGGGGTCGGGGGGCCCTGATTAGTGGGGCAGAAGTCCATGCAAAACCACCTGGGGCTTGCAACTAGCATATAAAGTGTGTGTGGGAGAGCTGGGGGTCAAACTCTCAACTGGGGGGCATGACATTCTGCCAGAACTGAAGTGGAAGATACCTAGCTGCAGAATTAATCACTTGCTTCCTCGGCAGGAGAAATCCCCACGCCTTTTGGAGTCTCAGAAGTCTTCTGGATTGATAATTGTGGTGTGAAAGCAGAGGAAAAATGGTTTGTATTTTCCCATGGAAAGTGCTCAATCAGTTTTGTTACCGAGTGGTCACAGCCTTACTAAGGGACAAAAAATAGTATCACCCTCTCTGCCTCTTGCACACATAAGGCAGGTAAGCAGCAGGCTGATTCTGAAATTCAGATGTGTCTGACTTCAGAGTCAGATACTCTAACTCCAGGTTTGTTATGTGTGTGTGTGTGTTTTAAACAATTCTGTTTGCAGGGCACAGGTCTCATGATTTTTACATTTCAACTGGCCCATCATAACACAAGTCAATACTTGGGTCATAATGGACCACTTGTGTGTGTGAGACCCATCTTCTGTGTTTCTAATGAGAGGCCTAGGAATCTTGAGGCCACACAAGAAAATAAAATTTATCAGAAAAAGTATGACCAAAGCAGACTTACCCAAAACAACTGGACACCAGCTGCGTTGGCTGATCCCTGGGCCAGTAGAGTGTCAACCATAGGCGCTCTTTGACGGTTGGGTCTACACCCCCTCCTCTTCTCTTCAGAAAAGGTAGTTTCAAAATCATCACTCCTGTAGGTGAAATGGCCAGTGAGCACCAAAGACACTGAAACCACGGACTTAAAGACAATACATGATCTGCGATTTAAAGGTTTGTTAGTTACTGACAATGAATACACTATTTTCCCATGGAAACATTATACATGGTGATTAATACCAGCCCACCTACCTTTAGGTCAAGCAAGATCTTCAGGCTGTCTTGGCAACCCAAACACATTAAGAATATTTCTTTTGGTCTGGAAAAATGAGCTCCCAATTAGAACTGAGAACTCAAGTGGTAATGCAACCCAAATTCAGAGCTGGAAGGACAGAGAACAGGAATCCTCCTCCTGTTGGTCATAAATCCCTTTGGCAGACAACACATTGTGACAGGGGAGCATCTCTGTCAGCACTAAGCTGGTGGTTCCTAATTTGTACTGGGTGTTAGAACCACAGGTATAGTTTTAAAAAATACATGTGTCAGGGTCCAGCACCTAGATTCTGATTCAGTAGATTTGAAGTGGGGTCTAGGAGCCTATATTTTTCCAAAACTCTCCAGCTCATTCTGCTGCACAACCAGAACTGAAGGCTACTGTATTACACAGCTGTAAGTTTAGAGGTTACCCTGCTGGAGGGATTCCCATCCAGATACCCACATGTGGATTTTTAGCTCCTTTGGACAAAGTGTTTGTATGGAAATACATATCTATGCTGGAAATACACACACACACACACACACACACACACAAACACACACACTTATTTATTTAATTATTTGGGTGGTACCAGGGATCAAACTCAGGGCCTTACACAAGCTACGTAACCTCTCTACCACTAAGCCATATTCCCAGAATATATTATTTATTCTGCATTTATACAGTAGAGATCTTTTTCATTCCTTTGCCCCAGGTCTTGCCAAGTACCAACATTCATGTCCTTAAATGTCTTTCCCTCCGTGGCAAATAGTGACCCTTCTATAAAGCAGGGGTCCCTGCCTTCTCTTAGAATGCATCATAAACTAACACTCAAAAAATTTCAGAGTACAGAGTTCTAGCCCAGGCTAAACCAGGGCAGCGATTTTATACACAGGAAAGTAAAAAACAAATTTCGGACAGATGAGGCACTCTCAGAACCTAAGAAGACAGAACAAAAGAACAGCTAATTTCACTGGATCAACATAGCTTATATTACAAAAGAAACATCCAACATCAATTTTACCTCGGCCTCGAGAGCAGCTCCAGATTCGAATGGTCTGGTCTTTGCTTCCAGTCGCTAAGTAACAGCCTTTTGTTACTGGAGTTTGAGCTATAAGTTTCCCATTGGGGATTTCAGGCTCTTCTAAAAGAAAGAGGGTAATTTTGTTTTTATTTTGCATTAAACATGTACTTGTGAAAGAAAAACTAGTTTCCAAGGGTTCCTAAAACTTAGCGATCACTTTTCATAGGTCTGGTATGTGAAATCTCAAGTTTTAAATGTAATTGAGACAATGCAAGTCTACCTAGTTTGTTTTTTTAGGTCTAAAGAATACTCTCCTTTCATTCATCTCTACCTGAATTTTCCTCTTGGTTTATGGATAAACAGTCTTCACCAGGCAGGGGACACCAAGCTATGGAGTGGATTTCATCATCGTGGCCTCGAAGCCTGTGAATAACTTCTCCTTTCTTACTGATGTCAATTATAACCACTATGCCATCCTTATAGCTAAAAAACAAGAGTTAGAAATATTAGTGAAAAATGAAGACAGATAGTCTCTCTAGTAAATATTCTTGCTTAGGATTTATCACTGTGAACTTTTAAAAGTTATGTAGGTGCATTTGGGGTAGGGGAGAAGGAGAAAGAACAAGAAATACTTCTGTTGTTTTTCCTAAGTGTTTGATGCTTCCTAGTTTTGTTAACACCCTTCTCCATGTTGCCTTTCAAAAGTTCCAGCAGTGGAGCATACTTTTATTCTAAGGGAACTGACAGGAGTTCCAGTTCTGATAGAAGTCCAGCAACTCCTCTAAATTAGAGATGAATTTATTCTAGTTCTCTGAAAAGTTTCCTTTTCATAAATGACACTACTTTTCTAACTGGAAACTGAAAAGCCAAAGCACTCAATATTCTAGATCTGTATGTTTCATGGTTGCCATTTTATAAATCTAGAAAAAAACAGAGACATTCTAAGAGCTTTAAAAATATGAATTATTTCAGACACATAACAGAGTATCTACTACCTAGCATAAGAAAAAAAATAATTACCAAAACATCTGAAATACTTTGCTTTACCACATAGATCAAACCTCTTTTTCCCCTTCCCAGAGATAAATCACTATTTCTTAACTTTGCTAGCCTTTTTTGGGTATATATTTTTAAATACAAAAGAGAAGTAGTCTGTATATCTAAAAACCTCATAGTAAAGATATCATGCAGGTTTATTTACTAATTTTTTTTTTTTTTTTTTGGAGCTTGCTTTTTCCACTCATTCTGTTTCTGAATCATCCATGTTGATACATGTAATTCTAGTTCGTGGTCAGTCATTCACACTATTGTATGTATGAATCCTGTATTATACGACTACATCACAGTTTACTCACTCAGAGTCCTTTTGAAGGGTCTCCATTTTTTCTGGCATTACAAACATAAAAGCTGCTACTAATGTACTATAACAATTTCACATGTGATGCCTAGAAATAAGACTGCCAGAATGTAAGATATGTGCACCATTGCTTTACTAGATAGTGCAAAACTGCTTTCCAAAGTGGCTGTATCTACTTATACTCCCTATACAACAGATAATTCTACAGGGAAAAAACAATACTGCAGATTAAAAAAACAAGCAAAAAACCCCAAGAATATATCAATCTTTTGACTACCTGGACTTTGAAGATCATCAAGTTATACTACCTGTCAAGAGATCTAGCTATTTTGAAATCTTGAGTTAAGCTTTCTGGGAATAATGTCTTAAAGATCGTCTATAAACAAATGCTTCTGAGCCAATCTTCTGTGCCTGACGATGCAGTTCCCTCCTCCTTACAGACTTTACTTCTAAGAATTGCTGCTTTTTTCAAGGTTTATTTGATTCAAGTTTCTTTGACCCCTGGACACTACTACCCTTTCTGCTCATCCTCTAGTACCCTCACTACAACAATGCTCCCACTTCCTGAGACTGCCCATCTACAGACCCCCGATATTTTCGTTACCACTTGCCCTCACCCATCTTCCTACCCTTCCCTTCATGCAGAACAGATTTCAGGATCCATAATTATAGTTGCTCTTTAAAACACTACAATCTCCCTTTCTTCTCTCCCTCAGGGTTATTTATTCCACAAAACCCCAAACCTTATTGAATCCAAAGATCTCCTTTTTCAATCGGTTTGACTAATTTAAATTCATGACCATGGTCCTTAGCTTGGCCACTCAGCAGTGAACACTGAACCACCAATTTCCCTAAGTTCATTTTCCTATTCTTTGGAGTGTTCATGCCTTCTTCTTGACACTGAACTTGACTCTACCTCTTTCATTTATGCTTCACAGAGAAAATCTGAAGCCACAGAATGGAATATTCTCTACTTCCAAACCTACCTGTAATTATTTCCATATTCATTTTCTCTTTCAGTACCGAAGACTGAACCAAGGGGCGTGCTATCACTGAACTACCTCTTCAGCCCTTAGTGGGGCCTCACTAAGTTGCTGAGGCTGGCTCCAACTTGATAACTTCCTGCCTCATCCTCCCAAGTCTCTGGAATGCATGCATTACCTCACCCAGCTTATTTCCATATTTTCAACTGTTTTTTATTCTATTTGTTATCTAAATCCAATCTCAACTTTTCCATAACAATCTTCCGTATTTATCAGTTTACCAGCAATAAGCTGCATCCCCGCCCCATTATGGCAACATGTCCTTGTATCTTTCATTTAATACTCTCTTGATTCCATACCTCCTCTCTGCCTTCATATCCATGCACACTTGTACAAGTGTGTTAGGATAGTTAATAGAAATAAAATTTTTCACACTTTGAGAAAAATTTATTTCCATTAATTTATCCTACCCCAAAACAAGTCTCTAACATCCACTTCCCTCAGACTTTCATCTCTAACATACTAGTGGAAATACTTATGTGAAATCTTCAAAACGGAGGGAATAAATATCTTTGTGTGAGAAGTACATGGACTGGAGAGGGAAGGGGATGCCCACTCAGGCAGCTCATGTGGAACAACCTCAGTGATCAGGAAGAACACAGATCCCAAGGCCACATCACTTCCCCAACCTAATGGGAATGACTGGAACCAGAGACAGCAGTCCTCTGGGAATCATAAAAGATAGTGAGAAAAAAGTGAAAGAGGACATTTCTAACATTTGAAGGTTGACTGAAAAATCAGATAAGAAGAACAAGGAAAGCAGAGTACAGCAGAAAAGAAGAAAATAAAGAGGGAGGGAGAGAGATAGTAAAGACCTAGAGATCAAAGGAATAAATGATCCCAAGGGCTCAGGGGAGCAGTTAACATCTGTATTCAAGGAGTAAAGGCATTGGAGAAGGTAATGCAAATGAAAAATATGAGCAAAAACAAAGTAAACTATCCATACAGATGGCAGAGCACTTACCCAATGGCAACTAAATCTTCATGATGAGGTGAACAAGTAAGACAGAAAATTGTCCTGGGTTCTATAAAGAGGTGCTGGCTGTCATTTCTGTTGAACCAATAACAGAAAACGATTCCTTTTTCATCCCCAGATACTATTAAGTCCTTTACTCGAGGAGACCAATGCAACGCTGATATTGTATGCTTCAAAACAAAACAACAAAATATTTGTTTCTGATTTGTCAATGCCCAATTTTTACTTATTTTAACCTGTTTCACAAATAAGCATAATGTTAGGCATGATATAGGTACTTCATAAATACTTATTAATGCTACCTGTTTAGCAACACTATATTAACTGTAGAAAAATTTAGACTACTGGGGAATTAAAGAATCATTAATTTTTTTCCTTCCTTCAATGCAAAGTTCTTACAAAGTTTAAGCAGGTCTTTTCCTTTCCTTTGTTCTCTTAAAAGGCAGGTACATCATGTAATCATCTGTTTTATAAATGAGTTTCAGTCACTCATTTATAGTTTATACCAGGTGTCTATTTTAAATGCACAACCAACTATTGAATATTTTAGACTTCACGAGTCATACTGTCTCCTTCGCAACAGAATTTTGCTATATGAAAGCAGCCGTAGAAAGGATTTAAATGTGGCTGTATTCTAATAGTTCTTTGCAAAAACAGGTGGCATACTAGTTTGCTAACTTCTGATTTATAAACAAAATATGCAGCCTCTTTAAAAAAGCTTTGAGACAACTTACAATATAGGGCTTCTTATTTAATTAATGAGTACATTCATAAGTTACCCTGCAATGATAAGTTACCAAGACTATTTGAAACAAAAGAACTCCCAAAATATACATAAACAACATTATGAGAAATCAGCAAGCCATGGTACCTGATGGAGTGCATGTTCTGTCACAACTGTTTTTGTCTCTACATCCCAGATTTTCACAGTCCCATCATCGGAGCTGGTGGCACAGAGGTTGTACTGACCAGGGTGATGAGAAAACGTGAAGCCAGAGACTCTTTCAGTGTGTCCCACCAACTCTCCTATGACTTCAGGTAAAATTACACTTTAGGTTAATTAAACTGCTATCCCAAATTCCAGACAGAATCATCCTGTTGTTGGATGATAAGTTAGCAAATGCTTTGGAGTTACTTAATCTATGTATACTTAAAATACCCACAGACTTATAACCAGAATCCTAGGTGCTTGTACTGGCTCTTCAGACAAGTCATTTTCTCCCGTTGAACTTCAGTATTCTCAACTGTAAAATAATGTTGATATCCCTTGCTGTGCTTAGTTCACAGGCTGGGGAGCAACTCAAAATAAGAAATATAAAAGCCATTCAACTTCAGTCTGGCTACAGGTAGTTTGGAATGGAATAAATATCTGGCATGTCATATTCTAAAGCATAATCAAAACCTAGTTCGGAGCTGAAAGCATCTGACTCTACCCATTTATCACACGGAACCAAGAGTGTCACACAATTTTGCAGATCTTGTATAGGGGCTGCAGCTGCAAGCAGTCCCCAACTCCTAGAAGGCTCCCAGGGGACCAGCGCGCACTTGGGTCGGGGAGGCAAGCCAAGACATCTTAAATGCCTGGGTCTGGACACTGCTAACTTCAGTAAGCTAGCGGTCCCACGTGCGAGCGTCGGGAGGCGGGACCGCTCGGCCACAGCGTGGTGGGGATCATTCTTGGAGACTCATCGCGACTCATCTTAGTGACTTTGGCAGACCCCTTCTCTCTGCCGCAGTCGCAGACTATCTGGAACTATAGGAAAAGGGGTGACTGGAGACGATCAGCCGGTGTTCCGGGGGAGAGCAGGAGGGCTGCGGCCCAGAAGTGGGGGGAGTTACCTCGAAACGCGGGAGTCCCCGGGGTCGTGCCTGCTCCCGGGCCCACGCGCACAAGGAAGACGGAGGTCCGGGCCGCGAAACCGAAGAGGCCCCCGGGCACTGCATCGCTGCAGCGGGTGCAGTACCAGTTAGGAGAGGGCGGCAGCGTCCGCGGTTCCTGCCCCATAATCACCGGCAGCCGAGGCAGAAGGAAGCAGCTACAAGGATGGATCTTTCACAGTTCCACGCCGCAGCCGGGAAGGGGGCGGGGTCTACTTCAAGCCCCGCCTCCTCGGGCCGCCGCTACGGCGCGCGCCGAGGTCCACACGGCATCGCGCGCTCCTTTCCCGCTACCTCTGGGCTGGGAAGGGCGGGGCCGCGCCGCACTCACTGCGCTAGTCCTCCCAGCCTCGAGGAAGGCAAGAGTACGCCCAATCCGGTTGGAGGGTTCTGTCCTGCCTAAGCTCAGCCCTGAGGTTAGCTATTTTCACTTCCCATAGCAAACCATTTAATTAACGGTTTAGACTGTTGGAGCCACCTCCGCCCACTCCTGCTTTATTCTTTGGCCCTGTGCGATCACTGGCCCGTGCGAGGGTACTTTACTAGTTCCAGACATATTTTTAAAGACATCTGTAAGAATGTAGTCAACGAAAAATTAAAATATGGATCAGAAATCAGAAAGAGAAGGAATAGTTTTTGCATCTGGGTCGGGATCCTGATCCTGGGATTTTGGTATTCAAAGATTAAAGAGGAATGGAGTCCCTCTTTTGGTTTGCTTGATTGTGCGCCAACTCTGAAGGGAATTGTATGCGGTTAAATTCTGTGGAGGAAAAAGAATGGAACTCCTTCCATCTCAAACATGCCAAAACGCTCATATTGTGTTCCACAACTGTGTTGTTTATTGCTTGTTTGCACTGGGTACCTGGTGGCAAACAGAAACCTGAAATACCTATCCTCAGAATAGAGATGTCAAATGTATTGGGATGTCTAGGGGCACTAACTTTGGAGGCTCAGAACCCTACATTGATCACTAGCTTTGCCAGTGCTTAGGCGAGACTTTAACCTCTCCAGAGTATGTTTCCCATTTGAAGATGTTAATCCTTGCCTTGTTGGTTTGCTGAGATGAATACACGAGGTTTAGTGAAGCGGCGGCCAGGCACATCTGGCGGTAAGTGCCCAAGAGTACAGACTCATCTCTTGGAGGGCAAGCTGATTAGTAGGGGTTAGAAGATCATACGTCGTATTTCAGGTATCTGTTCTTTAAAAGGGCTTTACACGACTTCCAATGACCTTTACAAACTTGTGCCACAGGGAGTTATTTCTGACAAGAAAACTCAGGTCTATTTCGGGGACTCTGCACCCTTACTCCTTTCAGACCACTTGTGAGATGAGGCTTCATGATTTTTCTGAATCCTGGTGAGTTTCTACAAATCCACCATGTTTCGGGTTTTTTTTTTTTTTTTTTGGCTCTGAAGCTAAAGCCCAGGACGCTTTACCACTGTTCTACAATCCGAACCATTTTTATTTTGAGGCAGGATCTCTTTAAGTTATAAGGATTTTGCTAAGTTGTTGAGGCTGGCTTGTGAACTTGCGATCCTTCTGCCTCGGTCGTTGGGATTGTAGGCTTGCGCCACTTCGCCCCGTTAGCTTTGGGTCTTTATTAAGTCATTCAATTTCAAGTCAGGCTGGCTTGGTTATACTTTAAGCCTGGGCCGCGTCTTTGCTGTCTCCATGGCAACACTGCTTCCGGGTGAGTATCGCGCATGCGCCTTGCCTCGCTGGCCTTTGAACTCGGAGGCTTTCGCCGGGGGAGGGGAAAGATGGCGGCGGCCCTCCTTGCAGACTTTGGTAAGAATTGCTTAGTGGTTCAGGGGCAGGAGAAGGGTTAATAGGGGAGTCCGAGTTGACAGTTTGTATTAATGTTGCAGGTGCATCATGGATACAGAGCCTGAGGAGCCGGGGGAAGCTGGCCTTGGGGTAAGTCTATCGCCTTGGCATTTCACTGGGGCTCACGGCCACTTGACTAGTCAGTGTCTGCTTCTGGGTCAGTCTGTGCTTTAGGCAGTCGGGCCACAGAGGTGAACTAGACAGACTGAGTCTGCCCTGTCGCCCCGTTTTTCCACCGTAGCCCCGCGGGGACCAGGATTACTCGTTGCCCCAGGCTGTTCTAAATGTGTGTTTTTAGCGGCCGCCTGGGTCTTTCTGAACGCCATGTGATTTCCCCCCTCTTACCTATGGGAGAGACTAACCTTTCTGCTTACCTCTCTGGTCACTTGCTTACGTGGGCGGGAGCTCTGTTGTGGACAGTCTTGGCTTTCAGGGTACCCGACTTGCTGTGACGCGTTGGATGCGTTATCACTTCCTCCTAACTTTCTGCATACATAGTAGGTACAGCTTTACCCATTTTTTCTGAGAAAAAAATTGAAGCTTTCAAACGTGACAACTTGCCCAAGGCCACTCCGATATGGGAAATTTTGAAGCTTTGAACTGTACTCCGTAGAGCATTCTGTAACCTCAGGACAAAAATGTTCTTTAAAAGTGAGGAAATGTCATGGAATTGGGAGCTGGGAAGAATCCTGTCCTCTTCTGCTTGTCTCTTCTGCAGTACAGAATTGATATTGGAGATGGATAATTTGATTGTAAATTTTCTGATTGGTTCATTTTTTCATGTTTATTAGTTCATTGGTTCTGGAGACAGATGAATTGGGTATGAATTAGGTATGAATCCACCTATTAACTGTGTGATTTAGGAAAAAAGTTACTTATTCTTTGTGTCAATTATCTCTTATGTGATATGAGTGATGTTATCACCTAATGCATACATTTTTTTTTCCCTTGCCAAGGATACCTGAACCTAGGGCCATTGGAATGCTAGGCAAGCTCTCCACCACTGAACTACACCCACAGCCCTTGTAATATTTTAAAATGAGGATTAAAGGAGATAGTGCTTATGAATTTTTTAGTACAGTGCATGTAATAATCCCACCCTAAGTCCTAGCTGCCATTAATATTGTCATTACAAGTTATTATTAAGTTTTTATTATATTTAACTCTGTCCTAGGCTCATGAGTCCTAGGTGGATGAAGAGGTAAGCTAAAAAAGGCGAATAAGAAGCACCGGCTCTTAGGATTTGCCATACTTTGCTTTCTTAGATTACTTCTGTTACTTTGCCCCCCAACTATGCTATTTTCTGAATATTCTGTTCATCCACTTGCTTCTTGGCTTTTTCATGCTGTGCTCTCGCTTCTTGTCTATAATGGCAGGCCTACTCATTACTCAAATCCCTGTTCAGATATTTCCCCTTCAGAAAGTTTTCTCAAATCTTTCTAGAACTGGAGAAATTAATTTTTCCTTTCTCTTAGCATGTGTGCCTTGTTTAATGGCTACGTGTAAGTGTGTGTGTGTATTTCTGTGCCTTTACTAACTTGTATATAAGAGTGGTAGGGACAGTTGACTTGTTTGTCTTTGTAATTCTTATATAGGATCTTAAAGTATATTTTGGTAATGTTTGTCATTTTCAATTGTTTTGTGCTGACTTATACTAGGAAACTTTTTTTTGGTACTGGGTATTGAACCCAAGGGGGCTTTACCACTGAGCCAATCCCCAGCCCTTTTTAATTTTTTTATTTTTGGAAACAGGGTTTCACTAAGTTGTTTAGGGCCTCACTGTGTTGCAGAAGCGTGCCTCAAACTTGAGATCCTTCTGCCTCAGTGTGGGAGACCAACTTTACACATGACTGAGTACACTCCCTGGCTGGGTGCTGAGGCGCTCAGTTGCAGAAATGTGGCAGAGCTTTCCCCACTCTTCTTGGGTTCGAGGGTCAGTGTCTCGTGCATGGGTGTGTCTTGCTACAGCCCCATGGGTGAGGCTACGCTCACCTGTTCCTTTATAATATAACCCCTTGCCCTGTTTAGGATGGAATCTTCCATGGAAGTGCCTTGTGTGTGTCCCCTTCTCTTACTGTGCCCTTGGGTGTGGCCTACCCAGGTGTCAGTCAACCTGTTGACAGTGGACATCATGAAGATACTCAGCCCCCTGAAACCTGACCCCTTGCCTTATTTGAATAGCTTCCCTCAATAAAAAGGGTGCTCTCGCTCTCTCTCTTTCTGTGGACACTTAAGGTCAGAGGAGCCGTCACAGCGACCCCAAAGAAAAAGGTATTTGTGTCTCTTGTGTAGTTATTTCATGCAGCCCAGTTAGCCCAGTTAGCCCAGTTCAACTGGAGCGATCCCTGAGCCTTTTAGTCGCGAGAACAGAAACCTGGCACCTCAGCCTCCTGAGTCTCTGGGATTACTGGTATGTGTCACCAAACCTAGCTTATACTAAAACTTTGAGTAAATAACTTGAGCAATTTGACTTCAGTTTTTCCATTCATGTCATGATACAATAATGTTTTAGGTAATCTGTATGGGTCTTTGCAGTTCTGAAGTTATATAATTTTATGAATCCTCATTCTGGACTTTTTAATCAGGGAAATGACTATATGAAAACTAAGTAAAAGGGTGTAACTAATGCTCACATTAATCGTGTAAAAATTTTTTTTATTATTATTAAAAAATAAACATGACTGTTTAAACCAGGGATTTAACCCAGGGGCACTTTACCACTGAGCTACATCCCCAGCCTTGTTTATTTGGTTAAGAAAATAATATTGTTGGCCAAGAAAAGCTTTTCTATAGTCTGTGTTTAGTAGCAGACTGACAGGTTTTAGTCTTTTAATTTAAAGTCTAATATTTTACCGTTGGGTGCTTTTAGTAAGTTTTGTGACTTATTGAACATTACACAGTTAATTTAGGCAAAGTTAATATTTAAACAAAAAAATTTCTGGCCTTAAGTTGTATTCCATCACATTATAGGGATGGCAAAGTGATGGGCTCAGAAGGAATTTGTCAGGTGGATCTTTTTTGCAAGGGGTGATTTTAAAGTTTAAAGAATGAAATAGTATATTTTGTTGGTTTCAAAATAAAAGGGTTGGTGTAAAAGTGTGAGGGGTCTAGTGTCTAAGCTATGTATAGGTTAAAAATTTCCACAATGAAAGCCAGGTTGGAATTGACATGATTTAAAGTTTGGAAAAATGATGATAGCAGTATGATATATTCGAATAACCATTGGGCTGCAGGAGGTAGGTCTGGATTTCATATGTATGCCTAGGACATATGTTGTGGCCTTGGGTAATTTGCTTAACTTCTCTGAGGCTCAGTTTCCTTATCTCAAAAATAAAAAAGAATGAAATAGTATCTACCTTAGAGAATATTGTGAGAATGAGAATGAAGAGGCTAATATGTAAAGATGTCTACTGTAGTATCTGGCCCTGTAGAGATGTGGTATGGGGATGATACTGCTATGAAGTTCTTTAAAGGAACCAGACTTTATGCTGAAGCCATCAATAGCTACTCTGTACTCTTTTACAAGAGATTGCATGTCTTTATTAGCCCTATTTACATAGAACAGTTAGCAAGATGATAAGAACTGGGACATAAATTAGTCTACTTTTCTGTTGAGCCAAGTTACTCTTCAAAGACTTTTCTGAAGTAGAGGGTAGAAGTTTACCTTTAGTTTTCATTTATCTGTGCTTTTAGTATTTTGATTGCCATGATCAATGAATTTTGACAGTTACAATGATTTTGTGTCCTCTTAATTAAATCTTACCTCATGACCTGATGAGTTGTATAGGAAAATGGTGCTTAAATATGAGTCATACACTTCTTTAAAAGTGTAAGGAAATCGACGAAACATCTTTGTGATAATTGCATTTCTAGTTTTGCTTATAATTTCATAATCTTCCATGTAGACATCATGGATTGTGTTCCAATCTTTATCTGCTATCTTTATGTTGTCTTTTTCTTTGTGTCTGTCTCAAAAGTTCCTTTGCTTCTTGCATAAAGGCTCATGTAGTTGTGTTTAGGGCAAAATAACAACCCAGGATAAGCTCCTTGCTTTTAAGATCCCAAATGGGGTCACATCTTTTGCCATTCAGATCCCAGGGGTCAGGATGTTCACATGTCTTTAGGGCCACATCATTTTGCCCACTGCATTCTCTTTCTTTTTTTTGTCTTTTTTTTTTAGTGAGAGAGGAGAGAGAGTGTGAGAGAGAGAATTTTTAATATTTATTTTTTAGTTCTCGGCGGACACAACATCTTTGTTGGTATGTGGTGCTGAGGATCGAACCCGGGCCGCACGCATGCCAGGCGAGCGCGCTACCGCTTGAGCCACATCCCCGGCCCCAACTGCATTCTCTTTCAAAAGAGGTCCTATGGATCATCTTAAAGCATTTTTTTTCCCCCCACAGAAAGATGCCCTGTAGTCACACCTTTACTTCTGCTACTACCCCAGCCTAGAGTGTACTTCACTTGGTCTCTGTGCAAGTCTGTGGTTTGTTCAACACTCAGCTTGAGTCCCATTTCCTTAAAGTCTTCCTAATTTCAGCCCTTATGTTTTTCTTTTTCTGGCATCTGAATGCCAAATGTACATATGTGGTTGATTAACTGAATCTTAAATCACTTGCGGGTTGCAAATGTTTTATCTCTCTGCATTCTTATCACCTAGAATAGTACCTATAGTATAATAAGAAATAGAAGTATATGTATAAGTTGATAAAATGTAAGCCATCCTGAAGAGATCCAAGTTTTACTCTGGAAGGTTACCAGAAATTGGGATTCATGTTTTTCTTTTCCATTGCCAAAAAGGAATATTAATTGCAAATTCAGCCTAGTACAGATTTTCAGCTTTATGTAATAGCATAGCTTGTGTGCTTTTCCAAATGGTTTTCACTGTTTCAACTATTCTTTAGAACTAAATGAGGCCTTTAGAAGTTCTGTCTACCCACGCTATAAGTTTCTGATTAGAAAATGACTTAATACTCTGAATAATATACCAGTGATCTGAAAGAGATAATGTCTTATTGCCAAATGATATTTGACACCAAAGCCTTCTCTTTGTTTATATTGTGGGTCTGTGAAATAGGAAGTTGATCAAGAATATATGTATCTCCAGGCATGATGGCACCTGTGTATAGTCCCAGCTACTCAAGAAGCTGAGGCAGGAGGATCACAAGTTCAAAGCCAGCCTGGGCAATTTAGCAAGTCCCTATCTCAAAATAAACAATGAAAAGGACTGGGGATATAGCTCTGTGAGATAGCACACCTGGGTTCAATCTCCACTACTGAGAATGAAGAGGCTAATATGTAAAGAAAAAAATGAAAAAAAGAATATATGTATGTGCTTGAAAAAAGAAAAAAAGAATATATGTATGTGCTTGTTGATTTAGTCTCAGATTATTTCTTTTTTTTTAAAGAGAGAGTGAGAGAGAGAGAAAGAGAGAGAGAGAATTTTTTAATATTTATTTTTTAGTTATCGGCAGGCACAACATCTTTGTTTGTATGTGGTGCTGAGGATCGAACCCGGGCTGCACGCATGCCAGGCGAGCGCGCTACCGCTTGAGCCACATCCCCAGCCCCCTCAGATTATTTCTTAATATTGTTCTGTTGATACTGATTTTTATGATTTGTTCTTAATCCTCTATGGTGGTCCAAAATCCCTGGTATATACGTTATATCATGGAAAAGGAAAGTAACATAGGGGCAGGAAAGAATGGGACATTCTTTAAACTGTTGCTTTAGGGCTATGCTGATTTGTCTCAAGAAGTAACAGACTGAAGATCTGTGTGACAAATCACGCTTGCAGATATGTGTAGTTTGCTCTGCACCGTATAAAATCTTCTTTTTATTTTTAATTTTTTTTAAAGAGAGAGTGAGAGAGGAGAGAGAGAGAGAGAGAATTTTTTTTTAATATTTATTTTTTAGTTTTTGGCGGACACAACATCTTGGTTTGTATGTGGTGCTGAGGATCGAACCCGGGCCGCATGCATGCCAGGCGAGCGCGCTACCGCTTGAGCCACATCCCCAGCCCCTTAATTTTTTTTAATATTTATTTTTTTTAGTTGTAGTTGGACACAATATCTTTATTTTATTTTCATGTGGTGCTGAGGATTGAACCCAGGGCCTCACACGTGCTAGGCAAGCACTCTACTGCTGAGCCACAATCCAAGCCCAAAATCTTCTTTTTAAATTGACATTAAAAATGGGCAGTTTTGTCAAATGAGATGTGGTGGCTCTGCTTGTCATCCCAGTGACTGAGGAGGCTGAGGCGGGAGGATCACAAGTTCAAAGCCAGCTTGCAACTTAGCAAGGCCCTAAGCAACTCAGTGAGACTCTGTCTCAGAATAAAAATTAAAAGGGCTGGGGATGTGGCTCAGTGGTTAAGTGCCCTTGGGTTGAATCCCTAGTACCCACCCCCCCCCAAAAAAAAAGAAAGAATGAAAGAAAGAAAAAAGGCAAATTTTCCATAAAAAATGAGGTTTCTAGATTCTTTTATCCATTGCAAGGCATGGCAACAATTTTATATAGTTGAAGGATATGCTGCCTTCATATGGGTCATGTACCCTTTGGTTTTCCACAGTTTTTCTGCCATGTATAAATTTTTTGTCGTTACTCATACCTAGCCTTCCTACTTTACCTGCGGCTGCCTATATTCTTTCATTCATTTTACACATATGTATTGTTGTCTGTTGTCTGCCAGAAATGATATCCTAGCACTGGACAGAAATCCCTAGAGCAGCATATAGAGCATAGAATCTTGTGAGAGGTGCAAATGATAAGTACAGTATAGTATATATTAGTGACACCTGCTTAGGAGAACATGCATGCTGAGTTTGGAAATGTGGGGATAGGATTATGCAGGGTTTTTTTGTTTGTTTTTTTAAATGGTGCTGGGGATTGAACCGAGGGCCTTGTGCTTGCGAGGCAAGCACTCTACTAACTGAGCTATATCCCTAGCCCGAGTATGAAGGTTTGGATAGAGAAGCCTCACTAAGAAGATAATGTTTGGGAACAGATCTGCAGGGTGTAAGGGAGGAAGCTGTGCCAACATCTGAGCAGAAAGCATTCTAGACAGAGGAGACCATAAGTGCAACAGCTTAGAGGAGCCATGTCTGGTGGTCAAAAACAGGGAGTGCAAGGCTGGGGATAGTTGTGGGAGGTGAGTTCTGGGATAGGAGGAAAGAGTAGGATATCCTGGAGATCCTTGGGGAGTCATTGAGAATACTTTTGGTTATTCTGAGCGGGATGAGAAAATTCATATAGGAGTAATATGATCTGAATTAGGATTATGAGGGGTCTTTTTGCTGCTGTGTTAAGATTAGGGTGGGGACAGGGAGCAAGGATAAGAGGAGAGATCATCGGATGTTTTAGGTATAGATTGGGTACATGGCTATGTTCTGGCAGTATGTTAACAGAAGCTGGTGGGACTTGCTGGTGGAATATGAGAAAGCATAGTGACCCCAGACTTTATGACCTGAACAACTGGAGGGATGGAGTTATCATTTACTGAGGTGGGAAGACTGCCAGAGGAGCAGGTCTTAGGGAGAATATCAGGAGCTTACTTTGGGGCTTGTTAGTTCTGAGATGTCTAGTTAGCAGTTGGGTATAGGAGTTTGGAATTCTGGAAGGGATGTAAATTTGGGTGTCATCAGTGCATGAATAGTACTTAAAGCTTTGCGATGGGTAGTGAGGGTAGATGGGAAACAGAAGAGTCCAAGGGCTGATTCTTGCCTGGGACATCAATGTTATGATAGGTCAGAGAAATGAGGAAAAAACAGAGGAGACTGTGGGGTAGTGGCCAGAGAAGTGAGAGGAAAACCCACAGTGTCCTGGAACCCATCTAAAGATAAAGTTTTAAGGAAGGGAGAATGACCAGAGATATTTAGATTTCTCTCAGCTGAGGACTGAGAATTAACCAATGGGTTTTGCAACAGATATCTTCAGGGAGCTTGATGAAGCAGTTTTGGTGGAATTTATTTTCCTAGACTGTAGGAGCTAGGAAAATAAATGGCCTAGGGAAATAAAATATAGTAGGACTGCTGGGCAGCCTTAAGGACCATTTGGCTTTATGAACACAATTGTAAAATTTAAGCATTTATCTATCCTTGGCCTACCCATTGAGGAAATATGACTTATTAACCATTCATATGAATACCACATGATGATGTCTACCTTTTGGAACAGAGAGGTTGTGCTTCTCATTCTGCAACACAGCACCACTTTATTTATTTTAGTGTTACTATTGCTAATAGGGACTTTCATCTGGGGGCAATTTTGCCCCTCCTCATGCAGGGAACATTTGAAAATGTCTGGACACATGTTTGTTGTCACGACTTGGTCAGGCAGTAATACTTTTGGTATCTAGTAAATGTAAGTGCTAAATATCCTATGTTGCCCCAACTGTCAATACCTCAGAGGTTGAGAAACTCTGAGTGTATTTTTGTTCAAAGTTTCTGGAGTTTCATTTTTATGAAAGTTTGCTAAACAGTTATTTCCTTGTTTGTCCTTGACTATCCCAAAGTAAAATTATATTGAGCTATGAGAATATACATATTGCTTCAGTCTCTTTATTTCAGATTTTAATTGAGACAAGAGGGAGGATGTTCTTTTTATTCAGTCTCAAGTGTATGATTCACTTATTGTTCTGATAAGTAAATACAGAACAAAGAACCTTTTACTTTGATGAGTGTAATAGCACGGTATTCTTAAGATTGAGCCTGAGGCCCTTACTGTCTTCACTTGGGGCTTGGGCATACCTTGTAGTGAATTTCAAAATGAAACTTTCAGCAATATATAGGAGGTATTATTTCTCTTTCTCAAATTGTGACTTTAGAAAGTCCTCAGATACACTGTCCTATCTGAATTAACTATTAGTCTTAAAATTTGATTTATCTGCTATTCTTCATTGCCTGATGACTGCAGGCAGAACTTAAAAAATGATACTTAAGTTTATCCGTGTGGGCAGGTGGGAAACACCCGGATACTGAGAGTGGAAATCCAGATAGGAGTTCACAGGTACCACTGTCTTGGCAGGTGCTCTGGCATCCTGACTGCTGTTGGCCGCTGTGTGTGTGTGTGTGTGTGTGTGTGCTGTGTTACAGTCATCCTGGAGACCTGATTCTTTTTTTTAAACCCAATTTACAAAGATAGTGTGAAACTCAAGGACCTGAGTTTCCTAGTGAATGAAAGGTTAGTGGCTATGATAACGATATTTGAATTTTAAAATGATCCAAGTTGATCCTGGGTGTTTTATGAAGTTGTCTTTTGGTACTTTTTTCTTTCTCTTTTTTATTTTCTTTCTTTTTTCTTTTTTTAACTTTCACTTGTTTGTTTTGTTAGAATAGTAGCAGTGAACTAGAGCTATGGGCAGACTTAAAACTTGGTTGGAAGTTTTGTTTGAAAAAAATCACAGTAATCCCTGCCATCAAATTTAATTCCACCAGCTTCCTTTTCTTGAGTTTGTTTTCTGTACTGACTCTTCTCAGGCTCACTCATGTAAAATGTCTTATAAGATCTTTACTTTTTGGTTGATTTGTTTTTTTAGCACTGGAGATTGGGGTACTCTACCACTGAACTACATCCCCATCCATTTTTATTTTTATTTTGAGACAGGTGGCTAAGTGGCCCAGGCTGGCCTTGAACTTGTGATTCTCCTGTCTAAGCCTCCCTGGTAGCTGGGATTACTGACATGCACTACCATGCCTATCTGTCAGAACTACAATTTTGAATTGGTTTGTATCTTTTAAGTTTGAGGTTGCTTCATTTTTATTTAATTTTTTTTTTGTTTCATTTTATATGCTTTAATTTGGTGTTATTCTAATAATTGGCCAGGAGAGGGCACATAGGAACTTTTGATTCAATACACATTAATTATTATTTGGAATAATATTTTAATTTGATGGCAGTATATTAGCATTTACTTGATAGTTCAGTTTATGAACATTTGAACCTTGAAAGAAAATTTCTTATTTTTAATTCATAACATTAAATTTATTAAGCGTCATACTTAATTCACCAAATATGTATTGAAGATTTAAGGAGTGCAAGGCACTCTGCTGCTATACAGGTTGGGGTTCAGAACGCAAGGACCTTGCCCTCAAGAAATCTCTGATTAGTATAGTCATGGTGTCACTGAAGAATTGAAATCAAAGCCAAGATTTGTATTTCTGCCATCATGCTGTCAGTAATGAGATAGAAGTAAGGTTAGGAGAGAACTAGAAATGATACATTGTTTTTACAAACAAAGAAACCAGGCTCCAGGAGGTGACAAACATAGTGTACCCACTAATTGCAACTACATAAAAATATAAATTCTCATGATTACAAATTAAAGAAGAAAGCTTGAAATTGTGTAATGTAAATCTCACACTTGAGAGGATTTATTCTGGGGGTGATGGAGAGAGAAGTATTCATAGTGCTTAATTTTAAAATATACTAGCTATTACTGTTTATCATGCTAGACACCATAAGATGCATCATATCCATCAATTTCACAAGGAGGTAGGTTTTATTTCTCATTTTGTAAATAATTATATTTAAAATTTATTGAGTCCTTTAAAGTATCAGATTAAGTATTTTACTTGCAATATTTCATTTGAGGTAACTTACTGATGGGAAAATTGAGATCTATAAATTTATATGACTTCCCCAAGGTCATTTTCCAAGTGCATTAGAGTTAGGATTTAAGGCCCTGATCTAGCCTCTGCCCTCATCACCTTATAGATTCATTAGGATATTTCTGCACTGCAGAATCATGTATTCTTTTTTTTTTTTTTTTTTTTTTTTTTTAAATATAATGGGTTAAATCCCAGCCAGAGTGGAGGAGCTGCGGTTTTTTTTTTTTTTTTAAGAGAGTGAGAGGAGAGAGAGAATTTTTAATATTTATTTATTTATTTTTTTAGTTCTCGGCGGACACAACATCTTTGTTGGTATGTGGTGCTGAGGATCGAACCCGGGCCGCACTCATGCCAGGCGAGCGCGCTACTGCTTGAGCCACATCCCCAGCCCCCAGAATCATGTATTCTTATTTTGAACTTTTTTAGTTAAAACAGTGGAATCTAAATGTGGATGGCAAAAGTACACATTTTAGTAGGTATTTTGCTGGCACTAATTTTGACATTAGGCTATGAGATGGCAAACTTGAGGTGAAGTAGAAGAAATGATCTACAGGAACAGAACAGATTTGTTTGATTTTTAAGTCTGAATGGTTTGAGGATCAAGCAAACAAACAAATAAATAAAACAAAACAAAACAAAAAAAACCAACTTTGACAAATGTATCATCCAAGTCGTAGAGTGAGAATCTGCCAGTACACAACTGGGTTAAATGTTTATTCAGCGTCTGTGTGCCAGACAGAGTCCTTGGTGGTAGAATACAAGAATGTTAGACTTGCCTCAAGTTGCTCAACATCTGCACTCTCATTCTAGCATACGATTCTAGTACATGAGTATTTGTTTTTATTTGAGTGTATGATCCAAGTGGCTGTACTAGGCTGCATACAGTACAGTGGTCAAGTCACTGTTGCATGGCTAGCAAGAATGAAATATTAAAACAATGACAGGAATCTCCCTGGGGGAAGGGATCAAGTGAGCTTCATGTAGCATGACTTTTGAGCTGGAACTTAACATAGGACAAGCATTTCATTCTGGAGGTAATGAGAGAGGAGAAAGCAGCTTGAGTAAAGGTGTGAAGGTCTGAAAGTATGCGGCTTATTTAGGAAACAGTGAACATCTGTGTGATGAGCCATAAAGTGAATAAGGCTGGGAAGGACAGATTGGGGCCAGATTATAAAGGGTCTTCTGTGTCTTGCTAAGGAATTTGGACTCTGTATTTCAGATAGTATGGAACTGTCAAAGTGTTTGTTAACTTTTTACTTGTATACACTCAGACATACACAGAAGTAGACAATATGATGAACTTCCATGTACCCAACATCCAGCTTCAATAATTACTTATGACCGACCTTGTCTGTAATTTTTACTCTTCCTCATCATATTTTTAAAGTAATTACCCATACTATATGATTTCATCCATAAATATTTAACTGTGTGTCTCTTTAAAAAAAGTATAAAATATCTTGTTGATATTTAAATTTCCATTGGCTTAACTGTCATACTTTTGAAACTGTGATAGTTCACACATTAAAATTGACATTTTTCTTGAGTCTTTTAATCTGTATGTTTTTTATTCCACTCTCTGTTTTTCTCATGTAATTTATTTGTAGAAGACAATGGATGGTTTGTCTTTTAAAGAGTTTTCTGTTGGCTGGATTTTGCTGTGTGTCTCTGTACTGTATTATTTAACATGGTCTCTTTTCTCTGTATTTTCTGTATTGAATCTTGAGTCTTGATCAATACAGGTTCATATTTTGTGGGAATGACAAAGTCAGGGAGAGTTCCTGGTGTGTTCTTCTGTCAGGAGGCACTTATGCCTCCATTATCCATTAATTCACTACTAAGGATTATTAAAAAATGCTATTATAATTATTCTACTTTTTCATTATTAACTCCATAGAAATCAGACTTTTCTACATATATTGCTTGGCCACTTAGTGATATAGTTTGATTAGAGAAAAGGATAAATGCTTGATTCTGTCTCTTCATTCACCAGTTTTTAAAACATATTGACTCACTAGCATCTTCTGATGGTAACTATTTTTTTTTAAGCTCTATTATGATCTCATGGCTTTGAGTACATTTGCTGTATTTTAACTTGCTGTAGTTATTATTCTTATTAATGCTTAGATTATCCCATTTTTGGCACAAATTAGCTCCTGAGTGGCTTTGACATACTCCTGGTAGTCTGGTAGCTTCCTTGCTTTCTGGTGTGATGAGTTGTTCCTTGCTCATCTTATACATTTTCTGTCCAAGATCTGCAATCAGCTATTTCTCCCAGAAGTTTAGTTCTTTTCAATGGGAAATGAGATTTCAGAGTCATAATCTGGATACTAGAGGTGCTCATTGTTCTTAGTGTTACCGCTGTTTACCGGTGAGGAGTCCTTGCATCCCCAGTGCTGAAGTATAACACCAGAGAAGCACTCCCAGGCAAGTGGAGAGCGGAAAGTGGAAGGCTTTATTAAAGGACAGCAGAAAAGACTTCCTCCCAGAGGAAGAAGGGGAAAGGTGGGATCTGTGGAAGGGGGAGGTCTTTCTTTTTTTATATTTAATGTCCCCCCACATTTCTGTCCTTTGTTTCCCTCTATCCTGCAAGAATGTAGGTGGGAAGGCCAAAAGGTGGGAGATGGGGGACTGGAGCAGAGTAGTCTGGGCCAGAAGGGCCTGGGGTGGTTTGATTAGCACCCCCCCCCCCACCCTTTGCTGGGAGCTACTTCATTAAGAGTTCCTTAGGATGGATTGGGGCCTGGGGACATTAACATTTCAATTTCCCCTGGTGTTGTTCTGGTTTTCTGGACTCCATTTTCTTTATCTTACTCGATATTAGATCTGATTTACTTAACGACACTAACTACAGCATAGTTAACATAGGACAAGCATTTCATTCTGGAGGTAATGAGAGAGGAGAAAGCAGCTTGAGTAAAGGTGTGAAGGTCTGAAATCTTTAAATGTGGCTTCACTAGGTTGGTCATTGTTTCTAGACCTCTTCAGTGGAGAGATCTAACGCTTAGATCTTGGAGAGCATTTTGAACCTTTCATTTTTTTATATATGTTTGTGTATCTACTTGCTCCCACACCAAGAATCTCAGTTCTCAGTGGCACTGAAAAAAATGTTAGAGTTAGTATATTACATAATTAGCATTTGCTTTATCCCAACAAAGGTGTCTATGCTGAAGAATGACACGAACAGCTCTATTTTATAGAAGGGTAACTAATTTTGTGCTCAGGCAAAGGAAGATGGTATGGAATAGGTTAGTTGATGGAAGAGGGAGCAATGTAGAGGCTATAGCTGTAGTTCTGAAAGAGAAGAGGTCCTGAGCCAGGGTGGTGGCAGGATTGGAGAAGAGAGAAAGCATTTGAGAAATTTCATGAGAAACATCTGTAAGACTTGGTGGCTCTGGTAGGATAATGTTTGGGAAGTTGAAGATAGGGGACCATTCAAGAATAATTCCATGTAGTGGTTTGGAGGGGCAGAAGGTGCTGCAAGATGGGTGAGGTGGATGAGCATTTGGAGTTGGGGAGATCAAGGAATAGTGAACTTACGGCCTTCGTTATCAAGTCTCTCAGTATATTAGTTTGACTGAGACTTTACCCTTGGCTACCTTTTTTGATATTTTCCAGTACCTAACAAGATTCTCTGATTTATTTAGACTTCTGTTATTTCTCATCTCTGTACTTCTGCATAGGTGATACATGCCTTTGCCATTGTTGGGAATGTATGTCCTCTGCTTGTTGCAGTCTTGTTTGAGATTAACCTGAAGCCACATGAAATCCTCTACCTCTATTCCCTGTGTTATAGTTATGTATGGTTTTATGTTGACCTTTAATTGTCTTGTTTATTTGTCTTGTGGATTCAACAAAGCTGGGCAACTTCACAGGTTCAGTCAGGAACTCATTATGCCTTTTTCAATCTTACTTGGGTCTGAGCTGATTTACAGTAGAGAGTCAACATTTATTGGCCAGTCAGGGCAAAAGATCTTGGGTTAATACATTTTTATTATTTGGCTCAAATGAGTTATTGGTTCTTTTTTTAAAAAAATATTTTTAGTAGTAGATGGACATAACTTTATTTATTTTTTTATGTGTTTCTGAGGATCGAACCCAGTACCTCCCACATGCTAGGCAAATGCGCTTACCACTGAGCCACAACCCCAACCCTTATTGATTCTTTTTAGTTTTACATGACAATTTTGATAAAATTATATAAGCATGGATTATATCTTATTTTAATTAGGACCTATTCCTGTGGATGTACATGATGGTCGGATTCACTTACGTATTTTCGTAATGTTTATTCTACTGAACTTCTTTTCTTCTCCTACTTGCCTTTATTATGGTTTAGCTTCCATATATCAGTGAAAACATTCAACCTTTGGTTTTTTAGGATTGGCTTATTTCACTTAGCATTACAGTCTCCAGATCCATCCATTTATTGGCAAATGTCATAAAGTCATTCTTCTTTATGGCTGAGTAATATTCCATTGTGTATATGCACCACAGTTTCTTGATTGACTCATTCATCTGTTGAAGGGCACCTAGGTTGGCTCCATAGCTTACTATTGTAAATTGTGCTGCTATAAACAATGATGTGGGAGGACTGCTCACCTTATCCCACCACACTGGGGCCTAGAGATCTGGAGGAGAGGCCTGACTGTACCACATCCAGAGATCCGGAGAGCAGCCCACCCTGCGCCCTGTGGAGAGCCAACCTGCGCTGGCGTTCCTTATTCACCAAAGCATGGCTCCACAGCCCAATGTCAGGGTACATATAGGCTTGAGACTGCCACCACCACAAAACTGGAATATCGATACTTCTATCAAGGGACAGCAATGACGACCTGATAAAACGTCCCTGTGGGCCTGGCTGCACCAGAGGATCTCTAGTAGATGTGGTAACAAGGAGTCTTGCATGGAGTTGCCTATCTCTTGTTTTTCATACTAACAGCCAACTTCTTTTTTTTTATATATTTATTTTTTAGTTGTAACTGGACACAATATCTTTATTTTTATTTATTTTTATGTGGTGCTGAGGATCAAACCCAGGGCCCCGTACATGCTAGATGAGCGCTCTACTGCTGAGCCACAATCCCAGCCCCAACAGCCAACTTCTTAGGATTACCTTCTCACTAGTCATATAATTTAATACTTCCATATTCTCACATCCAACTCCCGAAACCCCCTTCCACCATTAGAAACTGTAAACCATTAAGCAAACCTATTGACTATATGGTAGAAGATAACTGAACTCATCATTTCTAATTATAGTGACAAAACTGTAAATGTAAAAATAGAAGCTAACTCATATATGGCTGCATGTTGGGTACATTGAGTGTTGTAATATTGATCTCTCTCTTAAAAATGAGGTAATCTATAGGGACTCTATAAGATAATAGGGCAGAAGCTGTAATACCATGTAATACACTGCAAGAGAAGAAGACACATAGACATTATAAAAAAAAACAAGGGAGGAAAGTGCCCTTAACAAACCAAGACACTACAACAATAGGATCCATCGATAGCGCAGATGGTGAAATGTCAGAGAAGGAGTTCAGAATATACATAACTGAAGTGATTTGGGAATTAACAACAACCTAAGTGAGCAAATACAGGCAAAAATCAATCACTCCAACAAAGAGAAGAGAACAAATACAGGTGACCATTGATCACACCAACAAAGAGATAAGAGAACAAATGCAGGTTGCAAAAGATTACTTCAAGAAAGAGAGATACTAAAAAACAAGTAAGCAAACAAACAAAACCAAACAGAAATCCTTGAAATGAAAGAAACAATAAGCCAATTTTAAAAACTCAACAGATAGTATCACCAATAGACTAGATCACTTGGATAACAGGACCTCAGACAATAAAGACAAAAATGCACAATCTTGAAAATAAAGTTGACCTCACAGTGAAGATGGTAAGAAACCATGAACAGAATATCCAAGAATTATGGGACACCATCAAAGGACCAAATTTAAGATTTATTGGGTTGAGGAAGGTTCAGAGATTGAAATCAAAGGAATGCACAATCTTTTCAATGAAATAATATCAGAAAATTTCCCAAGCATGAAGGAAGAACTGGAAAATCAAATGCAAGAGGCCTATGGGACACCAAATGTACAAAGTTACAGCAGATCTACACCAAGACACTTTATAATGAAAATGTCTAGCATACAGAATAAGGATAGAATTGTAAAGGCTGCAAGAGAGAAAAATCAGATTACCTATAAGGGAAGACCAGTTCGGATCTCAGCAGATTTTTCAACCCAGACTCTCAAAGCCAGGAGATCATGGAACAACATAACATATACCAAGCTCCAAAAGATAATGGATGCCAACCAAGAATCTTATATCCAGGGAAATTAAGCTTCAAAATTGACGATGAAATGAAAACCTTCCATGATAAACAAAAGCTAAAAGAATTTACAGCAAGAAAGCCTGCACTACAGAACATTCTTGGCAAAATGTTCCACAAGGAGGAAGTGAAAAACAATGAAAATCTCCAAAGGGAAGAACTACAATAAAGGAAAAGCCAACCAAAGGAGAAACCAAGTCAAGCTAAATACCAAAAATAAACAAAAATGACTGGTAATGCAATTCATGTCTCTTTCAACCTGTTTTGATAAATTTTTACACATAAAAATTTTAACTACAATATCTAATTTTTCAGGTTTTTGTTTATTTCGTATTTTTTAAATTTTCCATTTCTTTTCACAAAATTACACAAATATTTTCTTTAAAAGTTTTAGCATTTTATATGTTATATTTTAATATATAATTAATCTGGTGTGTGTATATATACATTGCCTGTGATATGAGATGAAGTATATTTTACTTTCTTATAATTAAAAAAAAATTATTCAAGATTCAAGAATGAAAAAGACCAGTCAGGGTAAAAATTGTTTAATAAGGTAATTATAAAGGTAAGGGCAAGATTGAGGGAAACCAACAAATTTTATGAAGCACCTTTTCTTCCATAGACTTGGAGCAGGAGGAGGTGGAAGAAGAGAGAGCCATTATGAAAACCTCCTAGGAGAAGGCGACCTAACTGAAGTTATTCCCTCCAAAAGCATGAAGAAACCAATTCACAGTCTAATAGGGTCTGATAGGGATGAATAAAGCACCTCGCTCTATTCTTGTATATTCTAAGTTCATCTCTTTGGTGTTCCTTTCTGATGGAACTCAACAAGAAACCACATAACAAGGGGACTTATCATGCAGCCTATAGCATATGTCTCACCAAAAGGTGAAAGATGGAGAAAGGAGCCATTGGTTACATGAGGCTACTGCGTTGAAATGTGTCTAGTCTGAATTGAGGTGTTGTATGTGTTAAATAGACATTAGATTCCAAAGAATTACTAGGACAAACAAAATGAACATGAAATATCTTATTAACAATTATTTTCTTTGCAAATTATGTGTTCGTAATCCATTGGATTAAATGAAAATGTATAAAATTAATTTCTTAAATAATTTTCTTTTAAAGAAGAACAAAGTAACATTCTGTATCTTGACTGTAGTATTATATATACATATATATGTTATCATTTTTTATATTTGTGTTGTCAAAATTCATATAACTATAAAATTAAATAAGGAAAATTGTACCATGTATAAATTATAGCTCAACAAACATGACTTTAAAAAGAAAAAAAATTAATGCTGACATTATTTTGACCATATATTCAGTATGTTGGAAAAATATCTTCTTTATTCCATAAATAAATAAAAGACTATGACACTATTATTTTCAGGACAATCTCCTCAGAACACTAACATCAAATACTCAAATGTAATTTTTCTTTTTTTAAAAATATTTATTCTCCAGTTTTCCACAACATCTTTATGTGGTGCTGAGGATCAAACCCAGCACCTCGCTCATGCCAGGCAAGAGCGTTACCGCTTGAGCCACATCCCCAGCCCTCAAATGTAATTTTTCTGATGATATTTCATTTGTGTCTTTTTTAAAGCAGATGTTGAAGTAACAAGCTGATTTGACTGATATTTGGAAACAGGATTTTTTTTTCCACTTATAAACTTCTAACAATCACTTAGCCATGAGTTAAGATTTCTCCATATGCTTGATTAAAATGTTAAATTTCATTTAAAAATAAAAATCATGCATATAAATTAAGTTTATTTCAAATACTCCCTCAATTATTCCAAATTTCAGGGGGTTAATCATTGTATTTTGAAAATAATTAGGATGTTACATCTTCATAGAACATTTTAATTTTTTTATATTGAATCATGAGTATTTGTCATGACAAATGTTTAAGTAATTCAAAAATTATAAGGCAATGAACAAATTTATAATAAATCTTAGCTGTTTGACAGGAAAAAAAATAACAATGATATGGCTGCATCACTATAGAATGCTGATTTTAAAGCCGAGGAGTTACATAACTGGGTCAAATGGTGTTTCTATTCCAAGTCTTCTGAGGAATCTCCATAATGCTTTCCAAAGTGGTTTCACCAGTTTGCACTCGCACCAACAATGTATGAGCATACCCTTTCCCTCACATCCTAGCCAATGTTTATTGTTGCTTGTATTCTTGATAGTTGCCATTCTGATTGGAATGAGATGAAATTTCAGTGTAATTTTAATTTGTGTTTCTTTAATTGCTAGAGATACTGAACATTTTTTCATATATTTGTGAGGCAAGTGCTCTACTAACTGAGCTATATCCCCAGCCCTTCATATATTTGTTGACCATTCGTATTTCTTCTTTTGAGAAGGGTCTGTTCATTTCCTTTGTCTATTTATCGACTGGGTTATTTATTTTTTTTAGTTTTAAATTTCTTGGATTCCTAGAAATTAATGCCCTATCTGAGGGGCAGGTGGAAAAGATTTTCTCCCAACTGTAGGCTCTCTTTTCATGCTCTGGATTGTTTCCATTGCTGTGAAGAATCTTTTTAGTTCGATGTCATCCCATTTAGTGATTTTTGATTTTATTTCTTGTGCTTTAGGAGTCTTGTTAAGGAAGTCAGTTTCTGAGTCAATATGTTAGAGCATTGGGCCTGCCTTCTTTCTAGTGGTGCAGGGTTTTGGTCATTCCTAAGTCTTTGATGCATTTAGAGTTGGTTTTTGTGCAGAGTGAGAGATAGGGGTTCACTTCATTCTGTTAAATATGGATTTCCCTTTTTTCCACCACCATTTGTTGAAGAGGCTATCTTTTTTCCAGTGTATGTTTTTGGCTCCTTTGTCTAGTATAAGTTAACTGTATTTTGGGTTTGTCTCTGTATCTTCTCTTCTGTTCCATTGGTCCTCTTGCCTGTTTTTGTTATTCCAACTCTTTAGTATAATTTGAGGTGTGGTATTGTGATGTTTCCTGCTTCATTTTTCTTACAAAGGATTTCTTGGCTCTTTGGGGTTTCCTATTTTTCCAAATGAATTTCAAAACAGCTTATTCTATTTCTATGAAGAATATCATTGGAATTTTGATGGGAATTGCATTGAATCTATATAGCACTTTTGGTAGTATGGCCATTTTGACAATATTAATTCTGCCTATCCAAGAACATGGAAGATCTTTTCATCTTGTAAGGTCTCCTTCAATTCCTTTCTTTAGTGTTGTGTAGTTTTTTGTTAGGTTGATTCCTAAGTTTGATTGTTTTTTCGAGGCTATTATGAATGGGATGTTTTTCCTAATTTCTCTTTCAGCTAATTCATTGGAATATCGTGTTTTTTTTTTTTTTTTCTTTTGGGTGGGTCAGGTACCGCGCATTGAACTCAGGGCTCCTTAACCACTGAGCCATTCCCAGATCTTTTTTTTTTTTTTTTTTTTTCCCTTTAAGAGACAGGGTCTCACTGAGTTGTTAGGACCTTGCTAAATTGCTGAGGCTGGGATTACAGGCGTGCACCACTGTGCTTGGCTCATATAGGAATGCAATTGATTTATGGGTGTCAATTTTATATTCTACTACTTTGTTGAATATTTATGAGTTTTAGAAGTTTACTGGTGGAGTGTTTTGGGTCTTCTAAATAGGGTACCATGTTTTCAGCAAACAGAGATAGATTGAGTTTTCCTTTTCCTCTTTGTATCCCTTTAATTTCTTTCTTTTGCCTAACTGCTCTGGTTAGGGTTTCAGGAACTATGTTGAATAGAGGTGGTGAAAGTGGGCATTCCTGTCTTGTTTCTGAGTTTAGAGGGAATGTTTTCAGTTTTTTTGTCCATTTAGAATGATGTGGCATTGGCTTTGTTGTATATAGCTTTTATGGATTTTGAGGAATATTCCTTCTATCCCTGTTTTTTTCTAGTGTTCTAAACATGAATGGCTGTTGTATTTTCTCAAATTTTTTTCTGCATCTATTGAGATAATCATATGGTTCTTTATGTGATGTATATCCATTCTAATTATGTTACATTTATATTATTATTTATAAATTTATTTATATTTATAAATATAAATTTATATATTTATAAATTTATTTATTTATTTAATTATGTTACATTTATATTATTATTTATATTCCATTCTAATTATGTTACATTTCATTGAGTTTGGCTCTGATTTTAATTATTTCCTGTCATCTATTGATTTTGTTGTTGATTTCTTCTTCTTTTTCTAGGCTCTTGAAATGTAATGTTAGATTATTTATTTGGCATCTTTCTATTCTTTTATGAATGAGTTTAATGCTGTGAACTTTCCTTTTAGAACTGCCTTCATAGCGTTCACTATCCTCATTCACTTTTAATTTCACTCCTAATTTATGTATTCATTCATCACTCAATTGTGAATTATTTAGTCTCTAGGTATTAGTTTCTACTTTTTGACTAATTGTTGCTTTCTAATTTCAATTTCTAATGTATTACGATCTTACAGAATGCAGGGCATTTTCTCTCTCTCTCTCTCTCTCTTTTTTCTTTTTTTGCACTTTGCTTTGTGGCCTAAAATATGGTCTAGTTTAGAAAATGTTCCATATATATTGCTCAGAGAAGTTGTATTCAGTCATTGATAAATGAAATATTGTATGTATATCCATTAGATCTAGACTGTGCTTCTTTTTAGTTTTGTATCTTCTTTATTTAGTTCTTGTTTGGATTATTTATCTAGTGTTGAGAAAGGAGGGTTAAAGTTATCCAGTATTATTGTGTTGTGATCTATTTGATTCTTTATTGTTTGTAGATGCTCCATTATTTGTTTCATAAATAAATATTACTGTTGTATGATTCCCTTAAGCACTGTGAATGACCTTCTTGGTCCCTTCTTATTAATTTTGGCTTGAAGTTCATTTTATCTAATATAAGGATGGAAAACCCTTGCTTGTTTACAAGATCCATGTGAGTGGTATGTTTTTTCTCATTCTTTCACTTTCAGTCTGTGGATGTCTTTGCCTTCGAGGTGAGTCTCATGGAGAAAGCACATTGTTGATTCTTGTTTTTTTAATTCAGTCTGCAGGCTGAATTTAGACCATTACATTCAATGTTATTATTTAGAGATACTTTTCATTTTCTATCATTTTGATTTATTACTAGTTTTTTGGTTGAATTAGATTCTTCTTTGATTGACTGTGCTTCTAGTGTAGCTTCACCCTTTGCTGGTTTTAATTTTTATTCTCCATTTCTTCTTCATGAATATTTTATTTATTTATTTTTAAATACTTATTTTAGTTGTTGCTAGATATTTATTTATTTATTTATTTGTGGTGCTGAGAATCGAATCCAGAGCCTCACACATGCTGGGCAAGCACTCTATCATTGAGCCACAACCCAACCCAGTGAAATATTTTATTAAGTGTGTTTCATAGTGCTGGCTATCTAGTTGCAAATTCTTTTAACTTTTGTTTTTCATGGAAGTTTTTACTTCACCTTAAAATCTGAAGCTTAATTTTACTGATTATAGTATTCTTGCTTGGCATCATTTTCTTTCAGACTTTGGTATAAATTATTCCATGACCACCTAGCTTTTAAGTTCTGGGTTGAAATTGCTTGGAAATGGAAGGAGACCCTTAGGGTTATACAAAATTACATACAAGAGGAAGTGAGGGGAAAGGGAAAAATAATACAAGGGGGAGAAATGAATTACAGTAGAGGGGGTAAAGAAAGAAGAGGGGAGGGGAGGGGAGGGGAGGGGGGATAGTAGAGGATAGGAAAGGCAGCTGAATACAACAGACATGAGTATGTCAATATGTAAATCAGTGGAAGTGTAACTGATATGACTCTGCAATCTGTATACGGGGTAAAAATGGGAGTTCATAACCCACTTGAATCAAAGTGTGAAATATGATATATCAAGAACTATGTAATGTTTTGAACAACCAATAAAAAAAAAAAAGTTCTGGGTTGAAAAAATCAATTGAGAGCTGGATTGGTTTCCCTCTAAATTTGATCAGTCATTTTCTTTAGCTGCTTTAAAAATTCTATCCTTATTCTGTGTTAGGCATTTTCATAATAGTATGTCTTGGAATGACTGTTGTATATTTGGAGTCCTGTACGCCTCCTGTATTAGGTTTTCCACTTCATTCTTAAGGTTTGGGGAATTTTCTGATATTATTTCATTGAAAAGATTGTGTGTTCCTTTAGTTTGTATTTCAGAGCCTTCATCTATCCTAATGAATCTCAAATTTGGTCTTTTATATTATCCCATATTTCTTGAAAATTGTGTTCATGGTATTTTAATATCTTTTCTCTACATTCAACTTTATTTTTAAGATTACTTGTTTTGTCTTCATTGCTGGAAACTCTTTTTTTTTCCAAACGCTCTAGTCTATTGGTGATGCTTTTCATTGACTTTTTAACTTGGTTTATTGATTCCTTCATTTTGAGGATTTCCTATAGATTCTACTTCAGAATCTCTATCTCCTGTTCTTTCACTTATTTTTTCTCTCTGATTTCACTCCTTACATCATCTTTTACCTCATAAATCAGTTTAACTATAAACTTTCTAAATCCCATCTCTGACATTTCCTCCGATGTGTTATCAGTGGATCTGTTGTTGAGGTATTCTGTGTTGTTTGTGATGATCTGTTCCCTTGCTTTTTCATATTGTTTGTATGTCTACCTATCTATCCAGATGGATCTGAAGCAGTGGAATTTTTACCCTACATGCTTATAGTATCTTTGTAGGTTTCTCATGCCTCTCAGATTAGGGATGAATCCAATAATAGCAACAACCTGTGCAAGTAATATATAGCAGTAGCCTAGGTACTTTGTTCCTATTTTGTTGTCTACAATATTAATTGGCACAATAAGCAGTGCCAAATAGTAGGGTCAGCAACTTCCATCAGTAAAAACAGTAAATAATCATAGATTATGTCTGGTATAAAACCAAATAGTAGGTGTTGTATTTGATTTCTGCCATATTAATTATTGCTATAGCATTGGCAGTAGTGGGGATTGGCAGTATATAAACCAATTAGTGTTAAGAGGTGTTAAGGATAGAGTTGATCAAGAGGAAAGAAGAGAAAAGAGGGTAGAAAAGTGTTTGCAATTTTGAGGGGTGAATAGGGCGGGTGTAATGGTGATGTAGAATGTGTTGGTTATGAGAGAGGAGAAAAAATAGAAGTAAAAACTTAAAGGAAGAGTGAAAGAAAAGTAGCCTCACACAAACCAGATCTTTGTGATGTTTTTTGTAAAAGTGGTCTCTATTAGTGATTACTTCTAGAATGTTTCCATTTGTGATCCTTAAATCGTTTTCAACAAAATGGAGCTAGCTAAAGTAGTAAAGAAGATGTATAAACTCTGCAGAAAGGTTCTAAGTTTCTCTTGTCTTGCAGGCTGCTTTCATCTCACAGTGTGTTACCCCAGTCTTCCATCCACATAAGTGCTTCACTTGACATTTCTCGAAAATGGGAGAAGAAGAATAAAATAGTTTATCCTCCACAACTGCCTGGAGAACCTCGGAGACCAGCAGTAAGTTTGTGGGTAGAACTAATCTCTTAAATTTTGATAAAATTATTCCATGACAAGATTTATTCTTCCATGACAAGAAAAGAAAAAATTATACAACAATTTGCAAGATCTTTAATATATCAGATTTCTCTCTGTAATTTACAAAGGTCATCACTGCTTTACTTGTTTGTTTGCCTTTAATAAACCTCTTGATAGGCCCTTAGCTCTAAAACTAAGCAGAAAGTTTAAGACACACTGATTTTGATTCCAGGAGGTTTGCTGATGAATTCTTGATGGAGCATGATGAATTGGCAAGAATGACTTAAACCAGCTGGGCACGGTGGCTCATGCCTTTAATCCCAGCACCTTGGAGGCTGAGGCAGGATGATCATGAGTTCATAGCGAGCCTCAGCAAAAGCGAGGCACTAAGCAACTCAGGGAAACCCTGTCTCTAAAAAACAATACAAAATAGGGCTGGGGTGTTGAGAGCCACAGCCAAAGGGGCCCCAGCAAACTTCCAGCTGCCAGCAACCAGCTGCCAGCTGATGATTGGCTCACAGCGCCCCAGCAACATCTAGCTGATTGGCTCCTCTGCTGTGATGTTCATTGGGCTGTTTCCCCACCCTTCAGACTGCCAGCTGATGATTGGTTCACAGCGGCCCAGCAACATCTAGCTGATTGGCTCCTCTGCGGTGATGTTCATTGGGCTGTTTCCCTGCCCTTCAGACTGCCAGCTGATGATTGGCTCACAGAGGCCCCAGCAACATCTAGCTGATTGGCTCCTCCACGGAGCTGCTGATTGGGGGACTTCTTTGGCTTCGCCCACGCTACCCAGCAAATCAGCCTCAAGAACAGGAGGATTGTGGGAGGTGGTGAGGGTTGTGTGGGGGTGAGAGGCTTGTGGGAAGCCGGTGGTGGCAGTTGGGCTCTGAGGGGTTTTTCCTGAGGAGCGGTTTTGTTTGGCGTTTGTAGTTCTAAAAATAAAGTTAGTTTCTTTTGACAAGTGGCTCCTGAATTGTGCCCAGCCAGACTGCGGCACTGGGGATGTGGCTCAGTGGTTGAGTGCCCCTGAGTTCAATCCCTAGTACAAAAAAAAAAAAAAAAAGACTTAAACCAATGGCCAATATTTAAATATATATGGCTTTCTAATGTTATATATTTGACTAGACATGCTTTTTTTTTTCTTTTTGTAGTACACAAACCTTTGAACTTAATGTTGAATTAATCATTGGATTCCTACCAGAGATTTATCCTATTTTTAGCTGTTCAGAATAATTTTACCCTCTCCAAACTGCTAGAGATTATTCTAGTTTGAGATAAAACACTAACTTAACATCTTAATGTGTATTTATTGTGGCGTACATACACAGCTGCTAAAAAGTCTAAGCATAAACAAGATGAGAACATTTAAATCCTTAAGACAATAAGCTGTGATAAGTACTTTAGAAATAGAATTGTTGTATTAATTATAGATTATTCAGTTTAGTAGATATCTGTTATTAAGGAGCTTAGTTTTTATATGGACTTGAAAACATAAAAATTTATTTATTTATTTGTAATGGAGATTGAACCCAGGGATGCCCTACCACTGAGCCTGCATCTCCAGACTTTTCGTTATTTTGTTTTGAGACAGGGTCTCGCTATGTTGTGTAGGCTGGCCTAGAAATGGTGATCCTCCAGCTCCTGAGTTGCTGGAATTACAGGTGTGTGCCAGTGCACTGGACTCTAGACAGCATATGTTTAATAAAGACAGACTGAGTTGCTAAGTGTTGGTCTGCATTAGTACTGCTTTATATACTTTTTTTTTTTTTAATCTGGTAGAGTTACTTTATTGACTTTTAAAAGAGCTCTCTCTTGGTTAAGAAATCAGAAAAAAGATGCTAATAATTTAAACAAATAACTTTTAAACTTTCATATTTTATCATGATAGCAGAATTTGAAGGTTGGATTTGTTACAGAATCTGAGCTATAAAGTATTGACTTCATTTTATAATTAAGCAAAATTTAGACAGTTACATATTTGATAAATATTGTACATAAAATATTATGTAATTAATGTACTTTCTTTACTTCTTACCTGAGTTCTTTGAACTTAGACATTAATTGGAACTATATCATGATAATAGTATCTATCATCAGGTCCAGAGTCTGAGCCGAATTTTGTACTGTGCAGTGCCATTCTTTTTGGTTACTAAAAAATAGTACTTCAGCATAAATCCCAAATGTCAAAATTCAGATAGTTGATATAGTATTTAATCTGCTTAACTGCAGGAAATGAAGAACAATGTCAGGCTAGTCATTTGTTTTGTATTTATATTTCACCACACATGCTTACATGCACCCTGCCCCCACATGTCCTTTATATAAGTGCCAGTGTGAACATATTTGATTTGATTCCATAATCCTTTTGGAGACAAATTATGACTTTAGAAAAATAATGTTTGGTAAATTGATGTTGATGTACCAGTTAAACCTGTGCATCAATTACATTTATTATGACTATAAAATATTAATATCTTTTGTTATTACCTAGCTTACTTACAAGGAATTATTTACTCACCCAGGTATACACACACACACACACACACACACACACACTTACACATATACACACATACATACACTTACTTATTTATTATTTGATACTGAGGATTGAACCCAGGAGTGCTTAATCACTGAGTCACATCCTCAGCCCTTTTTTATATTTTATTAGAGAGAAAGGGTCTCACTGAGTTTCTTTGGGCTTTGCTAAGTTGCTGAGGCTGGGTTTGGACTCACGATCCCCCTGCCTTAGCCTCGTGAGTCACTGAGATTACATGTGTGCACTATAGTGCCTAGCTACAAATTTTATAATACTGTACCATTATGCATAGTGTTCCTTAGACTTGCTCAGGTGCTAGTTGAAAACTATTTTTTTTTTAGAATTTTTAAAATATTTATTTATTTATTTATTTATTAGTTTTCAGCGGACACAACATCTTTGTTTGTATGTGGTGCTGAGGATCGAACCTGGGCCGCACGCATGCCAGGCGAGTGCGCTACCGCTTGAGCCACATCCCCAGCCCGCTAGTTGAAAACTTTACAAATTTTTTCTGTTGAGGATTTGATTCAGAGCCTCTGTGTGCTAGTCAAGAAGTACATCCCAACCTTTTTTATTTTATTTTGAGATAGGGTTTTGCTGAATTATCGGATGGATTTGAGCTTGTGATCCTCCTGCCTCAACTTCCTGAGTAGCTGGGATTACAGACATGTGCCATTGCACCTTGCTGTAAACATTGTAAAAATTAATTCTGTCTTGGTTTAAAAGAGATAATATCTACTACTCTACTTAATTCTGATATTCTGCTTTGGAATACTTAGTTAATAGCTGATAAATAGGGGTAGTAAATAAATTCTGCAGCTGTAAATTAAATGAATGTCACCTATGTAGGCATGTTTTAGGCCACTCTCAATATTTTTAAGAGGACTGTTCCTAATATGGCTAGTACCAATTTTCAAACAAAGTAGATTCTTATTTAGACTTATATGTGGCTTCATTATGGTAAAGAAAATAAGAGAGAAATTAAAAGGGCTTTGTTCATGAGAGTCATACATTACTTGGATTTGAGTTTTCTTTTGCAGAATTTAGAAAAGATCCATGTGAAATAAATTAAAACTATAGTGAGAGTATATCAAAACTGAACAGCCTCTTTAACAGACATGATTTTAATGTATGGATTAATCACTATACTGATAATAAGCCACATGTGAATACCATAAAACTTTTTTGTAAGGACTATGTGGCACTTTTTATTTGAATCATTATATGCATTTAAAAATAAATTGATTTTGGGGTTGGGGGTAAAGTATAGCTCAGTAGTAGGATGTCTAGCATACATGAAGTCCTGGGTTTGATTCTTGGCAAGATACATATACATGCGCACACATACAATAAATAGATAGATAGATAGATAGATTGATTGATTTTTGAAAAAGCTATTGGTTTAGATAGTTCATGGTTTGGACTTCCTTTTACTTAATTTGAATAACTGTTTTGTGCATCTATCCTCACTCAACTATATCTAGTATATATGTATACTATATTTATCTAGTATATAGTGTATATGCAGTGACCTATAACTGTGTCTTCTGACTCCAACTTTGTCACGTTCTCTTTTTGCTATGATAGATGTATATATTGCGACTTTGTCTTGTTATATTTAGAAAGTGTTCTTTAGACTGGGGGTGTAGCTGAGAGATTGAGTGCTTATCTAGCATGTCAAAGGTCTTGAGTTCAATCTCACCAGCACCAAACAAAGGAGGGGGGGAATATTAGTCATTTCACTTTTACAAAGTACATGTAGAGTACATGTTTGCTCTTGCTAGGATTACTATCTTTATGTTTAGATTATTTTTAAACTAATTTTTTTTAATTTTTAATTTTTTTTCATTGAACATGGGCACAATACCTTTGTTTTATTTATTTATTTATTTTATGTGATGCTGACGATCAAACCCGGTGCCTCACATGTGCAAGGCAAGTGCTCTACCACTGAGCCACAACCTCAGCCCCTAAACTAATTATTGATAATTAATTAAAAATATATATATAATTGAAAATAAGATATATTTTAGATTAGTTTTAAAGACACGTGTGTATATTATTATATTATTATTATTATTATATTTTATTTTTGAAAAATTTAAGGACAATAACATAAAATTCAGGTTTAAAATATCCTATCATGGGAATCCATTAATTGAAAAGCTTTTATAGAAAAGATTTTATCAGGTGGATTAATTTTTGCAGATTAGTATTATCAGTCGTGACACTTCTCTTGCATGCCACCCCTAGGATACTTTATTGCTGAAAATGTCATTAGGCTATTGGTATAGTTTTCAACTTGTCAGCTTCTATTGCAACTGAAATGAAATTTGCTATATATTTGTTTCAGTCAGCTTTTTCTGCTGGCTGTGACTAAAAGACCTGACAAGAACAATTTTAGAGGAGGAAAAGTTTATTTCAGGGCTCAGATTTTAGAGGTCTCAATCCATAGACAGCTGACTCAATTCCTCATGGCTGTGGTGATGCTGAACATGGTGGAAGAGTATGGTGGAGGGAAACAGCTCATATGATGATCAGAAGGAGAGAAAGAGACTTTACTTGCCAGATACAAAATATACCCCAAAGGCATGCCCCCAGTGATCCAGTTCTCCAACCACACCCTACTCACCTTCAGCTACCACTTAATTAATTCCATCAGGGATTAATTCACTGATTGGGTTAAGACTCTCATCACCCAATCATTTCTCCTCTAAACCTTCTTGCATTATCTCACACATGAGCTTTGGGGGACACCTAATATCTAAACCATAACGATATTAAAAGATGACTACTTGAGAAAACTGCTATTTCTAAGGCATTTGAAAATTTCCAGCAGGAGTCAGAATGTTAAAAAATTGTGAGATCTTCTCACTCTTGTATGCCTTAAATCTTTTCTGATATATATATATAAAAGCTAGTAGGGAAAATAGTGGAAAGAAAGTGAATATTAGAGTCAGAAGGGAAACTTCAGAAGGTACACATTCGAGTTACTTCCCTGTTTTTTACTTTGTTTTTCTCTTATAAGTTTTGTGTTCTTAGAGAAGTCATTTGATTTCTCAAATTTTCAATTTACAAAAGGATTATAAAATGTTTCCTTTCCCAAGTCATAGAGTTAGACTAAATGAAATACTGGGAGTGCTTTATGAACTAGAAATTGTTTAACAGAGATTGATTAAAAGAAAAGAAACGAGGTATGTCCACTACTTGAAACAGAAAATTAAAAAAGCTGACCAGCAAAATGTTTCAAGATACTTTCATTCAAACCTTTTACTGTCCTTCTGAACAGAGATGTTGCAAATGTTGGCACATACTAACCATTTTTAGAGTTTCTACTTCTTATTTAGTAATTTTATTTTATTTTATTTTTTTGGGACTGGGGATTGAACCCAAGGGTACTTAACCATTGAGCCTTTTTTATTTTTATTTTGAGACAGAGTTTCCCTGAGTTGCTTAGGGCCTTGCTAAGTTGCTGAGGCTGGCTTTGAATTTGCCATCCTCCTGCCTCAGCCTCTTGAGTTGCTAGGATTACAGGTGTCCACCATCATCCTGGTTTCTTTAATCTTTTAACATAGTGTGATTTAAGAAAAATCCAACTTTGTAGGGAGAAAGAATCTCCAAATTTTTAGAATGTATTATTTCTTAATGGCAGCATTTGTATTGGGCATAGAAAGCAGAAACTTGATCAGCGTATATCACTGTTATTTTGATAAACTTGCTACAGTTTATGTCATTTTGATAAACTTGTTACAGTTTTTTTTTTTTTTTCTTCCCTAAGGAAGTCTACCACTGTCGAAGACAAATAAAATATAGCAAAGACAAGATGTGGTATTTGGCAAAATTGGTAAGCTAAAATAACTATTACTATATAATGCTTAATAACAAAGCCATGAATCCCCCCCATTATTTGAACAATAAATACATACCTGTCCTGATTTTCCCCAACAGTGAGGAATATAGCTGCATAATACATGTTCAGATAATAAGAAGATAATTTAAAAAGTGATTGTTCAGAGAAGTATGATTTTTGCATGTTTTAATCTTTTTTCTGAGAAACTAAATCGCATTGATTTAGTTTTCAAAGGCACCAGGAGCTGGCTGTAACCAGAGCATACAGGAAGCTTACTTGCTTATCTGTAAAAGTTGATTTGATCCGTTTTAATACTGTTGATTTTAAGTTTTTTTTCCCCAAGACATGAAATTTATAAATGAGAGAAAAGCAGCAAATGTAGTTGCAATTTATCCTGCAGATGGAAGAGATGCATTTAATGCTAATTGCAGTTGTTGCCAATTTGTGATCTTTTTGTCATGCCATTCTCTTTTAATGTACTTAAAACTATTACATCCCAGGCCTTACAGTTAAGGTGTTTAAGTTCACTTTTGATTTAAAGATGGGTGGTATCCCTCTTCACACTTGTTTTCTTGTTATGTGGATTTAATTCACTGTTTCTAGAAGTTATTCAGATTATTGTAAGCCTTTCTGCTTTTCACTGAAAAGGGAACATTGATTTTATAAACTAATTTATTTATTCTCTCTGGTCTGTCACCCTTTAATTCTAGATACGAGGAATGTCCATTGACCAAGCTTTGGCTCAGTTGGAATTTAGTGATAAAAAAGGGGCCCAAATAATTAAAGAGGTAAGCTTGTCAGGCTGGGAATGGAGGAGATAAGGACATGCAGCTATCTTTCAGGTGTTAGTAAACTCAGCTCAAGTCCAGAATTTCCTGAATCTTCTCGTGTAAGTATTCACTCTATATAATACAGATTTAGATTTAAACTTAGTTTTATTAATTTTTTCCTCAGGAATGTGGTATGCTTTAAGCATTTTTTTTCTTAAGATGCTTTTATTTGCACCATACATTTATTTATTTTTAGTCTATGAAGTGATTACCTTATTTTTAATGATTTGGTGTGATTTTTTTAGAAGATTCTTTTGGGAGAGGGGACCAATTCCAAGAGAGAGCCTATGATTTTATAACTAGCTGAATAGAAGGAGCAGTGGAATGGAACTGTGGAGAATTGGAATCTCGTCCTTTCTCTTATATTTTTCCTGTGACCTTGGACAAGACATTTATCCTGTCCAGTTTTGTTTTGCCTGTGTACACTAAGTGGAATTGGATCTGGTGGTTTATACGGATCATGCCAACTCCTAGTGTAGCTGATTCACTAGGTACAAATGTGCCAATGGCAGTGGTGCTGACTCATTCTAGGCCCTGATGTTCCTTTTTCAAAAAGCTGAGTCACCATTATCCCTTATATAGGTATTTCAGCATTATTTTTTCTCTCTTCAGTTAATTCGCCTCTAAAGTCAGTTCTTACTTTTCAGGTTGTAGTTGACTAGTTGAGATTGGTGGATTCAGGCCTCCCATGTAGAGCTTGGTCTTGCGTGAACCAGTTCAAAATGCATTCGCCAAGTGTCTGTTGCTCAGCATTGGACCTCATTCTTTAAAGGAGTAAAAGATCTAGTTTCTGTTATTTCTGACAAATTGTCCTATTTTTTAAAAAATGTGAGGAAGTTAACTTATTTGAAAATATCTATGGAGCATCAATTTATAATTTTAGTTTTTTTTTGAAAAATAATTTTAGCTTTTTGATTTTGTGAACTGATGTTGTTTATACTTACTTTGGATCCAAAGTTTAGAATTTTCAATAAGATGTAGCTCTTGAATTTCTTGGACTTTTTGACGAGTTCCTGACTGAAAGGCATCGTGTGCCTTGTCACGAGCACTGCTTACAAGCACTGCCGTGTTCCTTTATGGCTTACACATATCACTTAAAATCCAGCAGGATAGACTGCATTCCTGCAATAGCTATTCTTATCTGAGGAGGGAAAGCTCACTGTATCCCTTATCCTTAGTACTTTCATCATTTGATTTTCTCTTTTTAAAACTGACTATAAAATGGAGGCCTGTGATTAGCAGTCATATTAACAGAGATAACAAGAGATGAGAAATTTAATTCTGTTTTAGTTCAGGATTAGCCATATGAGAATGCCTTTCTTTTCCTTGTTTAAGGTTCTTTTAGAAGCACAAGATATGGCAGTGAGAGACCACAATGTGGAATTCAGATCCAATTTATATATAGGTAAGATTTTTAATAATCTTAGCATTAAAAGTGTCTTTCAGTGCTGATGCCATATTCCCTATCTAACGACAGTATTTGATATCTAACTACTTAGGTTGCTTTGACAGTGAAAATTGCTGCCAGTGGCTTATTCTTCAACCTTAAACATATCGATGCTAATCTGTTATAAGTAATATTAACTACTATTTTATTCTTGTTCTGAATGAGACTAGATCATGAAATCTCTTGCCAATAATTATTAAATAACCCATTTCAAGATGGGTACTAGCATGATCCTTTAATCATACAAAAACTAAGAAAGAACATAGGTGATTAAAAAAAAAACCATTAAATTCTTTGTCGACTGGAAGGCAGTGAGTAATCACATGTGGACTTAAAATATCTTTATATGTACCATGCCAGGTTCCTAAGCCATAAAAGTGTCTATAATTTAACCTTCAAGTTATCAGGATGGAAAATCTCTTGAACTGTCAAAGCCAAGGGAACTTGGAAGGTTCACTTGACCCAGATGTTTGTATCCCTTTGTTATTATGTCCTAAACCATTATCTCTGCTTTTATGTGTTTGTTCCACATCAGATTCGATAAGTGTAGATGGAAATGTTTGGGAAGCGTGATGTGCTATACAAATAAATGTAGGGGATTCTTTGCAGCATACCTTCACATAGCTCTTGTCTTATGAGGAGATCAACAGTTATGACAGAGCCTTGGTAAAATGGACACTAGCTGGACTTATTTTTTTCCTTTCAGTTCAGCAGCAGTTACTCCTAACATCAGCAGTTTTCTGATCAAATATGTTGCTCTTGAGGCAGAATTTTCTTCATCTGTCAAACCTACATATTAAAGAAGGATTATTTTATCTAAAGATATTCTAATTCAGATCCTGGGAACTGTTATTCTTTAGAAATTGGAGGGCTGATACATTACAGGTGGAATTAGTTGTACTTTTAATTTTTCCAGCAATTAGATTAAAAAGAAATAATCTAAAATGTACTATGTCACATAATCTCTGCCCTACTGGAGATATTTTGCTTAAGTTAAAAAATCTCATCTCTGCTTACCCTAGAATTAATGCTAGCAACCACACCTCCTCCTTAAATTCAAATTAGTTATGGTTTTCAATTGAAATGTCTTACTTTAAAGCTGACTTCTTTATAACTAATTTTATTCTGATACATGCACAAATGTAGAGGGAAATCAAATTGGCAACTCAGAAGATGCAGGGCCACAATAGTTCAAAATCATGAGCATTTTCTTCTGGAAGCAGCGTGCATAAATACTAGGAAAGAGCCCAGAATCATTAGATGGGATGAAAAGGATAAGGAGTCAACCCATTTGCTTAAAACCTTGGTGACTGACCTTTCCTGCTCTATGATTCTGAATATCAAATCAAATTTAATTAATTTTATTCAATTTCATAGGGATATGAGATACTTAGCAGTTAGACTTTGTAATGGATTCAGATACAAATGAAATTGGGATTGTCTTTAAATCTTTTTCACAAACTTTCTTTAAATCCTTTTCAATAATTATAGTGAAGAGAGTCTCAATAATTATGGTAAAGAGAGAGAGAGGGAGGGAGGGGAAAAGATAGGCAGGGGAGAGAGGGGTGCGCTGAGGAGCTTAAGTGAAAGAGCAAAGTCCAGTGTTGCCTTTAAGCAAAAATATACTTTACTAGTCCTATACAGATGGGCCTTTAATTCTGCTGAAAATCTCTGCCCCACCTACAGTCTGTTGAGTTTTGTGTATAAATAATTTTTCTTCATTAGGACTAAGAAGTTTGGATTTGTCTTAAAATTTTAAAAAATTATTAAGTCTTTTGATATGCCTACTTCCATAATCAAGAGATGAATACCCTCAGGCAGATGAAATATCTTTTTTCCATGTCATGTAGACATTCTATCACTATTTTTTGCCAAACTTATTAATAAGAATCCTATGAGGTTCTTACATACTCAGACCTTGCCCCAATCCTACTGAACCAGAAACCCTAGGGGGCAGACCTGGGAAACTTTAATAAGCACCCTAGTGATTCTTATAAAATGTGGGAAACCAGTTATTTCATTTTGTTCTTGGAAAGGTATAGTCATTTCATTTCATAGACTTCTCTTAGAATTTTGAAAGACTAATTACTTATTGGCTGCCATTTTGGTTTATTAGTGCTCTTTCAGGGCCCTGAAATAAGTGTACATATTTAAAGGAAAATGCTTTTTTGGTTCTCGTTATAAGGTGATTCCTTCAGATGTCTGTCATTGTTCTAAAGCTGATATCTGGTGTTGCACAACTACAGATTTAGAAAGTTCATTTCCTTTTCAAACTTATAATGATGACTGACGACATTGTGAACAGAACTTAACAAGTGGACTGATGTCACTGTGTAGTGATTCATGGCATCTAAAATGATTCACTTTAGAGAAAGTGATCAGCTGCCTTTGTACATCAGTCTTCTGGGATTAGAGTGATGAAATGGGAGTTGGGAGGGCTTCTAATGTTAAAATGTTTAGATTCACATACAATCAAAACATTGACAATATTTTAAATATATGATACCTATTGGGTATTATCTTAGAAGCATAGGTCATTCCCATTTTTGTGATGTTTTAATGTTTTCTTTCATTTAAAAATTATTTGAATACTTAAACTGTGCATACCACCTACATAATTAGTAATGATAAACCTTATATATCAGTTTAAAACATCTAGCACATGTAATTTTGTTCTTTTACAGTAATATTCTTTCGGAAGGATACATAAGTTCTAAGTTGGAACAAAACCATATATACCATTAGCATTATATGTATTTTGGAAAACTTTGAAACTTGTATCAGAATTTGAGTAAATTTCTAAGGATATATTTATTTATTTATTTATTTTTAATTGATTGTTCAAAACATTACAGAGCTCATGATGTATCATCTTTCATACATTAGACTCAATTGGGTTTTGAACTCCCATTTTTACTCCAAATACAGATTGCAGAATCACATCTGTTACATACTCACATTATTACATAATGGCATATTAGTGACTGTTGTATTCTGCTACCTTTCCTATCCCCTACTATCCCCCCTCCCCTCCCCTCCCATCCCATCTTCCCTCTCTACCTCCTCTGCTGTTGTTCAATTCTCTCCCCTTTTCCCTCCTCCCCCTTGCCCCTCATAACCTCTTATAATTTTGTGTATCATTGAAGGTCTCCTACCATTTCCATATGCTTTCCCTTCTCTCTCCCTTTCTCTCCCCCCATTTGTCTTTGTTTACTGTTAGTCTTTTCCTCATGCTCTTCCTTCCTGTTCTGTTCTTAGTTGCTCTCTTTATATCAAAGAAGACATTTGGTATTTGTTTTTTAGGGCTTGGCTAGCTTCACTTAGCATAATCTGCTCTAATGCCATCCATTTCCCTGCAAATTCTATGATTTTGTCATTTCTTAGTGCTGCATAATACTCCATTGTATATAGATGCCACTTTTTTTTATCCATTCATCTATAGGATATAATTATTTAATAATGATATTAATTAGCAGAGGATGATTTTCACAATAATTTCTGTTCTTTGTGGATTTTTTGGCGGTAGTACAAAAGGAATGTAAGTGGTTGAGGAAGAGATTTCTACATATGAAAAATAAGCATTTATAAAGATAGTGTTTGATTTGGGACCTAAAAGAGTAATACAGAGACATGCTATCAGTATGGGTTAGAGTAGTCATGGATATTTTCCAGGAAAGTTTGGCCTTTGTGGGTAGGTTTTGGGAAACTGGAGTAGGGTCTAGGAGAAGAGCATATTTTTTAAGTGGGGTAACCATTTAAGCAAAGGCACATAGACTAGAAGGAGCAGAAATTGTGTGATATAACTATGAGTGGGACAAAGTGAAGGAGGTGGAGTAGATGTAATTGGAAGAGTAGAGTAGGCTAGGCCCAGGTTTCTAGGGGGCTGAACATGGTAGGTTGTGGCATTTGCTTGAAGCTACATTGAAGAGGAATCACAGGAAGTTTTTGGGCAAGAGATTTATGTTATTAAAGTTAAGTTCACTGAGACTGTTAACTATAAGCAGTGGTTTTGAAATTGTCCTCAGAGGGGCCTTTGGGATAGGGCCCATGATATCTTGGTCATGTTATACCCTTGGAGCCCATTATTGAGCCTGGTACCCAGTGGGTACTCAGTAAATATTTGTCAAGTGGAGTGGCACCATTGTGAGTCTTTCCCCACTTGTTTCAATGAGAACAGATTCACATGACAGTGGTGTCTATCTCTATATTGTGCCATTTTAGTTGCAGTGGTTCCATAACAAAGGCAGTTTGAAACCCCCTAACATAGAGGATTAGTAGAGGAGAGATTAGTCAACTTTTCATTACTGTAAGAAACATCTGAGACCAGTCAGTTTAAAAAGAGGAGAGTTTAATTTTAGCTATAGTTTTGGAGGTTTTAGGCCATGGTCATCAGGCCATGACCCTATTGCTTTTTGGCCACTTGTAAACCTGCAACATCATGGTAGCAGCATGTGGTGAAACCTTTTACCTCAGGGCTGGAGGTAAAGAAAGGATGAGACAGGTTCCTGCAGTACCTTCAAGGGCACGCCCCCAACGACGGGAAAACCTCCCTCTAGGCTTCATCTCCCAAAGTTTCTGTCACCTCCCAAGAGCACCAAACTGGGGACTAATCCTTAAACATGCATGGGCTTTTGGGGGACATTCCAGATCTAAACCATAGCAGTGGCTGTTGTGAGCATTCCTGTTACTGGATAATAAAGAATATTGGCTTTTCAGAAGAATTTGTTTTGACACAAAGAAATGATGGCATTGTGTGGTGAAAGATGGGTAGGTGACCTTTCATGGCTTTGTGATGGAATCATGGCTGGTACTTGGCAGGTATTGTGTTTTTGTTCTTGTGCAGACCCGCTCTGAAGTTTGTGCTTGTGGGGAGATGGAAGGAAAATGGGAGTTTAAACATCTGTAGGGTTGATCATTGTATTTTGATGGATCGTATAGTGTGTGCAGTTGACTAGTTTCAGTGCTTCTTCGATAGAGTTGTGTTCCTTATCTTCAGTGTATTTGGAGATTGGTGCTCTTGTAGGGTGCAGTAGCAGTTTTAGATAGAAGTAGCCATCTTGTTTGTAAAATGCTTTTTAGAAATCTCCTGCTCACTTCTGTTTCACCATTCTTATTTGTAGGTTTCCACCAGGCAGGTTGATCCAGGGAACCTAGTGCTTACTCAAAGTGTGTAAGGCTGTTGTTTGTTTTTAAATACGTTCTAATTAATTACACATGACAGTAGAAAATGCACTTTGACATGTCCTACATAAATGGAGTACAACTTCTTATTCTTCTGGTTGTACATGATGTAGAATCACACCGATCATATAGTTATATATGTACATACAGTAATAATGTCCAATTTATTCTACTGTTCTTCCTACCGCCATACCCCTTCTCCCTTTACTCCCTCTGTCTAATCCAAAGTACCTCTATTCTTCCCTAGTCCCTCACACCCTTATTGTGAGTTAGCATCCACTTATCAGAGAAAACATTTGGCTTTTAGTTTTTTGGGGTTGGCTTTTTTTTTTCGTGTAGAATGATATTCTCCAGCTCCATCCATTTACTGGCAAATGCTGTAATTTCATTCTTTTTTTTTAAGGCTGAGTAATACTCCATTGTGTATACATACCACACTTTATCCATTCATATGTTGAAGGGCACCTTGGTTGGTTCCACAGTTCAGCTATTGTTGAATTGAGGTCCGTCCTATAAACATTGATGAGGCTGTTATCACTGTAGGTATGCTCATTTTATATTCTTTGGGTATAAACTGAGGAGTGGAATAGCTGGGTCAAATGGTGGGTCCATTTCAAGTTTTCTGAGGAATCTCCATATTGCTTTCCAGAGTGGCTGCACTAATTTGCAGTCCTATCAGCAAGGTATGAATGTACCTTTTCCCCCACATCCTTGCCAACACTTATTGTTGCTTGTATTTTTGGAGTGAGATGATGAGTGGAGTGAGATGATGAAGTCTTAGAGTAGTTTTGATTTGAATTTCTCTAATTGCTAGAGATGTGGAACATTTTTTCATATACTTATTGACTGATTGTATTTCTTCTTCTGTAAAGTGCCCATTCAGTTCCTTAGCTCATTTATTGATTGGGTTATTTCTTTTTTTTTTGTCTTTATTTTGTTTATTTATTTTTATGTGGTGCTGAGGATCGAACCCAGGGTCTCACATGTGAGAGGCGAGTGCTCTACCCATGAGCCACAACCCCAGCCCTCTGATTGGGTTATTTAAAAAAATTTTTTGGTCTTAAGTTTTTTGAGTTCTTTATATATCCTGGAGATTAATGCTCTTATCTGAGGTGCATGTGGTAAAGATTTTCTCCCATTCTGTAGGCTCTCTCTTCAGGTTGTTGATTGTTTCCTTTGCTGAGAAGAAGCTTCTTTGTTTGATTCCATCCCATTTATTGAATTTTGATTTTATTTCTCGCACTTTAGGAGTCTTGTTAAGGAAATCAGTTCCTAAGCTGGTATGGTGAAGATTTGGACCTACTTTTTCTACTATTAGGTGCAGGGTCTCTGTTCTCGTGCCTGAGTCTTTGATCTACTTTAAGTTTTGATTGTGCATGGTAAGAGATAGGGGTTTAATTTCATTTTGCTACATGTGGATTTCCAGTTTTCCCATCACCAGTTGTTGAAGAGGCTGTCTTTTCTGCAATGTATATTTTTGGCACCTTTGTCTAGTATGAGATAACTGTGTTTATGTGGGTTTGTTTCTGTGTCTTCCATTCTGTACCATTGGCCAAGTGTCAGTTTTGGTGCCAGTACCATGCCGTTTTTGTCATTATGGCTCTGTAGCGTAGTGTAAAGTCTGGTGTTTTTTTTTTTTTTTTTTTTTTTTTTAAGAGAGAGTGAGAGAAGAGAGGGAGAAAGAGAATTTTAATATTTATTTTTTAGTTTTCGGCGGACACAATATCTTTGTTTGTATGTGGTGCTGAGGATCGAACCCGGGCTGCACGCATGCCAGGCGAGCGCGCTACCACTTGAGCCACATCCCCAGCCCAAGTCTGGTGTTGTTATGCCTCCTGCTTCACTCATCTTGCAAAGGATTTCTTTGGCTCTTTGAGTCTCTTATTTTTCCAAATGAATTTCATGAAGCTGTTTTCTTTCTGAAAATTCTTACTAATGTTTTCAGTTCTGAGTAGATGGAGTTAGTGTAAAGGCGAGTGACACTTCACTGAGACCCTAGGCAGCTTTCTTAATCACTTTCATCCTTAGCTTTCTCTCTGGCAAAGCTTGGAGGAGCTTCTGCTGGAACCCACTCCAGAACAGGGTGTTGTGGTTACAGGGTTGTCCATATTACTTAGATATCGTCCTTGTATTTATAAAGTTAGATTACAGTAAGAATGTAGGAATACCAAGTGTTGAAATGGATGGGTTGATATACATTCTGTAAAATTTACTTTCTTAAAAGGCTTATTAACTCAAAAAGTAACTGACTAAATATATTTAGGAAATAGTAGAAGGTGGCTACTACTAAGAGTGAACAAGTGATCAGTCTCTTACGAACTATTTAAAAGATTTCTTCAGAATTCCGAGGTTAGACTTTGATAGGCCACATGACAGAGGGGAGCTGAGGGTGAGGTGCTATCCACATTCCTAAAACTGGCTGTGAATCAAAATTTCAGATGGGAGTATTTGCTAGGGATTTGATTTCGAAGACCCACTTTAAATATACTAAATTAGAATCCCCAGAGATGGGGGTATCAGTGTCATATTTTAAATGTGTTCCCTAGGTTAGTCTGGTGTAGTCTTAGGGGCAAATTTGGGAACCCCTGGCTCCAGTGGCTTGTCATCACAAGTATAGAAGAATCAATTAGAACTCTTGACCCCAGCCTGTAGGGCCCTGTGTAACCTGTCCCTGTCTTCATCTCGGATTCCTTTCTCTTTTTTGTGCCACACTTACCCTTGCTTAATATAGTTTAGCATGCTGGTCTTTTTTTCTTCCTGAAACAAGCCAAGTACATTCCTTCCAAATGTTCCCTCTGCCTGGAATACTTTCTCCTTAGACATTTGCTGGAATGACTCATTCTCACCTTAGATCAAATGTTTCTTCCTCAGGGATGCCTCTTGACATCCTCAATGTGAAGTTGCCCCCACCATCGCATCAGTCTCTGTCACATCTCTGATTTAATTAATTCATTGTACTTGCCACCAACCAGAATGACTGTGTTTTCCCCCTCCAGAATGTGAGTGGTGTGGAGGTAGGGGCCTTACCTTATCTTGTTTCTTCAGCACCTAGAATAGTGCTTGGCCCTTGGTGCTCAGGAAGTACTTGTGTAGAGATGAGCCTACTTCAGCCAGCCAGTGAGGCTCATGTAATGAATGCTAGGATCTAGGTGAGGAAAGGTCACGGGTTGCTCCACTGATCAAGCTGTGGTCTTGTGGGGAGCAGTCATTTCCTCTAACTCTCTTTCCTCCCTTGTAGCTCAGTCCACCTCAGGGCGAGGCCAGTGCCTGAAACGCATCCGTTACCATGGCAGGGGTCGCTGTGGGATCATGGAGAAGGTTTATTGCCATTATTTTGTGAAGCTGGTGGAAGGACCCCCACCTCCACCTGAGGCACCGAAGACAGCAGTCGCCCATGCCAAGGAGTACATTCAGGAGCTTCGCAACCGGACCATCATTCACACTCTGTGATGGTGAAATTCAGACTCCACAGTGTATATATTTTGTCATTTATTTTTTAAAAATAAAAATTAAAGACAACTGCTTTTTACGATTTGTCGTGGAATTATTGAAACGTGGTATATAACTGCATATTTTATATGAATATTTATAAGGTCTTGCCCATCTCTCTTGAGCCTCTGGGTATGTTTTGTGCATTTGGAAGCTCGAAGGGGAAGTTGGCTTTCAACTTCAGTCGCAGACTGTATTTCATAAGGGTTTCTGAGTGTCTTTTGAAGGGAATATTAGCTTTTCAACCAGTGTCCTGCAGATGGCAGTTTCTGTACAGGGATTGAATAGAATGTTCTAAGAAGCTCGTCCTAATTCACTTGATTTCCCCTTGGGGCCAGAGGAGGGTGTCGTGGGGTAAGTGTGGCTGCATGTTGCTTCTTTACAGTATTTTAGGGCACTTTCAGCAGTTCTGTTTTCCTTTCACCCTCAGTGTAGACTGGTGTGGGAATGATTATATATTCCTTTACTGTTCTAGCAGTAACTTTAAATTAGAGGAGTTAAGTATACTAATCAAAAACTCCATAAACTCTTCAAATTTCAAGCTTGTTTAAATAAAGCCCATTTTCCTCTCCTAGCAACAGTACTTTGGATATCTTGTTCAAGACTGATTTATTTTTCAAGGTGAATTCAATTGCCGAGAGGGGACTTGAACCAACCTCAGCATTGCATTCTAAAATGAAACAGTAGGTGGCACTCACTCATCTCCTTTTTAGCAGAAAATTGATCTTATCAGATTAAAATGTTCAGCACTACCTGGTTTCCTTTGATATGCATGTTTTCATTGACAAGAGTCACTCTTTGTCCATAGCTATGTGGATAATGTATCTCATACTTTTGTAGGCAGAGAAAGGTTCTAAGGTGCTTGCTTGTTAATGCAGACTTGTGGGCCCTACTCCAGTGATTCTGATTCATTAGGTCTTATGGAGGGGCTAGTTCCAAAAATCTATGTTTTAAACAGGCACTTCCAGGCAATTCTGTTTTAGGGGACTACGTTCTGAGAACACTCCTGCAGGAGAACGAAGAATGTAGTTTAGTGCCATTTGGAATCAGTACTAGCCAGTACTTACTGCAATCCCTTTATTGGCCAAGCTCTGTGCTAGTTTTGTAGTAACTCTTCACAACATCCTGCAAACCTAAATATTGTTTTGCCACTTTATAAAGGAAGAAACCAAAGCATACAAATAACTATCAGAGTCACACAGTGTGTGTATTGTGTGTGTGTGTGTGTGTGTGTGTGTGTGTATGTATGTATGTATATATATGTATGTATATGTATGTATGTATATATATAATTTAAGTCAGAGCACCTATATATATATAGGTGCTGTGACTTAAATTAGGTTTCCAAAGAACCTGGCTCTGCATTCCTAACAAAAGCTGGGTTTTTGTTTCTCTCCAGTTAAAGTAAAAGGCTTCAGGGCTCAATGGAAGAAGCCAAAGTTTAGGGTGGACTCCCTCTGGATCCTGAGCCTTACAGTATGGAGTCATGAAAATAACACTGGTGTGTAAAGGCCAGTCTTCATTCTAGTCCTTGGGTGTTCCTTACCTACAAAGAAGACCCTCAGCAAGTCCTTTCCCTGCTGGTCTCCATTTTGCTCATCTATAAAACGAAACTTAGTGTTCTCTGAGGAATTACTTGAAGAATTTGTTAAAAAATGCAAATTCCTGGGTTCTGCTCTGAAACTAAGTGAATCAGAATCTCTGGTGTGGGAGACCAGGAAACACCTGTCCCAGTGATTTGCTTGTTGAAAGACTGGGCCAGAGGATCCCTGTTCTGTTTCAGCATAGGTACTCCATGATTCTCAGCCTTGGAGCTTAGAGTTCCTCAGATTTGACTGAAATAAACCAGATGGTGGTGTGAATGCCATAACTGTAAATTATGTAAATTAAAGTACTGCTTCAGTCAGGCTATGAAAGCTGTTTTGAAAAAGGTAGGGGAAAAATTGAGCTTTTTTTTTTTTTTTTTTTTTTGGTGCTAGGGATTGCATGATAAGCACATGCTCTACCACTGAGCTTCACTCCCAGACCTCTCACCCTGGATTCTAATGAAGAAAATTTGTTTGTGATCTAAGGTTAAAGCTTTAGATTTTGGAACTACTGTGGTGTGTTTTGAAGTATTTATAGCTAACGTAGCATTTACCATGTATGTGGTGCCATTTTAAGCACCTTATGTGTATTGTCTCAGTGGACTTTTCCCATTGTGACTGTGATGTGGTAGAAAACATCTGGTGAGTTTCCATGGCTGAGCATGTACTGACTGACATAAAATAGCGTTGTGGTCCCCAGTCGAAGTTTAACTTTAGTTTTCAGAACTGATGCCCAATATTCTTGATTAATGTCAGTCACTGAATCCTTGTAATTTCCTTTATCAAAAAATTTTGACAGACTTAAACTTTTGTTGCTTGAGTGGGTCACATTCAGAAGCACACAGACCCCACAAGCATACAATTCAACCAGTGATCAGCTGGTGAAGGAAGGTGCCCATGTAACCTCCACTAGGTCAGAAAAGAACATTCATAGCGACTCTGATACCCTTCCTGCCCCCTCTAGGCACTGCCCACTCTCTGCTCCCCAAAGGTAACCATTATTCTAACCTGGTATGTATATTTTTCTGAGTTGTCAGCTTTTTTTTTTCTTCAACTTGGCAAAATTCATTGGAAAATCATCATACCTGTTGTGCTGAGGTATAGCCAGTGAACAGAGTAAAGCTGACCACTGCCAAGTGGAGCTCACACTGTGATGGAAAAGACTGTAAATCAGTCATAGCAAGTGTTTGCTGTGTTGCATACGAATATGAAGGGATCAGAGACAGGGGAGCAGACTTAACTGGTGATCTGGAAAACAGTTTTTTGTTGTTCGTTTGTTACTTGAAGAGATGCAATAAGAGGCAAGGGTCAAAACAGCCAATGTATGAATCAGTGAAGAGTTATATTGACTGGAAAGATTTTGCTGTTCAGAGTATGAACATAAGGCTCATTTCTTTCCTTCACAAGATATAGGATATAGTATGGTATATATACTATTTTTGTAGCTTAGTTGGATTCAGCAAATTTTATAAGGTTTAAATCCCAGAGAAAGTCAGGTGAAATGTACCACAAACATTGCAAGTAAAATGAATGTGTTTATCTGACAGTTAAGATAAATTAGATCTTTTCCATTCATTTTGTTTTAACCCAGGCTGCAAAAACAGTTTAGTTGTTTACAAGGGCCTCAATCACATGTAGTTTTAAGATGAAATGTTTTTGGAGCATGTGAGTATCTAGACAGATTCCTAAGCAGGAGAAGGGACACAGGTGACATGACATTAAGAAAACTGGCACCTCTTAGGCCTCTGTTCCTGGTGTAACTGTCCAGGATCAGATTTCTTTTTGAAAGGTCTATGCTTTATTCTTATATTAAACCAACCTAGTGTGAATTCTCTTAATGTATAATTTAGAGCCAGGTGCAATGGTGCACGCCCATAATCTCAGCTACTGAGGCAGGAGAATTGCAATTTCTAGGCCAGCCTTGGTGATTTAGTGAGAACTTGTCTCAAAAAATGAAAAGAAGTGAGCACTGAGCTTTATAGTTCAGTGTTGGTGTGGGAGGCCCTGGCATCAATCTCCAGTCATGAGGGGGGAAAGTATAATTTTAGGATATGTCTATTACAGTGGTGTAAATAGTTTGAATAAAAGAGGAAATACTGGTAGATGAATTTTACTTGTATACTAATTTTTTTTCTTTTATTGCTTCTTCATTAGAGATTTGAATGAACAAATCATTGTTATTCCACTTTGGAAAGCAAGGGATGGCAACATGGAAAATCTAAAGAAAAATTGTTAAATGAACTGACTGTTATTTAATGTAAATGTGGAGGAATATATTCTGCAATCAATTTGAGAAAATTTCTAAACCTCTTAAAGGTCACCCAAAGGACTTAAAAAGAGCATACTACAGGCACACAGCCAAGTCAGTGTTTATAGCAGCACAATTCACAATAGCTAAACTGTGGAACCACCCTAGATGTCCTTCAGTAGATGAATGGATTAAAAAATGTGGTATATATACACAATGGACTATTACTCAGCAATAAAAGAGAATAAAATCATGGCATTTGTAGGTAAATGGATGGAGTTAGAGAAGATAATGCCAACTTAAGTTAACCAATCCCCACAAAAAACAAATGCCGAGTGTTTTCTCTGATATAAGGAGGCTGATTCATAGTGGGGTAGGAAGAGGGAGCATGGGAGGAATAGAGGAACTCTAGATAGGGCAGAGGGGTAGGAGGGGAAGGGAGGGAGCATGGGGTTATGAATGATGGTGGAATGTGGTGATCATTATTATCCAAAGTACAGGTATGAAGATATACTTTGTATACAACCAGAGAGATGAAAATTTTGCTCTATATGTGTAATAAATATTGTAATGCTTTCCACTGTCATATATAAATAAAAGATCATTTATAAATTCCAGGTGCCCGTGGTGGACCCTACAGTAAGTAGTTGTGATTTTAATGATTTAAGTGTGTCTAGCCATAGTTCTTCACTCCTCCCTATGTCCTTGCTCTTTGCACTGACTTTTCAGCTGCTCTGGAGGAAAGAGTCTTTGAATCTGGGCTGGCTTTGTGACTTCTTTAGCTTTGCATTAGGAGTGACTATTGCCAATTTTAAGTCTTGGCTTAAGAGACTTTGCTTGTTTCCTTTTTCTTTCTTGGATCTCTGTTTCTGCTGTGTAAATATGCCCAGGCTCCCCTGCTAGAGGATGGGAGACCACATGGAAGAGAATCGTGGGCCCCTGGCTGAGAGCCAGCCAGTCCCTCAGTGGCAGAGAAGCCGGCCTATGGGACCAGAATTGACTACAGAAACATGAAAATCCCAGTTGAGGCTAGAACTCTCCTACCCCCCGCCACTGATGATAGACTCATGAACAATAGTAACAGCTTATCGTTTAAGCTGCAGAGATTTGAGGTGGTTTGTTAAACAGTAATTGCTCTGGTAAATATTTCAAAGTTTGTACCCTACAGAAATAGTCTGTCCTTTTCAAATGACTGTAAGAGTCTATAAAATTGATCCAAAGCTTATCACACAGAGAGTCATCCAAATTTAGGTAGACAACTTTTAAAATTTATATTGTCCTAAAAATATTAAGTTGTTCTGTTTTAATAAAGTTTAAACATTATTCAGGCTATTGGATAATAGAACTCTCCTTACTCTTTGTTCTTTGGAGGATAATCATTGAAATGCCCAGACTTGTGAAACCAATCAAGAAATACAAATGAAAAAATTAGGAGTGGGAAAAGGGTATACAGAAAAGATTATGACTCCTGTGTTGGAATGTGCTGGATCATTATTGTCAGCTTGGCTGACCTGGAAGTACATTTCCCAGAACCCCCTTTCCTATTTGGTTTTGGATTAGAGTTGGCCAAAAGATGAACTGGAGTAAGAGCGAGCAGTTGGAAGTAATGCTCTAGCTGTCGCTGTGGCATCCTGCTATGTAATATAGTGGTGCCTCAAAGACCCCAAAGCAGCAAGAGTCTGTGTCCTTCAGCCCGGTTATGCCAGGGCAGTGGGTAGGTCACAGACAAGCCAAAGAAAGTGCCCAGAGACAGTATGGGAATTACCCTGGAGAGGTAAGCTTACAAGAGACCAGCGACTGCTCCAGTGGGAGTTCAGTGCAGAGGCTGACAGCATCTGAGCTCTGCCAGGCACCACCGCTTCTCCCTCATTGTGCTCTGATCAGTGGCAGCTGACTGGATGAGTGTCACATGTCCTTTCCACAGTGCCCTCAGTTTTACAACTGTCCCCAGGAGTTTTATTTGTTAGGCCTCAGAAGACGTGGCATCATCAGCATTATCTTGCTCGGTTTGCTTTTTTAATTTTTAGTTGTAGATAGATACAATACTTTTATTTTATGTATTTATTTTTATGTGGTGCCGAGGCTTGAACCCAGTGCCTCACACATGCTAGGCAAGCACTCTACCACTGAGTCACAACCCCAGACCTCCGTTTGCTTTTTATTTTATTTTTTATTCTTCCTCCTTTCCCAAGGTTTCTTTGGCTTTGCAAAATTGGCAGCCTCAGATTATTCTTATAGACTTTATCAACTCTCCCATTAATCCCAACCCATAATATCAACGTCTACATTTAAACACTTGAGCTCTACCTATATATGCAAATATAGAAAATATATGCACATGTATATACAGATATATGTGTATATATAAATTTTATATATAAAAAGTAGATAAGGTTTTATATATAAGACCTAGACACACATATACTCATATATGTATGTGTATACATGTATTTCCATCCCCAAGAAAACTAAATGATGACTGACTCAATGATGAGCTCAGAAGTCACTGTGTACCCCATTTTTAAAGTAATGGAGCTAGGGTGCAATCACTTGGCACATGGTACCCTTTGGTATTACTTCAGTTTGCTTTTTTGACAGCTTCCAAGGAGCAAGAAAATCTCTTCCTACAGATGACACTAATTTGCCCTAGTTACCAGCATAAGAGAAAGCCATTGTCCTTTAACATTACAGGTGCTTGGACTTAAGCACAGGCTTGCTCTCATTGTTCCCTTAACTTGGCTGGGTTTTGGAGAACAGAAAGGGAGCATTCAGGGACATGATGTTACACTGTCCCCCTTTGTTTTAGGGGTGACACAGCATCCCATTCCAGTATCTTCTAAGAGTAATCTAAGATAAAGTGAATTAATAAGGAATAATAAATAGCTCAAAGAATTGATGAGAGGGCCCAAGAACTTGGCTTTAAAGCTGCATAGCCAGGAGCACAACCCTCCCTCCCCACAACGGGACAGTTCTAGAGAAAATGTCACCCATGATGCTGTGGACTTGATACCAGGATTCTGCCATAGCTGCACAAAAGGACCCCTGCATTGTCTTGCTGGAATGTACTGTCTCCTGGTCTGTGATGACCTCATTCTGTTCTCCTCCCATGTTTGAAACTTGGATAAGTAATTGTTATATATCACCTATGGCTGAACCTTAGCTGTAAGGAGTCTAGAAAGTACCTTTTAGTTTTTTAGTCTTTTTTTTTTTTTTGTACCGGGGATTGAACTCACAGGTGTTCAACCACTGAGCCAATCCCCAGTCCTTTTTGTATTTTATTTAGAGACAAGGTCTCATTGAGTTGCTTAGGGCCTTGCCCCAGCCCTTTTTGTATTTTATTTAGAGACAAGGTCTCATTGAGTTGCTTAGGGCCTTGCTAAGTTGCTGAGGCTGGCTTTGAACTCAAATCCTGCTTCAGCCTCACAAGTTGCTGGGATTACACGCATGCATCACCACTGTGCCTGGCTAGTATTTTAGTTTTATAAGCATGCCAGTATCCTCCAGCCAGGGATATCCTTCTGCATGAATTCAACTGTAGTTGAGCCAGTTTGCTTTATTGCTTTTGTGGTGGGGAGAATATACATCATGAGGAGTTGGGGTTTGGGGTATCTTATTGAGAGGGCATTAGAACCGATGGCCAGATTTGGACATTGTTTGGGTGATTTGTGGAGAGTCTAAGGAAGCAGGGGTTCATTCTGGATTGCATGCTGTCAAAAAATGGGGCAAATCTATTGACTTATTTCAAATTGAAGGGGCTTGTTGAATAAGCTAATTTATCCTATCTACTGCAAGTCACATTACATTTAATGGAGAAGCTCTGGTGTTACGCTGAAGTCAGGTACAGTGTGCCCGCCGTCCACAATCATTTAATATTTTCTGAAAGTTCAGTCAAAGCAGTAAAGCAAAAAAAATAAGGAAAAAAAAATCTTTGGAAAGGAAGAAACAAGTTTTTACTTGCATATAATTGTCTACCTAGCAACCCACGAAAACCAACAGAAAAATTATTAGAAGGAGAATTTAGTAGGACAATTAGTTATAAAATCAGTGTGTAGAAATTGATGCTTATCTTTTAAAATCAATAATCAGCAAAAAGCACAATTTTAAGAAGGCATTAAAATAAGAGATGAAAATATCTAGGAATAAACAAACATAAGTGAAGGCCCGTATAAGTAAAACTGTAAAGCCTTATCGGGGAGCTTGAAGGAAAGCTTGACTATATGATAAGGTGTAGGGCACTTGTGGGTGGGATAACTCAGTAATTATGTCATTTCAGGTGTAATAAAAACCTCTATATGTGTGTATGTATGTGTGTGTGTTTATTTATTTATTTATTTTTGTACCAGGGATTGAACCCAGGGACACTTAACTACTGAGCCACATCCCCGGCCCTTTTTATTTTTAATTTTGAGACAGGAATGCACTAAGTTTCTGAGGCTGGTCTTGAACTTGTGATCCTCCTACCTCAGCTTCCTGAGTCATTGGGATTACAGGCAGGTATCACTGCTTCTGGTTAGATGGCATATTCTATATATATATATATATATATATATATATATATATATTTTTTTTGGTACCAGGAATTGAACCAGGTGCGCCTAACCACTGAGCCACACCCCCATCCCTTTTTGTATTATATTTTGGAACAGGGTCTCACTGAGTTGCTTAGGACCTTGCTAAGTTGCTGAGCCTGGCTTTGAACTCATGATCTGCCTGCCTCAGCCTCCTGGGATGCTGGGATTACAGGCGTGCACCATCTAGACAGCATAATTCTAAGGTCATCCCAGAAGGATGAAGAAATTTTGGAAGGTTAAGGAGTGATTTACACAGCTGGAAGGGAAGATTTATTATAAAGTAGCATAATTTGGGGCTATTGAATAACAATAGCCCCAAGACAGGCTTAAGTCAATACAACTGGTATAGGATAAAGGCAGAATTTAAATGTACTCACACTCTGCTGAGGATATAGGAAACTAAAGAATGCACTACTCCCACCCCAACTACAAGAAAAATGACAAATAGTAAAATCGTTAATTTTGTTGAGCCCATGAGATAGATGAAGTTGTGAGGCAACCATGTCACCTCAAGAGACAAACTCCTCTAAGGACAGAGAGGAGCTGTGCAAACTCCTAGCCTGGCAGAGCACAAGAAGAGGGGGCACCATGATGCACAGGGGTGAGAGGAAACCAGCTTGAGTGCCCAGCACTGCCCATCCACGCGCGGGTGAGAGTGTGAACCTGGAGGAGCTGAGGCGCACTCGGCGGCAGACTCTTTCCCCAAGATTTCCACAGGGTGCTCCCAAGAACTACAGAGACAGCAGGAGACTGGCTCCCCCCGGCCCACATCCCTGGTGCCAGCAGGTAGGTGGCACTTGAAGCTTGCTGGGAGCACAAAATGCCATGTATTTCCTTGGATTCCTCCCTCATAGGAATCATCCTTAAGCCACTGCAGGTAGGTAGCAAATTCACTCTCCCACAGAACTTGAAGAGGTCAGTGGGTATGGAAGAGGCACAAAACCTCACTCCTTGGACAGTTTTCCCTGGACAGTAAATGAAGGCCTCAGGAGACTCGAATGGCAAAGTATTCCAGGGCAGACTGACAAGGATACAAAGCTCAAAAGATGTATGAAAAGCATTTGATAAAAGTGAGCATCCATTTATGGTAAAACTCAGCTAACTAAAGCTTCTCACTCTCAAAAAGGGCACCTACTAAAGACCTACAGCCAGCATTGTGTTTAGCACTGAAAGATTGAATCTAAATTGTGGTACATCCATGCAAGGGTATACTACTCAGCAAGAAAAAAAATACAGCCAGCATTGTGATTAGCACTGAAAGATTGAATCTAAATCGTGGTACATCCATGCAAGGGTATACTACTCAGCAAGAAAAAAAATACAGCCAGCATTGTGATTAGCACTGAAAGATTGAATCTAAATCATGGTACATCCATGCAAGGGAATACTAACTACTCAGCAAGAAAAAGGGTGAACTACTGATGCACCCGGCAACATGCATGAATCTCGGAAGGATCATGCCAGGTCAAAGGAGCCAGACTCAAAGGCTGTCTACTACAGGATCATGTATGTTGATATTTGGGAAAAGGCAAAACTATAGAGCAGGGAGCTGATCAGTGGTTGGCAGGGGAGGGGGGTGGGGCAGAGGAGGGGGACAAGGGATCAACTCCAGAATGATACAAGGGAACTTTTTTTTTTTTAAAAAAATTTTATTATTAGCTGTTCAAAACATTACATAGTTCTTGACATATTTACAAGGGAACTTTTTGGAATGATGGAAATATCCTATCTATGTATCTTGAATGTGCTGGTGACTGTAAATTGTGTATATTGACCAAAATTCAATACTCTTAAGGGACAAAATTTTCTCTATGTGAATCATATATTAAGAACCTTAACTTTTAAAAATGGTTCAGAAAGAAAGTGTCATTCTGAATAATGCTGAAATTATTGGCAAACCATTTGGAATACAACAACTTTCCATTTCTCTCATGACATAAAAAGACGAATTCTAAATGGATTATAGATATGTATGAAAAAACTATTAAAAAAACTTAGAAGTAAGCAGAAAATGTAGGTGATGATTATGTAGGAGATAAAAGCATAAACAAAACAAAGGAGGGAAGAGGTTAATGGGACAGGTTGCCAGAAGGTACAGGGGATGCATCCTTGAGACAGGACCCACTGGAGTCCCCCACTGCCCTCCCTGCCTCCTTCCGAGTGTGAATGGTAGGTGGTTATGTGGACATTTACCAGTTATTCACCATACTGTGTAGTCCTCTGTGTGTGACCCATATTTTACAATAAAAGGAAGAAAAAAAGAAGCTAGGGGTAGCACATCTGTAATCCCAGCACCTCGGGAGGCTGAGGCAGGAAGATTGCAAGTCTGAGGCCAGGCTGGGCAACTTAGTGAGACTCTACCTCAAAAAGGGATGGGGGTTTGTGACTCAGTGATAGAGCACCCCTGGGTTCCATCCTTGGACCACACACAAGAAATGCAAGAGGCAAATTTGGGGTCCACTTATAGTTTCCTGCATTTTACACACAGGGGTATATAGGCTAGGGAGGCCAAAAATTTCTCCCATTTCCTAGGTCAAGTTTCCATTCCTTATCCATGTCCTTACAGCCAAAGCAGCTACAAGATTTAGCAAAAGTTAACACACTCTGAACTTTTTTCCGGGTGTGTGTGTGGTGCTGGGGATTGACCTCCGGGCCTGGCACATGCTAGGCAAGCATTCTACCACTGAGCCATCATACACCCATCGTTTGAATTTTTTTTTTTTTTTTTTGAGACAGGGTCTCACTAAGTCGTCCAGGTTGACTTCATACTTGCGATCCTCCTGTCTCAGCCTCCTGAGTAGTTGGAATTGCAGGTGTGTACCTCCACTCCTGGCTGACTGAACTTCTAAAAATTAAGGTCAGTTTGAAAGAATCTGGGTTGCAGATATGAGATATTTAATAAAAATAAATATTTATGAAATCTATGACCTGGGACAGAGAAAGCCATTTTATAAAGCAAAGGCAGAAACCATGAAGAAAAAGATGGGTATTTTGAGAGTGTTACAAGCCATATGTGGATGATAGGATTATGGGAAACTCTTAGTTTTACTATGTGTGTTTTTCTGATTTTTGATATTTTCTAGGTGGAATGTATATCATCTAAGTGACTGAAAAAAAAAACACCAGTGAAATTAAAAATAAGTCTCATTTTGAGAACAGTGAACCGGAGCATCACGGAGGAAGGCAGCTAACCCAGGAGAAGTGAGGGCTTCGGGCTGCTTTCAACGCTAAGTTTTCACATGAAACCTTACAGGTTTTAAAGGTGGAGAGCAATTGATTAAAGGACCTTGAGCCGATGTTGGTGAAAATATGGCCACATTAGGATGTTGAAAGAGGATGGGGCTTTGACACCTGCCAGCCTTGGACGTGCAGGTTGTAACCTGAACAAAACTGTTTTCCGACCCTGCCTTGATCATCACAGATGTTAAGGTCCAAAGAAGGCCCAGCACCAGGTGGAGGACAGATGGAGAGCACAGCAGGAAGCCTGGGCCCAGTCAGAGAGGCGAGGGGAGCCCCTCCACCTTCCACCGGGTGACTTGTGACTTACGCGGGAGGATAGGAGACAGCGGACTTGGTGGCGTTCCTGCTGGTGGCTCCCGGCACTGCATCCTGCAGCTGGGTGCTCCTCTGTGTCTGAGTTCCCTGTTCTGAGAATCTGTTGGTGTGAAGCGAGAGTGTCCAGCGTGGCATCTTCCTTGATGACTGTCCTCTGGTTAAGCTGTGTTAACTGTGTTCATGGGACAGAGAAAACCTGTGACTGAATGAAATGTACAGAGGTCTGTACCCTGAAAACCCTGGCCTAGTTTTACTCCCCTCTCTGCTCTCTAATATTTCACTGCACCGTTTCTGTCACTCCAGGGGCCTTCGGGACAGTGGCTACTCCTCACCTTGGCACATAAAGACCTGCTTTTCCTTCTACAGAGCAGCGCCCTCATTACCACATACTCCAGTGTACAAACCAGCTGAGTTCTCTGACACTAGGCACACTGTTTCATGGTTCTGGGCATGTATAGTCTGGTCAATATTATCAGCTGTCTACTGTGTGCCAGGCGCTGTGCTAAACGTATGACCCCTCCTCAGAGCATCCTGTTGAAGTCTTGGTTGTTGTCTCCATACATGAGAGGACTGAGGTTCAAAGAAATGAAATAATTCGCCTAGGCTCACACAGCTAAGTGACAGAGTTGGGATGGGAATACAGGTTTAACTCCAAACCCAAAAATGTATCACATAGCCTTTTTAAAGTGTATCATTCTGCAACATTAAATACGTTCACTCTGTTAGGCAGCTATCACTACTATCCATCTTCAGAATTTAACTTTTCCCATCTAAGACTCTATATCCATCAAACACTAATTCCCCATTTCCCCTCCCTGGAGTCCCTGGAACTACCCACCTAATCTTGTCTATGGATTTGACTGCTCCGGCTAGCTTGTGTAAGTGCAGTCAACCAAATTTGTCCTTTTGTGACTGGCTTATTTTATTGAGCTACTAGTATTTTTATCTTTGATCACTACCCAGGCCGGCAGCTGGCAGGTGTCTTTACTGTAAAGTTATTCTTTATTCTCCTTGTAAAAATAAATATCTTTGAGTCAGTATATCTCTCTTTCCTCACCAACCCTTCACTCACTGAATTCTCAGCATCTGCTGATGTTTCTTTACTGAATTAACTACTATTATAGTTGCTGAATGGCGACCTTTTAGTGTAGTGTTATTGTCATTTCTTTTGCATTTAGTAGTTGTATTTGTACTATAAAGTACTTTCTCTTTCCATTTATTTTTAACAGCATGGATTTATGAGTGCATATTCAATAGTTTTTTCGGGGGGGGGATTGATCTCAGGGGCACTCAACCACTGAGCCACATCTCCAGCCCTATTTTGTATTTTATTTAGAGTCTCACAGAATTGCTTGGCACCTTACTAAGTTGCTTTGAACTCGCGATCCTCCTGTCAGCTTCTGGAGCTGCTGGGATTACAGGCATGGGCCACCATGCCCAGCTATTCAATAGGTTTTAACATGCTACTGTCATTATTTTAATGATCAGAATCTCTCAGTTTGCCCAGTAGGAGCCACTTCAAAGTGGTTTCTGGTTTTTATTTTTTATTTTTATTTTTTTGGAGTACCAGGGATGGAACCCAGGTCACTTCCCACTGAGCTACATCTCCACTTCTTTTTATTTTATATTTTCAGATAGGGACCTGCTCAATGGCTGAGGGTCTGGCTATGTAAGTTGCTGAGACTACCTTGTATTTGTGACTGTTCTGCCTCAGCCTCCTAAGTCCCAGGGATTAGGGGTGTGCCACCAAGCCCAGCTTCTGGGTCCTTTTAACATCACTTCATGATTGCCTGAGCATTTCCTTACTTTATGACATAAAAGGTGCCCCAAGCTCATGTTAGTTTCAACCTGGATTCAACAATCCGAATACAGCAGACCTAGGACGGTGGTGCACACCTGTATTCCCAGTGGCTGAGGCAGAAGGGTCTCGAGTTCAAAGCCAGACTCAACAAAAACGAGGTGCTAAGCAACTCAGGGAGACCCTGTCTCTAAATAAAATACAAAATAGGGCTGGGGATGTAGCTCAGTGGTTGAGTGCCCCTCAGTTCAATCCCCAGTATCCTCCTAAAAAGGCTACCCCTAAATGTTTAAAATGCAAAAACAGAGTAAGTTATTCAGGTTGCTTCTTGGGCCTATTCTCACGCCTGTGCCTGTTTGAGACTTTACCCAGTTTGTTACCAGATTCGTTAAGTATCAGCCCCCAAGGAGGAAGTGTGCATTTTATGGCCAATTAAGCATTAGCTGTGAACCTGAGCATCCTTGAGAGGGGATACAGAGAGGAGCAAACACTGATGTGCATTGCAGGATTGCGGGGCTTTCTCCTCTCAGACACTAAGGGCCTGCCAGTGTGGGAGCTCTGTCTGGAGGGAGGAGAGTTTTACATATTTCTCTCTAATGGTAACAGAAGTGAGACTGTTGTTGTGAAAAGACACGTGGTTTAGAATGCACCATATGGCCCTGAGAGGTGTTCATCACTGCAGCCTCTCATGGCTGAACTCAGAATGGCTCATATTTCTGCATTGATGGAGGATGAGCCACTGACTGCCAGGAAATACCCATTGTAGCAGCTCTTCAGCCATGTAATTTAAAATAATTACTAATTAAATGAAAATAAAATAGAGTCCATAATAACAATAATAACCACTGTAGCATTGGTCATTACCCAAGTACTGCTTGCTGGAGCGTTACCTAGGGGAAGATCTCCTGCGAAAGGAGAGGGACTTCTTAGGCAGCCGGCGGCTTTGTCGCTGCTGTTGAGCAAGGAGGAAGAGCCGCCTCGGTGCATGGCGTCCACAGACCTCATTGTCTATTCCCCCTCTATTGCTGATCTCATGTGGTTTCAAGGAATTTGTTCACTAGTACAGAAGGCAGGATGCTATTGAAAAATCAAGGCAAAGGGACAGCCATGGGGCACTTGGTGAGGGATTAATATTGTGGCAGGAAAAAACTCAGACAATTACCTTGTATTTGACGGGCATCTCTCTGATCCTCACCTAAAGGCAAGGCCCTTTTGCAAGAAGGCCTTTGAGTGCATGTCTTCAATATTAAGTGGCTGGGAGCAAGGGATGTGCAACAGTGTCCACGGAGCAGGGTCCTATGACTTACAGAGGTCTGCGGGTACTGAAGAAAGGAAAAGGTGGAGGCTTTTCAGCAGGTTTTCGGGACTAAAAGAATGTGCATTCTCTTCTTCATTCATCCATGCAACAGATGTTTACTAAGTATCTACTATGTGCCAGATGTTGTTTGAGGTGCTGGGAATATTAATCAAGGCAGACATGGCTGCTGACCTCAGGATCTGACAGTCTGCTAGGTAGGGAGGAATATATTAATATGAAAGCAGAAAAGTATTACAGAGGGAAAGAAGAGAGAGCTTGGGAGGATAGCAGAGAAACTGTCAGCAATGGGCACTTCTGAAGGACAATTTGAAAAAGCGCCATTTCTGCTGAAGCCTGAAGTCAAAGGAGAGTTTGGCTAGGTAACTGCTGAGAGGAGAATGTTCCAGGCTAAGGTATGGCTATGGGAAAAGGCCCTGAATGAACATGCAACTTAATTTGTTTGAGAAACTAAAGAAAGTCTAGGGTGTATGGATTTCATTCCAAGTTCAATGGGAAGTCTCAAAGCCAGGAAGTAGCAACACCTGGTTTCTATCTGTAAAAGTTCAGCCTGGTTGCTGGTGGGGAAGAGCCTCTGGGGATCAGGGCCTGAGCAGAGGCAGGAAAACCAGGGAGGAGTTCCTTTAAGAATTCAGGTAAGAGAGGAAGGTCACTTGCACTAGGGAGATGGCAGGAGATGACCGGAAGGAGAGAGATTGGGTGTTTGTTCATTTAGGCAGCAGAAAGGACTTGGGATGCTCAGGAGAAGGGAGGAATCCGGGCCCAGATACCTGGCTTGAGCACTAGGGAGAATGGTTGCACAGTATGCTCAGGTGTGAAATATCAGAGGACAAATGAACCTGGGGATTAAAGTATTTGGATTTTAAATTATGGTTAAATGTACATAACATTAAACTTACCATTTTGACCATTTCTAAGGGTGCAGCTCAATTGTATTTCTTGCACAGTCATCATTATTCTCCGTCTCCAGAACTTTATCATCTTTCCTACAAATGTCCCCTACCCTTCCCCAGCCTCCACTCAGCATTCTGTTTTATGAGTTTGGCTGCTTCGGATGCCTCCTAGAGGTCCCATTGTGGTTGGTACACTAGTACCAACTGGATTTCAGAAGAGACCTCCTGCTTAGTCTGAATCCTACAGGCCAGGGTGCGCAGCAAGCTCTTTAGGAATAATTTATCATGGTGGACCTGCCATGTTTTTTATTATTATTATTATTATTATTATTATTATTATTATTATTATTATTATTATTAGGTACTAGGGATTGAACCCACAGATGCTTTATCACTGAGCTACATTCCCAGTCTTTTTTAATTTTTTGAGACTGGGTCTCCCTAAATTGCTTAAGGCCTGGCTAAGTTGCTGAGGCTAGTCTTGAACTTGAGATCCTCCTGCTTCAGCCTCCAGAGTCGCTGGGATTACAGTCATGCAGCCCCGTGCCTGACTCCATGTTTGTTCTTAAAGGTTCCTATTTCTACCCGGCTGCTCACTATTTGAGGATATGACCATTCTGGTGAACACTCTGCACCTGGTTCTCTCCTTTCTAATTCATGTTGTTGCTTAGTAGAAAATTAACGAAGAATAAGCAAATATAAGCTGCAAACAAAAGTGATGGGAAAAGGGAAGTTTATTGTCGTTTTAGGGGGAAGGTATATCTAGTGAAAATCAAATACTTTTGACAATCTTTAGAGTGCATGGAAGGATTTTGCTTGTTTTTCCTTTTCTTTTTGGTAACAAAGAAAATGCAGTTTTAAAGTGTTTTCCAATTTCTCTGAGCTCCCTTTCGTTCTCTGATTTCTTAACTCCTAATGGGGTCATATAAACCAGTTTTCTGTCATCTTATTATTCTTCAAAGCTGTCGATTTACTCTGAACGAAATGAAAGCAAAGATGTTATTAAAATAAAACAACTTCCAATTGAGCTGCTAATAAATGCTGAAATGCATCCACATTTTGCCTATTGATTATCTCCAGCCGACAAAAGCAAACACAAGCTTGTACGGCATGCTGCTTGTGGAAATGAAAGATTTAATTAGATGAAAACCGAATGAGCTGGAAGATCTACTGCGCTCGAGCCTCCAATGATTGTTATTCATAATTGGCTGTTTGAAATGTCCCCCCTTCTTGAGCCTTTTCACTTAAAAAATTCCCTACAGTGCATTAAGACAAGCTCATTGTTAGACTCTTTCCCCCTGTGCGTTTCCCCAGCTCAAGGTTGTGGACTAGAATGAGCCCTGTCAGGCCATAAATCCGGTGTAACAGAACATCTTAAAATTGAGAATTAGCAAGCAAGAGCGGGGAGATTGGTTCCTCTCCATCTCAGGCCCATCTCCAAATGCTGGAGGTGGGAAAGAGGTGCTGGTGGAAGATGTAAGAAAAGGTCCATAAACTCGGAGAGTGGAGTTCTTTAGAACTCACTGGCTCTGTAAGTATCTGCATTTAAAGTTTAGTGTCTGGTAAATGCACTGATAGTTGGCGGCGGGAGTGTATTAAGAAGTTGGTATTTGCTGTGCCAGGAATGTTTCAAACACCTTTCAGGCATCTTGCTTTTGGGAACTCCGCCTATACAGGTTTCCTGCTTGGAAACCCAAGCATATGGCGAGCCCTTGAAGGCTCTGCTTTCTTTCTTCACACAAGGGGGATGTGGATTGTGCCTTTCTCATGGGTTAGTTATGGGGTAAAGCTTTTGGCAAAAGCTTTTTTGGGTAAAGATGTGGCAAATGGGAAGTACTAAATGACTGTCAGCTCTGACCGATCATCCCTTCCACATCTGCAGGTCCCAAGAAGAAGATAACATTTCTTTTATTTCCCATAGCACCTTGGCCAATGTCATATACTTCTGCCCACCATAAAAATTAAAGGCCATATCACTGACTCAGTATTTAGATTCTCAGAGATTTGGGTGGGAGTTGACATTCAACTAGTATATATTTAAAATCTTCAATTGTTTTTAAAATATCACATTGTGCCAGGCACAGTGGCTCACACCTGTAATCCCAGCGGCTCAGGAGGCTGAGACAGGAGGATCATGAGTTCAAAGCCAGCAACAGCAAGGTGCTGAGCAACTCAGTGAGACCCTGTCTCTAAAGAAAAGCCAAAATAGGACTGGGGATGTGGCTCAGTGGTCGAGTGCCCCAGAGTTCAATCCTTGGTACCCTCCAAATAAATAAATAAATAAATAAATAAATAAATAAATAAATAAGCACTTTGTTTTTCTGATTACGAAGCAATAACAACTGCTCCTTGTTGAGAATGGTGGTCAAAAGGGCAGGTACATGGAAGCTAGACTACGGGTTGTAGGGCAGGCCTAAGAGGGCTATAGTTAGGCTCCCTTTCTGAGGCTTCTGGCAGGCTATGTTTTTAGTATGTGGTCAAGGTCATGAACGCTCAGATTCAGCATATGGACTCAAAGTCATAAAATCTGCTCATGCACCTATCCCTTATGTAACCTGTTGGCACTCTGCCTTCTTGGTCTGGCCTGCATATAAAAAGACCTATGACAAGACTCAGCGGGAAGGGGCTGCTGCCACATCTGAATAAAGCATGTCTACTATCCTAACTGTGCCTCTTTTTCCACCTGCCAAGATCCCAAATCTGTTTCCCAGGGTCTAAGCCCCTGCAGGACCCTGGTGCATGGTCCTGCTCCCCACCAATGGAATCAAAGGACTGTATGGAGATTCCATGAGTTAGTATGTATGCAACATTTGGAATGGGGTCTAGGACATAATATGTGCTCAATAAATACTGACTAGTATTAAAATATAGCCCCCCAAAATAACAGACCACTCATTCTAATGGCCCTCAGATAATTGGCATATGTGTGTGTATATATGTATATATATATATATATATATATATATATATATATATATATAACATTTCTTTTATAGCAATATATATATATATACACATATACATACAGATTATTTATTTAGTTCTTAATGCCATTGCATACTGTGCTCAGTGATTTGCACATATTATCTCATTTAATTAACATAGTAGTCCTATAAGGTAGGCGATACTATTATCCTTTTGTTTGTTTGAGATGAGTAACAGAATCAGTAAGGTTAGGTAATTTTTCTAAGGTAATATAAGTGAAGGAGCTAAGATTCAAATGCAGGTCTCTGATTCCAGAGTTTCTGCACTACCTTAGAAGCCTGACACTGAATTCAGACAAGGCAGCTTGTGTGAAAAAGACAGAAGCGTGATCTAAATTGACTCCATGCTATGACTGCAGCTCTGATAATCAGGCCCCAGATTCTATCTTGCCACAGTAATTTGGTCATTAAAACAAAGCTGGCACAGGAGGAGAAACCCTGTCATCTCCAGCACAATGCCACCTGTTAAACAGACACTCAGGAAACCTGGATGGATTCTTCTAAGCAGTCTCTATTGAGTGCTTACATGTTCAGGTCTGATTCTTCGTGTCTTCTTATGCTGCATTTATGTGGCCCTAGAATCTCAGGCTACATATTTCCCTATAATATCTAGTCCCTTTAGTCACTACTACTGTATAAAACTACTGTGATGTGTTCTTGTGTCTCAAGTGCAATTTCCAGTCAAGTCAAGCAGATAAATAATGTCAATGAAAATATCTTTTGCAAATGCTGGCAGTACTTATCCATCCAGAAATGAGGAGATAAAGGATGAATAAATGTTTAATTCTGTTTTGCATGTTACTGTAACCATGGAGCATTCTTGGTCACCAAGCAAATTAATTGTCACAAAATGAGAGTCAGTGACACACTGTCTGTGCTGAACCATTGTCCGTTGAATCAGCCGCCCTGGGCGTGGTATTGTAGGAGAAGCAGGCTTCCTCGGCCAAATCCATGACCAACTGTGTTGCATTAGCATATTGGAAGGGTCCTTGGAAAAGCCAGGGCATTGTTTCCTAGCTTCCTGTTGGCTCTTGGCACGGTGTGGAGTTGGTTATGTAGTGAAGTTTCCCTTCCCTTGTGAGGGGGAGGTGCAGGGCAAGAGTTAGAGGCTCTGACGTGGAGGCGAGTTTCCTCAGCCCCCCGCTTTGTGACTTTTACAAGTCACAGCCTCTCTGAGCTTTACTTGGTTCATCTGCAAAATGGAGTTGTGACTAATAATTATACATATTTTAAATTAAGATAAAATACACATAAACTAAAATGAAAACTCCTGACTGTTTCTAAGGGCACAAGTTCAGGAGACTAATAATTATATCTAAATATAATTGTAATAGTACCAATATCACCATCACTTGCCTAGAAGAGTCATCATGATGATTAAACAAGGAAAAAGGATGGGAAGATGCCTAGTAAAAATAAAGTCTCTTGCAGATACCAGCTGTTACGGTAGGCATGACATCATCCCCTCCCTTGACTCGGTTTCCCCACTGGGGACTTAGACTTCATATGCCTCACTCCTAGCACTTTGTGAAATGTGAATTCTTACCTGGCAGATGTTTCCAGCTCAGTAGGGAGACAAGCCTTATGCAAAAAGACTAAGTTTTCTCTAGGGAGACAAGCTTCATTATGCACATGGAGGTTTTATTACTTTATCACCCGGGGGAGGGAGTCACAGGTAAAATCAGTGTGGCTTTTTGTGATTCCCCATATTTCTCTCCATCTATCTCTATCTTTATCTCTTTCTCTATCTCTATCTACACCTATATCTATATCATATCTTTCTAAATCTATATCATCTACATCTGTATCCATATTCATTTATTTAAAAAGTATTTACCCATTACCTCCAAAGTGCTAGGCACTATTTGAGGTCCTAGGGATACAGCAGTGAATGAGAGAGCAGAGTCCCCTATGGGGCTTACATTTCAGTGCAGAAGGCAGACAACAAGTCAGTAGATATAAGTTATCAAGTAGAAAGTGGCAGATACTATAAAGAAAAATGGCACAATGTAAGGACATGGAGAGTGAGAAAGTGTTGAGAGCCACAGCCGAGTTGGGATGGCTCCTGGCATTTGCCAGAAGGAGTGGTTGAGAGGTGAGCCATTAAGATGATGATAATTAAGTTAAGCTGTGTATAATTGCTGTGACTGGATGATGTTGGATTGAAACAGGCTGTGTATTCAGTTGTATATAGACCCCTGTTGTCCGACAATAGGGTGGCTCCTGATGCCTTGGGTGCCGCTACTTTTGAGTTCCCGTTGAGTTCTCGTTGAGTTCTGGAGCCTGGTGGAGGGCGGGGAGAGTTCCCGGGGAGTGCGTGTGGAGTGCCAGTGAGAGTTTGGGCAATAAAGTAGTTCCTGTTTGAACCTACAAGTGCCTTGTGGCGGCTCCGTTATTTTGTGCCCAGCCAGACTGCGGCATTTGGTGGCCCTTACGAGAATGAACCCGTGACCTTGGTGTTATGTTATCATACTCCTGAATGAAGTAAGGAGATCAGCATGTGCAAGTCTGGGGGGGGGGAAGCAAATCGAATCCAACAGCACATTAAAAAGATTATTCACCATGACCAAGTGGGATTCATTCCAGGGATGCAAGGATGGTTCAATATAGGCAAATCAATAAACAGGCTACATCACATCAACAGAATGAAGGACAAAAACACCTGATCATCCCAATGGATGTAGAAAAGACACCTGATACAATTCAATGTCCCTTCATGATAAAAACTCTCAAATTGGGAATAGAAGGAGCATGCCTCAGTGTAATAAAAGTTATACATCACAAGATAGAATCATACTGAGTGGAAAAGCTGAAGGATTTTTCTCTAAGATCTGAAATAACACATGGATGCCCACTTTCACCACTTTTAATCAACAAAATACTGAAAATCCTCGTGAGAGCAGTCAGGCAAGAAAGAAATGAAAGACATCCAAATTGGAAAGCAGGAAGTCACATTATCACTGTCTGTGGATGACACGGTTTCACATACACAACCAAAGATTCCACCTAAAACTGTTAGAAATAATAAACTCAGCCAAGTTGAAGGATACAACACACAAAAAGAATAAACAGGATTGTTATAAATGACTAGAAAATGATGTGAAGTAGAAATCAAGAAAGCAATCCTGTTTACAATAGCTAAAAAATTTAAAATACCTAGGAATAAATGTAACCAGAGACTTTAATCAAAAAGAGTTCTACAATGAAAACTATAAAACATCAATGAGTGAAATTAAAGTGGGCATACCAAAAATGGAATGACATCCCATGTTCATGGATTGGAAGAATCAATATAGGCAAAATGCCTATGCTACACAAAGTGCCGTATAGATTCAGTACAATCTCTATCAATCAAAATACCAGTGACATTATTCACACTACTAGGGAAAACCACCTTAAAATTTATATGGAAACACACACACACAGAGACACCCACCCCCAACCAAACCCAAATAGCTAAAGCAATCTTAAACAAAAAGGACAAACAGGAGACATTACACTACCTGACTTCAAAATACATTACAAACCTACAATAAAAGCTTTAATAATCAGTGCTGGGAAAATTGGATATCCACGTTCAGAAGAATGAAACTAGACCCCTACCTCTCACATATCCAAAAAAAAAAAAAAAAAAAAAAAAAAAAACCAAAAAACAAAAAAACCCAAACCACTCAAAATGGAGTCAAGACCTAAATGTAAGACCCCAAGCTGTAAAACTACTAGAAGAAAATAGGGGAAATTCTTCAGGGCATTGGAAAGGACAAAGTTTTTTTGGATAAGATTCCCAAAGCATGGGAAATAAAAGCAAATGAAATTATATCAAACTAAAAATGAAAAATAACCAACAAAGAAAATAAAATCAACAGAGTGAAGAAACAACCTGCAGAATGGGAGAAAATATTTTCAAACTACACAACTGACAAGAGGTTAATTAACCTGGATATATATAAAGGATTCAAACAACCCAATAACAATAAGAAAAGCTAAACCAAGTCACCGAATGTTGGGCCCGTGAGTTGGAAAGTAGTCTATGCTGCCTATGTGAGGGGCTCTCAGGGCTCAGCACACTGAATCCAGATATTTGTGGTTGGAACACTGACCAGGCTCGGCCCCATCACCATGGTAACCTGGCCACCCTCAGGTGCACAGCGTATTCCTTCCCTTCTGCTTTTTTACCACTGATTTATTTATTAGCCCCTTGGTTGCTGCTCATAAATGTGTTGCTAGCTGTGCATAAAGGCTTGCCTATGAATAATAAAGTGGATCGAGTTCCCTGAAACTGGTCTGGGTGGTCCTCTGGGGCCTGGGCTCCCTCTATTTTCTTTCTGTGTATATCCTAGAGACAGCCCTGGGCCATGGGGTCAAGATGACACACAACACCTACCATTGTGTTCTGTGTTCCAACCAGCAGGAAGGGGAGAGGAACCGGAGGGCAGGCTGGTTAGTTTTAAGGGTGTGACCTTAGAATCATAGACATCGTTTTATCTTCCATCGGCCATAGTGTTGCCAGATTTAGCAAATTCAAAAACCAGTTAAAATTGATTTTCAGCTCACAATCAGTTTTTTTTTCCAAATGAGACTAAAAATGGAAAATAACCAACAAAGAAAATAAAATCAACCGAGTGAAGAAACAACCTGCAGAATGGCAGAGAGAAAATATTTTCAGATCACTGGACTTTTAATTTGGGATGTATTTATACTCAAAAGTTATTGGTTGTTTACCTGAAATTCAAAGTTCACTGGGGGTCCTGCTTTTCACCTGCAATTCCACCTGGCCATAACCTGGTCACAGGAATCCACCTCTTTGCAAGACGGTGGGAAACGTCACCTTGAGTTGGTTGGTAATGTGTCCATCCACCACTTGGTGCTTCAATTGCTTTGAAGGAAGAAGGGAAGAATAAATGGGGAGGGGGGGAGGCGATGTGTATCGATTAGGAGTCTTTGCCACAAGGGACATGGTCTCATTCATCTTATGTTAGTATTTATCAGGCACTTCTCAGAGTTCAAGTACTGGATAAAGAAGACCAAAAAAAGCCTCCTGCTCTCAAAAAGTTTATATATTAACATAAGCCGCAGTAACATTGTAACATGTAGAATTTCAGGTAGTAATAAAGAAGTTCTGAAGAAAAATATGGCCAGGTTCCAAATTTGTTAGGGAAGCTGCTTTTTATTTATTTATTTTTATTTTTAAAGATTTTTTTTTTTTTTAGTTGTCAATGGATCTTTTTTTTTTTTTTTTTTTAAATTTATTGATATGTGGTGCTGAGAATTGAACCCAGGGCCTGATACTTGCTAGGCGAGTGCTCTACCACTGAGCCACAACCCCAGCCCTGGGAAGCTGCTTTTTAAATGGGGAAGTTTCCTTGGGGAGAAGATACTTGAGCTGAGACCTGGCCACATGAGGGGACAGCCAGGGATATGGACTTCTTCTGGACCAGCTGGTACAGACGCCTCAGCCTTGGCATGCTTCAGGGGCTAGGGGAAGTCCCACGTAGCTGGCATGCAGGGCCTGAAGGGGACGGCTTAGAAGGCCATGACAAAGAATTCGTTTAAATTCTAGGAAAATTACAAGCTCCTGGAGGATTTGGAACAAGACAGTCATGTGCTTTGACTTTCAAATTTTAAAAAGCTCACTGTGCACGGGTTTAGACAGTGGGCTGCATCAGTAAAAGGGGAAGGAAGGAGAAGCAGTAGGCGGATCTTCCAGTGCTGCCATTTGGATAGGGCCCTGGGGCAGGGGGAGGGAGAAGAGGCAGGAGCCAAGAAGTGCAGGTAGGCACCTGGGTCCTCACCTTACAGAAGAGAGGCTCGGAGCTGGAGCTGGACTCTGGTGGTGGCGGGGCACGTGGTCTTGCTGCTTTGAGAGTGGCAGCCCAGATTCTGACATTGCAGTAGGAATAAGAGAGAGAACAGGGGAGCGAAGGGGACAGCGTTCTCCCTTCCACATGTAGTTCTCTCCAGCACCCAATTCTGAGACTCCGGAGTAATCTTGTCATTGGCTTCCTTAGAACGACATCTTATCTCACCCTCTACGGAGAAAAAAAGCGTCTGTGCCAACTGCATCATAGTTGGCAACTCTGATACCAGTAGAAATGTCAACTCTGGCAAGAAGGAGGTGATGGGTTTTATTCTTTGTGGTCATCAGGCCCTGGGATGTAGAGGAAAGAGGCTCTGACACAGCAGCCACACCTGGTTCTGAATCTCTTTTACCAGCCTTGTTTTTATTTATTTATTTATTTATTTTTCTTAAAAAAAAAGTGGGACCGTGGAACAGCTGCTCCACATAGCTGCTGAGCTCTTGAAGAGAGAGGGAAATGTACCTGAGGGGACTCGCAGCCAGTACATGGGATTCCACTTCCCTTCTTTTGCACAACCAGGCAGGCATGGTTGCTGGATATGAAAGGTTTTATGGGATTGTAGTTGCTCTCAGCACTCGTCTTTATCTTCCCACCAGCTCCCTTAGGATCCTAATTTTTTCAACATTCCCCACCCCCTTCCCTCCTCTTTCTATCCTGTCCTGAGGCCTGGAGCCGCAGACCCCATGGCCTACTTGGAAACTGGAATGAAGAGCAGAGGAGGAAGGCTGGGAGGAGGGGTCGGGAGATACGGAAGGCCCTTCCATTAGCCTGATCCCTACAGGAAGGCAAAATATTGATTAAAGGGAAAGGCCTTATGAACTTATTGTTCTCTCTTCATTCCAGAAGCACACAGCTGATAAGAATCAAATTAGGAGTGTAAGTTCCTCCCCACCAAGTGCTACAGAGACAGAGCTGGCCTTCTCCTGTTGGCCAGTTAGGCTCAACCCACAGCATTAACACAGGTGGAAGTCATCACTGCCCTCACTGAGGCTGACAGAGACCAGAACCAGAATCTTCAAAAGGGACCGGGAGATGCCACAAGGCCTCTGGCTGCTGCTGAGGGTGGGTGGGGAGTAGACCTCATTTACTGGGTTTCAAATGTAGGCCAGCTGGCCAGAACTTACTTGGATGTAAAGATTCATAGAGCTGTGGACTCACAGCAGGAAGAAGAGCTTTAGAAACCAGGAGAGCTCTTTTTTCTACAAAGAAGAATACTGAAGCCCAGAGAGGGTGGCAAAATAAGTAACTTGCCCCAAATCATACAGCTCAAAGCTCTTGTTGGTCTTTGGGGTCACACACACACACACACACACACACACACACACACACACAGAGAGAGAGGGGGGGTATTCAAAATTTCAATCTATCACTATATTTCTTGGTTAAGTTACTTATTTTTCTAAAGGTTTAGTTTCTCACTTAAAAGGTGGTGCTAAGGGCTGAGGCTGGGGCTCAGCGGTAGCATACTTGCCTGGCATGTGTGAGGCACTGGGTTCGATTCTCAGCACCATGTAAAATAAATAAAGGTCTATCAATGACTAAAAAAAATAAAAAAATAAAAAATTTTTAAAAAGGCGGTGCTAATAATAGTCCCTACTTAATAGGGCGATTATGAGGTCTAACAGGGAAACCCATTTGTTATGGCTTAGATATTAGGTGTCCCCCAAAAGCTCATGTGTGAAACAGTACAAAGAAGTTCACAGGTGAAATGATCGGGTTATGAGAGTCTTACCTAACCTGTGCATTAATCCACTGATAGGGATCAACTGGGTGGTAACTGTAGGCACTTAGGGTGTGGCTGAGGGAGTGAATCATTGGGGTATGATTTGGGGTATATATTTTGTCTGTGGTGAGGGGAGTCTGTCTTTCTTTGCTTCCTGATGTGATGTCCTCGGCTGCTTTCCTCCGCCACACCCTTCCACCAGGATATTCTGACTCACCTCAGGCCTGTGGACTGAGATCTCTGAAACCATGAGCCCCAAATAAACTTTTCCTCCTCTAAAATTGTTCTTGTCAGGTCTTTTAGTCACAGCAGTGAAAAACTTAACATACCATAGTAGGGAACTCGGTGCTTGACACTTAGTAAGTGCCGAGTAAATATTGCTGCTTTTCTTTTTTATGCTGTTAATGATTATGTATTTTGGGGGTCTCAGGGATGGGTCAGTAGGAAAATCCTTCTATTGTTAACATGCTTCGGCCTCTGTAAGGATGTGGGTTGATTTGTGTTCCCCCTTAAGTGCTAACTCCTGGTGCCTGGGAACGTATTTGGAAATAGGGTCTTTGCACATGTAATTAAGCTAAGATGCAGTCCTAGGAGTCGGGTCAACCTTCACCCGATGACCAATGCTAAAGAACTGGATTTCTTTCTTCTCTATAGGAAGTGGGAAGCCTGGATTCAGACATCTGGGAAAACCTGTGTGGAGACAGAGGCAGAGATTGGGATGACGGTGCCACAAACCAAGGTGAACACAGAAGGTGTTCTGTCTTCAGGTGAGGTGAGGGCCGGGAGAGGATCAGTCTCCCCACACAGAAACAAGGAAGGGTTCTGTCTAGAGCTTTTAAGGGACCTGCCAGCCACCTGATTTAGGACTTTTAGCTTCCCCTCTGGGCAACACTCAGTTTCTGTAGTTTTAAGCCACCTGTTTGTGGTGATCTGTTTTGGTGGCCCTAGGAAACCAGTACAGAGAATCTCAGTGAGAGGGATCCTGCTTTGCACCCCCCATTTAGGCATCTGGTGGATACTGTGAGCATTCATGTGTGAATCAGCCACTGAGCAATAACTCCCCACAGAGATCTTGGAATTTGCCTCCTGACTTGGTGATGCCCAAGGCCCACGCACATGTTGGTTGAAGGGGACACAAGTGCCACAGTTGAGGAGAGCCAGAGTTGTCATGGTGGGCCAGATGTTGGAGATCACAGAATGGCAAGCACACACTTGGAAGAGACCAAGGGGACACTATTGGTCAGAGGACAAAGACGTCTATGGCTAACCTGTCCCAGTTGTGTTAACTCCCTCTCCTTCCCTGTTGAGTGGGTGTTGGGGGGAGACTCGGAGACACTGGGGTTGATACAGGTGTGGAGAAGGCCTCTTTCTTCAGGTGAGGTGAGGGCCGGGAGAGTATCAGCTCTCCACACAGTGAAATTACACCAGGTGCCTGAACTTCCCAGCATCAGCCAGGTGTCTGTGAGTTCCTTTGTGTTGCCCCAGGAAGGTCCTGGGAGATGGAGGAGTCCTTTTCTAGGACAGAATCCCACCACCCCTGATGCCCACTAGCACTTTCTTCTCTGCCTCTTTTTTCTCAGCAATGGGGCTGGCAGGTGCACGCCAGGTCCTCCCCCACAGAGCTGCACCTCCAGCACTGAGCAGCTCTGAAGTTCTCTCCTGCCTTCTTCAACCAGGAGGGAAACAAAATTCACAGACAGAAACCATAAATCAGTTTCATTATTCACTGCCAAAGCTACTACTATGGGAAGTATTAGGATTAGCTTTGAAAGAAGAGATAATACATCAGGAGAAGGTATGCAGTTTTCCCAGTTCCTGATTCAGGGGTGAAGGCCAGTGGGAGGTGGGGGCAAGGGCCTGTTCAGTGAGGGGCCCATCCACCAAGAACTTCTGTGCCTGGGCTGAAGTTTGTTGTTTGGACTGCTGGACTCCAATCAAAACCAGTGCCATTCGGACTCTGAACCTTTGCAACCCAAATCAAAAGAGTTACATCATTAGGATTTCCTAGGCCATCCACTCAGGGGAAGGCTCGATTCTTAGCCCACTGATGGAGAAGCCTTGTTAGGCGAAAGTGTGAGACAGGGAAGTGATCAGCCAAGGAGGCAAGAGTTCAGTGGCAGCACATGGCAGGCTGGGTGGTCAGGGAAGGCACTGAGAGGTAAAGAGTCTCTGCCCTGTGCTTTGAGAATTGGACTCTGGCCTGTAGGATGAGGGGCTTTTGAGGATTGCTGCAGAAGAGAGTCCCCTCACGTGGAGTGTCCACTGCTGGCAATTCCAGGGAGACAGAGAGAGGATTGATGGTTTCTAGAGGATGGGGAGAGGGAGGAATGGCAACGGGTTTTCACTTAGCGTGGAGTGAATAGGTGGAAGTGGTGAGAAACCAGGTGGACTGTGGTGGTACAACATCGTGTTACTAAATACCCCCAAATTGTAGACTTAAAGCAGCACATTTTATATTATGTGAATTTTAGTTCAAAAAAACAGAAACTCAGGCAGAACTCTTTTTCTGGATGGCCTCTGTGGACAGACAGCCGGCTGCGCTGTGAGCCAGTGCAGTGCCCTCTATGTGGATACCTCTATCTTCTGGCCTGCCCTGTCCTTCCCACTCTGAGAAGAGGCCACAGAGCTGCCTCCACCAACCCCACCTGATAATGAGCATGGGCTTCCTGGGACCCTCACCCACGTGTAAGTCCTGATCCTGCCACCCACAGGGTGGATCTGAAGCCACATGTCCCTGGGCTTCAGTTCCCTTCTTTGTTAAGTGGGGATGACGTCTACCTCACAAGGTTGTGGGGGAATGAACTAAGTGTATCAAGTATTTATCACAACGCAGGACACATCGTCACCACTCAGTAAGTGGAAGCGGCTATACACCACTCAGTAAGTGAAGCGGCTGTCACCCAGCTCAGCCCCCATACATAGGGGGATTTCGCTTAAAATCTCTCCTAGACTTTCAGGGGGAGGGACTATCAGAGTGAGCCTGTATAAAGACTAAAGGAGAGCTAGAGGCACCTGACCCCCAACCCCCCCTCCCATCAGCGGCCAAAACAAAACCTGTCTAGCCAGCGCTGGGGGAGGAGCAAGCAGAAAAAATCAAAACCATAGAGTGCCGGGGATCCCAAAAGCCAACGGTGTGACTCCGGAGATCCAGGCTGTCTCATTCGCGCGGCCTGCCCCGAGGCTACAGAAGGCGTGGCGCCCCAGAGGAGGGGTTAACTAGTCAGCAGGGAATTAAGTGGCTGCGACACAGTGGTATCCCACCAGCCAAGCCCAAGCCCGCACTGACCCCCGGGCTGAGTTCGGGATTGCTGACGGGGACGGAAGCGGTACAGCCCCACCCCCCACAAGGGACACTCCACTAAGGTAACCAGCGGCCACCATCTTGGAGAGCTGAAGTATCCACCGCCACTCTCCGACAGATTGCAACAACAAAACAGGCACAGAGTACAGTTTGAACTGCCAAGAATCATCACTGAGGGGAAATCTGGTCTAGCAGGAGAAACCAAGGCTAGCAGGAGAAACCAGGAGCCTAGAGGCAAGGCCCTCGCGACTGGGCAGCTGTAAACTGCAAGCCCGCCGGCGAAAGTTCACCCACTGCCCGCGTAACTGGGCGGTAGGAGAACGCCCTCCCGCTGGTGACGGATCACCTGCCCGCGGCCTGTGATACTGGGCGGCTGGAGTCTACCCGCCTGCCACGACCGGGAGCTGAAACCACACAGAGACAGTCCAGTCACACCCCCCCATTAGGGCACCCCGGCAAGGAGACTGGGGCCCGTCATAGCAGAGTAGTGTCGTCACTGGAGCTCGAACGTCGGAATTCCTTCCCAGCGGAATCCACGTTAGCAGTCATACTTCAACAACACAAAGGAGAGACATCAGAGTAATACAGAAACAAAACAAATCTATAGAGGAGAGCAGAAACACGACAATCAAAAAGAGCTGGAAAGTAACGTGGACAACATGAGAAAACAAGGGAAAAAAGGATTACAAACAATGCAAGACTACTCAATTCTACAGGAGGACATAGAAACTTCAGAAACAGGTATAGGGAAAGAACTCAAGGCATACCTAACTCGAATGGAAAGGAATATTAGAGAAGACATGAGACAGCAAGTCCAAGAAATAAAAATATATTTTGAAAATGAATTAAACAAACAAATTCAAATGGCAAAGAACGAGCTCTACCAGGAGATAGAGATCTTAAAAAAAAATCAAACAATAATCCTAGAATTACAGGAAACTATAAACCAAATTAAAAACTCAAACGAGAATATTACAAATAGACTTGATGAAGTAGAAGTCAGAACATCAGATAATGAAGACAAGGTTTATCAACTTGAAAAGAATATAGTCAACACAGAAAAGATGCTTAAATCCCACGAGCAATCTATTCAAGAGATATGGGATGTCATAAAAAAACCAAATATGAGAGTCATAGGGATAGAAGAAGGCACAGAGATTCAAACCAAAGGAATGGACAGCATATTAAATGAAATAATTCTAGAAAACTTCCCAGAGATGAAAGATGGAATGGATTGCCAAATCCTGGAAGCCTACAGGACCCCAAACATTCAAAACCATAATAGACCAACCCCAAGACATATAATTATGAAGATAGCCAACGTACAGAACAAGGAGAGAATATTAAAAGCTACGAGAGAAAAGAGGCAGATTACTTTCAGGGGTACACCAATTAGGTTAACGACAGATTTCTCATCACAAACTTTGAAAGCGAGAAGATCCTGGAATAATGTATTTCAAACGCTGAAAAATAATGGATTCCAACCAAGAATACTATATCCAGCAAAATTGAGCTTCAAATTTGACAATGAAATTAAAATCTTTCACGATAAACAAAAGCTAAAAGAATTTGCAGCAAGAAAACCAGCTCTGCAAAGCATTTTGAACAAAACACTACAAGAAGAGGATGTGAAAAATAGTGCCCAAAACTAACAGCAGGAAGTATCTCAGTAAAGGGGGAGGAAAATAACCAAAAAGCAAAACTAACCAAACTAAAATAAATAAATAAAGAAGCATGACTGGAAATACAAATCATATCTCAATTGTAACCTTAAATGTTAATGGCCTAAACTCACCAATCAAGAGACATAGGCTAGTAACCTGGATCAAAAAAACAAATCCAACAATATGCTGCCTTCAGGAGACTCATATGATAGGAAAAGACATACACAGGCTGAAGGTAAAAGGTTGGGAAAAATCATACCACTCACATGGCCCTCGGAAGCAAGCAGGAGTGGCCATACTCATATCGAATAAAATCAACTTCAAACCTAAGTTAATCAAGAAGGATAAAGAAGGTCACTATATACTGTTAAAAGGAACCATCCACCAACAAGACATAACAATCATCAATTTGTATGCACCCAACAATGGAGCTGCAACGTTCATAAAACAAACTCTCCTCAAGTTCAAGAGTCAAATAGACCACAACACAATAATTATGGGTGACTTCAACACACCGCTCTCGCCATTAGACAGATCCTCTAGACAAAAACTGAATAAAGAAACTATAAAACTCAACAGCACAATCAATAACCTAGACTTAACCGACATATAGAATATATCAACTATCATCAAGTGGATATACGTTCTTCTCAGCAGCACATGGATCCTACTCAAAGATAGACCATATATTATGCCATAAGACAACTCTTAGTAAATATAAAGACGTGGAGATAATACCATGCACCATATCTGACCATAATGGAATGAAATTGGAAATCAATGATAAAAGAAGGAAGGAAAAATCCTACATCTCATGGAAAATGAACAATATGTTATTGAATGATCAATGGGTTATAGAAGACATAAAGGAGGAGATGAAAAAATTCTTAGAGTCAAATGATAACACAGACACAACATACCGGAATTTATGGGACACAATGAAAGCAGTTTTAAGAGGGAAATTCATTTCTTGGAGTTCTTACCTCAAAAAAAGAAAAAACCAACAAATAAATGAACTCACACAACACCTCAAAAATCTAGAAAAGAAAGAGCAAAACAACAGCAAATGTAGTAGAAGACAAGAAATAATTAAAATTAGAGCAGAAATCAACGAAATTGAAACAAAAGAAACCATTGAAAAAATAGATAAAACTAAAAGTTGGTTCTTTGAAAAAATAAATAAGATAGAGAAGCCCTTAGCCATGCTAACGAAAAGAAGAAGAGAGAGAACTCAAATTACTAACATACGGGATGAAAAAGGCAATATCACAACAGACACTACAGAAATACAGAAGATAATTAGAAAGTATTTTGAAACCCTATATTCCAATAAAATAGAAGATAACGAAGATATCGATAAATTTCTTAAGGCATATGAATTGCCCAGATTGAGACAGGAAGACACACACAATTTAAACAGACCAATAACAAAAGAAGAAATAGAAGAAGCCATCAAAAGACTACCAACTAAGAAAAGCCCTGGACCAGATGGGTATACAGCGGAGTTCTACAAAACCTTCAAAGAAGAATTAATACCAATACTTTTCAAGCTATTTCAAGAAATAGAAAAAGAAGGAGCTCTTCCAAATTCATTCTATGAGGCCAACATCACTTTGATCCCAAAACCAGACAAAGATACTTCAAAGAAAGAAAACTACAGACCAATATCTCTAATGAACTTGGATGCAAAAATTCTCAATAAAATTCTGGCGAATCGAATACAAAAACATATCAGAAAACTTGTGCACCATGATCAAGTAGGATTCATTCCTGGGATGCAAGGATGGTTCAATATACGGAAATCAATAAATGCTATTCACCACATCAATAGACTTAAAGACAAGAACCACATGATCATCTCGATGGATGCAGAAAAAGCATTTGACAAAGTACAGCATCCCTTTATGTTCAAAACACTAGAAAAACTAGGGATAACAGGAACTTACCTCAACATTGTAAAAGCTATCTATGCTAAGCCTCAGGCTAGCATCATTCTGAATGGAGAAAAATTGAAGGCATTCCCTCTAAAATCTGGAACAAGACAGGGATGCCCTCTATCACCACTTCTATTCAATTTAGTTCTCGAAGTACTAGCCAGAGCAATTAGACAGACAAAAGAAATTAAAGGCATAAAAATAGGAAAAGAAGAAATTAAACTATCGCTATTTGCTGATGACATGATAATATACTTAACAGACCCAAAAGAGTCTACAAAGAAGCTGCTAGAGTTAATAAATGAATTCAGCAAAGTGGCAGGTTATAAAATCAACACGCATAAATCAAAGGCATTCCTATATATCAGCAACAAAACTTCTGAAATGGAAATAAGGAAAACCACTCCATTCACAATATCCTCAAAGAAAATAAGATACTTGGGAATCAACCTAACAAAAGAGGTGAGAGATTTATACAATGAAAACTACAGAACCCTAAAGAGAGAGAGAGAAGAAGATCTCAGAAGATGGAAAAATGTACCCTGTTCATGGATAGGCAGAACTAACATCATCAAAATGGCGATATTACCCAAAGTTCTCTATAGGTTTAATGCGATGCCAATCAAAATACCAACGGCATTTCTTGTAGAAATAGACAAAGCAATCATGAAATTCATATGGAAAAACAAAAGACCCAGAATAGCAAAAGCAATTCTAAGCAGGAAGTGTGAATCTGGAGGTATAGCGATACCAGAGGTCAAACTGTACTACAAAGCAATAGTAACAAAAACAGCATGGTACTGGTACCAAAACAGGCGGGTGGACCAATGGTACAGAATAGAAGACACAGAGACTAATCCACAAAGTTACAACTATCTTATATTTGATAAAGGGGCTAAAAGCATGCAATGGAGGAAGGATAGCATCTTCAACAAATGGTGCTGGGAAAATTGGAAATCCATATGCAACAAAATGAAATTGAATCCCTTTCTCTCGCCATCCACAAAAATTAACTCAAAATGGATCAGGGAGCTAGATATCAAATCAGAGACACTGCGTCTGATAGAAGAAAAAGTTGGCTACGATCTACAAATTGTGGGGTCGGGCTCCAAATTCCTTAATAGGACACCCATAGCCCAAGAGTTAACAACAAGAATAAACAAATGGGACTTACTTAAACTAAAAAGTTTTTTCTCAGCAAGAGAAACAATAAAAGAGGTAAATAGAGAGCCTACATCCTGGGAACAAATCTTTACCCCCCACACCTCTGATAGAGCCCTAATATCCAGAATGTACAAAGAACTCAAAAAATTAAACAATAAGATAACAAATAACCCAATTAACAAATGGGCCAAGGACCTCAACAGACACTTCTCAGAGGAGGACATACAATCAATCAACAAGTTCATGAAAAAATGCTCACCATCTCTAGCAGTCAGAGAAATGCAAATCAAAACCACCCTAAGATACCATCTCACTCCAGTAAGAATGGCAGCCATTATGAAGTCAAACAACAAGTGTTGGCGGGGATGTGGGGAAAAAGGTACACTTGTACACTGCTGGTGGGGCTGCAAAATGGTGAGGCCAATTTGGAAAGCAGTATGGAGATTCCTGGGAAAGCTGGGAATGGAACCACCATTTGACCCAGCTATTGCACTTCTCGGACTATTCCCTGAGGACCTTAAAAGAGCGCACTATAGGGATACGGCTGCATCAATGATTATAGCGGCACAATTCACAATAGCTAGACTGTGGAACCAACCTAGATGCCCTTCAATAGATGAATGGATAAAAAAAATGTGGCACCTATACACAATGGAGTATTATGCAGCACTAAGAAATGACAAAATCATAGAATTTGCAGGGAAATGGATGGCATTAGAGCAGATTATGCTAAGTGAAGCTAGCCAAGCCCTAAAAAACAAATGCCAAATGTCTGCTTTGATATAAAGAGAACAACTAAGAACAGAACAGGAAGGAAGAGCATGTGGAAAAGACTACAGTAAACAAAGACGAATGGGGGGAGAGAAACGGAGAGAGAAGGGAAAGCATATGGAAATGGTAGGAGACCTTCAAGGATACATAAAATTATAAGAGGCTATGAGGGGCAAGGGGGAGGGAAAAAAAAGGGAGAGAATTGAACAACAGCAGGGGAGGTAGAGAGGGAAGATGGGAGGGGAGGGGAGGGGAGGGGGGATAGTAGGGGATAGGAAAGGTAGCAGAATACAACAGACACTAATATGGCATTATGTAAAAATGTGAATATGTAACAGATGTGATTCTGCAATCTATATTTGGGGTGAAAATGGGAGTTCAAAACACAATTTGAGTCTAATGTATGAAAGATGATATATCATGAGCTATGTAATGCTTTAAATAATCAATAAAAAAATTAAAAAAAAAACAAATAATAATCCAGTTGTCTACACCATCTGCCCCAGCACAGTTTGGATTGCCAAGATCCAGGTGTAGAAAGAATTTTTTTCTAATGGGGTGACTATTGCATGCACAACCAGAGAAGTGAAAAATTCTGCTCCATTTGTGTACAATGAATCAAAGAAGAGTTTTCTACTTTCTTGTATAACTGATTAGAACTAATAAATATATTTTAAAAAAAGAATTTTTTTCTTTGGCTTTAAACAGAATCCTCAACCCCACAGCGTTTTGTTTTCCACCCTGGCTGAGAGAATCTTGAACCAATTGAAAAATAAGACAGAAGTCCAAGGAGAGGGTTAGGAAGGTGTTACCTTCATACGGATCAAACTGATTCTGGGGTTTAAAGGGATTTCTTCCAGTTGAACCCCAGATCGTGACTTCTCACCCATCACAGAAAAAGCCAGGGCTGCCCAGACCAGCGTCTGCTCCTGCTGATTGTCATCCTCTTAGCTCAGGGAACGCAGCAGCCAGTCTTAGAAAGGGAGCTTATTCTGAAGCCCACCTCCCACAGCAGGGATGGGCCTCCAGGAGGGAGGCCAGGAACGTGGCCACCAGGGGGCAGCCTTCCGAGTGCAACCGAAGGAGGCAGGGCCGTTGGCTGGCTGTGGGCCCACGAGTGTCTCCATAGGGAGCAGGGGGAGGCTCCTGGGCCATAGGCTGGTGATCCCACCATGTCCTGCCTGGTCTGCCATGGGAGTGCACATTCTACAGGGGGTGACTCCTTCCTTTACTTCACTGAGCACTTCTTCATTACCAGAGGAAGAAGAAGAGCACACACACAAAGCCTGCAAGTAGCCTCATTCTATCCAACCTTAGGGCAATTCCAAAGCACAGTACAGGCCATCCGCTCAATGGAATGTTAGGAAGCCGTTTAAAATGGCGGGTCTGCAAAGAGTGTGTTACCGCGTGGGAATTATGTAGCATAATGTTATGATGAACTGCACACAGCATGTGAACTCAGCCATGTTAAGATTTGCCCAATATACAGCGGAGTTTTACAAAACCATGAGGTAGCCACACAATCCCCACCATGATCCTCTGCCTCACTGCAGGCCCACAGCAACAGGGCCAAGTGATGAAGGACTGAAATCTCCGAAACTGTAAGCCAAAGTAAATCTTTTCTCCTCTACATTATTTTTCTCAGGTATTTTGTCACAGCAATGAAAAAATGCTTCTTTTTTAATATCCGGAGAAGAAACTCCTCCTACACAGGTTTGTGGGTAGGCCTGTGCCCTGATATGGTTATTAAAATTACATCCATATAGTTGGCAATTACTGCTACTCTGAGTTTCTAGTGCTCTGTCCCCATGACTCCCTTCACCCTGTCCCTCTCCAAGGATCACCTCACTGGCCCTTCCCCTGATCCAACAATCAAAAGGTGAATGTCAAGTAAAGCCAGGGCCTCCAGAACACTGCTCCAGACCTATTGCCTGTGCCTGTTCTAATTGGCGCAGAGGGGATGGTGGATGTGTCAATCAAGCTGTTAAATGCTTTGAGTGTTACCCTGCTTATGAGTAATAGTCAGTGTAAGCGACACCCCAGCTTCTGCAGAGACAGTTTTGTGACAGGGAGACTAGTGCTGAGCAGAGTAAGGTAAGTATTATGAGAAAACAAAGCCCAGGTGACAGCTGAGATGCTACAGGCCACACCTACTTCACTAGGTGGCGTCCTGAGAGCCACTTTGACCACTTTGGTTTCTCCAGAACAAGCATTTCTGGCAGGACTCCAGCAGCAAGGCAAACTGGAATTGTGGCAGGTGGTTATGTTGCAACCATTTAGCCACGATACCTGGAGAGCCGAGCTTAGGAGCTCAAGAAGATTCTGCTGGACAGCGGTGGAACACTCAGAAAGACACAGGGTTGGTGCCGACTCTTCCTTCTTTGTCACTATTGTAGACAAGTCCCTTTTTTTTTTTTTTTTTTTTTTTTTAAAGAGAGAGTGAGAGAGGAGAGAGGAGAGAGAGAATTTTCAATATATATTTTTTAGTTCTCGGCGGACACAACATCTTTGTGTGTATGTGGTGCTGAGGATCGAACCCGGGCCGCACGCATACCAGGCGAGTGCGCTACCGCTTGAGCCACATCCCCAGCCCGACAAGTCCCTTCTTAATGAAACCGAAAACGTAGTGAATGTAATTTAATTGGGTAGATCAGGTGGAAGTGGAATAAATTGCTTTTTCCTCCTTAATTCTCTTAGGTACCCAGGGACCAATTGGAACAAAACATAATCTGACTCATGACTCATTGGAGATAAATATCTATAAACACATTTTCTCCTTCCAGTCTTTTTTTTTTTCCTGGACAGCTAAATATAAATAGGTGGGTGTATTTTTATAAAATTGAAATGATTCTGTTTTACTTAGTTTTGTATTCTGCTATTTATACCTGGCATTATATTAGAAGCAATGAATAGGTCATTAAATATGCTTCTAGAACAGAATATTTCATATTTGTGTAATATTTTATCACAGAGCTATATCAACATTTATTTAACAGTTCTCTGATTTACATGATTCCCAAGATTTGGCTAATATAAATAGCTGTGTGATCGTCATATCTTTTTAAAACATCCTTGCCTTAGAATAAAGAATCTCATCTTCAGAGGTATTTCTTTCTTATTTTGTTCATATGACAACATATCAACTTAGATGCGGCCATTATACTTAATTTTCCTTTCGTCCGTTTTATGGTCCTTGCACTAATTGGCTCCTTAAATTCTCTTTGAACCCTCCCTTAGCTCAATGAGAGAATCCAGAGGCCAATCAGCAGCTCTGGTCTCTGGGAACCTCTCTGATGTATGGATTTTCTGGACAAAGGGGCAGGTTGTGGCTACTGCCAGCAGCTCCTAAGTTTGTAGGTGTAGTGTAAGTATCTAACATGGGAGGGAGTCTTTCTTCCTGTCGCCTCCTGCTTCTCTCTTCTCCCCTCTCTCATTTTCTCTCTCTGAAGTGGGAGAGATTGGCATAACTCGAGTCTCTGCTCACATCCGGACCCATAAAATGTGGGCCAGCTAAGTTGGGTTGCATAAATGAGCATAGCAAATTCTGCTACAGCCTTGTGCTGAATGGGAGGAAGAAGAAGGCCCTAGAAAAATAGACTGGCCAGACAGGGTCTCTGACAATGAAGTCCCCTAAGACAGGTTCTGATCCAGGCTCTGCTACTAACCTGCTGTTTGAATTTAAGCCACTCTGCCTCCCCCAGGACTCAACGTGCTAATCTTGGAGAGTAGACAGTTGGCCTGACTGGTCCCCAGATTCCCCCGAGGGTTCTTTGGCTTGTTGGTAAGGTCGAGGCTGTCAGCGAGGGCGTCTGTCTCATGACATGTGTCCTCTGGCTAGCGGACTTCTCCAGTCCAGGTTTGTGATGAGTTCCCTGACTCCCATCTGCTCCACCAGGCCACAGTGGAGACCCTGACATTTGCAGTTGACTTTCAAGAAAGATAAGCGTGAGTGTTTCTTGCTTTACATTGTAAGTGACATGGGAGTCACATGATTTGGGACAGTAATTTTCCCATTGACTCTGTGATTGCATTGTGATTCCAGATGTGGATTTTGCTTCAGTGAATATGAGATAACAGAAGGCTTTAGAAATCATTTAATCCATGATTTTTATTTATTTATTTTGTACTGTGGATTGAATCCAGAGGCACTTTACTACTGAACCACAACCCCAGCCCTTTTTAGTTTTTATTTTGAGATAGGGTCTTGCTAAACTGCTTAGGGCCTCGTTAAGTTACTGAGGCTGGTCTTGAACTTGCTGGGATTACAGGCATGCACCCCTGGAAATCCAGGGGTTCTGAATCTGGATTTTATGATCCTTGAGGTCTGGGAATATGAAAATTTTAGGGAAAATGTTGTGTATCTGTATGTTATGGATCCATTTAAAAATCTAGTATGTTTTTGAGATGTTATTTACATTAAAAATACAGATTAAGTATTTATTTGATAAGTTCATAACCTGATCAGCCACCATCCAAAATAAGACTTATAACATTTCCATTACCCCAGAGGGTCACTCTTGGTGACACTTTCTGGTCAGTCTTCCCTCTGCCTGCCTTATCCTTGTTAACCACTTTCTGACTTAATTCTCCATGGATTATATATTATTTTACTGTTCAGAATTTTTATGTGAATAAAATCACACAGTTTTTACTTTTTTGATCTGGTGTCTTTTTTTTTTTTTTTTTTTTTTTTTTTTTTGGTACCAAGGATTGAACTCAGGGGTACTCAACCACTGAGCCACATCCCCAGCCCTATTTTGTATTGTTTTTAGAGACAGGGTCTCACTGAGTTGCTTAGCACCTTGCTTTTGCTGAGACTGGTGATCCTCCTGTCTCAGCCTCCCAAGCTGCTGGGACTATAGGCGTGAGCCACCATGCCTGGCTGATGTCTTTTGATCTGCCTGAATTTTTAAAGAGTTAAAAAATTTTACAATCTTATTTTTCCTTTCCACATTTTAAAATTGGTGCATTATAGTTGTACATAATAATGGGATTTATTGTTACATATTTGCACATGCTATATAACAATATAATTTGGTCAATATCACCCTTCAGCATTTTCTCCCTATACCCCCCCACCCATCCTCTGGTCCCTTTATTGATCTCTCTTTGATTTTCATCAGATCCCTGCTCCCCAGCCCTGTTTGTAAATACAGATTAAGTATTTATTTGATAAGTCAGGTTATGGACTTATCAAATAAATACTTAATCTGTATTTTTAATGTAAATAACATCTTTTTCCTCTCTAGCTTCTATATATGAGAGAAAACATACCACCCTTGACCTTCTGAGTTTAGTTTATTTTGCTTAATGCAATGGTCATAAATTCCATCCATTTCCCTGCAAATGACATGATTTCATTTATCGTTTTTGCCTATTTTTTTTTAAAGCCCAACTTTTAGAGCAATTTTGGCTTCACTGCAAACTTAAAGAGATTTCCCATGTGTTCCCTGCCCCAGCACATGGGTAGCTTCTCTGATGGTCAAGGTCTCCACCCAAAGTGATATATTTGTTACAAATGATGAATCTATGTGGACACATTGTTATTACCCAAAGTCCACAGTCTACATAGGGCATTAGGTTCACTTCCTTTGTTTCTTCAGTTCCAGGGATGAATCAGGGCTTTTTTTTTTTTTTTTTTTTGCATGCTAAACAAGTGCTCTACCACCCAGCTACATCCCCAGCCAGGAGGGGTCGCTCTTTCCCCTGCTTTCTTCCTTTCCCCTCCTCCTCCTCTTCCTCCTCCTTCTCTTCCTCCTCCTCCTTCTCACTCTCTCTTTCCCACCCTCCCTCCCTCTTTCTTTCTTATAGTAGGGAAGTGGGTTTTTCTTCCTTCCTCTCTTCCTTCCCTTCCCTTCCCTTCCCTTCCCTTTCTTTCCAGTTGTGGGGAAGTGGGGATTGAACCCAGGGGCACTTTACCACTAAGCCAGGCCCCTAACACAATTAATTTTATTTTAAAAACTTGAAACAGAATTTTGCTAAGTTACTTAGGCCCTCACTAAGTTACCAAGTCTGGCCTTGAACTTGCAATCCTCCTGTTTCAACCTCCCAAGGTATGCGCCACTGTGCCTGGCAGAATTCATGCTCAATGTTGTATATTCTACGAGTTCTGACAAAGGTACAATGTGACATGTATCTACCATTGTAGTATTAAACAGAATATTGTCACTCCCCTACAATTCTTCTGGGCTCTGCCTATTCATCCATTCCTTTCTCCAACAGCCTGACAAGCACTGACCTTTCTGCAGTGTGCATAGTTTTGTCTTTTCCAGAATGTCATAGAGTTGGAATCCAATAGTATGTGGGCTTCTCAGATTGGCTTCTTTTGCATAGTAATATGTATTTAAATTTCTGCTGTGCTTTGTTATGTCTTGTTAGCTCATTTCTCTTTAGTGCTGACTAGTATTCCATTGTTTTTATGTATCACAGTTTTATCCATTCACCTCCCGAAGGACAGCTTCAGAGTTTTAGCAATCCTGAACAAAGCTTCTACAAATATCAGTGTGCAGATTTTAGAATGAACAGGATTTCAGCTTTTTTGGGGGGTGAATACCAATGAGTGTGGCTGTTGGTTGCTAAGAGTATGTTTAGTTGTGTAAGAAATCACCAGACTGTCTCGTACCCTATTCCATTTCCACTGGCAGGGAATAGGAGGGCCTCTTCCTCCACATCTCGCCAGTATTTGGTGTTGTCGGTGTTCCAGGTTTGGGCCATTTTCCCAGGTGTGTGGTGGTATTTTATTGTTGCTTTCATTAGCATTTCCTTGATGACCTAGGAAGTGAGCATTCTTTCATACATTCTTTTGCCTTTTGTGTATCTTTTGTGATTTTATCATCTGCAAACAGTCATAATTTGACTTCTTTCTTTCCTATTTTTATCCATTTTATTTCCTTCTCTTGCCTAATTTTCCAGGATAGAATTTTTAGTACGATGTTGAATAGGGATGGTAAGAGTGGACATTCTTATTTTGTTTCGAATTTTAAAGGAAATGCTTTCAGCTTTTTCCCATTCACTATGATGTTTTTAGGTTTGTCACATATAACCTTTGTGATGTTGAGGTGTTTTCCTTCTAATCCTAGTTTCCTCAGTGTTTTTTAAATTATTAATGGGCGCTAAATTTTGTGGAAGACTTTCTCTGCATCTGTTGAGATGACTTAGTGATTTTTGCCCCTGATTGTATTTATGTGATGCCAGACACTTACTGATTTGCATATGTTAAAACATTCTTGCATCCCCGGGATAGAACCAACTTGATCATGATGTGCAATCTTCTTGATATGTTGTTGAATGTGATTTGCTAATATTTTGTTGAGTATTTTTGCATTTGAGCTCATCAGGGATATTAGTCTATAACTTTCTTTTGATGTGTGCTTATCTAGTTTGGGTATGGGGGTGATACTGCTTCAGAGAATAAATTTGGAAGTGTTCAATCCCTTTCTATTTCATAGAATAATTTGAGGAGTACTGACATTATCTCTCCTTTAAAGGTTTCATAGAGTTCAGCTGAGAATCCATCTGATACTAGAATTTTCTTTGTTGGAAGCCTTTTTATTACTGCTTCTCTCATTGTTGGTTATTGGTCTGTTTGGATTTTCTATGTTCTCTTGATTAAATCTTGGCAGGTTGTATGTGTCTAGAAACATATCTATTACTTCTAGGCTTTCCAACTTATTGAAGTATAAGTTTTCAAAACAACTCCTAATTAATCATTAATCTTCTGGATTTCTGTGATGCCTATGGTGGTTTTTCCTTTTTATCTCTAATTTTTATTAATTTGGGTCTTATCTCTTTTGGTTAATTTTGCTAAGGGATTATCTTGTTTATAAAGAACCAACTCTTAATTTCATTGGTTCTTTGTATTTTTTACAAATTCTATTTCACTAATTTCAGCTCTGATCTTAATTATTTCCTTCATTTCACTGGCTTTGGAATTGATTTCCTCTTCTTTTGCAAAGGACTTGAGATGCATCATTCTATTGTTTATTTAGGATCTTTTGTGATTTTCTTATGTGAGCACTCAGAGCTAAAAACTTTCCTCTTAAAACTTCCTTCATAGTGTCCCAAAGTATCTGGTGTGTTGTATCATTATCTCTGTTGAGTCTAAGAATTTTTAAATTTCTCCCCTGATTTCTTCTATCACCCATTCATGAATCAAAAGTGTGTTGCTCAATCTCTATGTGTTTATACAATTTCTGTAGGGTTTTTTGTTTTGTTTTGATTGCTCATTTCATTCCGTTAGAATCTGATAAAATGCTTGGAATTATATATATTATTTTATATTTGCAAAGAGTTGCTTTGTGGCCAAAAATATAGTCTATTTTGGAGAAAGTTCAACGAAACATTGAGAAAAAAATGTACATGACTGTTATTTAATAAAATATTCTATAGATGTCTGATAAGTTCATTTGATTTACAGTATTTTTCAGGTCAAAGAGTTGTTTTTTTTTTTTTTTTTTTTACCGAGTTTATGTCTGTATAACCTATCTATTGGTGAGAGAGGTGTGTTGAAATCACCAAGTAATATTTACTGGCGTCTACCTGAGTCTAATTCCAGTAGTGTCTGTTTTATGTAATTATGTGCCCCAATGTTTGTCATAAATATTTATTATTGTTATCTTCTTTTTGAGTTGCTCTCTTTATCAGCATGAAGTCATCTTCTTAGTCTCTTCTGATTAATTTTGGCTTGAAGTGTGCTTTTTTGAATATGAGAGTAGCCACTCCTGCTTATTTTGGGGCTCTATTTACATGGTGTATCAATTTCCATCCTTTTGCTTTCAACCTGTGACTCTCTTCGCCTATAAGTGAGTCTCTTGCCAACGACACAAAGTTGGGTCTTATACCTAAATCCATTCTGCCAGTCTATTTCTCTTAGTTGAAAGTTGAGACCATTTATATTTAATGTTATGGAGAGATCTTTATTAATTTCTGCTATTGTGATTGATTTCTAATGTTTAATTTGGTCCTGTTTCTCATTTGCTTAGCTACTCATTAAATGAGATTTGTTATTTTTTGAGTTCTGGAGTTATTTTTTATTTTTTTATTTTTCTGTGTGGTGTATATCTTCACTTACATTCTGTAGTGCCAGCTTAGTTTTACTTTCTGCTTATCTTTGAAGGTTTTTATTTCTGCTTCAATTCTGAGGGATAGCTTTGCTGGACATAGCAATCTTGGCTGGCAGTTATTTCCTTTCAGGACTTGGAACACAGAATTCCAAGCCCTTCTGGCTTTTAGAGTTTGTGCTGAGAAGTTGTAAGTCATTTTAATTGGATTCCTTCTAAATATGACCTCACGTTTTACTCTTTTTTTTAAAAAAAGTTTTTATTGGTTGTTCACAACATTACAAAGCTCTTGACATATCATATTTCATACATTAGATTGAAGTGGGTTATGAACTCCCAATTTTACCCCAAATGCAGATTGCAGAATCACGTCGGTTACACATCCACATTTTTACATACTGCCATATTAGTGACTGTTGTATTCTGCTACCTTTCCTATCCCCTACTATCCACCCTCCCCTTCCCTCACATCTTCTCTCTCTACCCCATCTTAATTCATTTCTCTCCTTGTTAATTTTCCCATTCCCCTCACAACCTCTTGTATGTAATTTTGTATAGCAATGAGGGTCTCCCTTCATTTCCATGCAATTTCCCTTTTCTCTCTCTTTCCCTCCCATCTCATGTCTCTGTTTAAAGTTAATCTTTTCTTCCTGCTCTTCCTCCCTACTCTGTTCATAGTTGCTCTCATTATATCAAAGAAGACATTTGGTATTTGTTTTTTAGGGATTGGCTAGCTTCACTAAGCATAATCTGCTCAAGTGCCATCCATTTCCCTGCAAATTCTATGATTTTGTCATTTTTTATTGCTGCATAGTACTCCATTGTGTATAGATGCCACATTTTTTTTATCCATTCATGTATTGAAGGGCATCTGGGTTGATTCCAGATGATTTTAGCTATTGTGAATTGTGCTGCTATGAACATCGATGTGGCAGTATCCCTGTAGCATGCTCTTTTAAGGTCTTCAGGGAATAGTCTGAGAAGGGCAATAGCAGGGTCAAATGGTGGTTCCATTCCCAGCTTTCCCAGGAATCTCCAAACTGCTTTCCAAATTGGCCGCACCAATTTGCAGCCCCACCAGCAATGTAAAAGTGTACCCTTTTCTCCACATCCTCGCCAGCACTTGTTGTTGTTTGACTTCATAGTGGCTGCCAATCTTACTGGAGTGAGATGGTATCTTAGGGTGGTTTTGATTTGCATTTCTCTGACTGCTAGAGATGGAGAGCATTTTTTCATGTACTTGTTGATTGATTGTATATCCTCCTCTGAGAAGTGTCTGTTCAGGTCCTTGGCCCACTTGTTGATTGGGTTATTTGTTATCTTATTGTCTAATTTTTTGAGTTCTTTATATACTCTGGATATTAGGGCTCTATCTGAAGTGTGAGGAGTAAAGATTTGTTCCCAGGATGTAGGCTCCCTATTTACCTCTCTTATTGTTTCTCTTGCTGAGAAAAAACTTTTTAGTTTAAGTAAGTCCCATTTGTTTATTCTTGTTATTAACTCTTGTGCTATGGGTGTCCTATTAAGGAATTTGGAGCACGACCCCACAATCTGTAGATCGGAGCCAACTTTTTCTTCTATCAGACGCAGAGTCTCTGATTTGATATCAAGCTCCTTGATCCATTTTGAGTTAACTTTTGTGCATGGCGAGAGAAAGGGATTCAGTTTCATTTTGTTGCATATGGATTTCCAGTTTTCCCAACACCATTTTTTGAAGATGCTATCCTTCCTCCATTGCATGCTTTTAGCCCCTTTATCAAATATAAGAAAGTTGTAACTTTGTGGATTAGTCTCTGTGTCCTGTATTCTATACCATTGGTCCACCCGCCTGTTTTGGTACCAGTACCATGCTGTTTTTGTCATTATTGCTCTGTTATATAGTTTGAAATCTGGTATCGCTATACCGCCTGATTCACACTTCCTGTTTAGAATTGCTTTTGCTATTCTGGGTCTTTTATTTTTCCATATGAATTTCATGATTGCTTTATCTATTTCTACAAGAAATGCCCTTGGGGTTTTGATTGGCATTGCATTAAACCTATAGAGAACTTTTGGTAATATCGCCATTTTGATGATGTTAGTTCTGCCTATCCATGAACAGGGTATATTTTTCCATCTTCTAAGATCTTCTTCTACTTCTCTCTTTAGGGTTCTGTAGTTTTCATTGTATAAATCTTTCACCTCTTTTGTTAGGTTGATTCCCAAGTATTTTATTTTATTTTTTGAGGATATTGTGAATGGAGTGTTTTTCCTCATTTCCGTTTCAGAAGTTTTGTCGCTGATATACAGAAATGCCTTTGATTTATGAGTGTTGATTTTATATCCTGCCACTTTGCTGAATTCATTTATTAGTTCTAGTAGTTTCTTTGTAGATCCTTTTGGGTCTTCTAGGTATAGAATCATGTCATCTGCAAATAGTGATAATTTAAGTTCTTCTTTTCCTATGTTTATGCCTTTAATTTCTTTCGTCTGTCTAATTGCTCTGGCCAGTGTTTCGAGAACTATATTGAATAGAAGTGGTGATAGAGGGCATCCCTGTCTTGTTCCAGATTTTAGAGGGAATGCCTTTAACTTTTGTCCATTCAGAATGATGCTAGCCTGAGGCTTAGCATAGATAGCTTTTACAATGTCAAGGTAAGTTCCTGTTATCCCTAGTTTTTCTAATGTTTTGAACATAAAGGGATGCTGTACTTTGTCGAATGCTTTCTCTGCGTCTATCGAGATGATCATATGGTTCTTATCTTTAAGTCTATTGATGTGGTGAATAACATTTATTGATTTCCGTATATTGAACCATCCTTGCATCCCAGGGATGAGTCCTACTTGATCATGGTGCACAATTTTTTTGATGTGTTTTTGTATTCGATTCACCAGAATTTTATTGAGGATTTTTGCATCTAGGTTCATTAGAGATATTGGTCTGTAGTTTTCTTTCTTTGAGGTGTCTTTGTCTGGTTTCGGAATCAGGGTGATGTTGGCCTCATAGAATGAATTTGGAAGAGCTCCCTCTTTTTCTATTTCCTGAAATAACTTTAAAAGTATTGGTATTAATTCTTCTTTGAAGGTTTTGTAAAACTCTGCTGTATACCCATCCAGTCCTGGGCTTTTCTTGGTTGGTAGTCTTTTGATTGCTTCTTTAATTTCATCCATTGATATTGGTCTGTTCCAATTGTGTGTATCGTCCTGACTCAGTCTGGGCAAATCATATGACTTAAGAAATTTATTGATGTCTTCACTATCTTCTATTTTATTGGAATATAGGTTTTCAAAATAATTTCTAATTGTCTTCTGTATTTCTGTAGCATCTGTTGTGATATTGCCTTTTTCATCCCGTATGTTAATAATTTGAGTTCTCTCTCTTCTTCTCTTCGTTAGCATGGCTAAAGGTCTGTCGATCTTATTTATTTTTTCGAAGAACCAACTTTTAGTTTTGTTAATTTTTTCAATAGTTTCTTTTGTTTCAATTTCATTGATTTCCGCTCTGATTTTAATTATTTCTTGCCTTCTGCTACATTTGCTGTTGTTTTGCTCTTCCTTTTCTAGGGCTTTGAGATGAAGTGTGAGCTCATTTATTTGTTGGTTTTTTCTTTTTTTGAGGAATGACCATCAGGCGATGAATTTCCCTCTTAAAACTGCTTTCATTGTGTCCCATAGATTCTGATATGTTGTGTCTGTATTTTCATTTATCTCCAAGAATTTTTTAATTTCCTCCTTTATGTCTTCTGTAACCCATTGATCATTCAGTAACATATTGTTCATTTTCCATGTGATGTAGGATTTTTCCTTCCTTCTTTTATCATTGATTTCCAGTTTCATTCCATTATGATCAGATAAAATGCATGGTATTATCTCCACCCCTTTATATTTACTGGGGGTTGCCCTATGGCATAATATATGGTCTATTTTTGAGAAGGATCCATGTGCTGCTGAGAAAAAAGTATATCCATTTGATGATGGTTGATATATTCTATATATGTCAGTTAAGTCTAGGTTATTGATTGTGATATTGAGTTCTATAGTTTCTTTATTCAACTTTTGTTTGGAGGATCTGTCCAATGGTGAGAGAGGTGTGTTGAAATCACCCATAATTATTGTGTTGTGGTCTATTTGATTCTTGAACTTGAGGAGAATTTGTTTTATGAATGTCGCAGCACCATTATTTGGTGCATAAATATTGACAATTGTTATATCTTGTTGGTGAATGGTTCCTTTTAACAGTATATAATGTCCTTCCTTATCCCTTTTGATTAACTTAGTCTTGAAGTCGATTTTATTCGATATGAGGATGGCCACCGCTGCTTGCTTACGAGGTATATTTACGAGGTATATTTTTACGTGGTATATTTTTTCCCATCCTTTCACCTTCAGCCTGTGTATGTCTTTTCCAATCAGATGTGTCTCCTGGAGGCAGCATATTGTTGGATTTGTTTTTTTAATCCAAGATACCAGCCTATGTCGCTTTATTGGAGAGTTTAAGCCATTAACATTCAGAGTTACTATTGATATATGGTTTGTACTTCCATCTATGTTTGATTATTTATCCTTTTTTAAAAAAATTTAGTTTGTTTCTCCATGATTATCTTTCCCCTCGCCCTCTGTCTTTACCGAGGCATTTCCCACTGATGGTTTTGGTTATTGTTTTTCATTTCTTCCTCGTGTAGTGTTTTGCTCAAAATGCTTTGCAATGCTGGTTTTCTGGCTGCAAATTCTTTTAACTTTTGTTTATCATGAAAGATTTTTATTTCGTTGTCATACCTGAAGCTTAATTTTGCTGGATACAGAATTCTTGTTTGGCATCCATTGTCTTTCAGTCATTGTTCCATGACCTTCTTGCTTTCAGTGTCTGTGATGAAAAATCCGTTGTTAACCTTATTGGTTTACCCCTGAATGTAATCTGTCTCCTTTCTCTTGTAGCTTTTAATATTTTCTCTTTGTTCTGTATATTGGATATCTTCATAACAACGTGTCTTGGCGTTGGTCTACTGTGATTTTGTGTGCTCGTTGTCCTGTATGCATCTTCAATTTGTATATCTGTTTCCTTTTTTATTTCTGGAAAGTTTTCTGTAATTATTTCATTCAGCAGGTTACTCATTCCCTTGGTTTGAATCTCTGTACCTTCTTCTATCCCGATGACTCGTAAGTTTGGTTTTTTTATGTTATCCCATAACTCTTGGATGTTTTTCTCGTGATTTTTTTACCAGCCTTTCTGAGTTGGCTAGACTCTTTTCAAGATGATGTTTTCTGATGTTCTGGCTTCTACTTGCTCCACTCTGTTAGTGATACTCTCAATTGAGTTTTTAATTTGGTTTATCGTTTCCTTCATTTCTAGAATTATTGTTTGATTCTTTTTTATAATCTCTATCTCCTGATAAAGATGCTTAACTTCTTCTTTTATCTGTTTATGTAATTCATTCTCAATGTGTTCTTTCGCTGCTTGAATTTGCTGTCTTGTATCCTCTTTAAGGTTCCATTCCATCTGTCTAAGGTGTTCCTTGAGTTCTTTATATGACCATTTTTCTGATGACTCTAGGTCCTCCTGAATATTTAGGCTGTCCTGCATTGTTTGTACTCCTTTTCTTCCTTGCTTTTTCAAGTTGCTCATGTTACTTCTTGTTCTGTTTGACTGCTGAGTTACTGTTTACTCCTATAAATTAATTTGATGCTTGGGAGGAAAGGTATTAGAAGGGAAGGGAAGAAGTCACTAAAGAGAATGAGAGTAAGCAGGTAGAATTCAAGGAAGGGGGAGTAAGAAAATTGAAAAGAAATGAAAACACAAAAGAAGAAAAAAAATAGGAAATAAAAAAAGAAAAAAATTAAAAAAAAATAAAAAAATAATAATAAAAAATTAACATTAAAATTAGAAGAAAAAAAATTAAAAAAAATTGTAAAAAAAAGCAACAAGAAAGAAAAATGAAAATGAAAGAATAACCCAAATCAAAAAAAAGAGAAAAAAAAAACCTAATAAATGCAGTCTTAGAGTTTGATGAATTTCTCTTCCAGTAGGTGGCGCTGTGCCCACCAGGCCATGCTTCTCCTGTCAATATGCGGGAACTAATCACTGTGCAGCTTCTCCTCCCAGACTGGGCGAGTCTCCAATCCTGAGTGCCTAGGGCCTCCTCTTGTGTCTAGCCACTTCCCACTTTTCCTCTAGCCAGGCCCCTCTCACGGGTGCCGCTCACCACAATACTGGCTACACGCCAGGTCTGCTGCTCCCGGGAGCCCTGTTTTCATGGACGACTGGGCACACTCTCCCTGTTTCCCATTCCCTCAGACCCTATGTTTGTAGAGCTTGGGGCTGAGAATCCTCAGCGAATTTTACTTGCCGTCCGGTAGCCACGCCCCTGGTAGCTGGTGCAAGAGACCTCAGTTGTCAGCACTGGTGAGAGCAGTAGCCGGGAGTTCCGAGCCACGGGTCCCGCGCCATGTCTGATTCCCTCGGTCTGGCTATCTCGCTCACGGGAGAGCTGGAAGGGGCCCTTACGGGAGAGCTGGGAGGGGCCCTTAAGGTTTCCCCGATGTGTGGAGAGGGAAGGTAGGGAATTACACACCTGTAGCCGCAGGTTTCAATGAAGTTATCTCCTCCGCCGCAGTCTGATGATGTCAGTTCTCTGCCATGGTGGTATCTCTTGCAAATGGCGACAGTTCGTTTCCCTTTGCCGGGTGACCAATGCAACGGGTGGGTCCTTACTGTCTCTCCCAAGCCCCGTTTCAAACCTGTGGCCACTACCTATGAAGGCTCGGTTGGCATTTACCTCCGTAGGAACAGAAGGGCTGACCAGTTGTTTCAGCCGGATGGATTAGTGCTGAGTCACAGCTGTTTGTCTGTGGGAAGCAGGAGAACGGGAGCTTGAATTCAGCCGATCCAGGCTCAGTGTGTGTTCTGAGAGGCCCAGACTGTTCGCCCCAGATCCACGTCAGCTCAGCATTGCCTAGTGATCCTGAGCAAACAGAATTTATATTGTTTATGACTCCCTATGCCCGCACAGCTGAAGAGGTCAGAGACTTGATCTCTCTGCACCCGCCGCCATGTTGGAATCCTCACGTTTTACTCTTGAGGCTTTTAAAACCCTATCCTTATTCCACGTTAGGTATTTTAATTATAATGGGTCATGGACATGTTCTTTTTTTTATCTTGTTTATTTGAGGGTTCTAAATGCTTCCTGTGTCTTAATGTTCATCTCATTTTCAAGTTTCAGAAAATATTTTGTTATTATTTTCCTAAAGAGATTATCAGTTCCTTTACCTTGCATCTTAACAACCCTCTTCAAGGCCAATGTTTCTCTCTCTTTCTCTCTCTCTCTCTCTCTTTTGTACTGGGATTGAATTTAGGAGAGCTTAACCACTGAGCCATATCCCAAGCCCCTTCATTTTCAATTCCAATGATTCTAAGTGTGTTCTCAGTGTTGTCCCAGAGGTCTTGTATATTCTGTTCATGGTTACTCATTTTCTTTTCTTTAATACTATCTGAATGTTCAAGGCTCGCCACTTTGTCTTCCAGTTCTGAGATTCTATCTTTAGCATGGCTTCTAATAATTCTCTATTAGAGAGACTTTCAACTGAACTTTTAAACTGATTTATGTGTCTCTTAATTCCTAGATTTCTGTTTGGTTCTTTTTAAAATATCCCTATCTCTTTACTGAATTTCTCATTCATATCATGTACTGACTTCCTTAATTCATTCAGTTGTTTTCATCTTGGAATTCATTGATCACTTTTAAAATATTTTTGTGTACCTGTTTTGGGTTTTATGTATCTGTTGGAATAGATTTCTTTTCCATTCTTACGTGTGGGCCTTTTTAGGGCACAACCTTCTCTTGTCAAAGTGTACTAGAGTGATCTCCATGGAAACCCCCTCATAGGTGTGGTATCCACAGCCTTTGTGTTAATTCTGTTTTTGCTGTAGGAGCGTATGTCCATGAGTGGGACCTGAGGGCCCTCCCCGACCATTCCTACTTGGGACCTGGTCATTTATGTTTGTTTTTGTCTTTTCTATTTGTATTAAAGTACAGCTGAAGTTTGAGTGTGGTTAATTAGTGTGTGGAGTTAGGTGTGCTGTCTTTTAGCGGGCTTAGTTCAGCAGCAGAGTCTCTATCATGAACTTGTAGTGTCCCTGTAGATTCCCAGCAGTTTCTGAGGTTTAGTCTATAATCAGCTGATGCCAAAGCTCTGGGTTCAAGGTGAGATAGAAGGTCATGGTAGAATAAGGCAGCTTAGTTCATGACAACCAGAAGCAGAGCTATAACAGGGGATTGTGGGAGGCCCCTGGAAATATATCCTTTATGGAGCCTGAGACAACAGTGACTACTGTTGTCTAGCAAGCCTGCTCAGTTCTTGGGCGTGACCCTCATGAAAGATCAGCTGCATTCTTGTAATGGGGATAATTACATAAGTTTTGGAAATTTACTACTTATGCTCATTTGCTTTTATGCTTTACAACATATTATGAAAAACATGTCTTTCAGTTTTGGTGGGGGATGCTGGTATGGTTTTCAAGTTGCTTTCATGAAGAAAGCAATGAAAGAAGTCTGAATAACCCTGATTCCTGCATCTATTACTTTGTGAGACAAACTAGGCTCAGAATAGCCAGGATGGGTCAAGAATCCGACTTTCTAGCAGAAGGTAGGGGCAATGCCAGAAGCATTTCATATCAGTTAAGTTTCTTATATTTCTTGCTGTTAATTTTAGGGAAGAAATTTACTGAAGATTCTAGGATGTTCACAGAATCTTAGGGAAGGCCAAATCACACTGTGAGGTCCCTGCAGAGGGGAAGGACACCATTGCTCAGCATCAATGCTGGCACTCTCACTAAGAAAGTTAGGGAGTGGACTTCCTGCCTTATGAATCAAAATACTTTGATTATTTCGTTCATCAGAATGTAGATTTGGCACAATGTCTGCTTCTTCCTATGGTTGATTTCCAAATTAAAACCTCTCATACATCTGATTGGCCAAATTAGATTACATGCTTAAACCTGAGCTGCAAAGGCAGTTGGAAAAGTGAGGTCCTGGCTTCTGTCTTATCAGAGGTGGGCTACAAACATGCTCACAAGATTCGAGATAGCTGTAATATATGTCTATTGTTCAGAACCACACAATTACATAAAGGTGACATTACTGAGCACGGCAGTTAGATGAGACTAAAAGGAAAGTGAAAACATTTTGATTAGCTCTGCCTCTCTGTTTCTCGGAAAATTAACAAAATGAAACAAAGAATGGTTTGAATAAGGAGAGGAGAAATCCCCAATTCTGTCTGGCCATGAAAGAGATTGTATGAGTTTATTTATTTGCATAAGGTTTTATAACCTATTTATATTCCTGTTTTGCAACTGAGCTAGTCTTGTAGGATTAAGGAGGTTTTTGTGGGCTGGTCTGGGGACCTAATCATCACATGGAACATTGTGCAGTGAACAGAGACAGAGCAACAGCTGAGACAACACTTCCCACTTTGTGATTGATCATTTCCTGATGCAGCCCCAGCCACGCTGGCTGCAAGAAACGTCTTGGCAGCTAATAAAGTCATCTCTGGCACTATGAAAATCTTTAGGTTACAAAAAACAGAATCCATTCAAAAGTTTATTGCAAGACTACAGAGTTATTTGTTGGCATTCAAAGGTAGAAAGTGCAAATGGGTCCCGTAGAGGATTGAGCCAGGACTCTGAAAACACAGAAACCAATAGAGTGTCTCTGTCCCTCTTTGTCTGTCTGTCTCTCCATCTGTTGCAGCATGCTTTGCATAATTTGTCATCTCTCCTTCTCTCCAACCATCTGCTTCATTCTTTCCTCTCTGGAGACTGATTTTCTCTGCCTTTGTAGAAAACGGCTACTTCACATCTTTATATGTCCTTTCTGTCCAACAGCCAACAAGGACAAACAGGCCTTTCCAAGTCTGGGTTCCAAGTGCCTGGATTAGATAATCCCTGAACAGTGTGATTAGTGTCTCCCCCAAAATGCATGTTTACCTGGAGCCTCAGAATGTGACCTTATTTAGAAATAGGGTCTTTGCAGATGTAATTCATTAAGGAGGGGTTATTCCTGATTATGGTGGGCCATAATCCAGGGTCTAGGATCCTTATGAAAAGACAAAATTGAACAGACACAGACACAGGAGAGAGTGTTATGTGAAGATGAAGCAAAGATTGAAATTATGCTTCCACAAGTCAAAGGGTGTCAAAGTTTGCAAGGAACCAGCAGAAGAGAGGAGAGAAGCATGGATTAAATTTTCCCTAGAGACCGAAGGCAAATGCCAACACCTTGATTTTGGATTTATAGCCTTCAGACATGTGAGAGGATAATTTTCTGTTTTTTTTTAAGCCACTTGTTGTGGTGCCTTGTTCCAGTAGCCCTAGGAGAGTAATGTAATTTCTTTGGCTCATTTGGGTCTGATGTCCACCCAGGTCAGTTGTGGTCAGTGTTAAGAAGTTGAAGGGCTGGGGATGTGGCTCAAGCAGTAGCGTGCTCGCCTGGCATGCGTGCGGCCCGGGTTCGATCCTCAGCACCACATACCAACAAAGATGTTGTGTCCGCCGAGAGCTAAAAAATAAATATTAAAAATTCTCTCTCTCTCTCTCTCTCTCTCTCTCTCTCCTCTCTCACTCTCTCTTTAAAAAAAAAAAAAAAAAGAAGAAGTTGAAACCAGAGGCCCTAAAGAAGCTGCTTTAAGAAGCAAGTGTGGGAGGGGCAGGCAAATTGATGAACAGATATAACAATTTTTCCATGCTTCCTTAGAGATTCTGGGGGCTACCTGGTAGTGACCAGAGGGAACAGTGGGACTCCAGGATTAATTCTTGACCATTAGTCCTTTTATTTCTTGTTATATTTGTGGGGATGGGATTTTGGTAGATTGCAAAAGTGCTGATAACCCCTTACTCCTCCTACCTGTATTTATAGCCTTTGCAGTGCTTCCAATCAATAATTAGAATCTGTCAGGCACTGTAGCGCATGCCTGTAGTCCCAGCAGCTCAGGAGGCTGAGGCAGGAGGATCACGAGTTCAAAGCCAGCCTCAGCAAAAGTGAGGCACTAAGCAATTCAGACCCTGTCTCTAAATAAAATACAAAATAGGGCTGGGGATATGGCTCAGTGGTCAAGTGCCCCCGAGTTCAATCCCCAGTACCATTCCCCCTCTCCTACCAAGAAAAAAAGAGTTAAAATCTATTTCCCTTCCTTTCCATTTTGAATTAGCCTTGTCACTTGGTTTGGCTAAACATGCAGCAGGAGGTTTGGGTGTTGGTTCTCTGCCCAGGCCTCAAAAGTATTGCATGCTTCTACTTGCTGTCTTGGGGCTTTACTGTTGCCATGTAAATAACCTCAACTAGCCTGTTGCATGACAAAAGAGACATGACCAATCACTTCCATCCCCCCAGTCACCAGTCAGCCAATTGCCCAACTTGTTAGTATGGTCATTCTGGACCCACGGAATCCCAGCTAAATAGCCAAGGACTGGCACACCATGAGCACACCCCTGAAGATCAGTTGATTCTGGTCCAAATCTACAGAATCACCCAGCTGATCCACAGCATCTGGAGTGATATTAAGAATAGTTTTAAGATACTAGGTTTTGGAATGCTTTCTTATGCTGCAATAGATAGCCAAATCAGGAAAATGTGCTAATCTAGATTTTAGTAAACCAGATTTGAAAAGCGGAAAGAATTTATTCATAAAACAGGGAATTACTGGCTTCCATGTTGATAGCTGGGTCAATTGGGAAAATTAATTGTAATATTCCTGGGTGTTGATCTCCTTGTCTGGTCTCCAAAGTTAGGGTTCTCCTAAGTGGGTTATTGGGAAGAGTAAATAGGACACAGTATAGAGCAGCACATGATAAGTCACGAGCAGGTATCCTTTCTCTACACTCTGACTTTTGGTTCTTCATTGAAGCATTGATAACTCGAGAAACTAATAGAGTCCACTGTATAGTCTTGAAAGCAACGTGCTACTTAGTGTAGCCTGGGTGGCCCCGGGCATGGTCTGGCCTCTTAGCTTTCTGTTTGCTTTACTTCCCTCCCCGGCTCATTATACCCTGAACGAGGGTGTCCCTCAGTTCCCTATACACGGAACACCTTCCCACATGAGAACCATCATACTTCTCTCCACCTCAGGGAGCCTTCTTTTCTCTCTCTCCTGGTTTGAGAGTTTTGTATCATAAGTTATAAACCCCATGATTTTGGCATGTTTGTAGAGCTGATCTTTACCACAATAATCTAATTTCAGGATATTTCTGTCTCCCCAAAAGAAACTTCATGCTCATTCTCAGTGGCTCCCTTTTCTGCCCTCCTGAACCCAACCACTAACACAGCTTCTGTATAGATTTGCCTTTTGGGATGTTTTTAAAGCAGTTACGTAATTTTGCATCTCTTTTAATGACCTTCTTTCTTGTTCTTTGCATCTCAGCTAATGTCTTACCTCCTCTTCCCTCAAACTTAGCTGTTATTCTTCATGTCAGTTCCTTATTTCTGATCTTTGTAGAACTTATTGCAATTTTTAATGATTTGAGTTATTTCGCTTATTTGGTTTTTTTCTGTCTTGGATGCTGAATAATAAAAACCATGAAAACCAAAAGACAGCAAGTGTTGGTGATGATGTGGGCAAATTGTTACCCTGATATACCATTGAAGGGAGAATAAATTAGTACAGCCATCATGGAAAACAGTATGGAGGTTCCTCAGAAAACGAGAAATGAAACTACTGTATGATCTGACTATCCTACTTTTGGGTATTTATCCAAAAGAATTTCAATCAGGATCTTGAAGAAATATTGGTACTCTCATCTTCGTTGCAGAATAACTCACAATAGTTATAATGAGAAACAACCTAAAAACCCACTGATGGATGAATACATAAGAAAATGTGTATACACACTGGGATATTATTTACCCTTAAAAAGAGGAAATTCAGTAATATGCAACAACATGGTGAATCTTGAGGACATTTTGCTGGGTGAAATTAGTCACAGAAGGACATGATTCCACTTATATGAGGCATGGAAAAGAATTAAACTCAGCTGGGTGTGGTGGTGTATGCCTGTATTTCCAGCCTCTCGGGAGGATGAGGCTGGAGGATCTTGAGTTCCAAGCTAGCCTCAGCCACGTCAGCAAGACCCTAAGCAACATAGCAAGACTCTGTCTAAAAAGAAAAAAAAACAAACAAGTTGGGAATGTGGCTCAGTGGTCAAGGGATCCTGGGTCTAATCCCTGGTGCAAGAAAAAAAAAAAAAGGAGGTTTAAAAGTCATAAAGTCATAGAAGCAGAGAGTACAATGGAGTGGAATTTTGGCTGAAGGCGGAGGGGAAGTGGGGACTTGCTAATCAGCACATCAACAGGCATAGAGTTTCAGTTATGCAAGATGAATTTGTTGTAGAGACCTGCTGTAGGACATTGTGCCTATATCGAGTAACCTTGTGTTGCATGTTTTGTGGAAGTTAAGTCTCTTATTATGTGTTCTTATCACAATAAAATAAAATTTAAAACAATGTCGAATTTGAAAGAGAAGCTCCAAACTTCTCCTTTGCAGAGGTCATAAACTATGACAAGCAGCATCCACCAATTGTCACAATTGTTTGGAAGTAGCTTTCCTATTTGAGGTCCAATATAGCACATGTCCATTGCTAAATGACTGGGAAAACAGAACAAAGACTGGAACTGATTTGTATGCAGCATTTTCTAACCTTCTGTTATCCAGTCTGTGGAGCTCTTGGTTTGGGGCTTTGTTTATTTTTTTGGCATGTGGAGAATGATGGGCCCTGCATTGTTCTCTGAGTTCTATTCATACAGCTGGGCTGTTTGCTTGGCCTGTGGACTGTGAGCGTATTCTCCTACATCAGCTCCTGGCTTGTTTCTTCAGAGGTTTTGGACCAAAAGCATTTCCTTTGTTCATTTGCAAATTGAGGATTAGTGGCATCTAGACTTTTTCTGATGGGCCAGCAAAACCTGTGTTTAAAACAGAGCGAGACTGCAGCGAGACCTGTGGGAGTTGGTGAGCAGACTTTGAACGGAGCAGAAATGGAAAGGAAGCTTTGAGGGGTCTAGTAGGCATACAGATCAGGAACCCTTTGGCTTAGGGGGCCGGGGAGCAATCCAAATCAGGAACCCTTGTTTGGAACACCTTCCCAGAGCCTTTGCCATTTCTGTGACCTTCTTACCTGCAATTTCTCATTTAATCTCATTTAATCCTCCCAAACTCCCTGGAGGTAGGAAATTTATTCTCATTTTGTGTTATGGAGAAACACATGAAGAATACCATCTAGGGATTCTTAGCTAGCAAGTTGCAGGGTTGGGATTTGAACCATCTGATCCGAAAGCTCCTGTCTTTTAAAAAAAAATTATTGTTCTTAGTTGAAATAATTCTTAATAATTAGGCTTACTAATTATGGGCCAGATCCTGCAGTCCACTCTGTAAAGGGCCTAGAGACAGGAAAAAAAAGTTGCTCTAGTGCTTAAGGAACACACCCCAAACACCCGGATGATAAATAGGCATTCAATTTTATAACTGTCTATGTGACCTTGGAGAAGTGACGGGAACTTTCTGTGTCTCAGTTCTCAGGCAAGTCAAATGAAATAATCATCTGTACCCACTCCAAAGGGTCATTGAGAAGATTTAGAGAGAAAATAGATCATTCATTCACTCAACCTGTAACTATATATCAAGTGTTAACCACATGCCAGGCAGAGAGCTAATGTCAATCTCATGGGCAACACACATGCCCCAACCCATCACGGAGCTTACAGTTTAGAGAGGAAGATAGAAAACAAGTAGTTATGAAATATAAATGAGGGATACCATAATAACAAAAGCAGGACATACTATGGAAATGTGTAGCATGGACACTCAGCTTCCAAGCGACTCCAAAAATCTTTGTGAACCTCCTAGCCTTGCACATATTATAAGGCATAATTATTTCATCCACAACATTGAATTATCTAATTTCATTAAATAGGCTGAAGCCCAGTGCAGTCAATCTAGGGTGATCTGACAATACGAAATCTGTTTCTGCCAGAGATGGAATTGAAAGAAAGCTCTGAAGGCTTATTGGAAAAAATGTGGGCAGGATAGTCCTAACTCTAAGGTAAACCAAGGGGTCTTGTTTCTGCATGTGGATTAGAGGTTAAAGCCCAGGCATGGACATTGGGTGACCCAGCTTTGTCACTGGCCTGGAGCATTACCTGGACAGGTCACTTCCCTCACCAGAATGTGAGGGCTACAAGGGCAGGGATTGCTGTTCTTTTGTTTGATGAAGTATCCCAAGAACATTGAACAGGGCCTAGCAAATTCTAAGAACCAACAAACAGCAGATGGACTGCCTGATTAAATTCTTTTGCTCTCATTTCTCTCTTCTACACATGGGAACTGGAACTGGAAGGGGACTGAACTGGTTGAAGAGCTCTTCTGAGTTTCCAATGGAGTCATTACAAATAATAAACCCCAACAATAAGAGCCCACAGTGGTCACAGGAATAAAGTCATTAGCACATGAGTGCCTGGGAATTTCCAGTTGGATATATATGGTTTTAAAATACTCAACTTTCGGATCCAACTTTTCCCATGAATGTTTTATTTTTCTCATTTGCTCTTTGTGGGATCTCATGACAAGCTACCTGAAGTCGTGAGGATTGTAATAGGAAATAAGAAAATAATACATTTATTATTATTAGTGCTTTTGGAATGAACAACCCAGAAGATATAAGATGACATTTTTTAAAGATGACATTTAAAACCACACATTTTCAAGAAAAGTAAAGACGCACATATTCGAATAGTCTTTTTTTTTTCCCTATGTACATGGCTGCAAATTTTGCCCTAGCCTGGATGTTTATAAGTAATTGTCTGAACAAGTTTATACATTGTTCAAAATAAGATGACATGAGCTTTAAAGATGTTTGCTGAGGATCTGTCAGGTTGCAGCTACTGTGATGGGTGTGTTCCTACCTATCACCATTATAGATGTGGCCACTGAGACTCCTGTCATCTGTCCCAGAGGGAAACAGGAGACAGCTGAATTTGTAAGATGTATGAAATATTCAACGAATATTACTTATTACTGTTATTAGATAAGGTCCCATAGCTAGTGATTGACAAACCTGTACAAACACATCTGTCTGCTCTTCTGACTCCAATAGTAGCATTGAATAATGCCACATCCCAACATTCTCTAGTTAAATAAACATACATGTGTTTATTTCGTATGTATGTATATAGACTATGTATGTATAAATATGTGTGTATATATTATATGTGTGTGTGTATGTGTGTGTGTGTGTGTGTGTGTGTATATATATATATATATATATATATATATATATATATATATATATATTTTTTTTTTTTTTTTCCCTTTCTCAGTTCTGTCTTAGGCAGTTTGGGCTGCTATAACAAAAATACCATGGATAGGTATCATGGCCAATAGAAGAGGCTGGAAATTCTCAGACTAAGATGCCAGCAGAGCAGGTGTCTGGTAAGGGCCTGCTTCGTGGTTTGTAAAGGACTATTTTCTTGTTGTGTACTCACTGGTAGAGAGAGAAAAGACAGAGGCACAGCAAGCTCTGTATTTCTTCTTATAAAGTACTAATCCCACTCTTGGGGGCCCCAGTCTCATGACTAGCTAACTCCTAAAGGCCCCGCCTCCTAATACCACAGCATTGGGGTCAGGGTATCAGTGTATGAATTTTGGGGGAACACAAAAATTGTCTATAACAAGCTCTGTATGTGGCTTATAAAAGTTTCTTGTTACTATTAATACTTTTTAAAAAGTGTCTTTCTCTCTCCCTGACCTCACTGATAGAATACAGAGAGGTCTCTTCGGACTTCATGGAATTATGCTTTGTCAGAGAAGAATGTGCCTTTTTAAAGCTCAGGTGGTCCAACCCCATTTATATGACTGATGGGAATCTGATGCTCAGAGTGGCTGGATGGCTTTCTTGTGGTTACTTGGTGTATTAGTGTGATGGTGGGGGTGACAGCCGGACTCTCCCTTGGTGCCTTTGTGAGGGACTCCTCAGGCCACGGCAGCCTGGCTGGGAGTGGCGAGCAACTGCCGGAGGAGGCTCAGAGACAAGCAAGGCTGAAGGCTGTAACAGGACTTCATACTGTCAAGTGCAGAAAACCACAGCATGGAGTCTGGATGCACGGCAGGCAGGCTTTCTGCATTAATGTGACTGCAGCCATTGCTTAGTGACAACAGTGTAAATGTGAGAGCTGCTTCTCTCTGGATGCTTAATTTGTCAGCTTCGAAAGTCCTATAGGTAAAGTATTAGTGTTAGTTCAATCTCCTCTATTTCCTCTTCCTGAAATACCCATGGGTTGCTCTTGTTGTACCTGTTATTACAGCATAATCCAACATGGAGTGCTGGAAGGAACCCTGGATTCAATCCCAGGATTGAAGGAAACTCTGGATACAAATTGCCTAGCTCTGAGGCACAGCTCTGCTGCTTCCTTTGGTTGTCAGTTTGGGTGAATCACTTAAATTCTCAGATGCTCTGTGTCCTTCCCTGCAAAATGGGCAATGATGGAATACACTGTGGGGATTCAGTGAAATACTGTGAGTGAGGTCCTTGGCAAAGTGCTAGGATATAATAAGTTCTCAATGAATGTTAACTATAGGAAAAAAAAAAACCCTTCAACCTTTCTAGAATGTGGATTTGGGGAAAGATGCTTCTCTTCTCCGAAGCTCAGAATTTTCAGCTGTAACTAAGACGGCTGTCCTAGAGATTCTTCTGGAATTGTAGTCTTACCATGTCTTTCATCAGTGATAACCTCTTCCTCACAATTCCTCGAAGTCCTGCATTTGGACTTCTCTTATGATGCATGTCCCACTCTTTGTCATAATCATTTTCATCTGTGCCCACTCATGAGCCTGTCTAACCCAGTGACTTGCTCGTACTTAATAATCACTAAATATTTTGTTGAGTGGTTGGACAATGTTTAGTGTTTCTGGTCCCAGTGCATCACAGAGTTGAGTGGTCATGTTGGTGTGCAGTACTTTTCATTAACTTTTTATTATAGATAACTCTGGATATGTACATAAGAAGAAAGAATAGTAAAATGGATGCCGTGACCCCATCGCTCAGCGACATTATCCATCACACCTAATCTAATTTCAACTAGTCTTCACACTGTTCTCTCCCTTAGATTTTTCGAAGCAAATTGTAGACATCACATAAAGTTCTACAGAAGAAATTCAGAATGTACTTCCAAAAGAAAGAGGGTATTTCCATATGTAACCATACCCTTATCACACCCAGAAAATGACTATATATTTCTAATATTATTGAATATTCAATATTAATTTTTCCCTGATTTTTTTGTATGTGTATACATATTTACAATTTGTTTATCAGAATTAGGAATCAAATGAGGTACGTGCATTGCTTTGAATTTCGTTGACATGCCTCTTGAATTGTCTTTTTCTCTCTTCATTTCTGTCGGTTATTTTCTTTGTGTATTTTGGGGCTCTGTTGTTAGGTGCATATATTTTTATAATTGTTATGCCTTATAGATGGATGATTGAAAATTATGAAATGTCCTTCTTTGGCTCTATTAACAGTTTTTATCCCAAGGTCTATATCATATGATATAATATAAAAACTCCAGCTGTCTTTTGCTTGCTGTTTTCATATCCTTTTGTTATGTCTTTTCCGGTCCTTTTACCTTCAACTGATTTGGGTCTTTGAATCTAAAATATGTCTCCTATTAACAGCATACGGCTGGTTCATTCTTAAAAAATCCACTTTGCCTAAAAGGATGTTTGATACACTTGCATCTAATGCATTTACTGATAAAGTGGGTTTGTGTCTGCAGTTTTACTATTTGTTTTCTAGCAATCGATTTATTTTTTGTTTCTCTGTCCTCAGTTTTCACCTTCTTCTGTGTTAGATGCAGATATTTTTCAGAAAACAATTTAAATTCCATTGTTATTAGTTTTATTATAGTTTTGAATTTAAAAATTTTGAGATTACAATTAACATCTTGATTTAAAACATTCTAGTTTGTGTTAGTATCAACTTAATTTCATAACATTGTTCCTTATAGTTTCTTTTTTGTCTTGTGGATTGAACTTAGGAGTACTTAACCACTGAGCCACATTCCCAACTCTTTTTACTTTTTATATAAATTCCAGAGATGAAAAGTATAATAAATCACATGGAAAATTCTCTAGAGGGCTCAACAGAAGATTTGAGCAAGCAAAAGATAATAATCATTAAATGTGAAGATAAGTCAGTTAAGATTGTTCAGTCTGAGTAATAGAAGAAATGAAGAAAAATGAACTCAGAGAACTGTGGGATACTATTCACTGCACCATGTATGCAATAATGGGAGTCTCAGAGTAAAAATAAAGATAGGAACAAAAAAGAATATTTGGAGAAATAATGGCCAAAATTTGCCAAGTCTGATGGAAAAGCATTGATACATCCAAAAATCTCAACAAATTCTTAGTGGGATAAATTCAAAGATGGCTCATCTAGACACGTCATAACCAAACCATTGAAAGACAAAGAAAGAATCTCAAAAGCCTCAAGGAGGAGGTCTTTTGTCAACTACAAGGAATCCTCCATTAGTGAACAACTTACCTCTCACCCGAGCCAACAAACTAGAAAGCAATGAGGTGACATTGATAGAAATTCTATCAACTAAGAATTCTTTATGTGCTAAATCTGTCCTTTAGAAACCAAGAAGAACTTAAGCATTCATCGATAAACAAATATACAGAATTGGTTACTAGAAGAACTACCCTACAAGAAACCCTAGAGAAAATCCTTTGGATTGAAATCAAAGCACACTAGACCATAGTTCATTCATATGAAGAAATAAAAAGAATGGGCTAGGGGTGTCACACATAGGTAGAGTCATGCAGGAGGCCTTGTGTTCAATTCTCAGCAAAAAATAAATAAATAAAATGCATATAAATAATTAAATAGAAAGATAAATAATAAATAATAAAGAGTACCAGTAAAGATAACCATGTAGGTGAATATAAAAGACACCATAGAAATATTGTTTCTTTGAAGTTCTTTCTCCTATATGATATCAAAACTGCATAAAGTAATGATAAATATGTGTTGATAAGCATACAATGCTTAAAGATTTAATTTGTAGCTGGGCACAGAAGCACACACCTGTAATCCCAGCAACTCACAAGGATGAGGCAGGAGGATTGAAAGTTCAAGGTCAGCCTTAGCAACTTAGTGAGACCATTTGAAAAATGAATTCTCTATAGTTTGTATTCCTTGTCATGTGTGGTCTACCAAAGCCTCTGGTCAGTTAGCTTAGTGGTCAGCTAACAATTAGACCAAAATTTTCACAAGTGTCTGGAAAAAAAAAATGCGTCCTAGTTCTTGGTAAAGAGCTCTGTTTCTAATATGGTATATTAAGAACTATGTAATGTTTTGAACAACTAACAATAAAATAAAAAAAAAAGAGCTCTGTTTCTGCCAGGGGTACAATTTCAATGTTCAGTCAGGCAGTTGACAACCTTGCTTTAGCCTTAACTTTTAGCTTGAATAGTGCCTCAGTGTTAGCCAGAGATGAGAACTTGAGACTTCATCATGTATATCACCCAATGTTTGCATGCAGACTTTAAATGTGCAGCAATATGTTAGAGCTTTTCAAAACTATCCAGAGACATTTATTTCTTACTTATTCCTCTTGAGCTTTTTTGGTTAGCCCATTGCTTGCCTCAACTATTATCTGCTACCCCAGGCACCCAGGATGTAAAATAGCAATTTCTTGGATAAATGCCTCTGGGGAAAAGTTTCACTGAGTGAGATCCAACTCATTACTTAGAGAGATGGACTTCAAATTGGATCTTCCAGGGAATCACCAAGCATTTTAAATGATAATTCCTGGGCATGGGGCTTCGAAAGGGCTCCAGCCCCATTGTGCCCCCTTTAGTGACAACCAGAGTGCTGACATTCTGCATGATGGCAGGCTCTAGGTTTTCCAGTCCTGCTGAGCTGGGGAAAGGGAAAAAACTAGAACAGCTGACACTATCACAAACCTCACTGTTCTTTCTGGGATCCAGTCATTTCTCCTGGATAAAGTCTCCTCAGATTTCAGCAAGCCTTTGGCGCGTTTCTAGAGCTCTGAAAAAGATGATTCTGATAATTTTTGCCACTATTCTCATTGAGAAGAATTTTGGAGGTTTTTACTGAACTATTTTCACCTGTGCCTGCTCCCTCTTAAGTTTCATTTAATTTGTAGTTTCTTCCACCATTGTTTGTCTTTGAAGTATTTTTGGGTTGATAAAATTAGATTATTTCCTTTATAAAATCTAGATTTGCTGATTGCATCCATGTGGTATCACTTAACATGCTCCTCTCTCCCTGAATTTACTGTGTTTTGTGAGTTAAGAGTTATGATCATATTCATATTTGACTTGTTTTTTCAAGACTACTTCATTAATTGCTATGTTCTTCCAACAGGAGGCACATAAATCTGATCCTTTAAAAAGTGATGTTAGCCAGGTGTGGTGGCGCATGCCTGTAACCTCAGCAGCTCAGGAGGATTGCAAGTTCAAAGCCAGCCTCAGCAATGGCAAGGTGCTAAGCAACTCAGTAAGACCCTGTCTCTAAATAAGATACAAACAAAATAGGGCTGGGGATGTGGCTCAGTGGTGGAGTGCCTCTGAGTTCAGACCCCAGTAGCCTCCCCAAAAGATTTTAATAGCACTAATAGATCATTGCAAACATCTATCAGTTCATTAGGCTTGCAAAATGGTGATATTCCAATGATTTCATTTATTCATAATTTAATACTTGGAATTCTTGTATAATGAAAAACTTTCTTCATCAGCTAGTTCAGTGAAGGTAAGCATAAGCTACTTGGAAGGCTGAGACTGGAGGATTGTGAGTTCAAGGACAGCCTGGACAACACAGTGAGACCCTGTCTAAAAGGGGGAAAAAAAAGGTGAGCCTAATAAATTGGTATTTTCACAAAATGAAAATATGTGGTCATAAAATTGATTTAATCATGCAAGAGTTGGGCATAGTCTCTGGCATAAGTGTTAAGTAGACTAGTAAAATTATGATTGTATAAAATGGTGAAGTGTCTCATTAGTTGACACCTTAGTTGCTCTTTGGGAAGGAATTGTTTTACTTTAGGGAAATAATCTGAAAGGTCACTTGTCAGAATAGGTGAAATTTCAAGGCTACAGGTCATCACAGCAAATGGATAAACTATCTTACATTTAAAGTAAATAGGAATTAGGAGGTGAGGGTAGGGTTGGGGACAGATTAGGGGCCATAGCAGTTTAGGATTAGTAGCAAATAAAACAGAAATAACAGATTTAAATAAACTAAAAAGGTATTTATCTCATGGATAAATGGTTGTAGTTAGGTAGTGTCACCAGGGATCCAGGCTCTTTTGCTTTTATTCCAGGGCCACTAGTTCAAGTTCAAATGGCATCTGGAATTCTGGTCATTATATCCACATTTGAACCAGCAGGAAGTAGGAAGAGTAAAGGAGAGCATGCCTCTCTCATTAAGGACATTTCCCAGGAATCAGGCACACAACTGATTTCCTCTTTCATCCCATTGCCATGATATAAATGGCTCCACCTGATTTCATGGAAGACTGAGAATTGTCTTTCCTGAGAACATATGCCCAGGAAAAAAAAATCAAAGATCCTATTATTGAGCAAAAAGGGAAAGCAAATACTGAGAACAACTAGCAGTCTCTTCCCACAGAGAAGAGAGAAGAGAGACCATAAAGCTGGGGTAAGTAACCAGTAAGAATTTTCTAAAAATATAGTGCTCCTGGATTCTCAAGAACAAAGATGCAGCCAGGCACGGTGGTGCATGCCTGTGATTCCAGCAGCTCAGGAAGCTGAGGCAAGAGGATCATGAGTTCAAAGCCAGCCTCAGCAAAAGCAAGGTGCTAAGCAACTCAGTGAGATGCTGTCTCTATATAAGATAAGAAATAGGGCTGGGGATGTGGCTCAGTGGTTGAATACCCCCAAGTTCATTCCACAGTACCCCCAAAAAAACAAAAACAAAGAGCCAAACAAAAAGAACAAAGATACTATCTTAATTTGGATTCTTCCACAAATAGACATTGAAACCAGTAGTTTATCTAGTAGCAATTTAAATTTAATTTAATTTATTTATCCTTTTGTGATTACTAGGGATTGAACCCAGGGCTTTGTGCATGTTAGACAAGTGCTCTACCACTGAGCTGCATCTCTAGGAGGTGATTCTGGGGCATATCAGTAGGGGAGTGGAGAAGTAAGGCAAAGAAGAACTACCAATATGGAGTGCTTTTTAAGTCACTTTTGCTACTGTGAGAAACCAATTTGATTCTGCTGATTAACTCTGAGGATTTTAGAACATTTGCCTCAGAATTATCCCAGTTAAGAAGGGAGGATCTGGGGCATTTATATACCAAATCGTTTGGGGATTACTTGTAGGAAGTGTTATGGGTACTTCTGAACTCCTCTGGGAGTAGGCAGAGCTGCCTGTGCCATCAGAGGAAGCCATTTCACCACAGGAAGTTGAGCCATCTTCTCTGCCATGTAAGGTCTGATGGGATCTGGTAGGGTCCCAGCGCTCAGCTATCGATATCTAATATCTTTGAAGCTGTTTGTTTTGCTGAACTGCAGTTGTTTTGTCAGCTTTTAGGAATGAGTTCCTGACTGGGTTGAGAGGGTATAGATTGGAGATTGAGGAGGTGGAACAGTGAGATGGTCTGAAAATCAACTAAACGGGGAGTTTCATCTAGAAGAACCTGAGAACATAAACAGGCTGGGATTTGCAAAATCTTGGGTAACATTTTGGATTTCTAGACTGCAAGGGCACACTATTTATCTGTTGATCTGTGACAGAGTACTCCAAAACTTAAAGCAAAACCCAGTGTTTCATACTTTTGTATCTTAGGAATTTCAGCATAGTTTATCTGGGTCAACTGCTCTAGGGGCTCTCATGAGGCTACAACCAAAATGTCAGCTGTGGCTGGGGACTTACCTGAAGTCTGAACAGAGAAAATATATTGATTGTGTTTTTTTTTTTTTTCGTAAAATGCCTAGTTCCTCATTGTGTTTTCTCATTGACTGTCAACTGAAGGCCATCTTGTGTCCCTTTATCAGAGTCAACAAAAGAGTTTGTTAGCAAGACAGAAATCACCACCTGTGTTAGTCAGCTTTGTGTTGCTGTGACAAAATACTCAGGAAAATCATTTTAAAAAGTTTTTTTGTTTTTGTTTTTTGTTTTTTGTTTTTTTTTTTTTTTAGCTGTAGATGGACAAAATACCTTTATTTATTTTTGTGTGATGCTGAGGATTGAACCCAGGGCCTCACACCTGCTAGGTAAATGCTCTGCCACTGAGGTACCACCCCAGCCCAGAGAAAAGATCTATTTTTGCTCATGGTTTCATGGTAAACAAGCTCCATATTTCCGGGCCTGCGGTGAAGCTGTACATCATGGTGGAAGGGCATGGTGGAGCAAAGCTACTCACTTCATGTTGACCAGGAAGCAAAGAGACAGAGAGAGAAAAGAAAGGGCTGGGGACAAGATACACCCTTCCAGGGCATGCCCCCAATGACCTACTCCTTCTAATCAGGCCATATCACCTGTAGTTTCCAGTATAGTCTGTTGAATTACGAACCCATCAATGGATTAACCCATCGACGAAGTCAGAGCCCTCGTGATTCTGTTATTGCACAAAAGCTTTCATGCATCGGAGACCAAGGCTTCATCACAGGAGCTTTTAGGGATATTTCAGATCCAAAGTATCTGTTGTAATCTAATTGATCATGGAAACGATGTTCCATCATCTTTTCCATATTCCTTTGGTCAAACGCAAGTTGCTGAATAAGTCCACACTCAAGGGAAGGTATAACTATACAAGGATGTGAATGGGAGGAAGCGGGAATGCTTGGGGGCCTACCACATAGAACATGCAGGTTGTGTGTGTGCTCCTGGGTGTGCATTGCACACCTGTAATACAGTTGCACTTTTCTATATACTGCAGATGCTGTGGCAGGAAAAAAATTATCAAAATATATTTTATCCTCTCTGGATAACAAGGACAGAGAGACCCCAGCTGACCGCCGGGTTTCAGTTAGTGCTAAGATACTGGTTGTTCTCTCTGTAACTAGAAGCATGCTTGATCTGATGTGGGGTAGGAAACATCTGTTTCTGAGATGTGTCATTATGAGGACTTCTTTTCTCATAGAGGATTGGGTGTTGGGCTATTTGCTTTCTTCTACTGAGAATTCTGAGAATTCAGGGAGGACAGAGGAGAGGTGGGGTCCGCTCTGAAACTTATGTGAAGGCAAATCTATAAACACCAACTATAGAGTGTGATTCTCACCAGCAGAGAGGATGGGAGAAAAGGTTTCAAAGAGGTTTGCCCAAATTTATCATAAAGCATCCTCTCTGGGTCTTTAAGACTAACATTTCCTATTGCATTTAGCAACGGATCCAGAGCCTAAACTCTGGTACCAATTCTTACTCCTCAACTCCTGTAGCACTTCTCAGATTTTTGTTTTTAATAAACTCTGGGCGAGATGATGGGATGTGAGTTTGTTAGCACGCTGGTTTCAGAGCCTGGTGTGCTTGCTGGGCTGGGTGGCAGCTGAGGCCTTCTGGGGTTGGGTTTCTTGTCTTAGGATCCTGAAAAGAGTTCCAGAAAGTCTGCCGCTGGGTTAGAAATCATTCAATGGGGTGGGGGTGGTAAGGATGCAGAGTCCCAGATAGACTGCATTCTGAGGCTCTGTCCTACTCTTATGTCACTGCTGCTTCTACGTTCCCAATAGAAGTCAGAGGAAGCCCCTCAGTAACTAAGCAGATGGAATTTGGAAAGTGATAGTTCTGTCACTTGTGAGTCACAGGCACAGCCTTACCTTTTGGAACCCTGGTTTTGTCGATTACAGTTATTCCTGCCTGATAACAGCTCTTTAAAAACAACATGCAAATTATGTTTTACACAGCGTCTGCACACAGGAACTGCTCAGGAAGTCATGCCCTTGTCTGGGTAGGGTGGATTTGAGAGCGCCACCTTTACAGATGTGGAAGCCCAGTGTGAACAGCTTGACTGGGCCTGGGCATCCTGCTTCCCCAGGTCTCTTTGGCTGGGTGCTCTTTGTCTCTTAGTATCCCGTATCCTCCCCATCCTCTATAGGCTTGAACCCCTGGCCAGTCTTCCAGTCCTCTCCTGAAGGAGCTGAGGGCTTTTGGCCAGAGGGCCATCCACACCTCTGTCTACCTGGACCAAAGTTCTCTGCTCTCCTGGGCCTGGCAGGGAGTAGGTTGGAAGAGAACAGGAAGGGAGCCTGAATGAGGTCCCCTGGGAGGCGTCCAGTGGGTAAGTGCTGACCCGCTGGTGGAAAGCATTTAAGTGGTTCTCTGGCGTTACCTAAGAGCATTCAAAATGCAATGCAGGGCCACAAGTATTTTCTAAAAGGCAGAGAGAAATGCCTTCCTGCTGGGCTCAGGAGGCTAACTTGGGGAGACTTCTTGTCCAATTAAAGTATTATGGAGCCCAGCTGCTTCTCAAGGTTATTTCTGAAGAGGGAGGGTTGATTTTTCTCCCTACTTTATGGCTAGAGACAGAGCAGAAAGGCCAGTGCCTGAGGAAGACCAGAGGATGCCTGAGTCCAGGCAGATAGAGCTGGGCCTGAATTCTGTGTGGATGAGTGTGTGTGTGAGAGTGTGCCTTCCCTTCCTTCTGGATCTCTTGTCTCTTAGTGGCTCTGAGAAGTTAGACCTCCTAGGTGTAAGTCTTGGGTCAAATGGAAATGATAATAGTACCGGCTTTATCTAGTTGTGAAAGAGGTACCTGTCAGGTGCTTAGCAGGGTGGCCAGCACATAGTAGGTGTTTCTCTGTCTTCTTCCTTGTGTGTGGATTTCTCTATAGGGCACTAGCTGTCTTGGTTTCAGGGAACAGAAAAGATTGTGGGTGGGCTCTATGGCACTGTCCTATCTCCGGCACCAAGAGCAGCACCTGGTTGAGAATGAGAGCTCAATAAATAACAGATGACTGAATGAATGAGTGAGGGGAACCACTAACTTAAGTAGAAAAGATAAAGTAGTGATGAGAACGCAGAGTGTTATAAGGAACCTAAAGACGGAGATGAGGAAGGCCCCAGAGAGGCTTCAGGAAGAGATACAGGCAGGGTCTGGAAAGTTACCGAGACACACTTAGCATCTCTCTCCACCGAGGCCCAGTTATTCTGTTCTTTTTCTGTATAGATAAGTTTTCTTGCTCCTCAGACCATCTGGTGAATTCAGGCCACCTCATAATTATGAGTCCAGCTAATTGTAGATCACTGATCTGATGTCCTGAATCTCAGGTTCACATTTCTAGGTGGGACTATGATTGACTGAGTATTTATTCCTTCTTTAATCAGAAATGTTAGGGAGCAGGGTCACGTAGTGGCACCCCTTCCTCTCGTGGATCTGGTGGAAGTTTCTAGAGAAGGGACTGGAGAGTGGGCAGACAGGGGAAGTTCAGTGGCTGCCTTGTCCAGCTGCATGTGCAAGAAGAGGCCAATCTGCAAAAGGGATGAGGGTGAGCCAAAGGCATCGACTGCATCCGGAGGACGAGTGTGTAGAAGTGATAAAACTAGTGGATTTCCTGTTCCTCAAGGTGGTATTTAGGGGGACTTTGGGGAAACTCTTCCCATTGAGGCCTGAAATTTCCTGGGCAATCTGCCTTCTAACATTTAGATAGGAATAATGAATGTTAATGAATGTAAGGCCTTGAGCAAGGTAAGACAGAGATCCTGCTTCTTTCCTGTAAGCTCACCCCAGGGGAATGAGTTACATATGCAAATCCCTTGTCTTAGTTTGGAGCTCCCCGATGGTCCTCCCAATTAGAGAGCAGGAAGTTTCCCTAATCCACTGGTTCTCAGAGTGGTCTCCCACCCACAGTTCTTGTTGCCTGGGAACTTGTTAGAAATGCAAATCCATGGGGTCTCCCTCCACTCCACCTCCAGATCAGATGCTGTGGAGCTGGAGCCCAGAAACCCTTTAATACACATAGAAACACAGACACAGACACACACACACACACACACACACACACACACACACACGCATGCGGCGCCCCAAAGGTTCTGCATGTTAGAGTCAGGAGAACTACTACTGCCTTCCTCTGTTTTTAGGAGAGACTTGTCCTTTAGTTGAAGGACTGCTAGGTGACATCTGTGTGAAGACTTTTCTGAGCAAGGTCTTTGAGATTGAGCCCTGAGGAGACTTTGAGTTGACATTGCCATGAGCTCCAAACTTTCGCTTCTCTGAGCTTTGGAAGAACTTATCATTCCTGAAGAGAGGTTGGCCTGGAAACTCCCTATGGAGGTTGAGCTGTGGAAGGTGACACCACTCTGTCTTTCATCCTTCAGATGAATCGGTGATGTCAGCAGGAGCTTCCTGCTGGGATAATGGACACTTCCACTTCCAGGCAGAGGCTGGTGGGGAAAGCATTCTGAACTGAACCGATTTCAAATCTTAGCCTTTAGCTGTAAGCGGAGGGGAAAGGTTGGTAGGCTGATTCGGTGCCTGCTGTCCCTTTGTGTTACCCCATTTGATTCCCGTTATGGCCCCCTGTTGCCCTGGGAGAAAAGTGAAAGTAGTTAGACCGCTACTCCACTGGTAAGAGGGTCACTCAATCCAGACAATCACACGTCCACACCATATCTGTTAACCACTGTGTTACAATTTGGACCCCCCACCCTGATTCCTTTTGTATTTTTCCTCTCCCCTGTCCCAGGGGTGCATCTTGTTCTGCTCTGAACCACTCACCTCAGGGAGGGTCGGGCAGAACTTCCAGCCCCAATAAATGAAACCAAGAGGTCTGGAGCACAGAGGACTTACCATTCCCCTAGCCCTGTACAGGCTAGAAAAAGACCCCTAGGGTGGAGAGTGGAGGGGGAGGCCATAAGAACAGTGCACTGGTCTGTGCTCTGTCCCCTGGGCTCAGCTCCCGGCAGGGAATAGCAAGAGAAAAACAAAATGTGACCAATCTTGTTGGAGGAAGGCTCACTGTGGGGACTTCCCAACTCAGAAGCTAGTGCCTTTGCTGGGTCCCAATGAGTGAAATACAAAGGCCGACAAAGACTCCTTGAGCTCTAATCAGCTTCTTCTGTGTCTTCAAGATCCTGGCCTTGGGCTCTATTCTTGGCCTGCTTAGTTTAGTTTTAGCAAAAGTCCTGGTGAGTCAGTTTAGCAAAACGTCCCCTACCTTGGGTACCTGACCACTCTTGAAACTTGAAGGAATTCCTTGTCCTCTGCGTTGGCTATCTTATCACCCCAGCCTGCCTTCAGCAGTGACCTGTGGTGTCTGTCTAGCAGAGTCCTCCTACCTTCCTTTCTCCTCTTAGCCATTTCCATTCACTGTTTCCCCATTTGCTCCTTGGCTGTCAATCTGCACTTGTCTTTGTTGCAGGTGGAGCTGAACCTAGACTCCCTCCCTCGCTGCAAAATCCCACTGTAGCTCTCTCCCTGAGTGAAGCCTTCCAGGGACACTTAACTGAGCCACATCCCCAGCCCTTTTAATGTTTTAATTTTGAGATAGGGCCTCGCTAAGTTGCTGAGGCTGGCTTTGAACTCATGATCTTCCTCTTGCCTCAGCCTCCAAGCCTCAACATCTTTAATATGTCTGAATAATTTATTTTTAACAAGACATACGGGCATCTTACCACAGCATATTGATTCTTCGAGAATCAACGCAGAGGACAAGGAATTCCTTCAATACCCTCCTCTGCTGTCTCCAGCACATTCTGGCGCTACAGATGTGAACATGTGTATAGGTGTAGAGTGGAGGTAACAGGTGGAACTATATTGCCTGAAAATAAGTTTCTGCCATGTTGTTAGATGAAGCGTTCAAATCAGGCATTTAGCTGAACTATAGAAAATAAGGAGATCAGGCTTTTTGCACAACTGAGTGTATGAAGTGGGAATCAGAACCTCTGCATGTAGTTGGCTCATTTTCTCCTCAACACACCTGTGAGGTGAGGGAGGCTCCCTAGGATCCCTTTCTGTCTCTAATCATGGCACTTTACAGCATTTAGCTATGAAATCCATTATGATCACCCACCCTTCTTTTTGCCAAAAAAAAAAAAAGTAAATATTTCTTTTCTAATAGTTGGTTCTTAAATTCCTCTGTGCTCACCACTAGGTGGGGTTATGAATTGCAGGATGCTTAGGATCCAGTTGAAACATATTTGTCGGTCGACTGCAGGATGAGTAGATCAAAAGGATGGGGTGAAGGGTGATGAGCTTCTCTTCTGGGCTCAGGACCTGCACTCTCTTCATCCTCTGTCACAGAGTTTATACTCCTTACTTTGTCAAATTGGGTTTTCCCCTGACATGAGTAGTGTTAATTGCAAGTAGTTCAGAAGTTCATCAAATCGTTCAGAAGTTTATCAATTAAAACTGTTCCATTTCACTTCTCAGATATACACTGGTAAGCTTGGTTTATGTCCTTCCTGATTTTTATTTTTATTTCTGCCTCTAAATAGAGATACATTTACATGTGCATCTGTGCCTATTTGGTTTAATCCATGTTTACTCATGTGTAGGTATGAATAATACATACATTTTTTTCCAACTTGCTTGTTTTTACTTAGGATATTTGGCAAACATGAAGCTGTTACCAGAGTCCTAGGCCACAGGCCTAACTAGGGGTTCCAACAAACCGTGTCAGGTCACTTGCCCCAAAAACCAAAGAGAAAAGGTAATGGTGAAAAGCAGGATGGGGACTTCACTCACTCTGGTTCTATTGGGAAGGCTAGGTAAGCTCACTGTCTCAGCCCTGCCTTTGGGCACTGACTTCAGGTCTATGTAGAGGAAGAGCAGAGACGGGCTGGCTGTGTACATAATTAAGCAGTTGTGACCACACTGGTCTGTCTGTTCACTATCTTGTTCTGGCTCTGCAAGGGGGCTTCACAGAATTCCTCATCACTAGAGGGGGCCATCTCCACTTATTGGTCAGAATGTTTAATTATCACGTTGCAGGATTCTCATGTAGACAGACAGGACGGGGCCTTCAGCAGGAAGCAGTATTTAGTAGTGTAGGCTTTGGCTCAGCGGATTCATATCCAAAGGCTGAGCCCCGAATGCAGGCAGCCTTGTCTTACATACCTCTTGTTAGTTCCTCTGTTCTTCCCAACTCTTTGTCTCCATATAAGGTATTACACATTCTGATTGGGCATTCTATTTCTATAGTATAGTGTTGCAATAGTGTTACAACAGAGTTGTAGAGTGTGCTAATTGATACTGATGGTGCTATGTTATCTTTCCTTTGTTCTGAGGTATGAAGTGGGAATCATAACCTATCACAATCAGACCTGTGATCCTGGAAGGGGCCATTTGGTTTCCGGGAGATGACAGCGAGGCAGGCTCACTGTGGGATGATCTATCTTTAGAGGATCAGACTCATGGTGGGGTGATCTGCCTGCAAGGCTCTCCTCTTCTGGGAAGGTGCAGGATAATGCCTGAAGACTTTTAGGTGCCACTCCATGGGTCTGCTGACAGTGGAATGCCCCTGAAAATCTTGCCTTAATCTTGAAATGGGATGAGATAGGTTAGGTAAATTTAGGCATCATAAATCTTGCACGACCAGTTTTTACGTCAGTACTCCTTAAGTGATCAACATGCCTCTGTGTAGAACTCAACAGGTCACAAGGATTAAGGTAATAAAGGAGACAGATACAAAAGGAGAGCAGAGATGCCAAGTTTCTCCTGCTTTTACCATTGGACATCTGCAGGCTTCAGATGTAAAGAGTCATGGCTTTTTGCAAAAGGCAGCCCCTCCAAGTCCCAGTTACGGTCTCATTCATTGACTACATAGAATTTCCATGCTAAGATTCCATAAATATTTAAAACCAGACTGCTCTGGATGGGCTTTCATTTTTCCTCCCTTCCTTCCTAGTGTTAAAAAAAAATAATTTAACTGGGAGGCCACTAGGCCACTGAAGCCCCCAAAGTAAGTGTAACCAATCAGAATCCACAAAATCACTTCCTTTGGGGTGCAGGGGTTCTCTACTCTACCCAATCACATATAATTCCTTTGTCTTGCTTCCTCCAATGTGTTATCAAAATTTCCCCTCAGGCCAAACTGCTTGTGATCTTGTGCTCTCTGATTTCTGGATGGTCCAGTGCTCAGATAAACTCTTCAAAATTTTATGTACCCAAGTTCAACACTCCTTTCTTCCCTGCCCCTCTCCATGTCTTTCTTCCTCCCTTTTTTTCTTTTTGCTATGTTGCAATGACTATTTTCATCTCTATAACTTTATACCCTTATTTTATTTTCTACCATCTTGGTCTTTTTTTTTTTTCTCCCCACTTTTAGGTCTGCTGGATCTGAAGTTATATACATTTACACTTTGGTAGCTGCTGCCAAATTGCCTTTCTTTGAAAAGGTTGTACTATATTTAACTCCCACCAACAAAGTTCCAAAGAGCAATGTTTCTAAATTCTCTGGTTGTATTCTGCTACCTTTCCTATCCTCTACTATCCCCCCTCCCCTCCCCTCCCATCTTCTCTCTCTACCCCATCTACTGTAATTCATTTCCCTCCATGTTTGTTATATGGCAGTATGTAAAAATGTGATGTGTAACCGATGTGATTCTGCAATCTGTATTTGGGGTAAAAATGGGAGTTCATAACCCAATTGATTTTAATCTATGAAATATGATTTGTCATGAGCTTTGTAATGTTGTGAACATCCAATAAAAAAAATAATAAAGTAAAAAAAAAATAAAAATATTTAGCATGGGGCACATTTATACTAAAAAAAAATAAATAAATTCTCCGGTTGTATTTCCTTGTCTAATGGCCATTGTCCTGCCAGACTGGAAGACTCCCTGAGGGCAGGAATCTGTGTGTCTGTCTTCACCTAGGCTCCCAGCCTTCAGCACCTTGCCTGACCCACTGCAGGGACTCGGTAAATATTTGCTGAGTGAAAGAAGAAGTGCAGAATGAAGACCTGCCAAGGGCTCATTCTTAGGAGTTTGCCTGGGAAAATTTTAGAAAAAGAACTTTGTTTGGGCTGGGGATGTGGCTCAAGTGGTAGCGCGCTTGCCTGGCATGCGTGCGGCCCAGGTTTGATTCTCAGCACCACATACAAACAAAGATGTTGTTTCCGCCAAAAACTAAAAAATAAAATGTTAAAATTCTCCCTCTCTCTTTCTCTTTCTCTCTCTTAAAAAAAAAGAACTTTAAGTGATAAGAAAAACATTTAGACTTGTGTACTTGGGATAGTGAACTTAAAAACAGTAGCAGCAGCAAGAACAAAGACTATGTTGTTTTATTCCAAGGTGGGGGAGGAGGTGTGCTCAAGCTGGGTAATTATTTGCACATAAACGTAGACATGGGCCTCCTCTGGGAGGCTGGGCATCCTTACTATGGATTTCTAGGCAATTCCCTGTGGTTTGTGGACTTCATTTGTTCTAAGTGTAAGCTAGGTTGCCAATGCATGGTCTGGTTTTTGTGGCCAAGACATAGTGCCTGGTTCTGGTTTGTGGCACAGAGTTCCTGGCTTAAGTCATACTTTTTGATCTGTGGCCTTGGGCAGGTCATCTCACCTTTCTGGGCCTCAGTGCCCTCATCGCTGGATGGGGTGAACATTTCCACAGTGCCTACCTCTTGACCAGTTGTGAATCCCCCAAACAGATGGTGATTGAGGAGTGCTCTGCTAATGGGAAATATCAGCTGGGGAGCAGATTGCTGACAAGACACTGTAGAGGGGGGAAAAGAATATTCTCTCTACCCTCCTTCATCCTTAGCTGGACTCCCTTAACAAAAGACAGATTAACAAGAGAAAAGCAAGACAAAAAACACGGATCCCTCTCCTATATGGGAGATGCTGTTGTCTCTTCCTTATTCTCAGGGGATACATTGCCTGGCTCCCAGTGCACGCCTGAAACTGTGGATAGTAACCAACCTTATGCATACAACACCATGTTTCCCATACATAAACATCTGTGACAAAAGTTGTTTAACTTTCAAATTAAGAACAGAATATTAACAACAGTAATCACACAGAACAATCATAATAATATGCAATAGTGTCATAATATTTATTATGTGTTTTAAATTACAACACACAATAATATATTATAATAAAGATTATATAAATGGCTTGTCATCACTTGTTTTAGGAGATCCCTTTCTTTCTTCTTCTTTTTTTTTCTTTTCCAATGCTGCAGATTGAACTCAGGGCTTCATGCCTGCTCTGCAAGGATTCTGCCACTGAGCTACAATTCCAGACCCAGGGAATTCCCTTTTGAAGTCTTCATATGTGCTTAATGCTTTCTGGAGCAACACATAGCCATCAGTTGAGACACATTTTCTGTTCATGTCTTTCACCCACAGATTCAGATTTAAGGTATTTTCCATTTCAACTAAGCACTTATCATGAATGGAGGCTGTAACTTTGACAGTTTGAGTTATGATAGCAAAACTTTATGGCCAGAAGATTCATTCTTATTACAGACCTTAATAACTTCAGCATAAGTTTTTTTTTTTTTTTTTGTATTGAACTCAGGGGCACTTGACCACTGAGCAACACCCCCAGACCTATTTTGTATTTTATTTAGAGACAGGGTCTCACTGAGTTGCTTAGGGCCTCACTTTTGCTAAGACTGGCTTTGAACTCATGATCCTTCTGCCTCAGCCTCCTGAGCTGCTGGGATTTCAGGTGTGTGTCCCCACACCCAGCCAGCATAAGATTTTTTTTTTCTTTCCTTAGTAACTTCAGAACTCTCATCTTTTTGCTTAAATGAAGCCCTTTAAGGCTTCTTTTGGCATATCTGAGTTGCCAACATCGCTACCCTTATGCTTTGGGGACATTGTTAAGTAAAGTGAGAGTTACTTGAACACAAGCACTGAGATACTGCAGCAGTATCTCAAACAGTATCTGCAACTGATAACTGAGTTGGCTGTTAGGTGACTAATGGGTGGGTAGCATATATAGTGTGGACACACTGAAAAAAAGGATGGTTCATTTCCTGTGTGGGGCAGAGCAGCATGGCACAAGATTTTATCACACTATTCAAAAAGGCTCACAACTTAAAACTTATGAATAATTTCTGGAATTTTCCACCTAATATTTTTTGGACTTTGGTTGGCTGAAGGTAACTGAGATTCTGGAAAGTGAAACATCATATTAATAGGCATTGCTGTCTTCAAGGAAATCTCAGAGTCCAGTTTGAAGAGGAGATATCAACAGTTGTCTTAGACTTTAGGCTTAAATACCATCATCTCCCCAAACAAAAATAGAAGGGCATAGGGGAAAGCCCAGGTTATAGAGAGGTGACCCAGAAAAGCACCATAAGCAAGGGTAAGGTAGTTATGCAGGTTTAAGTAGATGCCTTCTCCATTGACAGAGTGGCTAGTGATTTAGCCATCCCTCCCTTTCTCAGAACAGAACAGGGAGGAAGAGTGGGAAGAAAAGAGTAACATTAATCAGTGACATGAGATGGGAGGGAAAGAGAGAGATGAGGAAAATTGCATGGAAATGAAGGGAGACCCTCATTGCTATACAAACTTACATATAAGAGGTTGTGAGGGGAATGGGAAAATAAACAAGGAGAGAAATGAATTACAGTAGATGGGGTAGAGAGAGAAGAAGGGAGGGGAGGGGAGGGGGGATAGTAGGGGATAGGAAAGGTAGCAGAATACAACAATTACTAATAGGGCATTATGTAAAATTGTGGATGTGTAACCAACGTGATTCTGCAATCTGCATTTGGGGTAAAATTGGGGGTTCATAACCCACTTCAATCTAATGTATGAAATATGATATGTCAAGAGCTTTGCAATGTTGTGAACAACCAATAAAAAAAAAAGAGAGATACTCTGCCAAAGTAGATTTCCTTTACTATGTCAATTTCCTTTATAAAAGGGCAACTTCTACTCTTGTTTTCAGAGCTCCTCCTGTGTCTGTCTTTCCTCAAAATAACCAGCTCAGAATCATCCTTATGTCAGAGAGGCATATTGTGGGATGGTGTATTCTGGCATCCTACAGTCATGTGGTGTGTTATGAACCTCATCAACACAGGCAGGAGACAGGGTCAGTGGGAAAAGCAAGGCTGGTCTTATGCTAAAGGAGAACAACATTGGAAGGGCCACTGGACCGAAAATGATAAGTGACCAGGTGGAGAAGAGTCTGAAGGGCAAGGTGGATAGTGAGGACTGAAACCCCTCCTGGGGACAGGGGATCACGGTCCAGCCATCCAGGAAAATGAAGGGCTTGGCTCTGTCACCTCCATGAGGCAGGGCCCTGTCTCCTTTGTTTCATTTGGTATGTCGTTAACCTTTGCTCAGCACCAGCCTAGGGGGAGAAGGTCACAACAAATTTAGTGGGAGGCATTTTTAAGTACTTAAAACAATAAATCCTCCTGTTCCTCTAGTTGGCCGGCGGGGGCTTCACCAAACCTGGGAATTCAATTTTGGGCAGCACACACAGTTTGCCAAGCGTGCTAAGTCACCAGGAGAACAACTTGATATATTGCTTTTTGGGGAAAAATAGCTATGTCCCTTTCTTTTTTCAAATTAACACCTTTTCATACTGGTCTGACAAGTGACTGATCACCTGAGCATATATCCTGGCTTCAAGTGATTTAATGTCACTTCCTTCAGTTTCCCTATCTTTATTTTCATGCCTTACAAAGTAGCGAATAGGAAACGTTATTATGATGATTGCTAGAGAATCAGCGCCTGATTCATATGCCCTAAAACCCAGGGCCTGACATTTGGTAGGTGTTAATAAATGATGAGTAGTTAAATGACTAGATTTGGCTGATGACTATAGACCACCCTATTTTCTTACCAGAGGGTCAGAGGAAGATTTTGCTTTGTCTTACTTTTGCTTATATATTCACTTATTTTTGCATGGTGGGTGTTGTGTATGGGACATGGTATACCCTGCGTATGTTGGGTCATGTTGTCCAGGCTGCTGAGAGTACTGGTGTCCCCTTGAGGGGCCGCCTGAGTTTCAAAGAGCAGAGCAGCTTTGCCAAGATTGGCCTCTCCTGATCCATGTGGAATTCTAAAGCCCTGGACTTCTCAATTCAATCAGGGACAATTCTAGAGGATCAGTCTGGGTCTAGATATTTTGGGGGTTGACTGTCCTTGGGCTGCATCACAGGTCCACTATCTCTACTGTTCCCTTCCTCCACAGGTGTTGAGCCCAAGATTAATCCTCAATCAACCTCTTACATGCTAGCCTCCATCTCAGAATCTGCCTCCCAGGGAGTCCAGCCTGTAGAATTTGTTTTGTTTTTGTATATTACTCTGGGCTTCTTCCTCATTGGCAAAAATATCAGTTAACTTTTACTGGGTTCTTCCAACAAACTAGGTACTCTTCCTGCCTGGTCTGGTTTGGTCCTTGTGACACTCCTGGGAGTGGCCCCATTAGAGTCTGCCTGTTGCAGGTTAGGGCACAGCTGGGGATTCAGTGACTTCTCCCTGGCCACACAGCTAGGGAGTACTGAATCTAGAACCTGAACCCACTTAGATCGCAGAGCCCAGCCTCTTGGATTCCAGAGATTACTACTCTGCTGGTAACCTAAATTTGGGCATTGGATGAGCCCAAACAAACATTTCCCAAAAGTTTTGTAGAAACTTCCTGACAAAGAGATTTTGGGGATGAATAGGTAGACATTATTTAATGTCCAGGGGCCTCTGCAGAATTGACCACATGCATTAGTGACTAAAAAAGATTTGAGAAGTCCTACAGAAGAGTCCTGGGAAGGACTTGATCAATATTCATATTTTAAAATTCAGGTATATTAGAGAGCTGATTGTCAAAAACTATCCCTGTCATAAAATTCAGCTTTGAAAAATATTTGATGGGAATCAGTTCTATATAAATATGTTAAAAGCAGTTTGAAAAAAAAATTATAATTAGAACACAAATGATTAGGTTATTTTTATAAGGAGAGATATCTACTCATCAAATAATTTTTGAGCATGCACTCTGTCTTGGGAATGTTCATGGGAATATAAGTAAGGGTAGATTATGGACTCTATCCATCTCTGCCATCTTCACTGCAGATCTTGCTAATCTGTCACTGCACCATTGAATCTAGATGTGGCTAGAGAATTCTCATTGCATTGTAGATAGCCACAAGTAATTAAGAGTTGGCAAATGAGATGAAACCCATTTCTACAAAAAATTTATCTACAGAGTATAGACATGCAAAAATGAAGGTTGTATGCCAATAGAGAATGAGATAAATACCAAAAGAATTATAAAGTCAGAGCATACAGTGCATATCATAGTCCAGTCAGGGAGGGCTTTGTAGAAGAGGCAGGAGTTAAATTGGGCTTTGAAAGATGGGAGAAAATTGGGTGGAGCTCAGAACAGGGGAGATGTCCCAGGATACTCCTAAGACGATTTAAACCCCAAATATGCAAATAATAGCCTCAGTCTAAAATTTTTGCTGATATCTTCATCACTGAGCAGGGACACTGGTGTTTCCTTATCCTAGAGTCCAGAAGACTGATACCTTCCACAGTCACTTTGACCTTCTGATTGACTGCCAGCATCTGGATTGTGATTTCATTCTCTTTCAGAGTAAGAGACAGAGAACCCACAATTCTGGGGGCCCATAAATTACTCCTAGTTATTGCAATGACAAAAGGCCTCTTCGAAGGTGACTTGTTCACTCCCTGTTTTATAGCTTCATATATCAAAGAGGGAGATGGAGTGGAGTCAGTTACCATGAGGAGATCCAGGCTGCAGGAGAAGCGGGTGACAACCGTCTATGAAATTGAGCACTTTCTGTCAAAACTTAATTAAATCAGCTCTGATTCTATAAATATCAGAGCAAGGTTTCCCTCTTGCCTCCTTCCAGAACCCCCTGCCTCTCCCTGGGCCTCTCGAGAAAACTGTGTGGAGTGCATCACACTAGGAAGCATTTGTAAAAATCAGGCAATGATTGGTTGAATTCAGCCTTTTCATGGATTTACAGAAGAAGAACAAGCTGCAGGTTAGAAGAGTCAATGAGCTGCAAGAGGTGTGGACACTCAGCAGGGCTGTCAAGGGGAGGTGACTGGATGGGATGCCAGAGACTTGGATTCTTGCCCCTTGGTTGCCTCTAAGTAGCCAGCTCTGTGACATTGGGCAGTTCTCTTTGCTTCAGATGATGTGTAAAGTTCTGTACCAGCCAGCATAGCCATCATAGCGACTTCCACCCCCAAGGTTTACTTCTCATTCATGCTGCAAGTCTAACTGGGGTCAGGAGGGCTTATTCTGTGTCTCCTTGCTCCGGGACTCAGGTTGATGGAGCAGTCACCACTTCCATTGCTGCAGGTTGCGGTGGCAGAGGAAAAGAGTGCTCTAAAGGGTCTCCTACTGGTGATCAACTGGTCTAGAAGTCACATATGTCTTGTCCTCTCACATCTCATTGAATAGAACAAATCCCACGGTCTCAAACCTGCACAAGGACCAGAATATGCAGTCCTGCCGCGTACCTGGCTTTTGGTGAACTGCATTCATGAACTTCCCAGCCTCTTCCAACATCAGTGTTTCATATTTCTCTAGTTTCCACTGAACTCTGAATTTTTATTCCTACCTTTCATTTTTGACTTGGATTCCTGAGTGGATTAGGTTTGGATTGGACCTCCTTCACCCACCAAATGCTGACTGACAATTCCTTAGTCTCCTCTGGGACAGAGGCTACTACACCTTCATGGTTCTAGAAGCTGTGCAATCCTGGGAAGTTGCTCTGTGACTCAGTTTTCCCATATGTATAATAGGAATAGTAAAGGTACCTACTTAATGTGGTTTCTGTCAGTTAGTATTTAGAATGGTGTCTGGCATATATTGAATTATCAAAAAGTGCAATACAAAGCAGAGGCAGTGAGCCTTGGAGCCATGCCTGGCAGGTGGGGAGTGCTTGAAAATATTGACTTGTATTCCTCTTACTGATATAGCATTTGGTACTGTTGAGTCTACCCTCTGCTTTTTGGAGCTTTTCATTCTTTGTTTCCTGGGTGCCATTCATTCATAATTTTCCTCCTGCCTTGATTGTATTTGATTTTTTTCTGGACATGCTTCCCTAGTCTTTCAAGTCTGGGGTTCCCCAGAGTTCCATCCAAGGGGGCGTCTGCTCTCCTCCTTTTCTGCTTTTGCTTGCTCATGCTCAGGCATTGGTTTTCACTACTCACCCATGGCTTCCGAAGATTCACCCTAACCCTACCTTTCTCCATGTCTACTGGCTTTGTCCATTTGGATATTCCACAGTATTCTATATTTCTGTAACTGAATGCTTTATCTCCATCATCATCATCATCGTCATCATCATCGTCATCATCATCTAGTCAGCTACCATCTTCTTTCGATGATTATTAGCATGGTAGCCCAGAGGGTGAGCTTTCAAGTAACACAGGCCTGAGTTGGAATCATTGCCACATATTGGATGTGTGAACTTGGGCTAGTGACCTACTTTCCTAACCTCTGAAGTGAACATGGTAATGCCCACCTCGTAGGATTGGTTTAAACATTGATTGGGGTCGTTATGAAAATCACTAGCATTGTCTCACTGGCATTTATTGAGCACTTATTATCATTTAGATAATAGTGCCACATGGTGTTTTATTTCATGATGGGCCACATAGACAACAGTGGTCCTAAGATTATATCACCTAGTGACATCATAGCCATGTTAGTTTGTGTGAGTACACTCTGATGTTCCCGTAACCATGGAATCAATTAATGAAGCATTTTTCAGGGATACATGACTCTTATCAAAATGATAATGATATTCTCTGTAGCTCAGGTGCTTCTGTTTATTAGGTCTTACTTTCTCCTGCCAGGATGATTACAATGGCCTAACTCCTTTATCTCCTTGCCTTATCCAGTTACCTCCACAGAGTCTTTTTTCCAGAATTTTCTTTCTGAACACAGCTCTGATCATATCATCTATCACTTAAAACTTCCAAATATATCGCCTTGTTTCTTGAAGGATAAAGGCCATACTCAGAAGCTCCAGATGCCAACAGCGTTAATTTTTAGAAGAGCTCAATAAATATCTATGGATCACTAATTCTCTTACCTGCACTCCACCAGCACAGCTCTCCAGTAAAGGTTTAAGCAGGACCGCACATGACAGTTCCAGGGGGCACTTTTCACTTTATTTTCTATGTAAAGGAGGTGTGTCTGGACCATAGTGGGGCTCCCTGGAGTGAGACAGAGAAGAGGATTGGAGGATTCTCTCATAGTCCCTTTTCTTGGTCTATTCCCTTTCTCTTAGTGCTTCTGAGCCTCAGGTGAATGGTACCAGAGGTAGAGAGAGGGCCTGTGACTATGAAAGGGCTTATAAATTAGGAAGCCCTCTCTCCTACAAACGTTCCTGCTTTTATTGCCCTCTGTAGTGACTGTGAACAGTACAGACTAAATAGAACTTAATCGCCTGCAGTCAGCTTCCAAGATAAAAGCCCCATTATGAGCACTGGGTGTGTGAGAGGCCCGAGGACAATATTTATTTGTAATTTAAACTACCTTGTTTCTCTTATTTTTACAGCAGTCCTCATAATGGCAAAAAATAATAGTGGAGCAAAAGGGAAAAAATAAAAACAACAATAATCCCACCCCACACAGGAGCGAACATTATTAATTCCTTTTCCCTTCTAGCATCTTTCCCAAGCTTGTGTGGCATGCATATCATTTGATAGCCTACTTTCCCCATGTAATGTACCACAAATCTCTTTTCACGTTAATAAATGTGCCTTCATGGTGTGATTATGAATGGCTGCATATTATTCCAGTGTGAGGCCACTCTTCAATTTATTTAGTCAATACACTCCTGCTGGCATCTAGGTTAATTCTTACAAATGGGCGGCAGAAATAGCTGCATCTGTGTGCACACCCCTCCCTTCTCCTCAGGTTAAATCATACAACTAGAATTTCAGGGTCAAAGAGTAGTCATATTTTTTTTAAAAAGGCTTTTGCAAAGAACTGTCACTTGTCTTCTAGTAAGACGGTGTGCTTGATTGGATTTCGAAGGTCATTTCTGTTTAATAGTGCATGGTGCAAAATAAATAAACTTTGAACTTTCAAATGGAATTAACCTCTCCTAGGCTATAATAAGGGTTTAGTCAGAAATGTTTATGATTCTAGCTGGGGATGGTGCTCAAGGACAGAGCACTAGCAAGCCAAGCCATATTAATAAGTTTTAGGCTATCCTCTTCATTGGATCTTTTTAACATTTAAAAGGTAGAGTATAATTCATATAGGATATAGCATTGTTTTAATTAATTTCAGGAGGGGGCAGCTGATATTCATACACATCTGTTTCTCCCCAGGCATATGGAAAGATGACATTCCCCAATTCTTTCAGTAAGGTGGGACTCATGACAGGTCCTACCCAATACCCTGTGAACAGAATGATGTGGATACTTTTGGAGCAAAAGACTTAATTGCTTGTATGAGATTCCCCTTGACTCTCCTAGGTATTTGCCAGGGGGCCCCCTATATTACAGGTTGTGCACTGTGGGATGACAGAACCTCAGTTACCCTAGGTCTCTGAGCATCTCCTAGAAGACAGTGGACCTAGAGGGTTACCTGTACCCATGGGTAGACTATGCAAATGAGAAATAAACTTGTGCTAGGTTACTAAGATTTTGGGCTTTATAAAAAATTGAAACATAATCTAATTTATCCTGACCATAATTTTATTCTAGATCTATTCTAGATGTTATTGGGTCACTTTATGAATATTCCTTATGGTATCTGTTTTGTGCTGGGCACTTTGGAGGACAGAAGAAAGCCTAAATCTCTGTTTGCAAAGTACGTACAGCTTGTTACCTGACTCATCTCTATTGCTCATGGATCAATGTGCATTTATAACAAATATCATGGATGGATACAGCATCATGTACTTTCTGGAGGCACTTTGTTGTGATGCACTAGCTCACCTTAGTAACAGGCTCAGTGAACATCTATTGTTGTGGGAGGGCATCACCTGCCCTGTCCTTCCCCTCTTCCTTCAGTAGACTTGTTTCCTACTCCATGCAGTCCTGGTGTGGTCACCAAATACAGTCCCCACTTCCCTGGCTATTGGAAAAGGCACATAACTTCTGTGGAAGGTTTTTGAGTTGAAGGTAGAGTTGGGAGTTTGATCTTGCTTCCTGTGTCTCAAGGAATAGAGGAAGTAACACCAGAAACAATGTCCCCAAGAAGCCCGAGGTAGGAGGACAACCCACAGACGATGGCTGAGATGAAATCTGGACTGAACTCAAACGCTCATGCTGTTTGAGTCTTTGCATCCAGATGGAGTTGGGGCCAGTATCCTATGCACCTCCAGGTGGATAAGTTAATAATGTCCTGTCTTCATTTATGTGTCAACTAGCTTCAGTCTCTTCCAATAATAAGAGCTCTCATTAATGCAATTATTTTATTTGTTGATAAAAATAAATAATAACATGCCAATAACCAACAACATATGCAGAAAACTTCACATGCAAATCTTGTTTAATCCTTATAATAACCCTGCTTCATGGGTGTATTTATCAGCATCATCCTCACTTTACAGAGGAAGAAAGTAAAGCTGGGCCAAGATAGGGGTACTTACCTAAGTCACACTTAGTTGGAGGCAGGAAGGAATAAGACTCAGTTAGTCTGATCCCAAGCCCATCTATCCACATGAGCACTAGTCTCATTTCAAAGCTTATAGAAAATGTTTTCTGCTCTTTGTTTCTCTATCTCAAATTATGTTCAAGGAGTGACAAAATAAATCGTGACTGTTTTGTGGACGTGAACAAAATTTCTCTGCTTTGCAGAAGGGAAATACAAATCCTTATGATATATTTTTGATTTTTAAAGATTTTGAAAGAAACGTTTGGTTATTTGGTGTAATTCTGGTATCTTTGCTTAGATACCAGAGTTTGGAAATGGGAGGCACCGTGATAATGAGAATGTTTAATGGATGAATTACTATCTTTATTCTGTCTGCTGTATTATCCCATGCTGCCATAGATCATTTATTTTGTTGCTTTCTCTCCTTTTGAATATCAGACCAACTTGGAGGAAGCTGTGGGTCTCTCTGGTGCATCTGTCTGGACAGGGCAAGGGCGGGCCAGGTGCTGAGGGGGTTTTCAGACTCCTGCAGTGGATGAATGTGGCTGCCGGTCACTTCCAGTGAGCCATGAAGCAGAGGGGAGGGTGTAGGAGCCTGCCACTCCAGTGCTGGCAGCTCCAGGGCTCAGGCAGCAAGCACAGTGGTTATTACACTAGCAGTGTCCATGGATCCAGAGCCAGTGACCCCTTGGGGGAAGCAAGAAGTCTTGAGGGTCAGTTGAAGCCTTTGCACCGTTACGTTGAAGGGTCAGGACACTGGTTCTTGGCACCTTCTGACTGAGTTTACATTTCACTTGCACGCAGAGCATTGCTTCTGTAAAGGCCATTGTCCTTGCAGACTCAGCAGAAATTTAAGGAGAGACACTGTATTGGAGGTGACAGTCGAGTGCAGAGTGGACAGTCGTGGATCCCGGACACAGACTGCCTGCATTCAAGCCTCAGCCTCTGGCTCTCCTGGTTTTTGGTCCAGGCAGTTGACTTTGCCTCTGCCCTTCCATTTTCTCATCTGGCCAGTGAGGGTGATTATAATACCTCCCTGCCCCCCCAAGAGGGTTGTTAGAAATTGAAAATTAATTAGTGCATAGGAAACACTTGGATCATGTTGGACAGGGATCTTGTGTCTGATCAGTGCTAGGAGAGACACTTTGGGAAGGCTGGTGTTTGCATGCGAACAGAGAGGTCCTCAGTGAGTCTAGATTAGTACTTAGCAGTAGCGACCTTTGGCAAGTCACATGCTCTTTCTGCCCTTGAATGAAATGTGATCACCTGAGGATACATCCTCCTGAAGTCTGGCACATCAGAGGTGCTTAGTAGATGGAACTTTCCTTCTGAATCTCAGTCTTCCCATCTGCAGAGTGGAGATAGTTGAGATCTCTTTAACTGCCTAAGAATTTGAATCTGATAGTCAATGTCCGAATGAATGAGACGGAGTTGAAGGCTGTCTCAGGATCTCCCAGGGCCATGGGTTTGGAGGCACCTGATTGAGCGCCTGGCTGTGTGTCATGTTGGTGGTTATGAAGTTTCAACCATCAAGCAGCCAGCGAGGCTGGTCAATGGGAACAAGATTCCAAACACTGGAAAGGGACACCCTGGGTGCATGAGGACAGCTGCTCAGTGCCTGAGACTGAACCTCCTCTGTTCTACAGAAGGAGGCTGGAAGGTGCTGGAGGCTGTCACCCCATCAGGAAGCCATTATGGTTGAAGATAAAAAGGAATTCATAGCTTCTCAGGCCCCAGCCCTGCATTTACTGGAGAAGAAAACTGAAGCCCTGAGACCTGCCCAGGTCCCAGTGTGTGGCGATCACTCCTTGACTCTTAGCAGCAGTGTGATCTTAGACAACGTACTCAGAGTGAAGCTCTTTAAACGTGACTTTTCTAAGACAAGGATGACATTAGTGATAGCTGCTTCATACAATGTTCTTAACATAGACCAATCCTGAGCCATCAATCAAAGGGCAATGATCACTAGAGGCAGAGTTAAGAGTCCCATCTCCTCTCCTGGGCTGGGGCTCTTTTCTCCTTATTGAGATGCTGTGGAGGACTTGGGGTCCTTGGAACTTTTGATCCATTTACTTCAAGTTAATCAGCTGCGACTGTGCGAGAGCCCTGCCTTATTTTCCCACACTCTACCCAAATTCTGGGGTGTCTAGGCCCCTCACACCTGACTCAGCCTTACCCCATCAGCCTATAGGAGCTTCCAGGGCTCTGCCATCTCAGTTGGGCAGTTGTCTCCAGAATTTCCCATCAAGTCCTTTTCTTTCCATAATGATTCTGAGACAGAGGCTCTTTTGTGCCATGCTGAGACTACCAATGAGTGGCCTGTGGGCTGAATGTGGTCCAGTGGAAGAGCAGATCACAGCTTAAAATGTTCCTTTGGACTTAGCTGGGGCATGCACCAGTCCCTGCACCCATCCACTGCACTATATGGTCCTTACGCTCACCCAGTTCACACATGCTATTTAATTCTTTGGTTTAGTTCCCATAGGCTTTTGCGATTCCAACATCTATTTGAGTCCAATTTCACAGCTTTGTAATCAGAAAGACCTGGGTACAAAAGCCAGGCTCTGCCCTTACTAGTTGACTGGTCTTGGGCAAGTTGTTTGACCTCTCTGAGCTTCAGTACTGTAGCTTAGGGTCTAGCTTCTGGTAAGTTCTTAGAAAACATCATCGGGAACTCGAAGAGCTCTTTGTATTTGAGAAGCGGAAGCCTCTGGATCTTTAGCTGCTGTTTACATTAGTCTTCTTGAAGTTAACACTCTGTGAAGCTTTCTGGCCAGACTTTCTCACAGTCCTCTTATTTTGGAAGCTTGACTGTTCAAATCCTATCACCCCATTTCTTTGGTGGGGTGGGGGGAGTGGGCTAGAGAGAGATCCAGTGTTATAAGTTCCTGCAGGTTTCCTGACTCCTGGTCCCGTGCTCTTTCTTATAAATAGTTACTGAGCCTCTTTGAAATGGATGCTATTTTTTTTTACCTTAATTAAAAAAAAATTTTAAACGTGTTCTTTTTAGTTGTACAAGACAGTAGAACGTATTTTGACATATCATACGTAGATAGAGTGTAACTTCCCATCATTTCCATATGATGTGGAGTTACAATGGTCATGTATTCATACATGAACAAATGAAGTTATGTCCGGTTTCTTCTACTGTCTTTCCCCTCCTCCCCACCCCGCCCCACGGCCTATTGTGAGTTAGCATCCGCATATCAGAGAGGACATTGGCTTTGGTTTTTTGGGATTGGCTTATTTCACTTAGAATGATAGTATCCAGTTTGAGATGGGTGCTACTGCCCCCAGTTTAAGATGAGAAAACTGATTTACAGATAAGATTGGGTTAAGTGACAGGGTAGCTGGATATGATATAAAATTAGCCAAAATTGGGGCCATGTAAGTTAGGGGCAACTTAGTGGCTTCCTTAAGCCTCAGTCTTGTCATCTGTGAAGTGGGAGATTTCTATGAGCTTACCTCTAAGGTCTTTTCAGCTCTGAAGTTCTAGAAACCTCTATCTGCCTCTCAGACTCACCTCTACTGTCTTCCAAAGAGCAGAGTTGGAGTTGACGAAGTTTGTCCCTTAAGGGTTCATGTCCTTACCACTTTCCTGAAGATGATGTGTGGAAATTGCTTTTACGGCTGGACAGGGACGTTTGTAATAAAAGCCAACTCCTTGGGTGCCCTAATTCCACTTTAGGAAGAATGAACATATTGTTTTAATTAATCATACGAAAGCAAAATTAGCATGATTGTGTGATAGGTGTTGTAAATCACCCCGATCCACATCGTCGAGCAGAGAGCATTTAGTTATTCTGAAGTTGTTAAAGATTTTATCTACCCAAGTGAAAATTCAATTAGTACTAGCTTCAGCTTATATAAAACTGAGGATTTTCAACTGTGGGAAAATGCTCTTTGTGTGTGTGAATACCACCTTATGCCACTTTGATAAATTACTGTAATTAACTGTATCCTACGCAAGCTAAACAAAATTTACTGAACTGTTGTTGTATAAAAGGGAGATCGTCTCTTCTCTTGTTGGGGAGATTACTCTAATCTCTACATGATACTGCCTTGAATATCGTGCTTTTTATGCTGAGGTCTGAAAATATCTGCAGAATTCTCGCTGGCACCAGAGAGAGACGCTTGGTTCCATCACACTCCACCTTTCCCCCTCTGGGTGTAGAGACATCAGCTATAGGCTTCGCTGTGATTCAATTAAATGGGCTACATTTAATTACCTAGCTGGGGAAACACTGCGAGCAGAACCAATGTGGAGCACCCTAATAACTTAGCCAAAGGGCTGAGTTATTTCGGGAAGAGCAGAGGATGATGGAAGAGGCCTAGACTCACTCTGGCACAAATCTCCCAGCCCATTCCTTTTTGTGACTCCATGGCTCTGTCCGTCCCTCTTCTCCCCTCCAGATCTTAACCTGTACTCCAAGGCCAACCCCTGCTCTTTTCAGAAACCTCCCAAAGAGTTTTGTAGGTATCTTCTTGGAAATGTTTTCCTAATCCATCAACATATCTCATTATGGTTCTCTGACCTTCTCTTCTTTCCACCCTCCATGAGATCTAATTCTCAATAAAAGACACAGTGGACACTGGCAGGATTCCCATCAGGAATGGGCCAGCTTCATCCTGAACTTTGTTATATCAACTGTTCAACGCCTAACTCTTTGTGGGCAAAACTCTTGGAACAAGGTCACTGAGCCACAGTGTGCCTAGTGTTGTGATCATTTGGAAGGAGTTTTCAAGTTATTTTTTAGCAGCATGACTACTGTTATTGTTAGCGAACACTTACTGAATACATGCTCTGTGCCAAGCATGTTGCAAAGGGCTTTGCAGCTATAATCATCTTTAATCCTTACTTTGGGACCTTGTGAAATGGTTGTTATTAGCTACAACTTACAGATAAGGAAACTGAGGCTCAAGAAGCATGAACTAGACGGGTATGGGTGGTGCATGCCTGTAATCCCAGCAAGTTAAGAGGATGAAGCAGGAGGATTACAAGTTCAAAGCCAGCCTCTGCAATTTAGCAAGGCTCCAAGAACTTAGCAAGACCCTGTCTCAAAACAAAAAAATTACAAAGGGCTAGGGATGTTGCTCAGTGATACAGTGCCCCTGGATCCAATCCCTAGTAACAAATGGAGAAAAAAAAGGTCTAAACCTGCTTAGGCTCACATAGTTAGAAAGAATTTGAAGTCATGTCCTGTCTGGTAATGAAGGTCATGTTCTTAGCCTTTGTACAAAACTGCTACCCATGCTAATATTTGTGAAAATATCAAGGTATTCAAATGATTTACTCACATCATTGTGCTGTAGGATGTTTTCCTGGCCAGCGGCTGGGAGCTTTGTATAATCCTGGGGATTTCCGCACAGGCGTATTGCACACAAGAGTGTCATCTGTCTTCTGTCATAACAGGGAGATGCGTGAGAACTGTCAAACCCTCCTACTGCCCTCAAGAGAGGCAGCTCAGGGGCCTTTGGAGTCTGGCCAATGCATTGCTGCCACAGGATCTGTCTCTAATAACTTGGCTAATGAAACTTATGGGGCAGTTTTCTTCCCAGGAAACACAATTTTTGTCATGGGTTCACTGCCTTCACAGACCCATCTCCAGCCTGCAAAGGAAGAAAGAATACGACAACCTCTCCAAGTGTCCGTTTTGTGTTCTGTAATATGTGCATGATGACCAACCATCTTACAAAGGGGAGTTTTGAGGATTGAATGTGAAATGGCCTTAAAAGCAGAAAAGCTGGACACATGTGATTGTCATAGAGAAATCTCGACCAGTGTGGTGCATATTGTTGGGGATTTTGGCCAGCCAGCAGGCAATCACCTTTTGAATAGGTCCCCACTCTGGACATTTCCTATGGGAACCACCTCCCTCCGGGCACTTTAGGTGTGGTCCCATGTACAACCACAAAGCCACATCCCAGGGGCTCAGAGGTTGCTGCTGCTTCTGACATCCCTATACCATGTCCCAGCTGGCTCTAGAAAGGTATGTAAAAGATGTTTGTTCTATACACAGCTGTGAACAAATATTTGTATGAGAGTTAAATTTAGGTGTCAATTTGAGTAAATTAAGAAATGCCTAGGGAACCGGAAAAGCATGATTTCCAGATGTGTCTGTGAGGATGCTTCCAGAGGAATTTAGCTTGTGAGTTAGCGACTGAGTGGGAAAGATCCACCCTCTATGTGGGTGGGCATCATATAATTGGCTAGGGGCTCAGATACAACAAAAGACGGGCGTGTTAGCTTTGCAATACTGTGACACAATGCCTGAGATCATCAAGTTAATGAAGGAAAGGTTTATTTTAATTCATGGTCTCAGTTTTTCAGTCCATGATTGCTGTTTCTTTGGGCCTATGGTGGTATGATACATCATCATGGTGAGTAGGCATGAGGGAGAAGGACTTTCTATCTCATTGCGGCTATGAAGCAGAGAGGAGAGAGGAGAGAGGAGAGAGGAGAGAGAGAGAGAGAGAGAGAGAGAGAGAGAGAGAGAGAGAGAGAGAGAGAGAGAGAGAGAGAGAGAAAGGGGTCAGGGTTCTAGTATCTCCCTCAAGGACATACCCACAATGACCTAACTTCTTCCATTAGGCTCCACCTTCTAAAGTTTCCTCCCCACCTTCCCCCAATAACACCCAGATGGGGCACACAGCCTTTAACCCGTGGGCCTTGGGAACAGCCACAGAGAACAGGATTTCCTTGACCTCTTTGGAGCTGGGATACACTTCTTCTCCATCCTGTCAGTACTCCAAGCTCTTCAGTCTTTGGACTCTAGGACTCACCCTGGTGACCTCCCAGGCTTTCAGAACCTTGGCCTTGGACTGAGATTTCATCATCGGCTTCCTTGGTTATCAGGCTTTGGGCTTGGAATGAGCCTTGCTGCTGGTATCCAAGGGCCTGTGGCTTGCAGGTGGCCTGTGTGGGACTCCTCAGCTTTCCTGGAATATTCCCCTCTCATCTCTCCCTCTCTCTTTCTAATAAGATCCTTTTGGTTCTGTGCCTCTGGAGAGTCCTGACTAATACAGTTTGACACGCGTTTTGAGCAGTCCAACACTTCAGTGCCCCCTTCAGTGAAAAACAAATCACTGTTGTGAACAGCATCGTGGCCACAGAAGCAAAAAGAAAAGAGGAAAAAAAAAACCAACCCCAAACCCAAACATCCACAGTCGTACCACTCTTCCAAGTCAATCCAGTGAGTCCAAATTTGTTTACTTGAAGTTTCTGGCCATTGGATGCGATGTTTTATATAGTTGTAATCCAAGTGTGAATAGCATTTCCTGACCTAATAATACATCCTAAGTGTTTCCTTTGCTACTCCATAGGATTCTTTTTTTAAAAATTTTTTATTTTATTTTATTTTATTGGTTGTTCAAAACATTACATAGTTCTTGATATATCATATTTCACACTTTGATTCAAGTGGGTTATGAACTCCCATTTTTACCCCGTATACAGATTGCAGAATCACATCAGTTACACTTCCACTGATTTACATATTGACATACTCATGTCTGTTGTATTCTGCTGCCTTTCCTATCCTCTACTATCCCCCCTCCCCTCCCCTCCCCTCTTCTCTCTCTACCCCCTCTACTGTAATTCATTTCTCCCCCTTGTATTATTTTTCCCTTTCCCCTCACTTCCTCTTGTATGTAATTTTGTATAACCCTAAGGGTCTCCTTCCATTTCCAAGCAATTTCCCTTCTCTCTCCCTGTCCCTCCCACCTCTCATCCCTGTTTAATGTTAGTCATCTTCTCATGCTCTTCTTCCCTACTCTGTTCTTAGTTACTCTCCTTATATCAAAGAAGACATTTGGCATTTGTTTTTTAGGGATTGGCTAGCTTCACTTAGCATAATCTGCTCTAATGCCATCCATTTCCCTCCAAATTCTATAATTTTGTCATTTCTTAATGCAGAGTAATACTCCATTGTGTATAAATGCCACATTTTTTTTATCCATTCGTCTATTGAAGGGCATCTAGGTTGCTTCCACAGTCTTGCTATTGTGAATTGTACTGCTATGAACATCGATGTGGCAGTGTCCCTGTAGCATGCTCTTTTTAGGTCTTTAGGGAATAGACCCAGAAGGGGAATAGCTGGATCAAATGGTGGATCCATTCCCAGCTTTCCAAGAAATCTCCATACTGCTTTCCAAATTGGTTGCACCAATTTGCAGTCCCACCAACAATGTACAAGTGTACCCTTTTCCCCACATCCTCGCCAGCACTTGTTGTTGTTTGACTTCCTAATGGCTGCCAATCTTACTGGAGTGAGATGGTATCTTAGGGTGGTTTTGATTTGCATTTCTCTGACTGCTAGCGATGGTGAGCATTTTTTCATGTACTTGTTGATTGATTGTATGTCCTCCTCTGAGAAGTGTCTGTTTAGGTCCTTGGCCCATTTGTTGATTGGGTTATTTGTTATCTTATTGTCTAATTTTTTGAGTTCTTTATATACTCTGGATATTAGGGCTCTATCTGAAGTGTGAGGAGTAAAGATTAGTTCCCATGATGTAGGCTCCCTATTTACCTCTCTTATTGTTTCTTTTGCTGAGAAAATACTTTTTAGTTTGAGCAAGTCCCATTTGTTGATTCTAGATATTAATTCTTGTGCTATGGGTGTCCTATTGAGGAATTTGGAGCCCAACCCCACAGTGTGTAGGTCGTAGCCAACTTTTTCTTCTATCAGATGCCTTGTCTCTGGTTTGATATCAAGCTCCTTGATCCATTTTGAGTTAACTTTTGTGCATGGCGAGAGAAAGGGATTCAGTTTCATTTTGTTGCATATGGATTTCCAGTTTTCCCAGCACCATTTGTTGAAGATGCTATCCTTCCTCCATTGCATGCTTTTAGCTCCTTTATCAAATATAAGAAAGTTGTAGTTTTGTGGGTTGGTTTCTGTGTCCTCTATTCTGTACCATTGGTCCACCCGCCTGTTTTGGTACCAATACCATGCTGTTTTTGTTACTATTGCTCTGTAGTATAGTTTGAAGTCTGGTATCGTTATACCACCTGATTCACACTTCCTGCTTAGCATTATTTTTGCTATTCTGGGTCTTCTATTTTTCCATATGAATTTCATGATTGCTTTCTCTACTTCTACAAGAAATGCCATTGGGATTTTGATTGGCATTGCATTAAACCTATAGAGAACTTTTGGTAATATCGCCATTTTGATGATGTTAGTTCTGCCTATCCATGAACAGGGTATATTTTTCCATCTTCTAAGATCTTCTTCAATTTCTCTCTTTAGGGTTCTGTAGTTTTCATTGTATAAGTCTTTTACCTCTTTTGTTAGGTTGATTCCCAAGTATTTTATTTTTTTTGAGCATATTGTGAATGGAGTGGTTGTCCTCATTTCCATATCACAGGGTTTGTCACTGATATACAGGAATGCCTTTGATTTATGCGTGTTGATTTTATATCCTGCCACTTTGCTGAATTCATTTATTAGCTCTAATAGTTTCTTTGTAGACCCTTTTGGGTCTGCTAGGTATAGAATCATGTCATCTGCAAATAGTGATAGTTTAAGTTCTTCTTTTCCTATTTTTTATGCCTTTAATTTCTTTCGTCTGTCTAATTGCTCTGGCCAGTGTTTCGAGAACTATGTTGAACAGAAGTGGTGAGAGAGGGCATCCCTGTCTTGTTCCAGATTTTAGAGGGAATGCCTTCAATTTTTCTCCATTCAGAATGATGCTAGCCTGGGGCTTAGCGTAGATTGCTTTTACAATGTTGAGGTATGATCCTGTTATCCCTATTTTTTTTGAGAGTTTTGAACAAAAAGGGATGCTGTACTTTGTCGAATGCTTTTTCCGCATCTATCGAGATGATCATATGGTTCTTATTTTTAAGTCTATTGATGTGGTGAATAACATTTATTGATTTCCGTATATTGAACCAGCCTTGCATCCCAGGGATGAATCCTACTTGATCATGGTGCACTATTTTTTTGTTATGATTTTGTATCCGATTCGCCAGAATTTTATTGAGGATTTTTGCGTCTAGGTTCATTAGAGATATAGGTCTGTAGTTTTCTTTCTTTGAAGTATCTTTGTCTGGTTTAGGAATCAGTGTGATGTTGGCCTCGTAGAATGAATTTGGAAGTTCTCCCTCTTTTTCTATTTCCTGAAATAGCTTGAAAAGTATTGGTATTAGTTCCTCTTTAAAGGTTTTGTAAAACTCTGCTGTATGCCCATCCGGTCCTGGGCTTTTCTTAGTTGGTAGTCTTTTGATGGTTTCTTCTATTTCCTCAATTGATATTGGTCTGTTTAGGTTGTCTATATCCTCCTGTCTCAATCTGGGCAGATCATATGATTTAAGAAATTTATCGATGCCTTCACTATCTTCTATTTTATTGGAGTATAAGGATTCAAAATAATTTCTGATTATCTTCTGTATTTCTCAAGTGTCTGTTGTGATATTGCCTTTTTCATCCTGTATGCTAGTAATTTGAGTTCTCTCTCTTCTTCTCTTCGTTAGCATGGCTAAGGGTCTGTCGATCTTATTTATTTTTTCAAAGAACCAACTTTTAGTTTTATCAATTTTTTCAATTGTTCCTTTGTTTCTATTTCATTAATTTCAGCTCTGATTTTAATTATTTCTTGCCTTCTACTACTTTTGCTGTTATTTTGCTCTTCTTTTTCTAGGATTTTGAGATGAAGTATGAGATCATTTATTTGTTGTTTTTTTCTTTTTTTAAGGAATGAACTCCATGCAATGAATTTTCCTCTTAGAACTGCTTTCAATGTGTCCCATAGATTCCGATATGTTGTGTCTGTGTTTTCATTTATCTCTAAGAATTTTTTAATTTCCTCCTTAATGTCTTCTATAACCCATTGATCATTCAGTAACCTATTGTTCATTCTCCAAGTGATGCATGATTTTTCCTTCCTTCTTTTATCATTGATTTTCAGTTTCAATCCATTGTGGTCAGATAAGATGCATGGTATTATCTCTACTCCTTTATATTTTCTAAGAGTTGCCCTGTGACATAATATGTGATCTATTTTTGAGAAGGATCCATGTGCTGCTGAGAAAAAAGTGTAACTGCTTGATGTTGGGTGGTATATTCTATATATGTCAATTAAGTCTAGGTTGTTAATTGTGTTATTGAGTTCTATAGTTTCCTTATTCAACTTTTGTTTGGAAGATCTGTCCAGTGGTGAGAGAGGTGTGTTGAAGTCTCCCATGATTATTGTATGGTGGTCTATTAGACTCTTGAACTTGAGAAGAGTTTGTTTGATGAATATAGCTGCACCATTGTTTGGGGCATATATATTTATGATTGTTATGTCTTGTTGGTGTATGGTTCCCTTGAGCAGTATGTAGTGTCCCTCTTTATCCCTTTTGATTAACTTTGGCTTGAAATCTATTTTATTTGATATGAGTATGGACACTCCTGCTTGTTTCCGCAGTCCATATGAGTGATATGATTTTTCCCAACCTTTCACCTTCAGTCTATGTATGTCTTTTCCTATCAAATGTGTCTCCTGTAGGCAGCATATTGTTGGGTCATGTTTTGTGATCCATTCTACTAGCCTGTGTCTCTTAATTGGTGAGTTTAAGCCATTAACATTTAGGGTTATTATTGAGATATGGGTTATCCTTCCAGCCATATTTGTTTATTTATGTTACTGAATATGGTTTGTTTTCCTCTTTGATTATTTTCCCCTCTTTACTGTCCTACCTCCCACTGTTGGTTTTCATTGTTATTTTCCATTTCCTCTTCCTGTAATGTTTTGCTGAGGATTTTTTGGAGAGATGGTTTTCTAGCTGCAAATTCTTTTAACTTTTGTTTATCGTGGAAGGTTTTAATTTCATCTTCCATCTTGAAGCTTAATTTTGCTGGATACACAATTCTTTGTTGGAACCCATTTTCTTTCAGTGTTTGAAATATGTTATTCCAGGATCTTCTAGCTTTCAAAGTCTGTGTTGAGAGATCAGCTGTTATCCTGATTGGTTTACCCCTAAATGTGATCTGCTTCCTTTCTCTTGTAGCTTTTAAGATTCTCTCCTTATTCTGTATGTTGGGCATCTTCATTATAATGTGTCTAGGTGTGGATCTCTTATGATTTTACACATTTGGCGTCCTGTAGGCTTCTAGGATTTGGGATTCTGTCTCATTCTTCAAGTCTGGGAAGTTTTCTCGTATTATTTCATTGAATAGATTGTTTATTCCTTTGGTTTGGAGCTCTGTGCCTTCCTGTATCCCAATGACTCTTAAGTTTGGTCTTTTAATGTTATCCCATATTTCTTGGATGTTGTGCTCATGGTTTCTTAACAGTCTTGCTGAGCTGTCTATGTTCTTTTCAAGTTGAAATACTTTGTCTTCATTGTCTGATGTTCTATCTTCTAAGTGTTCTACTCTGCTGGTAGTATTCTCAATTGAGTTTTTAAGTTGGTTTATTGCTTCCTGCCTTTCTAGGATTTCTGTTTGTTTGTTTTTTATAACTTCTGTCTCCCTGTATAGTTGATCTTTTGCTTCCTGGATTTGTTTATGTATTTCATTGTTGAAGAGATCTTTCATTGTCTGATTTTGTTGTCTAATGTCTTCCTTGAGACTCCAGATCATCTGAAGCATGTATCTCCTGAATTCTTTATCTGACATTCCATCTGCTGCAGAAATTACCTCTTCTAACGTTGAGTTGACCTGCATTGCTTGTGATCCTTTCTTTCCTTGTCTCTTCATACTGTTCGTGTTTCTTTCTGCTTACTGAGACTGTTGTGTTGTTGAATTTTCCCCCTATATATTTGTATTACTCTTGTATAGTTGCAGAGTCTCCCGCGCAGGCGCGGGCAGGGGCTCTGCTCCTCCTCCAATTGGGGCACTGTGCCTACCACATTGGCAGGCCGCTGGGCCTGTTCTGCTGGTTGGTAGCAGGTGCGCCTACCTTGCAGGCGCGTGGGGCGGTTCTGCCACTCCCAGGTTGTTGGGCCTGACATGCTGGTGGGTTGCAGGTCCGGCTACCTTGCAGGCGCGGGGGGAGGGCGCACACCTATTTGTATTTAGACAGTTACTCGAAATGGAGGACGTAATGCTTGGGATGAAAGTTGGGGGGAAGGGGAAGGTAGGTGCTCTTGAAAAGAAAGAAGGAGAGGGAGATAGATAGCATAGAGGAGAATGGAAAGAGCAGTAAACCTTGGAAGGGGAGAGAGAGAGGGAAAAGGGAGAGAAAAAATTAAAATGAAATAGGAAATAAAATTAGGTCTTAGTGATCCATTTTCTTCTCTTCCCGTAGGCAAAGCTGTGCCCTCCGGGCTGAGTTTTGCCCTCAATGTGTCAACAGCAATCCCTGTAAGGCAGTTCCTGGGAGTCTCTCAATCCTGTTGGTCCAGAGCCGTTTCACTTCTACGGCCCCTCCTCCCCTTCCTCCTGCCAGCCAGCCAGGTCCTGCTCACCGGAGGCAGTTCTCCAAGGATTTGGTTACACTTTCAGCCCCACCGAGTGCTCTATTTCCCTAACTACTGAGCACTCTCGCTGTCATTCATCTAAGCCCCAGTGCTGTGGAGCTGTGGTCTGGGAGTCAATTGTTTAATTTTTCCGGACCCCTTTGGTGGGCACACCTTCGGAATCTGGCAGCTAAGACCATTGGTATTGCTGCTGGTGGTAATAGGCGTTGGGGGTCGAGGATCCCCTCTACTTCCCTCAGCCCCTACAGTCACAACCACACTGCTGGCGGTAGGAGGAGTTGGGGGTCTGGAGTGTCCTCTGTTTCCCTCCGCCCCTACCATCACACCCTCTCAGTTTGCGGTTGGGGGATTTGGGGGTGGGGAGTCTTCTCTGCTTCCCTCCGTCCCTACAGTCACGCCCACGTCACTGGCAGTAGGGGGAGATGGGGGTCGAGAGTCCTTTGGCCCTTACGGTCACGCCCACGGAGAGATTTTGAAGTTTCCCGGTTGTTTGTATCTGATGTGGGTGGGAGTCACACACCTGCTAAAGTAGATTCCCCTGGGAAGGAATCTCTTTGGCCGAACTTTGGTGACTTCCCCTCTCTGCTATGGCGGGCCCCTGGCTCCTTGCCGGAGTGTCCAAAGGGAGGGGTGGAACTGGCTTGTCTCTGGTCTGACACAATCTCTGGTTTTAGTTCCCAGTTTGCTATTTCGTAAAGGGTTGGTTAGATTCCCTTCACGCTGTCCGGGGGGGGGGGGGGGGAGCCGTTCGCTGGGTGGGCGGGGCTGTTAGTAGAGCCCGGAGGGCACGGGCTGTCTGCTGGGCCAGGCGGGGACACTTCTCGCTGGGCCGGGCCGCCGGGGGCTGCCTGTAGAGCCGGGCAGCTGCGGCCGCGTGGCTAAGATCCGGGCGGGCGGGGTGGCCGTTCGCTGAGCGAGAGCAGGGCCTCCCCGGGACGGCGAGATGGCGGGTGCCGTCTGCGGGTTCAGGCGGGCCGCGCTGCTCGGGGCCGCCGGCTGCTTTCTGAAGCGGCTGGTGGCCGCGGGATTGTACCTCTGCACCCGCCGGGGGGCCGCCTGTAGAGCCGGGCAGCTGCGGCCGCGTGGCTACGAGCCTGGCAGGTGTGGTGGCCGTTCGCAGAGCGAGAGCAGGGCCTCCCCAGGACGGCGGTATGGTGGGTGCCGTCTGCGGGTTCGGGCGGGCCATGCCGCTCTGGGCCGCTGGCCGCTTGCAGAAGCGGCTGGTGGCTGCGGGACTGGACCTCCACGCCCGCGTGGCCGGCCAAGATCCACTTGTCTGGGACAAACTGACACTTCTAATAAACCTACCAATTCCCGGCAGGTCCCCTCTTAACGGAATTTTGCTAGAAGTTCCTCATTAGGTAGACTGCTGCTGTTCCAATGGGTCTTTCTGATCCCGTTAATGTGGAGACATTGGAATCGCTGCTTCCTCGCCGGCGGCCATGTTTTCCATAGGATTCTTAATTTTAAGTAGCTCTAAAATATTTTATGAAGTGTATGAGAGTATCTTAAATTCCTTAGCTGCCCTCCTCCATTTTGTTTTTAGGTCTTTGTCTTGACTTCTATTGTCAGTCGTCACAAATTAATCTGTCCATGTTCTCGACAATTATTTATTGACCCCACTGTCATGGGCCATATCATAGTGCAGGGCAGTGGGTGCCGTGTGGGGTCCTTGATCTGATGAGGCAGACAGGCAGGTGACTAGAGTGAATGGGAAGACATAAGAAGGGCTATAAATAAATCATGTCTAACTGGGAGCCAGGATAGTTGGCAGGGAGGCATCCATATTAGACAGAATGTGGAACTTAAAAAAAAGCTTCTCTTAGAAGGCGTCTTAGTCTGTTCAGGCTGCTATGACAGAAAGCCTTCCATTGAGCAATTTATGGACCTGAGAAGTTTATTACAGTCTGGAGGCTGCAGAATCCAAGATCAAGGTGCCAGTGATTGGGGAGGGCTTTCCCTTTGCTTTCAAGATGGTGACTTCTTACTGTAAACTTGTGTGGCAGAGGGGTGGGGATGATGGCCACTTGGGCTCTTTTTATCAGGACATTGATCCCATCCTTGCAGGTGGACCTTCATGACTTAATCAGCCCCCAGGCTCCTGCCTCTTAATACTGTCACCCTGGGTATTAGTTTCCAATGTGCACACTTGGAGGGACACAGCCTTCAGACCATTGCAGAAGGCAGGCTTTAAAATGAGAATGGGAGGGAAAGATGCCTCCTAGTTTGGCAAATGCTGCAGGGGAAATGACTCCTGGCAGAGTAATAAGGTTTGGGGCCATGAAAGAGCTTGTAGAATTAAAAAAACTAACAAGCAGTGGGCTGGAGAGTGGCGCCTGGCGAGCTTGGAGACTCAGGAGCCCGATTTTGCAGGGGTTCAGAAGACATGATGTCATTCAATTAGAACAAAACATTTCATATTAGAATAATGCTTGGGAGCTTTTGTAGTGTTTGGATACAAAACCTATTAATTATCATCTCTAGTTTATAGGAAGAAAAAAAATAAGGCCCAGCAAGGTGAAATGACATCTTTGGAATTGCACCACGAGTCCATGTCTGGCTAAGGAATGGAGACAAACATCAACACTGCACCCCTTTTCTCTTCACCATTTTGCTGTGTAGTTTCCCCAAATGAAGCTTTGGATGCTTTATTCAGTCTCCACCCATCAGGTTTTTATCTACACACTCTACCGTGGCCTCTGACGACCCACTGGTTGTGTTAAGGAGATGGCAAGGGGGTGGGAAAGGGAATTGAGGAAACCGAGGTTTATCAAAGCTACACAAATGATTACCTGGTTGTTCTTGCAATTGGCCAAAGGGCAGTGTCAAGTGGGGAAGCCCCGTGGGGTTTGTGATTTGCCAACAGAACATAACACAGCCCCAAGGGGCACAGGAGAGGAAAGCCTGAGGAGAGAGGATTTTAAGTGGAAGAACTCTGCAGAACAGAAGGGCGAGAGGAAGTGGTTCTGCCTGTTTACAGAAGAACAAAATAAACTTAGGACTTTATTTGAGAAAATCCGGGGAAATACAAACTCTCAGGATGGCAAAGTACTTTAGGATGTGTTCTTTTTAACGCTGGGAGACCCGGATGTCTGCTGCATGACTACCTGTGACTACATCCCAATGGCCCAGGGTTGAGGCAATTGCTGCCTCTGTGGGCAACTTATTCCAACAGCCAATCATTTGATCAACAGACATTAAGGACCAGTGTGCACCTGCCAGGCACTGGGCTAGGGTATGGTGAGGTGACTGAAATAAAGCTGGATTCTGCTCTGGTGGCATCTACAGTCTAGTGGGGGTTACAGATAGTTAGCAATTCAAAACATGAGCCAAATATTACCCCTTATGCTATTATAAAAGATAAGGGTGCTAAGACAGAATAAGGGAAACAGGCAGGGAAGTGGTTAAGATTTGGGGGTTCAGAGTGGTGACATACAACTTGATGCTTGAAGTGTCCCTGTTGCCTCTCACCCCCTCTCTTCCTTTACTGTCTCTTACTCCTTGCCCTACAACCACGTTGGCCTCCTGGCTCTGCTTTGAACATTCCAGAGATGTTTCTGCCCCAGGGTCTATTTTTTAGTTATTCCCTCTGCCTGGAGTGTTCTTCCATCAGATATTGTCTCCCTAATTTCTTACCTCCCTTTAAATACTGGTTCAAATATCAACTTCTCAATGAGGACTTCTGTGACCAGTCCACCATACTTAAAATGGCAACTGGACTACGACCACGCCTTCCTCTTTCTCTAGAACTTGCTCTCAGTCTTTCCTATAACACTTATTATGAAACACATTATCTTATTTACTCATTTTGTTGTTTATAGGGTTTATCTCTGGCTAGGCTTATGTTCTACGAGGGCAGGCTTTCTTGTCTCTTCTGTTCACTGCTGTATCTAAGCATCCTGAACAGTTCCTGGCCTGAAGTGATACATAGCTGTTGAATGAATGTATGAATAAAACCTGTGAAGAGCAAAGAGTGTTTGAGGCAGAAGGATCTGCATGCACACTGGCCCAGAGGTCAGAAAACTCAGAATACTCATGAAGCACAGGAAGATGGATAGCCCAGGGGGAATGAGGAGGTGCAGTGGGCAGGAGCCCGATCTTCTGACATCTCGGATTCTTAGGACTTTTCCCCCTTATACTGGAACTCTTGCGATTCATAACTGGAATATCCTTGTACACATTACCCCTGTTCTTAGTTCTGTATGTTGGAGTAACACCAAGAAACCTTTCTGATGATTGTTGAAGATGGACATCATATCCAGTCTCCACCTCTGAGTTGTCTCCAGACCAATGGTTTCAGTTTCTTTGACAACAATGTCCTGTAAAAAAAAAATTAATAGATTCCAGCTTACTTCTTACCCACATAAAGTTTAATCCAAAGTTTAATTCAATCAGTAGGAAACACATCTCCAAGTGGCAATTCAGAGAGCGAACTCCTTACCTTTTGTGGCTGTGTTATCTTCAAAAATGATCTCTATGGAGGTGGAGAGAACATGGGGAAGTCCATAGAGGAGGCTTCTAGGGGCCTGGCCTGGAGGTGTGTGACATCACCTCCGCCAAGTCACATTGGTTAGAACTCAGTTCACAGTCACACCAGTTGCGGGGATGACTGGAACTTGTGGTCTCATGGTAGTGCAGGAAGCAGGGGGGACAGGTTTTGTGATTGGGCGGCACTCTGAGATGTGTGTCAGTTTAGCTGTGTCCTTCCTGGCTTCTTCCTCTCCATCAGGGGTGGCTTTTGAAACTTCCCACCCTCTATTTATTCTCTTCTGCTGATGCAGTGACTTGTCTGTATTCCTCTGACAGTGCCATTTCCAGAATGGAGCAGGGCGGAAACTAGCAGGCAAGGCTGTTTGAACGTAGGTGCTCTCAGCCCTCAGGGCGAGGGGAGGACCGGTGGTCCATCTCCATTCCTCTGCCTTTGGGCTGCTTGGGCAGATTTCTTGGCACCTCTCTTAGGAGGGATATTTCTCTTTCTAGCCATGCCCCCGACTGCTCCCATGCACGAGTCCAGAGGTGATGCATTATGACCCTTACAGCTTGGGTTTCAGTATCTGATGAGCCTGCATTGGAGTCCTGAATCTCTTTCTTACCATCTGCATAGCCTTGAGCCAATACCCTAAGCTTTGTACTTATAAAATTACAAAAAAAGTTTATTATTTTTGGTATTGGGGATCACACCCAGGGATTCTCTACTACTGAGCTACATCCCCAGTCCTTTTTATTTTTATTTCTTTTTATTTTGAGACTGGGTTTCACTACATTGCTGAGGCTGGCCTTGAACCTGCAATCCCTCTGCCTCAGCCTCCTGAATTGCTTCGAATACAGGTGTGCACCACTGTGCCTGGCTCTATCTTAAACCACAGTTTCTTCTGTAAGATGGAGATGATGAGGACAGCAATAACAATACAGAATTTCAGCAAATCATCCTTGAGATAACTGACTTAAAGTGCTTAGCATAGGTCCTGGCACATGCTAAGAGCTCAATTAGATGAGGCTAACGACAATGATAGTAATTAACCACTGTGTTCTCCAGCAAACAGACCTACTACATGTTCTTTAAATAGTTCTTGTTCCCCTCTCCATATAGTTCTTCCCAATTTTGCATCACCCATGCTAACAGTCTTACCTTCTCCATCAATCCAGCTCCTCCTTGGATTCCCTGCTGAACTTTCTGCCTTCCTAACTCACAACCACACATCTGCCATGCCTCCTCCTTGCTGAAAATGAGTAAGAGCTGATACTTGAGAGTCAGGAGGGCATGCATTGTACAAGCTCAGCCTGAACCCTTTCTCCTCCCACCTAGAAGCTACTGGAAATGCTGTATTGATCATGATGAGTGGGGGCTTCCCAAATGCTTCTCATTGTGAACCCAAGACTCCCTTTATTTTCCAAAAGAACAGCCACCACAGATAATTTTCCAGTCTGACAAGCTGTTGCAGAGAGTATCTGGTGAGCTACTTTCTGTCTGCCAAAACTCATTAGAGATGGATAAATTTAAATGGTTGTGGGAGCCAACCATAAAACTTTATGTCTGTATTAGCTGGAATCATGCGTGTTTTCCCCCTTTTTTAAAAAATATATTTTTAGCTGTAGATGGACACAATATCTTTATTTTTATGTGGTGCTGAGGATCGAACCCAGTGCCTCATGCATGCGAGGTAAATGCTCTGCCACTGAGCAACAACCCCAGCCCGTGTTTTCTCCTTTGTCACAAATGAATTTGACTCATAAAAATGAGGCCCTGATTCCATGGGGAGCTGGAGCCCAGGGTACCTGAACATGTGTTGTTTGCAACCCTCAGCCCCACATTTGGTGACATCACCTTGGTGGGAGTGTTCAGTCTGTGGAAACTGGCCAATGCTGTGAGCTGGGGCTGTGCCCAAGTGGTTGTTGAACATTGTCAGCTGACCGCTGCTCTGACCACCACAGAGTGATGGGGTCCAGCTGTCTTTGAGGCTCTCCCATTTACATCAGGCATGATTTTGGCAAATAAAATGTCTTTAGAGATAACTTTCTTTTCCTTTTGGGCCCCAGTACTCCCAGGAATGTTGAATGGAGAGAGCAGTTTGCTTGGGGGGAAGAAACTGGACACTGGAGCCAAGGATGGTTGTTTCCGTAGCAACCTGGGCAGGGAGGGGGACTGGGAGGCGTTTTTAAAGCAGCACCTGTCAAGTTATGCTGTGCAGGTGGATCTGATTCTGTAGGTCTGGGACGGGCCCAGAGACTCTTCATTTCTAATAAGCTCCCAGTGGTGCGGGTGCTACTCTGCGCCACGTCATGAGGGAGGAGGTGCAGGATCCCTGGAGAGTGGGCAGAGGGGTCTGAGGCTTGAGAAGACTCATCTCACAGTAGACCCACCAAAGCCCAGAGACTGGCGCTTCTCTTGCCCCTGCTTTAGACTGCCCAGTTTTGAGGGAGGAAGAAGAATGAGACTCTAGAAGCAGGAGTGCCGGGTTAGGCAGAGCTGGATTCAAAGACCACTGCTACCCAGCAGTGTGACTGTGGCAGATTGCTGGTCTTTTCAGCTATGTAATGGGACTGTCACTTCACAGAGGGTGAGAGGATTAAAGGAGACAAGCGCTGTTCCACCCTGTGAGCACCTTTCCTCTCCATTCCTTGTGATTGGAGCCAAATAACCTTCTTGAGCAAACAGACCAATAGTTCACCTCAGACTACTATCTCATGAGAACGAAAATTATAGATTATCCTTAAAGAATTGTGAAAAAAATCGTGAATATAGAAAAGAAAGACATACATCATGTTCTCCCTACTCAGTTATTACACAATTGACAGTTTTTATTTCCTATCAGACTTTTGTATATATTTCATTTTAAAACAAAATAGGGTTATGGTCATATTGTTTGATCACCTTCTTTTTAATTATCAAATTAAATACATCAAATTGATAATATGCTACTGGTAGGTTTCCTGTCCATAGGTGGAGATCGCTTGTTAATTTTTTAAATGGCTGTACATTTAAAATAGCCTTCCAAAGACTTGAGACAAAAATCTGCTTCCTGGACTCAGTTCACCTTTTGGGAAGGAGCGTACCAGACTTCGTCTTCTGGAATCTTCTTCTTCTGGGTCTCCTCAGAGTCTCCAGTTGAGAAGACCATCACAGTCAGACTTCAGGAAGGCCCTGAGGAATCCAGAGGGAGGGTGGAAGCTTACTCTGGGGACAGCCCCAAATAAGATTCTGGTCCAAGGACAATCTGAGACCAGGGGACATTCAGAGACTCTGTCGTCACGGATCTGCAGATTAGAAACGAAAAATGTTGAGTGAAGGAAAAGTCCGAGGAGGCAGGAGATAATGCACTCAACTCTCTGAAAGAAAGTTTATCCAGGGAGGTCAGTTCCTAAGAGCGAGTCTTGAGGCCCTTTAATGCCAGGCCACCATGGGAAGGAGGCATTCATTTACCCGTTCCTTCCTCTAGTCCGTGCTATGGCGTGGATGTTGAGTGTCCTCTGCAGCCTGTGTCCAAGGCCTGGTCCCCACTGTCACGCTCTTGGGAGCTGGTGGAATCTCTGGAGAGTGGGGTCTTGTGGGAGCCCTTAGGCCAAGGGGATGTGGGGCCCTCCTCCTCTTCCTTTCTCTTTGCTTCCTCACTTAAGGGGAGCAGCTTGCCTCTCACCATGGGCTCCCCTTGCCACAGGCCCAAAGTGGCAGCACCAATCAATCTAGGAGTGGAACCTCCAAAGCTGTGAACCCGAACAAACCTTTTATCTTTATAAACTGATTATCTCTTGGATTTCATGACACAGCAAATATTCACAGAACTCCTACTCTGTGCCTAAAACTTCTCTGGATACCAGAATGTTAGAGTGAAGAAAGTAAATAGGATCTCTGCTCTCAATGGATGGTACGTACTAGAGACAGATGTGCTTGAGCAGAAACAGGACCATTCTAGCTGGCAACAAACTCCAGGAAGGGAACAAAAAAGGTGAATATGATGGAAAGAGACCGGGACTGCAGAGACAGGACAATCAGGACAGGTTTCAGCTGAGCTATGAAAGACATGCTCATTTCTTTTGAACCTTCTGGTAATACATCATAGGAGACTCCTCTTCCTGGCACGAGTGAGGACTTCAAGTATCACAAGTGAGTGTGCCATTTAGACCCTCAGTCTTCTCTTCTCTAGACAAGCATCTCCAATTCTTTCAGCTGTTGCTCACATGACCCAATTTTGCTCTTCTCAGAATGCTTCTCCATTAATTCTGTGTATGTGCATGTATTTTGTTTTAAATACGTATTTTAATCTGGTGCCCAGAATGGAACATTCTGTATGAAAGGGACAAAAGGACTATCATCCCCTCTTCCTGGATGTTGCATTTTTATTCCTTCAGTGAAAGTAGCAAAAATTTTCATTTTTGGTTGAGTGCATGACATTGTTTTCTTAATTGAGCTTTCTGTCAAATAAATCATGTAAGCCCTTTATGCAGCTTGTACTGGTGCCCTGGGATTTTGGAAAGTGAATGCAGAGGCTTTTAGTTATTTTTATTAAATTTAGTCCTTTTTTTTTTTTTGGCCTAATTCCTCCAGTCAGTCTGTGTCTCTTTGCTTTCTGGCTCTGCCAGTCAACATATTTAGCTCCTTCAGTAACTTTCTAGGGAGGCTCAGGGGGTGTCCTGGGGAGAGAGAATGGCAGCTGGCCTAAGGTGGTAGGAAAGGGAACTGAAAGGCCTGGTGGATTCAGGATGTATTTGGAGGGTGAGCTGATGGGTTGGACGTGGTAAGGAAAGGCCAGGGCCAAACATGGCATTTGGATTTGGGGCCTGAGCAATGGGGCTGATAAGAATAGGGGAAGACTGAGTGGAAACCTATTTGTGAAGAAAATCTATTCCACTCGGTGGGATTACAGTAAGTACTGTTTTCCTCTTCCCGCTTTCTGAATTCCCAAGCATTCACACTAATTGGGGGTGAGAGAAAGAAGGCTGGAAGGTGAGTTCAGATGCTTGACCTGCAGACCTGGCGGGTGGGGAAGGAGAGGTCCTGCTGGGGGTGGGGGATGAAGCAGGCGTCTTTGCAAAAACCAGACTCTAGAAAACAGTTCTGAGTTCCTTGCAAAAGCAGAGCCCCAGAGGTTACCCTGTTGAGCTACACAAATTTCTGATAGGAGTAGAAATGAAAGATGCTCCCAGTCTCATTCAGCTTTTATCAAATACGAGAACCAGAGGGCTTGATCCAAGCTAAGGAAGGACTGAGCCCCAGGAGCTGCGGGTGAGTGTGTTAACCAGGAACGGTTCATCCTTGGAATATACCTGTGGAAGGGAGCAATCAAATAGCATCGATGCTTTTGAAATAGATTTCATAGTTAGAAAACAGAAAGCTGGGACATTTATATTGCCAGGCTGTGTTCTAGGACCTTTGCCAAGAGATTTTTCTATGTAATCACAGAATTCTGGGTATTAAAGGGAAGAGACTTCAGACCTTCACCTTGTGCAAGGGTTTTAACCAGGGTGCACACTGGAGTCACCTGGGGGATTTATATCAGGGTTTTATAGCCTTAGATTTTGCTATCGAGCTGGGTACCTTATTTTGGAAAAGGTTCCTGTGTCATTTGAGGCATATTGCCCGTCAAGGACTTTTGATCTGGTGTAACCCCCTCATTATAGAGAGGAAGAAACCAAGACTAGACGAGATTAAGAGGCGACCCGGGAGTCATCTTCATCTCAGGAAAGATAATAATAGAGTAAGACCATTTGATCTCTTCGTGCCATATTAGACAGAGACTTAACATTAAACAAGGACTGATTAACCAGATCTAGTAATAAATATGTGTAGATCTGAAAACAGAGTTGAATGAAAAAGAAATAGAGTGAGATTTATATAAATTCAATTCACTTATATAAATTAAAACAACACACCTGGTTATTCTACAAACCTTCCACATGTTTTTGAAGATCTATCAAACACCTTAGAGGAGCTGCCAATTGGAGGAGAGGGACTGGGAGAAGCTTCAGGGATGAAAAAGTTAACAAAGCCCAAGAAAGGGACCAGTCTTGACTGATAATAAAAGTCTGCTACGAATCGAGGTATGAAAATTTTCAATGTTCTGCACTCGAATCTTCTTTAAAATCAAACCTATAATCAATAGATGAATGTGTGTATTATATATGTATGTATATATCTATATATGTATTATTAAGTCATATAAAGAAGTGAAATTCTGGCTTGGGAGGCTGAGGCAGGAGGATCACAAGTTTGAGACCAGCCTCAGCAACTTGAGTGAGGCCTTAAGCAAATTTGTGAGACCCTGTCTCAAAATGAAAAATAAAAAAGGGATAGGGATGTGGTTCAGTGGGTAAGTGACTCAGGGCTCAGTCCCTGGCACCAAAATAAATAAACAAACAAACAAATAAATAAATAAACAAAATAAAGGAATGAAATTCTGATACATGCCATAACATGGATAAACCTCGAATACAGTATGCTAGGTGAAAGCCACAAAAGAGCAAATATTATAATTATAGAGACACAGAAAAAGCCTCTGTTCCCTTTATCTGTAAGGGATGCCTTTCAAGACCCTCAGCAGACCTCTAGAGCCACAGATAATTCTGAACCATATATATATATATATATACATATACATATATACACATACACACCCATAATAAAGTTTATATATGAGGCACAGGAAGAGATTAATGATAATAAAACCTTCTAACAAAACACTATAGTAAAATTTATATGAATGTTTTCTCTCTCTCTTTTTGTCAAAATATTCTAATTGTTCATTGCCCTGTTGTAATATATTCTGATCATGATTTTCTGCAGGTAACTGAAACCATGGAAAGTTAAACTGCAGGTAAGAGGGAACTGCTGTGTTTAGAAAAGGGCAAGTTCATAGGGAGAGAAGGTAGGTAGAGGTTGCCAGTGGCTTAGATGCCTTGGGCTTGGGGGTAGGAGCTTAATGCTCAATGGTTTCAGAGTTTCTATTTGGAATGAGGAAAAAGTTTTGGAAACCCATCTTGGTGATTTTTGCACATTTTGCATATAATTAATGCTGCCAAATTGTGCATGCAAAGCTGTTAAAACTTTTGCAAGTATGATTTTCCTTTCCCCTTTACTTTGTAGAGAAATGGAGGAACTGCAGAGGGAAGGAAATAACAGTACTCAGGAACTGGGATGGGTGTAGCCATTGCATTCTCTTCTCTGAAGTACCAGGAATGTCTAGAGTAGGCTTCTGTGGTGGGCGTTTTGGGCATCTTAGCATCTCTCTGGCACTGTAAAGATTTGACAAGGTTTGGGAACTGGGAATTTTTTTTTTACATAAATAGCAGCTGTTACTAAATACTTTATTTTTATTTTTTTGTTACTAAATACTTTAATTTGATGTCTACTTGGCACAGGACATTTTTGTCCATGCTATTTGAATGAAAGTCTGAACAGGTCTGCCTTCCTACATTTTAGCTTTGGGCAGGTGATGACTTTGTTGAGAGGAGTGTATGGTATGTACAGGGTTCGAATTCTATCCAATAAGGGGCCTTTCAAAAATGCAGTTGAGAGAGAACCCACACTTGAAGAGTTCTCCATTAATTGTGCTGAAAACTTCAGAAGTCCCTCAAATTTCTTTTATTTCAGCCATTTCCTCTGTCATTCCCCCCAAATAGCTGAGAAGTGAGTTAAATACTATTAATCTCTCAAACCTCTAGTCTCTGGAGAATAGAAAGGACCGTTGATAACCTTTTTTTTTTCTAATTGGCAAGAAAAGTTTAAGTGAGCTCTTTCAGCCCTGAAAATAAGTTTTGATTTGTGTAAGCTAAGATCAGTTCCTACTTCATTTAAACTCCTTTCATCCAATCTTAATTATATCCATACATCTCACAGAAACTCATCTTCTGGTCTGGTGGAATTATCATTCCAGACGAAAGTGGGGACAGACCTGCTATTCCTAGTGACTGACAAAAGAAAGTGCATTTGTCCTATTGCCTTGCCCAGTGATAAGCCGGTGGCCCAGTTACCACTGGTCATTTGCATGCACAGGGGACCATTTCATTAAGAATTTCATTAAGATGGTAATGTTTAATGTTTCCTGGGAAAAATGAGTTTTTGGCTTGTTCAATTATACAATTAAAGTCAGAGAATTAGGGAGATTGCAAACGGCTTGCATAATGTGGGCACGTACAATGATAAAACTTGTAAATAAGTTCAGAAGAGTCCAGTTCTGCACGCATCCTGATGCTGAATCAGATAAGGAGGTGGGGCATGTGGAAGAATTCTGAGCTGAAAAGTTCACTAGATTCTAACTCTGGGGGTCTACTCGCTGAGCTCCTTCCTCCTTAGGAGGATGGTAGAACAGAGTGAGACCTCACAGGAAGGGAGATGGTGGAACAGGGTGAGAGCTGCTGATTGGCTGGTCAGGTTCTAGAAAGTTCTCCTCACTTTTTCTAAAGGCAATGACTTCCTTTATGGGAATGAAAAAGCAAAAGTGTAGGTTCATAGGATTTATTAAGTGGTAGCCATCGTCTTTTGTTTTTCATTTTTTTCAAATTCTAATTTATTTGCAATGCTATTGATTTATTGGAACCCAGGGCCTCATGCATGTTAGGCAAGAGCTCTACCACTAGGCTACACCCCAGCCCCTCTGATTTTCTTTCCTTGCATCTGAGGCATCCTTAAGGGTGTGTCCTCCTACCCTCTTCCTGCATTCTTTACTGGCCTATAAAATAGTTCTCTTTTATTATTACTATTTTTATTCTAATTTGTTATATATGACAGCAGAATGCATTACAATTCATTTTATACCTATAGAGCACAGTTTTTCATATCTCTGGTTGTACACAAAGTAGAGTCACACCATTCCTGTCTTCATACATGTACTTAGGGTAATGATGTCCATCTCCTTCCTACCCACATACCTCCTCCCTTCTCCTCCCTCCCCTTTGCTCTATCTAGAGTTCATCTATTCCTCCCATGCTCCCCATCCTTATCTCATTATGAATCAGCCTTCTTATATCAGAGAAAGATTTGGCACTTAGTTTTTTTGGGGATTGGCTTACTTAGCATTATATTCTCCAACTCCATCCATTTACCTGTGAATGCCATGATTTTATTCTCTTTTAAGGCTGAATATTATTCCATTGGATATTTATACCACATTTTCTTTATCCATTCATCAAATGAAGGTTGGTTCCACAGTTTAGCTATTGTGAATTGAGCTGCTATAAACATTGATGTGGCTGGGTCCCTGTAGTATGCTGTTTTTAAGTCCTTTGGGTATGGTCTGAGGAGAGGGATAGCTGAGTCAAATGGTGGTTTCATTTCCAGTTTTCCAAGGAATCTCTATACTGGTTTCCATATTGGCTACACCAATTTGCAGTCCTACCAGCAATGTATGAGTGTACCTTTTTCCCCACATCCTTGCCAACACTTATTGTTGTTTGTCTTCATAATAGCTGCCATTCTGACTGGAGTGAGATGAAATCTTAGAGTAGTTTTGATTTGCATTTCTCTAATTGTTAGAGGTGTTGAACATTTTTTCATATATTTGTTAGATTGATTGTATCCCCTTCCGAGAAGTGTCTGCCAGTTCCTTGGCCCATTTATTAATTGGGTTATTTGTTTTATTGGTGTTAAGGTATTTGCGTTCTTTATATATCCTAGAGATTAGTGCTCTATCTGATGTGCGTGTGGTAAAAATTTGCTCCAAAAATGTAGGCTCTCTATTCACCTCACTGATTGTTTCTTTTGCTGAGAAGAAAATTTTTAATTTGAATCCATCCCATTTATTGATTCTTGATTTTAATTTGCACACTATAGGAGTCTTATTAAGGAAGGCGGGGCCTAATCTGATATGAGGGAGATTTGGGACTACTTTTTCTTCTACTAGTGTCTCTGGTTTAATTCCTAGGTCCTTGACCCACTTTGAGTTGAGTTCTATGCATAGTGAGAGTTAGGGGTTTAATTTCATTTTGTTGCATATGGATTTCCAGTTTTCCCAGCACCATTTGTTGAAGAGGCTTTCTTTTCTCCAATGCATGTTTTTGGCACTTTTGTCTAATATAAGATAATTGTAATTTTGTGGGTTAGTCTCTGTGTCCTCTATTCTGTACCATTGGTCTACAGGTCTGTTTTGGAGCCAATACCATGCTGTTTTTGTTACTATTGCTCTGCAGTATAGTTTAAGTCTGGTATAGTGATGCCACCTGCTTTACTCTTCTTGCTTCTTATTTTTCCAGATGAATTTCATGACTTCATTTTCTGTTTCTATGACGAATGTCATTGGGATTTTGATTGGAATTGCATTAAATATGTATAGTGCTTTTGGTAGTATGGTCATTTTGACAATATTAATCTGCCTATCCAAGAGCAAGGTAGATCTTTCCATCTTCTTTAATTTCTTTCTTTAGTGTTCTGTAGTTTTCATTGTAGAGATCTTTCACCTCTTTCATCAACTTGATTCCCAAATCTTTCATTATTATTATTATTTTTGGTGGTGCTGGGGATTGAACCCTGGGCCTTTTGCATGTGAGGCAAGCACTTTACCAACTGAGCTACATCCCAGCCCAAGCTCTGCCATTTAAAAAAAAAATTTTTTATTGGTTGTTCAAAACATTACAAAGCTCATGACATATCATCTTTCATACATTTGACTCAATTGGGTTATGAACTCCCATTTTTACCCCAAATACAGATTGCAGAATCACGTCGGTTACACACTCACGTTTTTACATACTGCCATATTAGTGACTGTTGTATTCTGCTGCCCTTCCTATCCCCTACTATCCCCCCTCCCCTCCCCTCCCATCTTCTTTCTCTACCCCATCTACTGTAATTCATTTCCCTCCTTGTTTATTTTCCCACTCCCCTCACAACCTCTTATATGTAATTTTGTATAATGTTGAGGGTCTCCTACCATTTCCATATGCTTTCCCTTCTCTCTCCCTTTCTCTCCCCCCACTCGTCTATGTTTAATGTTAATCTTTTCCTCATGCTCTTCCTCCCTGTTCTGTTCTTAGTTGCTCTCTTTATATCAAAGAAGACATTTGGCATTTGTTTTTTAAGGATTGGCTAGCTTTGCTTAGCATAATCTGTTCTAATGCCATCCATTTCCCTGCAAATTCTATGATTTTGTCATTTTTTAGTGCTGCGTAATACTCCATTGTGTATAGATGCCACATTTTTTTTTTATCTATTCATCTATTGAAGGGCATCTAGGTTGGTTCCACAGTCTAGCTATTGTGAATTATGCCGCTATGATCATTGATGTGGCAGTATCCCTATAGTACGCTCTTTTAAGATCCTCAGGGAATAGTCCGAGAAGGGCGATAGCTGGGTCAAATGGTGGATCCATTCCCAGATTTCCCAGGAATCTCCATACTGCTTTCCAAATTGGCCTCACCAATTTGCATTCCCACCAGCAGTGTACAAGTGTACCCTTTTCCCCACATCCTCGCCAACACTTATTGTTGTTTGACTTCATAATGGCTGCCAATCTTACTCGAGTGAGATGGTATCTTAGGGTGGTTTTGATTTGCATTTCTCTGACTGCTAGAGATGGTGAGCATTTTTTCATGTACTTATTGATTGATTGTATGTCCTCCTCTGTGAAGTGTCTTGGTCCATTTGTTGATTGGGTTATTTGTTATCTTATTGTCTAATTTTTTGAGTTCTTTGTATACTCTGGATATTAGGGCTCTATCTGAAGTGTGAGGAGTAAAAATTTGTTCCCATGATGTAGGCTCCCTATTTACCTCTCTTATTGTTTCTCTTGCTGAGAAAAAAACTTTTTAGTTTAAGTAAGTCCCATTTGTTTATTCTTGTTATTAACTCTTGGGCTATGTGCGTCCGATTAAGGAATTTGGAGCCCGACCCCACAGTATGTAGATTGTAGCCAACTTTTTCTTCTATCAGACGCAGTGTCTCTGATTTGATATCTAGCTCCTTGATCCATTTTGAGTTAACTTTTGTGCATGGTGAGAGAAAGGGATTCAGTTTCATTTTGTTGCATATGGATTTCCAATTTTCCCAGCACCATTTGTTGAAGATGCTATCCTTCCTCCATTGCATGCTTTTAGCCACTTTATCAAATATAAGAAAGTTGTAGTTTTGTGGATTGGTTTCTGTGTCCTCTATTCTGTACCATTGGTCCACCTGCCTGTTTTGGTAACAGTACCACGCTGTTTTTGTTACTATTGCTCTGTAGTACAGTTTGAACTCTGGTATCGCTATACCTCCAGATTCACACTTCCTGCTTAGAATTGCTTTTGCTATTCTGGGTCTTTTGTTTTTCCATATGAATTTCATGATTGCTTTGTCTATTTCTACAAGAAATGCCATTGGGATTTTGATTGGCATTGCATTAAACCTGTAGAGAACTTTGGGTAATATCGCCATTTTGATGATGTTAGTTCTGCCTATCCATGAACAGGGTACATTTTTCCATCTTCTAAGACCTTCTTCTATCTCTCTCTTTAGGGTTCTGTAGTTTTCATTGTATAAATCTTTCACCTCTTTTGTTAGGTTGATTCCCAAGTATCTTATTTTTTTTGAGGATATTGTGAATGGAGTGGTTTTCCTCATTTCCATTTCAGAAGTTTTGTTGCTGATATACAGGAATGCCTTTGATTTATGCGTGTTGATTTTATATCCTGCCACTTTGCTGAATTCATTTATTACTTCTAGTAGTTTCTTTGTAGACCCTTTTGGGTCTGTTAAATATATTATCATGTCATCCGCAAATAGCGATAATTTAAGTTCTTCTTTTCCTATTTTTATGCCTTTAATTTCTTTTGTCTGTCTAATTGCTCTGGCTAGTATTTCAAGAACTAAATTGAATAGAAGTGGTGATAGAGGGCATCCCTGTCTTGTTCCAGATTTTAGAGGGAATGCCTTCAGTTTTTCTCCATTTAGGATGATGCTAGCCTGAGGTTTAGCATATATAGCTTTTACCATGTTGCCAAGCTCTGCCATTTTTAAAGTATCAATTTGTTTCTGCCTTTTCTTCCAATTCTTTCCTTACTCTTCTCTAAAGAAGAAAAGTGATTTGATAGTTTAGTAAGTGGACCTAACTCTCCTGAAGGATTAGAGAGCTGGAAAGTTTAATATTTTAGCAATATATGTGATTCACATGTGAATATTGGATATTTTTGTTCTTTAAAAATATTCTCTAGGGCCTGGGGTTGTGGCTCAGCGGTGAAGTGCTCACCTAGCACATATAAGGCCCTGGGTTCGATCCTCAGCACCACATATAAATAAATAAAATAAAGGTATTGTGTCCAACTACAACTAAAAAAGTAAATATTGAAAAAAAATATTCTCTAGGGGCTAGGGTTGTGGCTCAGTGGTAGAGTGCTTGCCAAGCACTGGGGAGGCCTAGGGTTCACTCCTCAGCACCACATAAACAGCAACAACAACAACAAATAAAATAAAGGTTAAATTCTTAAAAACAAAATTCTCTAGGCCCTGTGTCCACAGTGGTTCCAGCCCTCACTCTCTCTTTCAGCCATGTAAAGAATACCTTTCACTTTATGATGCAGAGCAATTGGATCTTCTCTAGCTTCTACTTTCTAACTTGACCCTGGATTTTCTTTATGTTACCAAGGCCCACTCTTTTGCTGTAAGAAAATACCCGAGACCAGGTACTTTAGAGACAACAGAAACCGATTCCTCTTAGTTCTGGAAGCTGGAGGTCTAAGACATAGGCACTGGCATGTTTGTTATCTGGTGGATGGTGCTCTCTACTTCCAAGATGGTGCCCTGCTTGCTATTCCTCCCAGAGAGAGGGCCACGGTGACCTCATATGGCAGAAGAAACAGAAGGGCAAAAAGGGGCTGAACTCATTCCTTCCACCCTTGTTATGAGGACACAGCTCTCACAGCCTGCCACCTCTCCGGGGTCTCACTTCTTGACACTGCTGTGCTGGGATTAAGTTTCAAGATGAGTTTTGAAGGGGACACAAACATTAAAACCACAGCCCTGGAATGCTGCCCTTTCTTCCTGTGATCCCTTCCAGGCCTGTGTTAAGAGATGGGTTGAGATGGTAGGTTCAGCCTGCAGGAGCTTGGCCTACAAGGTGTGTTCTTAAAGGTCATTGGTGTGGCTGGGACCCAGGAAGGCTAACATGGAGAAGGGACCAAGGGAAACATGTTGTATGCTCATCTCTCATCTTCTGGAACCTTCCAAAAGCTAAATACTAGTAGGTTACTCACTTTTTTTTGGGGGGAAAAAAGTGCTTTCACCTGCTCCACAGCCCCATTGTAAATCGCCAGAGAACATGAAGTCAGCAGCCACAGAAAGCCCGTACACAAATGGCACTTTCTGCACCTTAAACTTAATCGGCCTTTTGATAACTGAGATATGTCACAGAATCTAAAAGGAAGCGTCTCAGGCACAGGGCGGAGGTCAGATGGTTATTAAAGTTCTGATTCTACACTTCATAGCTGTGCATCATCCGAGTCCCCACATGCGTCAATGTGGAGGTGATGGTTCTCAATTCCTGAGGCTCCTGCGAGGACGAAAGGGATCACAAAAGAGGGCGACAACGGGCCAACAGACTAGTTCACACGATGGCATGCTACACACTTACACAAAGAGGAAGTATGTTCACCCTCTGTTTCTCCATGGCCTGCTGGCTTCAGCCTCTGCCAGGAACCAGGACAACAGCGGTCTTCACCAGGAGCAGCCGGCCTGCCGAGGGGACCCTGGCCTCCAACACAGAGGTATTCCTCTCTTTTTATTTCTTTATTTTTTGGGGTGTGCAATTGGCATTGCTATTGATACAAAAGGGGTGTTTGGAGCCTGCCTCCTTTACCTGGGGTCTACCTGTTAGAGGATCAGATGTGCACAGAAGTCGTGTGAATTCTCTGTATGTCCCAGCGGAGAGACGAGAGGCCATCTAAGTATCCCCTGTGGTATTTTGAAATAGGTAAACATGAGTGTTACGACGGAGGCTGTGGCTACTTCATTAAAGAGGCTGTTTCAGTTCAGTTGTTCATTTCTGGAGACTGATAGGAAAATGTAGCATAGAATAAAATAACTTTATTTTTATGGTAATTTTTCTCATATTTTATGGGTACGTTAGAATTATACAAAATAGTGGGACTCATTGTTACATATTCATACATGCGTACAATGCAACGGTAGAATTTGGTGGCTATTTCCCTTTTCTAGAATAAAATAACTTTAATTCCATGTAAGGATCTCAAGGTATGCTAAACTGCAATTCTTGGTAATCTTCTCAACTGTCCAATCTTCTATTTAGTGGGGCTCAGGGTGGTATTTAACTGATATTTTGATGCTAATACTAAAGTTTGATAAAGACATTACGATGAAAATTTTTTTTCCTCTTTTTCTTGTAATACTTAAACTGCAATTAATAGCTGAATCTAGATGATTACTGGGTCACTAGTAAAGTATTTCAGAGTGAACCCAACAACGGCTATTAACAAATTGAATGCAGAATGTAGTTGATTCAGTCAATTAAAGGAATGATTAACATTTTAGATTGAATAGGAAAAAAAGTTCTCAGGAACAATATTAAAACCCAGCACTTTCTTGTACCGGGGCTAAAAATATTTCTTTGAAACTGTGCCCTGTACATTCTGACACCAACTTGGCAGCATGGTGTGACACTGTGTTCATGTCCTCTCTGTGCTCTGGGGTTGACTATTTTAGACTTGATTTTTTGCAGAACCTGAGAGAAGAAACCAAGTTATTTGTCAACTTGCTGCATTCCCAGGACTTTCTAAAACGATAGCTATGGTGATAAAGGAAGCTCAAAGCTTTCATTCTCTCAAGCTGTCAGCCAAGACCCTAGGTGACAATTAGCCATGGGTATGAGAGGCTATGAAAGGCCTTCACTATTTCTGGCTCAGGAAACAAATGAAAATTTATAAGTCAAATTCTTACAATCCCCAGTTGTGATTCTTTCAAAAAGTGGGTCTTGGATTTCAGGTGTGTAGACCCCTACTTGTTTGGAATTGGACTAAATCAAAGTATGACTGCAATGGTGCTGGCACAGGTCAGAGAGTGAGGGGAGCAGTGGGAGGATTTGATTTTCACCCCCAATGGATGTAATTTACTAGAGTTCCATATATTTTTTCTGTCTGATGTGTTATCAATAGTATGCACTTTCAAATTAGATTACCTGACCTTTTTAACACTCAACAATGGACTGAAAATGAGTTATTGAAGAATTTAAAATATAAAGAATATTTTCCCAGAGATCTGACACTGATATAAATGCCTCCCAACAACACAGGCAAGTCCCAGCCAAAATACCATTTACCATTTTGCTGTTTGATGTTACTAAGGCGTAGCAGAGAAAGAGTCCTTAAAACCAGAGTCAGAGCACAGGATATCGGATTTGGAAGTTGAGGAGAAAACCAAACTCAGCCTCAGTTTCTCCTACACTCTCACAACAGGTTTCTGACACCAGATGTTCCCTCCCCACAAGCAAGCAAGGCTGCAGGAGTGGGCACCAGCTATCCACCCACTGACCCACGTCAATGCTAACATTGTCTACTTGGTCATGATGTCATTGTGTCTCACATCTTGAGGGCTCTGTCCCAGGAGCCTGTCCCCCTACTTGAGACATGAGTGGCCAGTCCAGGCCTCTGGAACTTCTGAGCAACCAACTATAAATTGGGCTTCCTATGACTCCCTTCTGGAATTTATTGATCTGCTAGAGTGGCCCAGAGAGCTCAGGGAGGCACTTTCACCAGCTTATCTTAAAGGCTACACCAAGATTTCAGATGAAGAGATTCAAAGCAGAGGTATGAGAGAAGGGGCCACTCTGGGAACGCCACCCTCCAAAAAATTCCCTGTGTTCAGCTCTCCAGAGCTCCTGGATGCCTGGCCTTTGGGTTTTATGGAGGCTTTATTACATAAGCATGCTTAAATCATCTACCAACCCAACCTGCAGCCCTCTCCTCTCCCTGGAAGGTGGAGGATGGGCTCAAAGTTCCACCCTGTTAATTCAGATGTCCTCTTTCCAGTGACATCCCCCATCCTGAGGCTACCTGGGGTCTTCCACCATCAGTGAACTCATTGGCATATGAAAAGACAGTTCTCAATTTGTAGATTCCAAAGATTTTATGAGTTATATATCAGGAAATGGGGACAAAGACCAAATACAGATTTTATAATATCACAAAGATCCTTTGAGACCATTTTTCTGTAAATTAACAGTACATGTTAAGTCTTGTGGGCTCTGTGGTTTTTGTCTCAATGATTCAACGTGGCGTAGGTATCATGAAAGCACTGTGGGCAGTTCTTAAACAAATAGCATGGCTATTTTCTAATGCTGCCTCATTTACAAATGTGGTATTTGGATTTAGCCCATTAATTGGCTGTGGTTTGGTGACACCTACTCTAGAGAAATGCCTTCAGTTACAGATGGGGAAATAGTCAAGTCCACATGTATTTAAAGTACTGCCATGGTTCCAATATGGTTCATCTCCACCCAAACTCATGTTGAGGCTTGGTCCCCGCTGTGGTGGCGTTGAGAGGTTTCATGGCCTTTATGAGGTGATTTGGTCATTAAAGGGATCATGCTTTTCATACTGAATTGGGTTTTCTAATCTCAAGGGACTAAATAAATGACCATGAGAATGAGTTTTATAAAGTGAATCTGGCACCTTCTCTCCTTCACCCTCCTCTCTCTCTCACTCTGTCTTTTCATATTTCTCTTTGTATATTCATGCTTGCTCTTTAGCTATCTTCCATGAGTCCAAGCTGTCCAAAGCCCTCCTCAGAAGCTCAGCAGATGCTGGCACTTTCCCAGCCTCCAGAGCTGTGAACCAAAACAAAAACCTCTTTCCTTAACAAATCCACCCAGTCTCAAGGTATTCTTGTATAGCACCAGAAAACAGACTAAGACAAACCCTTAGCATGGTGCTTACCATGTAGTAAATATTCAACAAATGGTAGTTATTTTGATCCTTTGGAGAGTCTTTTCCCAACAAATGATTCAAGGGAGATGGGAGCTATAAAAGTATTATGAATAATGACCATGACAGTATGCCTGTGTGCCTATGTTAGGTACATATACTTACTATGCTTGTTTTTTTTTAAATATGAGGGAAATGTTTCTCTGCTAGGAAGGATTTGGAGCCTTTCCCTGATTTTTTGTTGTTAGATTTATAAAAATACAAACTGTAATATGCTACACGTGGCACTACTCTTCCAAATTTAGTTATCTCATTTGGTTTACTAACTACTCCAATTCCATGTTCTCATCCACAGAATATACCCCTGGAATCCTACGTGGGCTTCTAAGATAGGACTCTATTATTTTGCAATCTGATCTCTCTCTCCCTTCCTTTTTTCTTACGTTCCTATCTTAAATCAGGTTAAAACACAGACTCTGGGGTATAGTGTATCATTTTGAGAGACACTGAATGTTGCTAAAGTGACTACAGAATTATGGGGCCATCTCAGCCTCTCTCTTTGATGTTAATATAGTGATATTTTACAGTTAATGTTGGTGAAGTGATGGAGATAAAAAGCAATGTCTGAGTGCTAAATATTATTATTAAGAAAAGGAGAAGCAGAATAATTCTTTTTATATGTGTCCTTAGCCACCCCATCCTAAACCTACTATCAGCATGGAGTTTCATAACTAACGGTTCCTTTAAATAATGTTCAATCAAATATGAAGTTAAGAAAATGAGGCTCGCTGACTTCTCCCATTCTGCCTGAGCCGATGTTTTAGGCAGAGTATTGATAATATTTCAGTTGTCATGAAGCCGACTAAACAAATGGTATGAGAATTTCTTCAGCACTGGCCAAGTGCTAGGAGTGAGTGGGGGCGGGCTCTGCCAAGAAGTGATGGACAGGAGGTAAAGCAGCATGCATGAGATAGAGCCCTGGTGGACGTCCATTGCTATTACAAGTATGTACTAAATTGTTGGAGTCATTGGAAAGTACGATCTTTTTCTACCTCCTTTGGGTTTCTTGATAACAGCTTTATTGAGATATATTTCATACCCCCTACAATTTACCTATAGAAAGTCTACAATTGATAGTTTTCAGTATGCTCACAGAGTTGGGCAACCAGCACCATCATCAATTTAAAGACATTTGGTCATTTTTGTCACCTCCTATAAAAAAACCTGTACCCATTAGCAGTCAACCCTCTTCCCAACATCCACCTCGACCCCAGGCCCCCACTGATCTTTTTGTGTCTATTATCTGCCAGTTCTAGACACTTCGTATAAAATAGAATCATATGATCATACAATCTGTTGTCATTTGGGATGCCGTCTTTCCCCTTAGTGTGATGCTTTGGGGGTTCATCAATGTCTTAGTATACATCAATTTTGCATTCCTTTTAATTGCCCAATAACGTTCCATTGTGTGAGTGTCTCATCTTTTTAAATTTGTTTTTAGTGTACCATCTTTTATGTATCCATTCATCAGCTGATGGGCATTTGGTTTTCTTCCACTTTTTTGTATGCCTATGAATAATGCTGCTGGGAACATTCCTGTGCAGGTTTTGATAAAAATGTTTATAGTCCTCCTAGGCATATATCTAGGAGTAAAATTGCTGGGTCACATGGTAACTCTGTATTTAACTCTTTGAAGAACTGCCCAATTGTTTTCCAAAGTGGCGACAGCATTTTGCTTTTCTACCAGCCTTGTATGGGGGGTCCCTATTGCTCTACACCTTCCTCTGTACTTGTTATCATCTTTCTTTTCTATTAGACCTATTCTACTGGATACAGAGTGATTTCCTCCTGGTTTTGATTTTTTTCACTTTCCAAATAACTAATCATGTTGAGATCTTTTCATGTGCTTGTTGACCGTTTGTGTGTGTGTGTGTATCTTTTTGAGACATGTTCTTTTCTTTTACAATGAGTTTGTAAGAGTTCTTCAAATATTCTAGATACAGATATTTTCTTCTATGTGTTGCCTTTCTACTTCCTTGATGGGGCCTTTTAGCACACACACACACAAATTAATTTAAATGAAGTCTTTATCTATCTTTTATTTGATTGTTTGTGCTTTTGGTGTCATTTCTAAGAAATGGTCACCTGATCCAAGGCAATGAAGATTTACATTTAGGTTTTCTTCTAAGAGCTGGCTGGTTCGGATCCATTTTGAGTTCATTTTTTTTTTTTTGTGGTGTGAGTTATGAGTTCATCTTCAGTCTGCCTGTGGATATTCAATTGCAACAATACCATTTATGAAAGAGTTCATTCTTTCCCCATTTGAATGATTTTAATCAGATAGTCATACATATCTGGGTTTCTTTCTGGACTCTGAATTTTATTCCACTCATATACCAGTATATCCTTGTGCCAGTTCCACACTGTCTTAATTTTTGTAGCTTCAAAGTCAGTTTTGAAATTAAGAACTGTGAATCCTCCCACTGTGTTCTTCTTCTTTAAGACAGTGGTAGTTATTCTAGTTCTCTTGAGTTTTTGTGCTCCTTTGGGTTTTAAGGGAGTGTGACAAGGTAACTTCTGTCCAAGCCAAAATTTTAGTTCCTTTGAGAGGTTTATGAACATAGTAGTTCTAACAATATGTCAAGGCCAAAGGAAATAGGCAATTCAGTCTGTATTACCATAGTATAGAAATGGCAAAGTTTTTTAAAGGTCAGATTTTCCCCTCAGCACGATGGGCTGCTTATCTCTCAATTTTATTATCATCCAGAAAGAGACATTTTTCAAAGTGCTCATATAGTCTTTCTAATTATGCACAGCACATCTGAGTTCTGCATTAAGGATCATAATTACGGCTCTAGCCTGCATTCTTCCTACTTAAATGCATCCTTCTAAGACTGGCTCTAACTGAGTTTACTTTGGGGGTTCCTGCCAATGCTGTGTGGCCTCAAGGGGATGTTGCTGGAGTTGGAAATGTGGCATGAAAACCTTGAGGAAATGCTACGGGAAAGCCCGAGATAGTTTTGAAGAGAAAGAAACTCAAGTTTAGATTCTGCTCATGACACTTGTGATCCAGGACTTCTGTTTTTTTGGTAGCCACCAGAAAGTAGTTGTCATGTATTGGTGACATTGGAGATACAATGTATTTGTTGAATAACTATTTTTGTTGTTTTAGTTTTTTTTCTTTTCTGCTGTGACCAAAAGAACTGACAAGAGCAATTAGAGGAGGAAGTTTATTTGGGGGCTCACAGTTTCAGAGAACATCATGGTGGCAGAACATCATGGTGGAAGAGTGTGGTAGAGGAAAGTGGCTCAGGACATGATCAGGAAGCAGAGAGAAAACCCAAGCTCAGCTCACCAAATACAAAAATATGTGCTCCAAAGACACACCCCAGTGACCCACCTCTTCCAGCCACACCCTACCTGCCTTCAGTTAATCCCTATCAGGGGATTAATTCAGTGACTGGCTCAAGGATCTCACAGCTCAATCATTTTACCTCTAAGCCCTCTTGCACTCTCTCACACATGAGCTATTGGAGGACACCTAACATCTAAACCATAAAACCTGCTATGTGCGAACTCTGCTTTATGATATATCAGATATGATGATGAGGGCATATTTAGAAATCCAAAGATATGAACAATTATGGAAGTGGAACAAGATGGCACTGAGGAAGATCCTCTAGCTATTGTATCCCACCGAAACATCAATTTGAACTGTTACTCATGCATGAAAGTACCTTCACAAGAGCTAAGGAAATCATGTGAAAGAACACAGCACCTGATTTTAACAGAATAAAAAGAAAAGACACTTTGAAGAAAGCAGGAAGAAAAGAGGGGCTGTATAACCCCTTTCCCCAAAACTCCAAGCAATACAGCATGGAGAGAGATCCCCTAATTCCAGGAAAAAAAGAGAATTAATCCCTGACCTAAGACTTGCAACCCAGTACTAGGCATGCCACGGTGGAACCTAGCTAGAGCCCTGTGGGCACTGATTTCCAGCCAGGGACTACAGACTCAAGCTCTGGATCTGAGTAACTTAGGTGGCCAAGGTTCTGCTTCTTCTATGCCCACCCCCACCCCTCCACTCCCCCACCTCATGCAACATAGCACAAAGCAAGACACTGTCTACTGAGGGGTAGGAAGGGAAGTTAGCATAGCACTTTGCCCGTGACTCAGTACCTGGACCATTGCAGTGAAACCTGGCACCCAGACAGAGCACAGTGGTCTCTGACCCTGGGCAAGTGCTCACAGATGGAGCCTGTGGACATGCCTCCTCCCCAGATGGAGAACTGTGTCCTGGTAGGATATGCTTCGGCTCACAGTACCATCAGCCAGAGTGTGACCTGAGCACATCCCAGAGACGGTGCAGATCCCAGTGGTCATGAGACTTAGGAGAGGCCCAGCTTACTGTCAGCTTTGATGGCCAAGGGACTGCCTTCACTGTCTTTCCCCTGCCTCAGGCAGCTCACATGGAGATAAACTCCATCCTTTGGGGGGTAGGACAGGGATAAGCATAGAACTTTGCCCGAGAATTCAGTGCCAGGCCAGTGAAACCCACCAGTAGGTGGATTCCAACAGTCCCTGTCCCCAGGCCAGTGCCCATAGAGATTCTGGACCTGCTTTGGTGCCAGGCAGAGACCCCCGACCCATTTTCATGGATTTCTATTCTGACCAGTTTACTTGTGGCTGGCTGCAGTAGCCGCAGGTTGTATACCACAGCATCAAGCAGCCATAGCAGGATAGCCCTTGTTCCTGTCCCTGTGTGGGGCTGGTCTCAGCAGGCTGAGAGCTCTGAGGATGACCCAGCATTGCAGCCCTGATGGCCACCGTACTTCCCACTCCATCCCTCCTCCACCTCCAAGCGGAACAACATGGAGACAGTAATTTTCTGCTTGGGGGAAGAAGAGGGAGATAAAGACCAAATTGCTGCATCGGAACCTGTGCCTAGTCCCTCCACAGTGAGGCCAGAGCCTGGTGGTGACTGGTCACAGGCTGGTGAGGTGTCTGGGCCGAGTTCAGCCCCAGGTGGAGGGGTTGTGAGTAGACTACCCTTTCTAGCCACTTCCCTAGTTCATGCTGAACAACATACCAACTGCAATTTTGGGACAAATTTGAGGAAGGGATGCCCTGTAGTTCTGAAATAGTAGAAACAAACCAGCCACCAGGGTTCCATGTGGTCCTGAAATATCAGCATTGACCAGAGGCTCAGAGAAAACAAGCAACATGGTTGGATTTTTTTAGAAGGTTAGGCACAAAGAAAGCCAGATTAGAAGACTGGAATCCATCCCTAATCCTTCAATGCTCAAATGATGTCGTATGCAAACCAACACCAAGAACTTTCAGGGCACCACGACCTCACCTAACAGACAAAATAAGATGTTAGAAATTGACCACAGAGCAATTAATATATGTGAACTCTTGGACAGGAAGGTCAAAATAGCTGTTTTAAGACAGCTCAATGAACCTCAAGAAAACACAGAGAAGAGAATTAAGTACTCTAGCAGAGAAAGTTAACAGGGAGATCAAAGTAATTAAAAACATTGAACAGAAATATATGAGCTGAAGAGTACATTAAAAACAAATAAAATGTGGTAGAAGGCATAAGTTGTAGAATAGATAGATCAAAGAGAAAAAAGAATCAGCTCAAAGCTAGGCTGTTGAAAATACATAGAGAAGAAAAAAAAATAATAAAGTAGAAGAAAAAGTCTTATGGGAAATTTGGGCAGCATTAAAAGAACAAAAAAAATCAGCTTATTTGGGTTCAAGAGGGACTGGAGAATGTCAAAGGGGGAGAGAGATTATTCAAAGAGATAATAGCAGAAAAATAGAGAAGGATACAAATATGCAGATGGAGGAAGGTCAAAGGTTATCAGATTCTCAACCTTGTCTACTCTGAGATACATTGCGGTCAAACTTTCAAAGGACAAAGGCAAAGAGAGTATTCTCAAAGCAGGAACAGAAAATAAACAAATAATACACAAGGGCGCTCCAGTTCACCTGACACAAGAATTCTCAGGAGAAACCTTACAAGCTAGGAGAGAGTGGGATGAGATTCTCACAGTAATGAAGGGGAAAAACTGCCACCCAAGAATACTACACCCAGCAAATCTAACCCTTAGAAATGAAGAAGAGATAAAGACATTCTCAGTAAAACAAAAGCTGAGCGAATTTGTTACCATCAGACCTGTCTTACAAGAAATAGTGAGGGGAGTTCTTCAAACTGAGCAGAGGCTGAGTAAGGAGCACACATCGGAGGCACACAACTCACTGCTAAAAGTAACTATACAGACAAATTCAGAATGCCCTAAAATTGCAAACACGGTGCACAAATACCCAAATCTTTAGCATGAAGGCTAAAAACAAAGCACCAATTAAAAATAACAATGGCATTAATATGTTAAGAAATAGGCAATATATAAAGATATAAAATGGGTTATAAAAATTCAAAATGCAGATAGGAATGGAGTACAAGTGTAGAATCTTATCTATTAGTATTTTTCTTTTTAAATATCGTTATGATCAACGTTAAGTTGCTAGCGTTTCAAAATAGTTCGTTAAAAATACAAAAATTTCACTAACCTCATGGAAACTACAGAGCAAAAAACTATCACAGATACACCAAAATTAATAAGCAAGGAATAAAAAAACACTTTTGAGACAATCAGTTAATCACAAAGTAAGACTATGAGAGAAAGGAACTATAATAAAACTAGGGAAAACAAGTAACCAAATGGCAGTAGTAAGACCTTACTTAATTGCTGTCCTATGAGCTGAAGAGTACATTAAAAACATTAAAATGTAAATGGTTAAATTCTCCAATTAAGATACAGAGTGACTGAACGGATTACAAAAACCAGACCCAACTATATGCTGCTTTTAAGAAACTCATTCACCTCTAAGTCCACGTATAGACTGAACATGAAGGGACGGTAAAGATATTACATAGAAAGGGAATCCAAAAGAAAGCAGCAGTAGCCACAATTATATAAAATAGACTGTGAATAAAAAGCAGTAAAAAGTGACAAGAAAGTCATATAATGATAAAAGGGTCAATTCAGCAAGAGGAAATAGCAATTGTAAATACATATGCACTCAATTTCCAGAGCACCTACATTTATAAAGCAAATATTTCTAGACCTAGAAAGAGAGAAATGGACTTCAGGCCAGTAACAGCTGGGGACTTCAACACCCGGCTTTTGTTCATGTACAGATCATTCACACAGAAAATCAATAGGTACAGAAGAGTTGACCTGCACCCTAGACCAAGTGGACCTAACAGACATCGATAGAACGTTCCATCCAACAACTGCCGGATACACATTTGTCTCAATAGTGTGAGGAACATTTTCCAGGATGATAACATGATAGGCCACAAACAAGTCTCAATAAATTAAAAAAAAATTAAAATAATATTGAGTGTATTTTCTGACCACAGTGTGATAAAACCAGAAATCAATAACAAGAAAAAAAAACTTTTCACTAAAGAGATGAAAGATCTCTGTGATAAAAACTTTAATATAATGATGAAAGAAACTGAGGAGGACATACACACAAAAAAATGGATAGATATCCACGTTCTTGGATTGGAAGAGTAATAATTGCTACAATGTCTATACTAACTTCCCAGCCCTAAAAATGGCTAAAGTCCTGTGCTTTGCAGCAACATAGATGGAATGGGGGGATATTATGTTAAGTGAAATAAGCTTAGCACATAAAAGCAAATACATCATCTCACTCCCATGTGGAATCTGAGAACAGTTGGTCTCATAGAATTTCAAAGTAGAACAGTGGTAACCAGGGCTGGGAAGAGTGGGGAGAAACCAGGTGGGGGAAGTTAGATAATAGATGCTGAATCACAGAGGAGTGAGCAGTTCTGGTGTTCATTTGCACCGTTGAGTGACTTTAGATAACGATGCTGTACCGTATATTTTGTAAGAGCTAGAAGAAGGGATTTTGAATGTTTTATCCCAAAGGAATGGTAAATATTTGAGGAGTTAGATATGTTTGCCCTTATTTGAACGTTAGTATACACTATGAAGACATAACATGGAACCCCATAAATATGTACAATTTAAAAAAATTTTTTTAGTTGTTGATGGATCTTTATTTTATTTGCTTATTTATATGTGGTGCTGGGAGTCGAACCCAGTGCCTCACATGTCTGAGGCAAATGTTCTACCACTGAGCTACAATTCCAGCCCCAAATAAGTACAATTTTTATGTGTCCATTTAAAAAGTCCAAATACACAAAATGAATACAAGGTGTTAATGAAAGGAAAAGTATCAATGCTTATACTACCATTAGATTCTTGCTTCCTTTAGTAAAAAAAATCTTAGTCCTGTCATTTTCTATCTGTGGTCTGCAGAACTCCCTGGGCAATGGGTTTCTATAACAGACCCACAAATCCTCATGGTCACTGAGAATAAGTCATATGTCTTATGCATAAATGTAGGCTTTTAAAAACATACGTAGATGACATTATGATTAAAATTAAAAAATACAAAAAATTCTACTGAATTTAGTTGCTCTTTAGCATGTACTTTTAATTGATCCTTAAATTATTTCTCTAGTGCTATTATATAGAACTTCACATAATTTTAAATAAAATCCATTCCTATACTTTTTATAATTTGAACTTTTTATATTAACCAGAGATATGAAACATTGTGCTCTATATGTGTAATATGAATTGTAATGCATTCTGCTGGCACATATAACAAATTAGAATAAAAAATTTAAAAAAATACAAAAGGCAAAACCCTCCACAGATGCATCATTCCCCCCCCCCCCCCGCCTCCCTGCTCTCCTGCAGCAGCATACAGTATAGCCTGTGTGCACCGTGCTTTCCTTTGCAGGGTGTTTCTATGTTTCCACATAGAGATGGTACATTCCTTTTAATGACTGAATAATATTCCTGTGCCTGCATTGTTATTTGTCGTGGCTTTAGGCTTTAGGTTACTCTTTTCTTAAAAAAGAGGGAATTATTTTGACGTCTACTTGTTAAGAGAGATTTTAGGCTTGTTAATAGCAGAAGCCTCCATTTCAATGGTTCTCACCCATTTTCCTCTCATAAGTTCCGTAGGTATTTATCCTCACCAGATTGGTTCATGGCTCACCCTTTTTATGTCATAATGTGTTGGATCGTGTTTTATGCTGGGTAAGAGGTGGGAGGGTTTGTGGCAGGATGCTCCAAGAAACCCAGAGACCTGGGTTATTCCTTTCACACAGCACTAAGAGCCTACTGGTCTCCCTGAGGAGGTGTGGGGAGCTCTAGGTCTATTCCCTCAGTATTGGCAGTTCCCTTGGAGACCCATGTGGGTCCACATGAGAGCAATAGGATGATGCTCAGTGTGGCAGCTCTTGAGGGACTGGAGGCAGGCTCCAGAGAGAATCAGAGATATTGGAATGAGAGAGAAGGGAATGCGAGTTTGAGTGCTCTTGAGCCCCAAGTTGAATGTCCCTGACATACTTGGAGTTTCTCTCTTGATGTTGCTTTTTCTTTAATATTCGAGTCATTTCATTTTTTTTCTCCACTTAAACCTGTTGGACTTAGTTTTCTCTGATTGTTTTTTTTTTTTTTTAGGATGATTTCAGTAATAAGGAACTCACTTGTCATGGGCTAAATTTTATTTCCCCCAAATTCACATATTGAGGCACTACCCTCAGTGTCTCAGAATATATCTATTTGGACCTGGGCCTTTAAGGAGACCATTGGCTAGAACGAGGCCATTTGGGGTGGCCTCTAAGACTGTATGTATGACTAGCGGCCTAATAAGAAGAGGAAGTGTGGACGTGCAGGAGAGAGACCAGGGATGGGGACATATGGAGGAAAGACCACATGAGGGTGCATTGGGAAGGTGGCTGCAAGGTGAGGAGAGAGACCTCAGGAGGGGACAAACCTGCCTGCCCACCTTGACCTTGGACATCTATCCTCCAGAACCACGAGAAAATCCATTTCAGGTGTTGAAGACACACAGTCTGTGGTATTTTGTCATGCCAGCCCTCGCAGCATAATACCCCATCTCAAATGGGCTTGAACACTAGAGGACTAATTTGTTTATACACCCCCCCTGCCCCTCCCCCTGCCGAAAAAGGCGGCTCCGGGGTTGGCTAATTTAGCCATGCATATTACCATCAAGAAGCAGGCTTTCCTATCTGCTGCCTATCATTTGTTCTGCTCACGTTTGCTGCCTAAACATGGTGGTGTGTAAGTCCACTTGTTAAGCTCACGTGTTTCGTGGAGCATGACTCCTGTCAGGGCACACACACAGTGATTCCGGGCCCTTAGGCAGTGGGGTGGATTTAGGTCACTTGAAGGTGGCTCAAGGCTGGACTGGGAGAGCTGGGGCTAAAAGATCGCTTTCCACGACAACTTCTTCACCAAGTCTGGAACCTTGTGCTGGGCTTGTAGCCGGGATATCTATACTTAGTTTCTGAAGCTTGCTGGTCCCAGCTTAGTTACATTTCTTAAATGGTATGGATAACTTTACTCCAAGCGAGCAGGCCAGGAGTGAGTGTGCAAAAGAACCAGGTGGACATCGCATGGTCATGTTCTTTGGGCTCCATGCTTACCAGGGGAACTAACGTGTCTCATGGTGTTAAGAGAGCTACAGTAGCTCCATGCAGCACGACTTCACACATCTGTGTCTGGAGGGAGAGACAAAAGGAAACAGTCCCTGAAGCATCATCAGTAGGTTTCTTCTCTAGTCTCACTGGCCAGAATTGGGTCATGTATTTTTTTCCCAAGTCAATCTTTGACAAAAAGAACATGATTAGCCTTTCTCAGCTTAGCCTAACCCAGACCTACCTACCTTGGGCTGAGGACAGGATGGTTTTCCTTGAGCCTAGGTCTCAGAAGGTGGGCAAGCACTCTTCAGAACTGGGGCTCTGCCACCATGGAAGAGCCTTGAGAGTGAAGGGGCTGGGCGAGGTGACCAACCTCACCTACATGAGCTTTCTACGGGGAAAGTTTGGCCTCATCAGGAAGAGTTGAAGAAAGAGGCTTTCATTACATCCATTGCCTAAGACCCCAAGAAGACCACAATTTGAATTATTTTTCACTCTTATATTTCCTCCCTCTTTCCCCTTGCCTCTTTACAGAGATCCATTACAGGTTTTAGTACCAAGAGCAAATGCTTTTCTTCTTGGGAAATCAGATGATGGCACAAATAGCGTGTTCTTAAAGCAAATGTGACAGTTACAATAGGGCTTCAGCCCCCAGGTAGGGTCATCAGAACCCAATGTGACAGCCTCAATGCATCCTGATTCCTCATAATGAGCATAACAGCCTCTAAGGAGATCTCAACCCAAACTGGGTTAGGAGTGATTGGTCAGTAAGTGGATGAGCGCTGTGCCGCCCACCACAGGCCAGGTCTGCCGAGAGCCATCATCTCCCATCTAACGTGCTCTGACCACTGAGCGCACAGAGGGAGGCCTGTTCCTCATGGAACAGGTCCGGGGCTGGAGAGGATGTGCCCAGTGACTCACACTGACACAGTCCCAGAGAAAAAGCAGGATTTTTTTACACTGGGCTGATGAATTGAAAATTGCTAGAAAGTTGGTAGAAAGTGTATGTGTGTGTGTGTGTGTGTGTGTATTTGTCTGTTGTATCTTTTTGTGTGTCTCTGTGTTTTTTATGTGGGTCTTTCTGTGTGCCTGTGCATCTTTGTCTTTCTGTCTGTCTCTCTGGGAATGGATATGATATGGTTGTCTTTGTGTCTCTGTGTGCTGATATGTCCCTTTCTGTGTGGGTATCTCAATCTGCATGCAGATTTCTCTGCATATGTATGTGTATATCCCTGTGTGTGAGTATGTATGTGTGTGTGTATGCGTGTTCAGAGATCAAATGGAGAAGAACCTGAGAGGAGGGCCTCCACCCCTGTCAGGAGGTATGGATGGATATAAGACAGGGTGTGTCATGCAGAGGGTGTCAGGTAGCAGGTAGGTCCCCTGGGTGTTCAGTCCAGGTTCTCCTAGAAATCACTGGGTGATTTTCTGGGATTGATTTCAACCCTGTAGGAGTTCTTTCTCTTGGAGATATACTACTTGCTTAGCCTAGCTCACAGGGATTTTTCTGAGAATGAAATAGTAATGTAATTTAGAATGCTTTTGAGAAAGTTAAAAGCACTATAAAAGGAAAGGCATTAAATGGATTAACATTGGACTTGATTCAGGGAAGACCTCTATGTTCAAAATATGCATGGGAAGGGGACTTTGATTCAAATAAAAAATTTCTGGTTGATGGACCATCGAGGTTGAGCCAAATGCGCTGCGTGGCAGGAAGGGAGAGAATCAGCTTCATGCTTTAGAAGGACATCTTGCTTTGTCACCAAGGCAAAGGCCCATTGTGGCTGCCACTTCTGACCAGCGGTTGGTGGCTGCTGGGAACACGGTGCAGACGAGCTTGTGGAGGCCACGTCCTGGCAAGAGCCATAAGATCCGTTGGGACAGCCTGCCATGGGTGCTCAGAGGGGGGACTTACACTGCAGGCCTGGGCCAGGGCTAGGCAGTCTCAGACTTGGAATTTAAGTCATGGAAGCTGCTGTAAGTCAAATCTTGGTAAGTTTTGAAGTCATTTACCTTCTCTTCTCCCACACTACCTTGGTGACCTTTCCCAGGCGGGTTGACAATCCAATTTAATTTTATTTTCTGTTACGTGGAAGTGTCAGTAACTTTATGTTAACTCATATGTAGACTTGTGCAAAACGATGGAAAGACAAGGGCTTACTGGAATTGGGAAAAAGAGATGATTTAGATTGTCATGACGGATGTGAAGAGTCTTCTATCCTCTGCCGTATTAACATAATCTCTTTTACGCTGGGTTTTGTCATAAGTTTTTTTTTTTTTATATCTGTAATTTTTACTTATTCCCCAGAGTCCAACAGAGATCTTTAAAAACTTAAGACATATTGTATTAAATGTCATAACACTTCTCTTTTGAATTCTGTCTCTTAAATATTTTCTTAGTTCCCAACCCTTACCTGAAGTCTTCTAGGTCTTTCCACAGAAGCTTTATGACTCAGCGTGTGGGCAGTGCCTTAATTTCCTTTCCTAATGCCCCTTCCCCTGGTCCTTTCAACTGGAGTGTGTACATTCCTTCTCTCTTTATCTGAGTGAAAAATGGGTATCACTCGGGTAGGTGCGCATTGCCCGTATGAGCTTGTGTGTTGGCATCAGATATCAGTCACCTCGACTATTGATCCCTTGCCAAAGTCAGCAGGGAGAGAAATGCTGTTTTAAATAGGTTTCATTCATCTTTTTTTCCTAACTTGGGGGATTAGAGGTAGCTTGTGGGCTGGGCAGCAGGATGAGGGAGGAAGTTGAGCATTGGTTTTTAATAGAGTGATGACTTTACGAAGTATGTCATGAAGAATATAATAGAAATGTCTTGTGGGGGCTGGGTGGGAACCAGGCAGAACTCACCCTTTCCTCCCTTGTTTCGATGGAAGGTGGTTAAACCCCTCTGCATTGGCCATGAGCACGTTGCAGGACCAGCTGGCGGAACTGAGGCTGGGGCAGAGGTGAAGGGCAAGGAAGGCTCCAGGAGAGCAGTGATGTTTACGTCAAGGTCAAGGGGATGAAGAAGTGTGGCCAAGGTGCCTGGAAGTGGGTGGAGGTGCAGAAACAGCACACACGAAGCCCTGGAACTGGGAGAAGAGGGAGGCATTTGAGGAGTGGTCAGATGTTGAGAGTGGCTGGAGTGTGAGGTAGGAGGAGGGGGAGGTTTGGCTGTCGAGGTTACCCTTCACATGACCTTGGAGGATTCATTAAGACCTTTACAGTCCTGCTTCTATAAAGCACTTCCGAATCACCTGGAGGACTGGTTAAAAAGGCAGATTTGGATTCTGGAGGTCTAGGATGGGGCCAGACCAGGTGACTGTGATGCTCCTGGTAACCCACACGTGGAAGAACAAAGCTTTTGACCCCAAGGGCAAAGGCCAAACCACCGATGGGCTTCAGGTAGGAGAAAGGCACGAGGAAGCTGTATGGTAGGAGTCACATCACCAGCAATATAACGAGGAAGACTGGAAAATGGATACCAGTGTGGACGTGGGGTTGGAGACAGTCGGGTGAGACTTGTCAGCTCAGGTGATGGCAGCATGTGGGCACTGCCTGTGGCTCCTCCCTTGCCCTGTGCTGCTCAACTTCCTGTAGTGAGAATTCTGTCCATGTCTGTGTCCTGCACCCACAGTGGGCTCCCGGGCAGAGGTGCTTAGGCACTGTAGAAGGAGGAGACCAAGCACTGTGCTTAAGACCATAAGCCGTGGAGTCACCAAAGCCTGGACTCAGTCCCAACTCCACACTTCCTGGTTGCTTAGCCTCTCAGAGCCTCCATTGTCACATCCGCTATAGACGAAGGCAATGTTTGCTGGTGATGACAAGATTAAATGAAGCGATGTAGATAAAGCGCTTTGGCTCTATCTATGTTTGACATTCATTGATGCAAAAAAAATAAAAAAATAAAAAAATTAGACAGAATTCTTGCTCCAGCACGTTAGAGGCTTTGGGGATTTGAAAATGAACGAAGTGGATTTGATCTCTGCCCTCTTGGAACCCTTGATCTATAGCAGCGGTAGCTCAGTTATTCTCTGCTATAACTCCCTGCCGTTGTCTCATCCATATTGTGCATGGAGACAGGAGGAAGCTGGGCTGGACAGTAACTCCCCACAGCTCCTTACTGAACAAGCCACTGAGATGGACATTCTGTTCCATACATTCGATTTAATTGATTCCTCAAACCCCAGCAGCACTCTCAGCTTAATTACCCATAAAACTGAAGCAAGGATACTTGAGGTCTAACATCATTTTCCAGCTCAGTAATCTATATGTGGCCAACCCTGCAACATTACATTTAATGGCTTTCAAAGGCTTGGGAGGGTATACGTGGGGCTCATCCTTAACGAGTGCCTAGGTACGGCTCAAACTCCCCATGTGAAATAACTTTGCTTTTGAGGCTCTATGTTTTCAAATGAGGAATAGCACTGTTGCACCCTGGAGAGCAAAGATGAGAGACCAGAGGAGCGTGAAGTGGCAATGGGAGGAAAAATGGGGGTGGTCTTGGGCAAGGAGGACCTGGCCTGGAGGGAAGAGAGTGTTGGTGGCCCTCGGACCTGCCGTCAGTGCTCCCACTGCAGAGGCTCAGTCAGCACCCTTGACTAGAAAGGCTCTGGCTACTTCCGCCAATAGGAATTTCATGGAAGATGTGGAAGGTGGCTTCCACAGGGCGAAACTGAGAAGACTGCAGAGGAGGAGGCAGCGGGAGGTCCAGACTCTGTAAAGGGCAGGAATCAAACAGGACTGAGGAGGACTGGGCTGCAGAAGCCACAGCAATGGCCTCGTGCTGTAAGACACTGCCATTCAACACTGGCTGAAGCATTTGTTCCAGACCCATCGTCCCAGAGGATGTCAACTGGCTGAGCACAGGTCATAGGTCTGCCCCTGGGTTGTTTCCTGTGAGTTTGGAGAAGGAGGTGCTGATGATGTCAGCTTTTGCATTGGGAGGTGGCCCTCCTGCTGTGACCGTACACAATGATGTGGTTGGTGGTAAATCCTCAAAACAAGATCAATCATGTCATCAGGATGGAGACATGGATGATGGAAGCTTCTGTAGCCTGCAAAACATCAGGTTGATGACTTATGAGCTCAGAATTAACTTCATAATTTTTTTCTTTGAGGTTTATTTAAATAATACTTGACATTCTGCGTTTCCCCCAGAAAATGCCTCTTCATTGTTCTCCTTGCACTTTCTATTTCTCCCAGCTCTTGCCATACTGCATTTTTTTTCCCTCCGTATTTCTTTCTTTCTTTTTTTGGTAATGAGAATTGAACCCAGGGGTGCTTAACCCCTGAGCCACAGTCCCCAGCTCTTTTTCACATTTAATTTAGAGACAGGGTCTCGCTGAGTTGCTAAGTGCCTCGATAACTTGCTGAGGCTGGCTTTGAACTCACGATCGTCCTGTCTCAGCCTCCTGAGCTGCTGGGATCACAGGAGTGTGCCACTTCGCCTGGCTTTTTTCTCCACGTTTTTTGAATTGGTGCATTATAGTTGTACATAATGGTGTGGTTTGTTGCTATATTATTAGCCCATGCATACAATACAACAATATGATTTGGCCAATATCTCTCCCCAGCACTTACCCCTCTCTCCTTGTCCCCATCCCCTGGGCCCTTTTCTCTACTAATCTCCCTTTGATTTTCATGATACTCTTCCCTCCCTGCCAACCTTTCTTTCCTTTTTCCTCTCTAGGTTCCACATATGAGAGAAAATCTATGACCCTTGACCTTTTGAGTTTGGCTTATGTTGCTTAACATACTGTTCTTAAGTTTCATCCATTTTCATGCAAATGACATAATTTTATTTTTCTTAATGACCAATATAACTCCACTGTGTATATCTACCACACTTCCCTCATCCAGTCATCTGTGGGACACCTGGGCTGGTTCTATAGTTTGGCTATTGTGAATGGTGCTGCTATAAACATGGGTATGCATGGATCACTGTGGTATGCTGACCTTAATTCTTTAGGACAGATACTGAGGGAGTGGTACAGCTGGGTCATGTGGGAGTTCCGAGCCTCGCCTTTTGAGGAACCTCCATACTGATTTCCACAGTGGTTGTACTAATTTATAATCCCACCAACAGTGTAGAAGTGTTCCTTTTTCTCCTAGTCTTCTCCAAATTTTATTATTGTTTGTATTCTTGATTGTTCCCTTTCTGACTGGGCCACAATGCATTTTGAGTATTCATTTGTGAGGCCAACTCCCCAAAAGCCTGGGAGTATCTTAGGGGCAAGGACTGTCTTGATTCACAGGTGTATTTTTAGGGCCTGAAAATGTGCTTAGCACATAGAAGATATTTGATGACTTATTGTTGAAGAGAACAAGTATATGTGGCCTCTATCTTACCAGAAACATAGCTCTAAGCAGCTGGCCATTTCAATGGGCCATTTCTCTATACAGGAAACATTTAAGTTTTATGTTATGGCCTGTGTATGTTTAAAAGACCATTCTGCACAGACATGCAGGTTTGAAAAATGTAGAGTCAGAGACTTAAACACAGGGACCCAGGGACTTAGGCCTCCTGTGCATTTTGGTTTTCATTCACTTGATTTTTAAGGAATGTTTTCTTTCACAAAAGCTTTTTCACTTAATTTCCTGTCTTTTTTGGCATTAGGTAAACATTTCCTCTTTTGTCTGGAGACACAGGGTATTTTGTCCTGCTTCACAGGGTATTTTGAATTTCTGCAAACCCCTTGGGCTTTGCCAAGGCTCAGCTTCGTGGTTCTCAGCAGAAGCTCACTCTTTGGGGCCTGGTAAATTTAGTTGTCGTAGCTACGAACAAATGAATTCTTTCAGAGCTGACCTTTACTTCTAGGTGGATAGTCTTATTTAAGGGTGCAGAAACTCCATATTCTGGGTTTTATCATAAAACAAAATCCTCCTGAATCCCTTTTAGTGAAGTAATTGGTAGAGGCTTGTGGAGAAAGGAGGCATTTTGATCCTAGATTTCTGCCGCTCTGATCTAGTCCAAAGGAGCAATAAAAACTGACTAGACCGTTATAAACAGAGAAGAAATGCATTGAAAGGTCATGGAGTAGCCCCACAGGGGTCAGAAAGCATGGGGAACAGGGTAGGATCAAGCGGAGGCTGAGCAACTAAGACCCATGCTAGAATTATGGACAGACCCTGGCCACAGAGCTGGACGGATGGGATCCCACAGCTGTGCTCTGCTAGCCACAGTGGGCACTCCTGACCCCACCTCCCCTGGGAAGGGAGTGATTCTAGTCACCACCTGACCTCAGAATGGATTTTTTACAGTCTCCTATTCTCCGCATCTCTAGCTCCTGTTTCAAAGTCCTGGGTGGGACCATTTGAACATGCAGGTCTGGGCCATATTACCATAGACTATTTCTGAGGAGATCAGGAGGTGAGCATTATGTTTTCAGACTCTGGCTCCTAGTAAGTGATTGAAGTGTTGGGGGCAGGGGGGGGGGATTCTTGGAAAAGAATTTCATCCTCTGGGTAGCCAAAAGAAAAACCCCAAGACACACTCATGACATATTCATTTACAATATTCATTGGAAGCCATTATTGGGAATAGTAATAGAATTGTCTTTTTGGTGTTTGAGATCTTGATAATAAACTGCCTTGATGGTTTATGGCGACAGGAGTGGGTGGAGGACGATAACATACTGTCCTTGTCATTTCCTTGAGTGTCTGAATAAAATGTCCTTGACTCTGGCAAAGTTCACACAGAACTTAGTGCAAAGGCTTTGGATTCCAGCCTTTAATCTGGGCTCTGCCATTTACTAGCCGGGTGACTTGGGAGCATAGTTGGATCTCTCTCAGCCTCCGTTTTCTCATTGGTGAAGCAGGGAGGAACTTGGCACCCATGTTTTACTTAGGGTTCCTGTGAGATGATCTCCAGAATGCCCTTAGGTCGGAGCCTAGAGTATTCTAGTGCTTAGTACCTAGTAGCTACTAAGGCTAAGTTAGAGGGACTTAAGGTTGGGGATTGGCTAGAAGAGTCAACATACAAGGCCTGCTGAAGTCCAGGATGGACCAGATGTCCACCTCCAAGGATCACCTAGAGGAAAGAGGTCATAATAAAAGATGAAGTGGGTGACCTCCAAGTTGGATGACCTCTCTCAAACACAATGGGCAACTTCCCAAGTGCTGCTGGTCACAGGTGCCTGAACAAAACAATCTGCTTCCAAAGTACAATTAAATAGGCAAATGCTCAGTGATCTCATGGGGGTAGACCCACCCCGGTGCCCCATCTGCTCAATTTAGGCACAGCAATTAGGGAGTGCAGGGGAAAATGTTCATCTCCATTTAACAGAAGAACTTTTTTTTTTTTTTTTTTTTTTTTTTTTTTTTTTTTGTGCGGGGAGAGCAGGAATTTCTTTGAAGATCTTAAAAAGGGTGTTGTCAATCAAGATCTCTCAATAATCTTTGTTTAGGTGACAACCCTGGGAAAGTCATCAGTCCTTAGACATTTCGCTTTTGACATTTCGGCTTTTGTTTCAGCTATCCAGAAGATATAGGTTTTCATTCTGCTAAATGCTGCTAATTTAAGAAGCATCTTTTTTCAAAGCTGTGCTTGGGGTAAAATATGAAAGATGCAGTCAGCCTACCTAAGAGGAAATGATCCATTGATGTTCCTGACTCACTTTTTCAGGTATGCTATCAATTTTGTTATTATTTAGCACTTTTGCTAAATAGAGAAGGGGAATGAATCACTCACGAAAGAAAGGACGATCCTAAGAGATGCACTTACATTCGTTTTCCCATAACTGAGGATCATTCGAGTTTCTGTAAGATGTTATCTCAGAGTCAGCATATCATCTCTAAAACTTCCACATTTAAAGTTGTGTTGTTTGCAAAAAGCACATTTCAGTGTTTTCATGGAGGGATTAGGGCTGGAATATGTACACACTGGTCACCCAGTGGGAGGTTGAAGTAGTCATTTACCTCTTTAATGGAGGCAGAGAATGTAATGAACAACCATTTGCATGTAACATTGGAATATTTCTTGGGGGTGACAATGATTCATCCCTATTTCCTATAGCAACTAGAGCAAAATTAAACCCACGTCTATGAATTTTCAGCAATATAAGAGATAAAATTCAGAATTCACTCCATTCGGTCCTACTAGTTCACCTTCCCTCTATCCTTCTAATGCATGCTGCAGTTCTCCTGCTTGTATTTTTTAAAAATATATTTTAGTTGTCAATGGATCTTTTATTTTATTTATATGGGGTGCTGGCGATGAGTTTAGGGCCTCACACATGCCAGGCAAGCGCTCTGCCACTGAGCCACTACTCCAGCCCCCTTCTGTTAAGTGAATCCATGAAGGCTTACTGCTTTGCATCACAGGCTTCTGGATTTCTAGGAAAGACTTGGTAGGTGCAGGGAAACCAATAGACTTCAACACCCAGGTTTTAACCTGAGGCTGACTGGTACTGGCTGCCTGGAACTGTGTCAAATGGGCTTCTTAATAAAGTTGCCTCTACACACAGTGGCCAAGGAGGGTGGTGGGTGATGGGTAGGTAACGCCTACCTTGGTTGCAGAGGGAAGAGTAGTGGCCTCCGTGCCGTTCTTTTTGCCATCTTCAATTAGTGCAAAAAGCACAGATTTGGGCGGGTCTGGCCTTGGTTTAGCCTTAGCAAGCTATGTGATTTTGGACAAACTTCAGAATTTCTGTTTTCTTAAATGCTAATTTGGAGTGGAGGGGACAGTCTTTGAAACAATATCTATAAGTCTGTTATAAACACAAAAAACTTGAAAGCATAGAAATATGTATATAATACTGTTATATGCCCATTTTCCAAATTGAAGGCTAATTGGGAGGCTTATAGATTTTTGTCCACAAGATTTAGAGCGGTACTGTCAATGTATCTACTTATTTGATAAGTGGTGGAGATCTAGGGAGAGGGGGAACAAGATGGATGGGCCTTCCATGGTGTCTGGCAGAGTGGCTTTCCAATCTATTTTGAATCTGAGATACTCCATTTTCCCCTCAGACAAAATCCTTTGTGGCACCTGATTCAATAAACCAACAAGTGGTGCTCTTCTGTTTGGAGCTATGTTTTCTAGCTTTTCCAGATTGTTGGTGTAGATTAAATGATAGTAAGTATATTTTCATTCAATTAGGTGTCCCAGGCATCTCCAAGAAGATGTATTTCAATGTTCTCAACCACACCAATATTAGATGTCTTGGACCTAAGTCTCTAATGCATATGACCAAATTTCCTTCATGGAAAGCTAAAACGAAAGGAAATTGTTTAGCTAAGATCCAAAGGATAGGATGTTTGGTATGGGGGAATCTGTGTCTGAGAAAAAAACGGTCACAATTAAGTTATAAATACAAGGACATAAAAACCCAGCGGTGCTATTTATAAAATCCTTGAGTGGAATGAGTCTTCTTTACAGTGGATTTTCCTGTTATTCATCCAACAAATATTGATCTGTATCTATTGTGTATCAGGCACTGTATTTAGCACACAGGATACAATGCTGGTCAAAATTGGTGAGGTCTTTGTTTAATGGAATATACATTTTGTTGGGAGGGACAGGGTGCATAAACACAAAAAAAAAATAATTCCAGGGTGTGAGTACTTGGGATGAAAATAGTTTTCACACAAAGGAACTGGAAGTAGCACATTTGTCAACAGTGTGTCACCCTTGTTAAGTGAATCCACGAAGACTTACTATTGGCTGCTAGTGGCCCAGACCACACTGGTTGACTGTAGATGTTTTAAAGAATACAAAGAGTCAAGCCAGATCTATTGTCATTGTCTCGTTCTCCTGGGACACGAGAGGAACCTCATTTGCCTGATTGAGTGGGAGTTTGGCTCAGAACACTGTGGCTGAAACTTTTTGTTTTTCTATGTGTCTGAGCTTCCTGGCATTGTCTCTGCACCTAGAGCAATGTCATAAAAGCCACTCTCTGCTCATGATCGCGGAGCGCAGAGGGGTTGTGTTAGGAATTTATGAAGGTTGGAGAAGGGGCGCTGGAGTAGTAGCCAACTTAGAATAACTTTAATCAATTTTGTTGATTGAGGAAAGGCAAAGCATTTTCAGGGATCTAGGAAAAAAATAGAAAAAGTGGGGCTCAGAACTGAGAGGAAGTGGTTCTCCAGGTTCTCTCTAGCTTGGGAGCAGGAGAACTCAGAGGCCAGCAGACAGAGAGAGGACTGAGGAGTCGTCAGAGGACAAAAATGGATTTCTTTTGCACTTGAACTTATCCCACTCCCTTTTATGGGAATGGAATACCCTATATGAAATCTAATTAAAAACATGTGCAGTTCACCAAAAGAGCCATCCATCTAGGGTGGGCAATTATAATGTGACAATTGGAGTGGGAGTGACCAGATTAGACATTTCTGGTTGCATCTATAAGGATGTTTTTGGATGAGGTTAGTATCTGAATTGGTGGATTAAATGAAGTAGATTGATCTTTTCCACTGAATGGAACCATTCCATCTATTCAGTGCCTAAATAAAGCATAAAGCAGAAGGAAGGGTTCAGCCCTGCCTGCCTGCCTGCTTGAGCCTGGATATTGTTCTTTTCCTACCCTGGAACTGGGGTTTCTGTCACTGCGTCCCCTGGTTCTTAGTCCTCCAGATTTGTCCTGGCATAACATCCCAGGCTTACCTGGGTCTTTAGCTGCAGAAGGCAAATCATTGTGCTTCTTAGTCTCCTGTAACTGTATGAGCCCCTGCGTCATAATGAATCAGTCTCATATATCCAGATACTCCTCAACCTACAATGAGGTTACATCCTGATAAGCGTATCATAAGTTGAAAGTATTGCAATGGGGGAAATGAATCTCATACCCCTGGGCTACTCAGCACCTGGCTTAGCCACACAGGGCCCGGCAGAGCTTCGGTGGATTCCTCTTCTGGGCCCAAAGCGGAGCTGCACCACATGTGGCCAGCCTGGGAAAAGATCAAAATGCAAAATCAGAGTGAGGTTTCTGCTAAATGCACTTTTGTACCATCGTAAAGTTGAAAAATCACAAGTTGAGCCCTCCTGGAGCTCCCCTATCGGTTCTGTTACTCTGGAGAACTCTGATAAATACGCTGACCAAAGAAGAGATGCCTTCAATCAGGAGCATTCTGTGCACCCGGGAGGGTCAATCCACAGTGTTGGCGGTAGCAGCAGCGCTCGGGAGGTGGCTGTACCTTCTCTCTCCCTAACACCTGCAGTCCTCTTCTCCCTGGCCCAGGGCAGTCACTTTAGGGCCAGAAGCTTCAGTTGAAGGAGGAAGACTGGAGAGAAATGCTCTTTTTCTCTTTGATGGGCAGAGAGGCTGACGGGGAGGTCTAGGGACAGTGTGTGCGTTATAAGGGCTGCTGTGAGGCTAGGCAACCAGAGGGTCAGTGTGAGAACCCGACTCCAGCGAGATGCTGTTTCCTTACAGTGTCACGGTCAAACCTGTGACATCTCAGTGCTTACCCTATGGGACTCCAGAAGGTCTGAAGCCCAGGAGCCTGTGGCCTCCTTGTTTAGAGGCCTCCTGGCCCTGCTCTGATTGGTGCTGGCACAGGCTTTGCTAGCGTGATGGTTCTCAGCACCATGCCTGTCTCACGGCTGCAGTTCTCTCTGAAGCTGACCCTCCTCCAGTCAAAGTGCCTGTCTGGCTGCTCCCTGGACTAGGCATTACTATTATTATTATTAAAAGTGGTACCAGGATTTGAATCCCTGGGCTTCACACATACTAGGCAAGTGCTCAGCTACTGAGATCCATCCTTAGCACTTTTTATTTTTTCATTTTGAGACAGGGTCTCACTAAGTTGCTGGGCCTGGCCTTAAACTTGTGATGTTCCTGCCTTGGCCTCCTGAGTAACTGGGATCACAGATGAGCACCACTGGGTTGGGTCCTGGACTAGGACTGATGTCCCTCCCACCCTGTGTCCCCTAATCTCCTTTCTCCTCTCAGCAGAAACTGTTTGGCTCACCATCACATCCTAGCACAGTGCTTAGTGTCGACCTGGTAGCCATAATAACTTGCCCCACCAGACATTTGCCTAAATGTGTGTCTGCCCATGGCTGGTCGCTCCCTGCCTCGCTTCCCCATCTGAGACGTTGAGTTCTTTTAAAGTCTTATCACAGGATTTCCAAGAGGGCCAAATAAGCTGCAGAACTGTTTCTTTAGGGGTACCCAGACTTGCACAGAACAGAGAGCTGGCATTAGCTGTGTGTGCTGTGGAGTGGAAAGATGATGTCGGAGGAGGCCCTTTTATTTGTGGCTCATTTCTGCTCTGCAGACACAAATATGTGTCAACGTCTGATCAATGCTGTCTTTTTGGGGGGAAGATTGGTGGAGATAAGCTTTCCCCTTTGCTCCTGTCAGCGTAATGGGCATCTATGGAGGAACTCATCTCCATTTACCTGATGGGAGACATTTGCCTTCTGCAAACTTACTGTTTTGATTTATGCAGCAGATTTGCCGTGATTAAGGTGTCTCCTTTGTTATTAAGATAAAGACTGACCTTGTCTTTCTGTAGGTGAATGATGGATGAGACATAATTCTTCTTTTTTTAAACCACCAGTTAGGTTAATTGGATGGTTTTTATCCAGGGACCAACATGTTCTGATTTAACATCGAAATCTCTTTGTAAAGGCTCAATGCTAGGGAGATTACATCTCGGACTAACCAATGGGCACAAGGGACCAGGAGATAGATTTTTTAAATGGACTCATTATAAAGCAGAGCTGTGTAATAGAGGGAACCAGAGGTGGCTGAGGCATGATGTTCATGCGGAGGGTGGGTGGCTTGAGCAGGAGTACAGTGAATTTGTTTATTCCATAGACATTTGAGAAACACCTACATTGTCCTCAACAAGGAACTAGGTGCTGGAAATAGCTACCCCAAAGCCTGGAGATGTGGGCCTAGTCTTATTTCAATAACAACAACAATGAAATAGTAACAATCAACAATGACAATAACAATGAAACAGTAACAATCAACAATGTCAATAACACAAAAGTGTTATCAACTGCCTACTGAGTACCAGCACTCTCATGGTGCCACAATTAGGTGCTTGTGCTCATTTCCTCTTTGCCACCCACTTGCTGTGTGATCCTGGGATGATATCTTTACCTCTGTGAGCATTCGTTTCTTCATTTGTAAGGGTTTAATTGGATAGCTCCTCCAGATGTATTGTGTGTGTGTGTGTGTGACCTTTGCCCACTACATCTATTACGTATAATAATCTATTATTATTATTATTCTACTACTACTTTACTATTATTATTATTGTGTGTGTGTGACCTTTGCCCACTACATATAAAAACTAAACAGAGGCTGTAAGCCTCCCAGGGCTCATACTTCAATTTTCAGGAAAAATAGCCCCCAAAAGAAGCATCTTCAAACAAAGGGGAGGAGGGAGGAAGAGGGAAGGTTCTGTTGGATAAACAGGACCTGCTTTAGTCAGCTTTTTTGCTTCTGTGACTAAAGGATCGGACCAGAACAACTTTAGAGGAGGAAAAGTTTATTGGAGGGCTCAGGTCTCAGAGGTCTCAGTCCATAGAAGGCCTGCTCCATTCCTTTGGGCTTGAGGTGAGGCGGAACATCATGGCGGGAATGTGGAAGAGGAAGCAGCTCACATGGTGATCAGAAAACAGAGAAACTCCACTCTCCAGATACAGATATATACCCAAAGCCATGCCCCAATTCCCACCTACCTCCTCCAGCCACATCCGACCACTCCAGCTACCACCCAATTAATCCCATCAGGGGATCAAATCACTGATTTTGGTTAAGACCTTCACAACCCAATTATTTCTCCTCTGAACCGCTCTTGCATTGTCTCACAGGTGAACTTTTGGGGGACACCTCACATAATAAGTAGTAGTAGAATAATAATAATAATCTATTATTATTATTATACTTTATTATTATTATTATTATTATTATTATTATTATTATTTTCCATAGCCTGTCTAGGCTTTTTCTGGAATGTTACCTCTTGTCCTTACACTATGTTTTTACTCTATGTTCTTCTCAAGACAGTTTGGGCCAAAGGTTTAAGGAATTCTCTAGATGTATAGATGCAGATAAAGATGTAGGAATCCCTCTGGGTGCTGGAGGAGCTCAGGCCTCGGCTCTGAGGCCAGACAGGAGTCTGGCTGGGTCATGGTGCATGGGCTTTCAGTCCCTCGGGGTGGTGTCACTCTGACGTTGTGTAGAATGGCAGTGCATGGTGATGTGATGATCAGATCACACTGACTTTTGTTGATTTTCAACTCTCCTAAGGCAACACACCCTTCTATTACCTGTACACAGAACTGGCTGCTCCTACTGCCTGCCCAGGATCTGAGTCCTGGGGATTGGGGACTGGGGGTGAGCAGAAGGTGTTCATGGAAGACACGAACTGAAAAGGCTGATTTTGGAGCAAGTCTAAGATCTGCTTGAATTTCTTTAAAGACAGGGGAGGGGGACGGTCAGAACAAGGGAATTCATTCTCTTAATATTCAGCAAATTGTTTGCTGAGGATGTACTTGGTAACAGGACATGTGTGTTACATATGTCACATCACTGAATTTAATCTCCATAATTCACTCTTTTAGACAAGCCATATCCCTATTTTCCAGATGAGGGATCCCAGCACAGAGAGGTGGAGTTTTTAGTATGGTCCATGGGGCTTGGTATGGCTTCCAGGCCTGTACAGACTGGATCATAAGGCCCTTCTGGTCTTGCTCGGAAACTCTCCCAGCTCTACATTTGCATGATTGCACAGGGTTGAAACTTGATGCTCCTCTTGGGCCACAATGACATCATAACCACAAAGGGTCCTGCATATCTTGTCCTGCATACCTTACTATTGAGGGCCTCGGTGGAAGGAAAGGAGCAAAGGCCGCATGTTGTAACTCTGGAAAGGAAATCTTGAACCTGGAGTTTCAGTGCATGGTCTGAGAAGTTGTTAGAGAGGAGAAGGGGACAGGTAAGTGGTTCCACACCCTTGGCTAGGAGCAGCACTGTGAACATCTTTATATGGGAACTTAGCCTCATGCAATTGAGTACAGGGAAAGTGTTCTCTTCTGCACCCTGCACTTTCCCCACTTTAGCACATCTCAGAGCTTGCTCAGCTCTTCCTCTTCTCAAGTTCACCCACTTGAGAAGCTCACTGTGTTCCCTTGTCCAGAGACACAAGTAGTTACATGTGATCAGACATAAACTCCTGAGGAACCTGAAAGTTCAGGTTACAAGTCTGATTTGTTTTTTGCATGTGTGTGCATTCATGTCTGCACACGAGCATGTGTATGTGAGAAACAAATATAGGTGCTCATCTGGTTTGAACAAACCCTTCCCCAACACAACCAAATTCCTAAGGAACTGGAAAGTTCCCGAGGTAGAAAGCGATCAGCCACAAGCAATAACCCTGAGGTAGAAAGTTTGATTGTTTTTCCTTGGCAGTAATTTCTTCTGTGCCCAAGGAAGGCGTAGAAGAGACAGCAGCTCTCAGGAAGAGCTCTGGGCGGACATTTTCTAAGTGGTCTCGGGAGGGGGCTGAGGCGTCCAGCCAAGTAGCTGGCTGTCACCGAAAGCCAAACATTTGGTTTTGAGTTCAGCTCCCATTTGGAATTCCTTTCTCAGACCTCAAAAGTACGAGACGTTGCTGTTGTTATTTATTTATTTTTCTTTATTCTTGGGCTTGTTTGTTTTCAGGCGAGCAGCCAAGATAGCTTCTGGGAAGGCGCGAGTCCTTAGGTGTTTGTAAGATGAGGGAAAATGTCACGAACGGTGTGTGAAGGGCATGTACAGAAATTGGGCAGGAGGGAATTCGGCAAATGCAGCCTGAGCTACCTGGCTTTTCTTTTCTTCTTAGGAAACCAGAAAGTCAGAAGCCATGTAATCCAGCACATGAACACTTCCTTCCTTCTTTCTTTCCTTTCTTCCTTCCTTCCCTCCCTTTCTCCCTTCTCCCTCCCACCTCTATCCCCCATCCATCCATCCATCCATCCACCCACCCATCCACCCATCCATCATTTCTTCTATACATATGCTAAAACACAATTGAGCATCTCTTATGAGCTAAGAATCTTTAGTCCCTGGATTTTAGAAATTTATAACTAAGTGGGGAAGACGGGCACAGACACAACACAGCCACAGAGCAAGCAATGGTTACAGCAGAACCTTGTTCAGGTGGCCCAAGGCTCACAGTATAAAGGGCTTGTCTGGCATGGGAGTAGGATATCCAGAAAGGCTTCTCGGAGCCGTGTTTCCATAGCTCTGAAGATAAGGAGGCAGGATGGGTTGGTGTAGAAGTCAGGGCCAGAGGATGGGTGGCTGTTATGGAAACAGAAAGGGATGAATTGAAGAAGTACCACGGGAGAGAAAATGACAAAGTGGTTTGAAAGTTAGGAATAAGCGAATGATAACGTGGTTTCCAGAGGCTTCTCCAGTGACATTTCCAGGTTGTTAGTACCCACTGTGGTCCGGGTGAGCAGAGGGCTGTGCCAGGACCACCTTAGTCAACTTTGTCACCAACAGAAGTAGAAATAAACATGCCTCCAGTTACTTCAGACCAATTCTGAGCAGATGCTTTGAATGCATTATCTCAGTGCACCCTAAATGTGACCTAGGTGTCATGAGAGATTATATGAGGTGACACACAGCTGAGGCTTTAGATTACACTGAACGCTGCCTGGGGACCTTTCTGTTTTACTGTTGAGCTACCTGATCACTTCAAGAAGAAAGTCTCAGTTGGAAGGTTTGGTGTTTTTCATTCCTTCCTTATTTATGTTAATCTCCTTTTTTTGTGCAAAGAGGAGGCAGCCTCAGGCACAGAGCCTTCACCCCAAAATAGTATTTCACTAGAATTTAACAAAATTTTGATTGTTGTTGACCAAGATAAAAATTACAGGATGATCTTTATTGCTATTATTCTGAGGGTTACTGATGAATATTGACACTGGCATTCCATTTTTGGTAGGAATATAAGTGAAAACATAGATTGATTTAAAGAAAAGTATTACCTAATCCGTATTTCATGGTCTATGCAGGTTTGGCACAGTGCAGGAAAGAGTGTGCCAATGACTAGCATTTGCATTATCTCATTCTCTGCAACATCATCAAGAAGATGCTCTATTTTCATCTCAATTTTACATATTAAGAAATTAAGACTTTTGGAGGTTAAGTCATTTTCTCATGGTCATTCACTGAGGAAGTGCAAGAGCTGGGATTTGAATCCAGGACTGTGACTATAAAGCTCCATATTTTTACCTCAAGGACATATACCTTTGTAGACCAGATATCTGACAGTAGGTGAAGGTCAGATCTCAGGACAAGAGAGCCGGCATGGCCTCATCCAACCATCCATTCCAGTATCGTTGTGTGTTCCAATCCCAGCACTGCTCACATTATTTATTTTTCAATTTGTTAAAAGAAAAAACTCCACTTAACAAGTGATAATTACTTTATCCTCAAGTTATTATAAATTAATTACTGATATGCAATGCTCACTGAAGCTTTGGATCAGCTTAAAAGAACTAGTATTGTCTTGGGTTTTAAGAGAATATATGGAGAAGAGACTGGGATTCTCTGGGAGCATCTTCATGAACTCACAGGTGTCTGTGGTTCCTGGGGTGAGAATGACCAATCTAGGCCAAGCTGCTTATTAACATAGAGAGAGGGAGTGGTTTTGTTACATGTAAGTGGCAGGGTCAGAACTGAAGTTCCAATAAAGGGAAGATATGCCCCTCCCTCCGTCCTGCTATTCAAATGGACCCCATTCCTGTTGTAAGAGCTTTTGACCAAGGGCTTGGTCTCCTTGTTGTTCCTTGCCACTCCTGACCCCCTGGCTGCTTCCCATTCAGTGTTTCAACCTTTGAGGGATTTTAACTGAATCTGATCTCCATTGTTTTTATCCTGTTGCAAATGTGAGTATCTCAGGAAAGTCATCTGCTGTAACTTTATCCCCAGAAGAATGCTCTGGGGTTTTCTAGTCAACCAATCAACTTTCTGTTAATATAACAAATAACTGAGATAATCAACTTATAAAGATAAAAGGTTGATTTTTGGCTTACAGGTTTGGAGGTTGTAGTTCATGTTTGGTTGACCCTGTTCCTTTGTGTGTATGGCATGGCAGCCTATTCTGGCAGGGGTAGGTGGCAGAGCAAAACTGCTCAGTTCATGGCTAGGGAGCAAAGAAGAGAGAGAAAGGAAGAGTCCCATGTCCCACAATACCCTTGGAGGGCACTCCCCCAATGACCTAACTTCCTCCCACTAGGCACCGCCTCTTAAAGGTCCCCCCACCTCCCATGGACTAGGGGCCAAGCCTCTAACACATGGGACTTTGGGGGGACACTCAAGATACAAACCATAGCACTTGCCAATTCTGTCTTGTCTAGTGACATCACTGTGCATATGGTTACTCTTCTATGCCCTGGGCTTAGAAGAAGCTCCTGGGCTTTGCCTTTGCTTCCCTCACTGGGATCATCATTTACCAGGTCCTTAATGCTCTGGAAATACTGAACTCCTTTCTTGAACTTGCCTTATTCTTTCTTACCCTTTAGCTATTCTGCTTTATTAATAAAGAAAGTAGTACCGTTCATTGGACACTTTCCTTGTGCCAGTACTTGTGCCAAGAGCTCTTTGTTTATTTAATTTGGTCTTTATCATAGCTCTATGAGGAAGGAATTATTATCTCCACTTAATATATAAAGCACAATGAGACACAGGAAGAATTAGTAACTTGTTCAAGGTCATACCACCGGCAAGTGGCAGGGCCAAGATTTGAATCTGTAAAGTCTGACTTGGAGCACAAGCCTAGAATCCCCTGTATGCCTTGTGATTCCTATGCACATGGGTGACTTTTATACAGTACCTCTATTAGGCCTCAATTTTAACATTGATATGTGCCTCTTGAAAATCTTTTCTGATGCCTTTGGGCTATGTTAGATTTCTCCTTCTAGCTGTTTCCACAGAATCATCTGTTTTTTTTTTTTCCCAGTGTGTTGTAATCTCCTTATTGTCTTTAATGTCTACCAGACAGTGAGTGATATGATGTACTTTCCACAATTGTAACCTTCACACCCAGCATGATGTCGAGCATATAGTGAACACATGGTACATAATTGTTGATGGAGCGAATCCACCATTTTTGTCCCTTCTCTCCTTCGCAGTCTCTATTACTTATCCAATATTGTAGTTCCTACCTCTGAATTCCCTAAGCACCCATTTCCTTGCTTCTGTCTTATCTTGGTCTCATGATCTCTTGTATGGATAATAATGTTCTCAAACATTTATTCTCACCAATGAACAGTTTATTGGGTGATAAAACAAGTTTAGTTTTGAAATAAGCCTTGATTGTTTTCTATGGCTGTGGCTCAACTTAGTGTAAGCAATCTTTGGATCTGGAAGTGAAGAATTTTGCCAGGTTGCTTTAGCTTCATTGAGTGTCTCAAATTACCATCCAGGTAGAAAGAAAGTTGGCCATGGATTGGGGTAAATTGTGATTTTTTTTTTTTTTCTGGTGCAAGGTCTGACTCTGGCTGGATGCCTCTGAGCTTGGATTCCTGGTTCCTTTTTAGGTTCACATGGGCTGTGTTATCTTCCAGGAGTACGTATTTTCAGGTGGTCAAAGCTAAATAGTGGTATTTCAAATTTCCTGGTACGGGAAAGAGGGCAGTTTTCACAGCCTATCCATATCAAATAAGTTTCAGATGTAGAACCTTGAAGTTTCAACACAGGCTCACCATCATTTTAGGCCTGGTGAAACTATAGCTAAATTTTTTTTTGAGGCTGTTTGTAATATGACCTCACTTCCCTCTTCAAATTTGCAGATTTATTTGGTTCTGGCTTCTCACAGAAACCTTTTTAATTATTCCCAGAAGCAGCCAGAAGGACTTAAATTCAGCTTTGCCATCTAGCATTTTGGACGCCACAGTTAGTTTAAAATAAATAAAAGATGTAGAAGAGATATTTAACCAGAGGTGCCTTGAAAAACATTTCAAGGTGATAGCAAAATGCTTAATTGCCATTCAGCTTCCATGATGCCAATTTAGCATGAACTGAATTGTTACTTTGTGGGAAGGGACTTCTTGAGACACCTTGACACTGACCCTTCGATCACTGATCTTGGCTGTAGACTCTTTCTCTTTAATTCCATTTTCCTTCCTGGCACCTTAAGGGAAACTCTGCCCATGTCTTTCCTTTGCCTTAGAACCTGTGTGCTCAAAACCTGGCACATGTTGGGCCATGTGACAATTCTGCTTTGATCCCTTCTGTCCTAAACTCCTGGCCCAACCATGCTGTCCTGCTCACCCTGAAAGTGCCACCTAGATTTCTACCTTTCTGCTCTAACTGTTCCCTTTGAAGCTCCTTGGAGGCTTTTCTTCTTGCATCGTGACCTATTTAATCTCTACATCTGTCATAATCCATCTCTAGATCTCCCTAATCTCTCCCCTGAATTCCTAGGTTTTTTTTTAATGTCTCCATTTAATCTTTAATTTCTCATTATGTTCTTCTTTATAAAAAAAACCCAAAGCTTCTTTTTTATATAGTTAAAATTATAAGGAAGAGAATTATCAAAGATGGTATATATAATTTCTTTGCCCAGATATTTCTTGACTAAGAAAGGAATGCAGGTAAAAGCCTCCCCACCTCGGCTTCCCCTCCCCACTGTTGATATGAGCCTGCTGCAGTCTGCCTGCTTCATGTGACTGTGTTTATCTCCCTTACAGGACTCTAAACTCCTGGAGGGTAGCCATGCCACTTAGTATCCAGTGCAGCTCATTGTATACAGTGAGCACCCAATAAGTGTTTGCACAGCTGCATTTGCGGGTAACTCTTTTCATATAGATAGGGTTTATGGTGTCTACTGTGTGCAGAGAGGCAAATGCAATGTAAAAGCCCCTCTTCTGTTTTGCATGGAAATGGATGCTTGCTCTCTAAGGGGCGAGGCACTGGAATGTGGAGACCTTCTTGTATCTAAAAGTTGCAAGAAATAGTGATTCTCCCAATTTTTCTCTTCCTTGGTTGAAAGGCAAAGGAGGAGATCCCTGGGATTTCAGAAAACCTTCAGTTCAAGTCTTGGGAAAGGGAGGAAGGGTCCCTCTCTCATCTCAATCTCTCTTCCTCAGTGGCCTGTTCCTCTCTCGGTATCTGCTCTGTTCTCCTGTCTTTCTTACTCTGCTTCTTCCCTTTGCTCACTCATCTTGCTCCTGGTCCTACATGGCTACTCTTTGTCCTGGCTCTGCAGGACCTGCCAGCTGCCCAGTCTCCATGCTCCCCAGTTCTCAAAGGGTAACCTGATGAATCCACTTATTATTATTATTATTATTATTATTATTATTATTATTATTTTTATCACCAGACTGATGGTACAGGGGACTTATGGGTGGCTGTGGTTGTCAGATGTCCACCACTGGACATTGTAGCCAGAGGGTGGGGTCAGGTGGTTAGAAGCCAGATAGCCCCATCCAGCAGGGGAACAGTTTCCCTGAGGGGAAGTTATAGGAAGGCGAGGTGCAGAAATGTGAGATTAAATTGAGTAATGAGCAGTTAAGCACTTGGGGATATTTCAAGGAATAAAAATTCAGGGGAGACCAAAAGCTTACTTAGTTGTTTGGAAAGAGTTTGCCCATGAGTGAAGCGGTCCATTTTTCCTGCTTCGCTCCAGGGAGTGTAACAAGAACCAATAAGGAAGCATTAAAGTGAGGTACTGAGTATATTAGGAAAAAGGAACCCTAACATAATATCTGTCCCAATCAGGACTGCCTCTGGAGGTTGAGTTTCCTTCTTGGGAAAGGTTTGAACAGAACTTGAGGGAGCTCATTTAGTGGAGTCTTTGTGCCTTTGGAAAGGTTTGGACTAGATGACCTTGAAAAGTTCTTTCCAACATACACAATTCTGAGGACTTAGTCTCAAGAGTTTCCTCTCAACCACAGTCACGAAACATCTAGGCGAACACATATGCACCTCTGAGTTCGACACCTGGTGCGTGGCATTTGCACAATTGAGGAGCATTTCCTGATTTGTGCTCCCAATTTGACTGCGGTACCATCAGAGGCTACTTAGCCATCTGGCTGCTGTTCCCTCCGGTCTCCTGAAGCGCTCGTTGCTTTCAGCTAGGTTTGGTGGTCTTGGGCTCATTTCATTTTCTAAACAGCTAGGCCATTATAACACAGGAAGCAAGCACAAGGCGGATGGCAAAGCCACTCTGTTCTTAGAGCCGAAGAAAAAGCCTGAGTTCTTGGAGAAAAGCTACCCGAGATTTTTGAATCACCAGACTCATTGCTAACTAACATTGTAATTAGAGTTAAGCCACGAACGCCAAGATTCGGGAGACCATCTGGTCTGCTGTTTGCAGAGAGGGAGAGAACATTCCAACCTTGGAGAATGGAGTTGCAGGGGCTCCTGTAAATGACCTTGTACTTTACTTGACTTCTTTCTGTTCCAATCTCTTCCATGATGGATGGCAAGTGCTGTGCTGAAAAAACACAGATGTTGTCCAAGACCTTGACAGAATGGGCTTCCTCCATTCTTTGGCTGGGATACAGCAGCACCAAATCTGTGGGTGTTTACTGAGGGCCTGTTAAGAGCAAGATACTAAGTTAACCCATCTGGCATCTTCCTTTAAGGAGACTCGTATCTAATTCTAAATCCATCTAAATAAAATATTTGAATAGTTGAAATGACAAGTCCAAAGAGGTCAAAGTAGAGGAATTCTGGGCATGTACGGAGACTAGCATCTAATTGGAGGACAAAACATAAACACTAGGATGGTTGAAATAATAAGTCAGAAGAGGTCAGATGGAGGGGTCCTGGCGATATGTACGCTGAAGACCAGGGGGATCTGTGGGGCCTACACGGGCCTACACGGATCTATGTACATTCATTACAGAGCTGTTAGCTGGGCTTTATGGACTTGAATAGGTCAAAGTGCATTTAAGATAAGCAGAGCTGTTATGTGCAAGGCAAGTTGCTGAAAAGCCAAGGTGTATTTGGAGGGTCGCAAGCCCATCGACGGGAGGAGAGCAGTCTTACAGGATGGTAGATTTAGCATTCTTTCCTGGTAGTCAGGGAGCTAAAAACTCAGACATGTTTCTTCAGCATGCTCATCCCGCTCTCTTTTTGTAAACCTTGAAAGCAGCATTTCAAAGGCAGTTTTGTTCTGTGTTGCTGTCTTTGACCTTGAGTCACAAACTTGCATTGCTTACAGTAATTTCCTGACACCTGCCTCTTTTATTGAGGCAAGAACTGTCTTCTCTCTAACACCTACCTGTGGGATCTAGCTTTGACCTTGAGAACCATAAAGAAAAAAAGAGTCACTCCTTTTCCTATAGTTGAGGTCAGCTCTTCCAACTCCTCTGAATTTTGTCTCTTTTGAGTTAATCATCTCCTCTTCCTTGTCCTGTTTCTTACAATATCACCTTCACGCGTCTGGGTACCTTCTTGTTGATGAAGCTACTGTGTCTAAGTTTTGACCAGTGTTGTACTATATGGCAAGATAATTGGGTGGTATGGATGACTTATGTCTTTGATGGCAGCCTTCAATAAATGCAATTACTTCTCTTAGGAGGAACTCTTAGTCATTATTGGAAATCTGTGAGCTGCAATCTTCTCTGGGACACTGACTATAAGGGCCAGACCTGAGATATCTGTATCAGAGACGGCCTTGAAGAAATGTCTCCTGTCTTCCTATATCTGTCTTCTTTCACTCCAATCTATTTGCTATAGAAATGACGTACACGTACAAAGGCTGCACAAGCCTCTGTTCAATTGTTAAAGCCTGAAGCCATGCCGACCACTTCCTTTCTAGATAACCATCACTGTTTTATTGGCATTTGCTTGTGAAATGATTCAGGCATTTAAATCATTTGCTCATTTGTTTATTTATGTAGCAGCATCTAGAACAGACTTGTGCTACAGATCAGATTCAGTAGAGTCTGTGTCCTTAAGGAGATTATAGGCTTCATAGAGGAGAGCTCCTAGGTGAGCAGGTTGCAGCTCAGCGTAATAAAGGCAAAATGGAACACAGGAGGGGCACTAAGCAAAGAATGGTGATGTTGGCGGTGCTGGGGGTGGCAGAGGGAACTCAGCAGGAGCAGTAGTAATGGCTAGATTACATGCTGCTCATAAGCAGGGCCGGTGCCTTGTTCCTCGGTTGCAGCCGTCATCAATGGAATAAGCTGAGTGGCTAGCATCTTCTGTCAGAGCTGGAACAGCTCTTCTCTGAAGTTGTACCCAACTAGGTGAAAGGTTGAAGAAAAGAAGTCAAAGAGGATGTCCCCAATTGCTGGATGTTTGCTGAGAGAGAGCAGAGAGGGCTCATTAAGTTGAGTTTTTCATAGCTCAGCTTGCACCCGGGTTTATTTATTTTTAACCTCTGCCAGGACTCACGATGGGGGCCTAGAGGCCACTTGTTTCTTAGCACCTGGTCCTGGAGAAAGCAGAGATGATAACTCTGTTCCTGTGAAATTCCTCCTGCTTCTCTCCCCACAGTGGCCCTCCTGCATCCTCAGCAGCTTCTGGATTGCACCTCACTGGATGGTCACAACTGTCAAGTGCCACTCACATGCCACAGGCTCCAGCTCCTCATCTAATTGTCAGATCTTTCTGGTATTTGCAGATTATTCAACCCCTGGAAAAATGCCCATCACCCTACACACTTTGGGGCTGTCTCACTTTACCCAGAGTAAATACTGAAATGTGTGCAAAACTTTGCACGCACATCACTCCATTCTTCTGTGAGAAAAGAGAGATGTCCTTTTTTCCATTGTCATGAAGATAGGTGACAAGCTTTGATTTTCCCAGATTAAACTGTTTTAAAAGTTGAGACGCAAACCCAGGGCTTTCGTTTTCATAATTATTTTAAAAATTAACCCCCTTTGAAGTCTAAATACGATCACTGTAGGGAAGCTGGATAAAAGCGGAAAAGTGAAATCATGACACAGAGATCATTGGTGTTCGCAGCTTGAATTTTTCTTTGGGTCTTTTTAAATTTCTATGTCCATAAATAATTATGCATAGATGCACTTTGATTGATATTAGAATTTCATCTTACTATTTTGTAATCTGCCTTCTGCCGAGTAGAACACCACACATTTATCCCCCATGCATTATGGAGCAGCTCCTGCCTGCTAGTTGTGAATTGTATCGTCAGGCGGGGAGACTGGCGTTCAGCAGATAAGCCCCATAATAAATGCAGAGTCAGGGTCTGGGTTAAGTCACGTGGAGGAAAAGAGAAGACGAGATTCGAGGTGGGAAGCAAGGAGATCTGATTGAGACTAAGGGGTTGTTAGGGAAGGGTTTCCTGGGAGAAGTGGCACTTATAACTGAGCCCTCTTGAGAATGAGGAGGGTTTTGCCAGGAGAAGAGTGGGGGTGCGGTGCCGGCAGCATCCAATCAGAGGGCCGTGGTGAAATCCTAGAGCCTGGAGAGCTTTTTGGGACTGTTGGACTAAAAGAGGGTCCCTGAGGCTGGAGGGAGGTAAGCAAGAGGAAGAAAGCTGCCCAGAGGTGAAGCTTGAAGGGGAGGTACATCCCAGGTCCCTGGGGCCATAAAAGCCCTGGGGGATTGGTCCTGATACCAAGCAATGGCACTGGTGTTATGATTTAAGTGTGACATGTCTCCGGAAGACTGATCTGTTGAAGGCTCAGTCCCTAGTGCAGCCATGTTCAGAGGTGGGGCTTTGGGCGAAGAGATTGGACCCTAAGGGCTGTGTTCTCAGTATTAGCTGGGAGAACTGGGTGGTGGTGAATTCGTAGGTCCTAAGGCACGGTTGGAGGAAGCAGGTCACTGAGGGTATGTCTTGTCTCTTGTCCCTCCCTCTCTCCTTGCTTCCTGGCTACCAAGAACTGAGCAGCTTGTTTCTGCCGTGCCCTTCTGCCATGGATCCAGCTCACCATGGAAGGAATCCTTTGAAACCATGAGCCCAAATAAATCTTTACTTCTCTGAGTTGTTCTTGTCAGGTATTTTGGTCACAGCGACCCAAAGCTGACTAACAGGTATTTGTCATAGCGATAGAAAACTGGCTAACACAGCTCAAGTGTTTGAAACAAGGAGTGACATGATCTGCTTCATTTAAAAATGATCACGTAGGAGTAGGTCCAACAGGTAGGGGAGGAAGGGTTTATTAGTCAATACCATGTAACATAATTTTTACTGGCAACGTGCCCTTCTGTTTTCCTAGTTTAAAAAAGTCCTTGGTTTGGTGTTATTTTTGTTATCATTCTCAAGGTAATAAATGTCCCTAAAGATACATTATTGTGCACAGTGATGAAGTTTGCCTTTGACAAAGTCCCTAGAGATGCAATGGGTGGCTCTGTGGATTTGCATGTGTAAGGCCATTTCCTCCCATTGCTAAGTGGCCCCCTAAGAAGGTTGTGTGAACTTCAACTCCCCGTAGGTAATGGAGAAATGTTCTGATTTCCATATACCTTGGCCATGTGACTAAAGAGGATTAAGGAACTGACACAGGTCTCTGCTCTTTCAGTCTCAGAACTATTGTGAGGTCACGAAGTGCACATGGCACAGGAAATTCTCACTAGGTGGGGAGAGGATGCTTGATTGTGGTTGTTGTATGAGTAACACAGTGACTATGATAAATTAAAAATTTACTCTCCGGCCCAGGAAAAACAGAGGAAAGATGAGCAGAGAGGTTTTCCTGGGTAGGGCTTCCTGTCATGTCTACTCTGAGCCTTGGGATCTGCCTGAGCCCTAAAGATTTTCTCTTCCTCAGGGCGGATGGATTCTGGTTCACCTTTAGAACTTTCATCTTTGTACTCTCATGGTGCCCGATGGATTCAGCCAGCAGCCAGCAGGTGGAGCCAGAGACAGCTGGTAACCAGGGAGAGGGCTCGCTGTCTAGGCTGGGTCCGCTGGGACCACGGGCTGAACACCAGAACTTAGGGCTCAGATGCTGGTACCATGGGGAACTGGACGTGGGAATCCCAGTTCTCCCAGCTATCACTGAGAGCACTCCATCATTTAAATATGACAAACGGGAGAGCTAATTCTTATGTCTAAAATACCAGTAAAACTGCTTTTTATTTGAATATTTATCAGAAGCCAATTCCCAGATTTGGCCAGGAAAAAAAAAAATGGAGAAAATCCTCAGGAGATAATTTTGAAAGCTTGGCATAAAAAAGAACATAAAATATTACATTAACAAATTGTGTATTGATTGCATGTGGAAATAGTAAAACCCAGAGTGGGGCACGATAAAAGGAAAACGGCAGAGAAGTGCTTTGTGGAGGGAACAGCATGAAACAGGAATAATTAATCCCAGGTGACTTTGTGGAGAAGGTGGCCCCTGAGGCTAGCTTCGGGGTTGGGGAGAGATGAAGAGGCCTTTAGTAAGTGGTAGGAATGAGGTTGGGTCTATTCTCAGGTAGAGTGAGAGTGTCACGGAGACCTCAGTCTAAGGTGGGAAGAGACCAAGGTTATTTTGCAATTTGACCCCCACCTCCTATATTTGATGCCTGAAGCCCCTTGTCAGAATTCCCACAAAGAGAGATTGTTGATCTGTGACGTATGAAATGAGAGTTTAAGAGAAACCTACCCCACCCCTCATTCCAAGCCTGAATGGGGATCACAAATATGGGTTGAATGGCCTCCACAGTGTTTTTTTTTTTTAATTTCAAATTTGTTGTTAATATTTAAGCATCTGACTGTATCACTGAAACATCCAGATTTCTGACTACGGATGAATAGTGGCTGTAACCTTTGGTCATGAGGGGCCCTCTGCTTGCCTGGCCCTGAACTCCCTACCTGACCTTGTAGACACTTGGCTTTGAACTCTTTTGCTTCACTACTTCGTTGCTCTAAGATTTTCATGTTGATTGGAAGTGAGGAATGTGGAGTCTGCACTGTAGAAAATCAATCAGAGACAGGGATACGTTTCAGAAACAGCTCCAGAATGTTGAGAAATAATGAAAAAAGGGAAGAGACCTAGAAGCCATAGGACACAAGAGTGAGTTACGTGTAATCATTTATTACCGGTGCATTATGATTATACATCATGGTGGGATTCATGAGGTCATATTATACACGCACATAACATACTTTTCTCAGTCTTCTTCTCTAGTATCTTCTCTTTTTCTCCCTTTCTTTCTCCCCCTGATAATTTTTGAAGGAAGATAATAAACAGATTATATGCAATGATTGAGGGAGGAATGGAAGAAAACTTTCCAAAATTAAAAAACCCAAGACATAAAAACAAAAAATCCACTCAAATGATGTTCCCCAAAGTCCACGTGCTGCAAATGTAACCCCCAAGGCAATGGTGTCCAGAGGTGGGACCCTTGACAGGTGACTAGGTCATGAGGCTTTGCATGACCAGGCTACTGATGAAAGGATGAATCTGATTTCCTTGTCTTTTCTGTCTCGCTGGTGTGCACTCCTGCGAGCATGTGCATGCTCGCTTGCCCTTCTGCTTTCCACCATGGGATGGTGCAGCAAGCAGTCCTTGCTGGATAAGGCCTCTGGATCTTGGACTTCCCAATCTCTGGAACCTGGAGCCAAATTAACTTCTAGTGTTTATAAATTACCCAGACTGTGATATTATGTTATCACAGCACAAACACAGACTAAGACAGATGGGAAGTGAGTGTTTTCCCAAGTTTTTCAGGCAAACCTAAAATAGGATCTATGCCAAGTCAAATCCTGGTAAGGATTTCAAATTTCAGGAATGAAGAGAGAGAGAGTTCTACCAGCTTCCAAACAGAAAATTAGAGAAAACAAAAGTCTTTATGTCAAGTTAGTTTCCATTTTCTTATTTTGTGGACAAAACAGCAGAGTTCTGATAGGATTAATTTGTGACCCAAGAATTCTATAACCAGGTACCAGGGATTGAACCCAGGGTGCTTAACTGCTGAGCCACATCCCCAGCTCTTTTTATGTTTTTTTTTTTTTTTTTTTTAATGTAGAGATAGGATATCATTGAGTTGTTTGGGGCCTTGCTAAGTTGTGAGGCTGGCCTTGAACTCGTGATCCTCCTGCCTCAGCCTCCGGAGTCGCTGGGATTACAAATGTTTGCCACCCACTGTGTCCAATCAGAAAGGGCAGTTCTTGACCACAGCACCTGAAGGGATTGTAAAACTCTCATAAAACATGCCTTCTAAATATCTACATTTGTGCAAAACAAATCTAAATGTTTCATATCACAAGTAGTCAGATCAGAAACAAACTAGCAGTTGAGAAAAGGACAGAAGGAATTAAAGGGCAGCTGGAGAACAAGTAAAGAAATGAAAATAACCAACCAAGGAAGAAAAATGAGCAAGCTCATTATCGCCATGGATAGGAAACTGTTTCCACCATATAAATGCCCCATAACACAGAGGTTAGATTTGTGTATGCATGGCCATTTGTTCACAAAGTGACTCTTAACACGGTGGAAACGTCCAGCCTAGGAGCAGCCCTGGGAACGTGGCTTCTATGTGTTTTCATCCAAGATCCCAAACAAAGCATCCACACGAAGTTCACAGTAACAGAAAGCATGAAAGCGACTCACTCCGGGACTCGCTCAGAGACTAATTCAGAATTGACAGTTTTCATTTCTGCTTAGCACAGTGGTACCTGCAAGAACTGTCCATCACGGACTCCATGAATCTCATTTAGAAGGAAGAGGGCTTCAATCCCTTGGGCCAAAGTAAATCAGACTCAAGAACCTGCAGTTTAAAATATGTTTTTTTTTTTTTACTTTGAAAATCTTTCTTCCCACTGCAAAGAGCGAAAATTGTATGAAACAAGAGACTTGCCTGGTGCTCAGCTTTTGCCAAGGTTAAGTGCCTCCGTTGGGCATTGGACTGTGGACTCTGGCACCAAGACTTGAGCAGGAACCCAGCTGTACGATATATTTCCAGGATGGTTGTCGTCCGACTCAGTGGCTTTTTTGTTTTCCTTTAGACTCTTGATTAATCGTGTGCCTGCTCAGCAAAGCCCGCACCTGGTCTCTGTTTCCCTTGTGTTTATGGGACTTTAATGATTCCGAACATCAGCCAACAAGTTTTCCTTTTTTATTATTCTCTCTTTGTTTCTGACTCTCTCAAGTACATCCATTTTCAAACAATGCCTTAAAGTAAGTTTCTTTTTGCTGTTTGCAGTTAGAGTTGGAACAATTTCAGGAGTTCACCAAGTCTAATCTCCAGCTGGGACCAAAAAAGAAATTGCCCTCTAGAATATCTGGGCAATGTTCATTCAGCCCTTCTTTCTTTATCTTCAGTGCTGGGGAATTCACTCCCTCAGATTGCAATGCCTCTCGTAGTGGCACCTTCTGCCAGTTCTTGGAGTTAGGTGACCCTGGCTTGCTTGGCAAGGTCCTGAGTCCATAGGGGCAGCTTTGTCCTCCTGAGTAATGAAGGTCCCCATGTCTTTGGTAATGAAGAATGCTTTCTTTTCTTTTTTTTTTTGGAGGGGGGGTTGGTACCTGGGATTGAACTCAGGGACACTCAACCACTGAGCCACATCCCCAGCCCTATTTTGTATTTTATTTAGAGACAGGGTCTCACTGAGTTGCTTAGTGCCTCACTGCTACTGAGGCTGGCTTTGAACTTACCATTCTCCTGCCTCAGTCTCCTGAGCTGCTGGGATTATAAGGCATGTGCCACTGCGCCGGGCTTAAAGGATGCTTTCTTAATCCGTCTATATTCAGACAACTTTGATAAATATGCAGTTTGAATGAACATGAGGAGGTAACCTGGAATTTTTTAAAAGTGCTTTCCACTTGGATAATGATTGCATTGCAAACTGGTCTGAGTTTGTAAACTAAAAAATATATGGTGTGGCCCCAAAAGTCCATGAATGGATACATGAGTAAGACCTCTCTCCAGAAACTTTGCCTTGACTCAAGAGTTCATTCTGATGGTTAAGAATCTGCTTCTGCTTAGGTTCAATCCTTTTCCCGCCCCTTAGTAGTAGTGTGGCTTTGGCTTTGTATGTTCCTCTCATAGAGATTTGTTAAGGGGATTAAGTGAGATAATGTATACAAATGCTGAGCCCAATTCCTCATTCATATTAACAACACAATTAGCGTTAGTGCTTCTCAGCACTGCTATTACTACTACTACTTACCTTAATTCCTAATTCTACCTCTGGGCCTTACTTTAGTGTGCAGGGGTTCCGATTCAGGGTCCGACTAGAACTGCAGAATCTATCTTTCAAATCAGCTCCTGAGTGAATCTGATGCAGGTGGTTCTCAGACCACAGGTTGAGGAACCCTGCACCGGGGAAAGCCATCACTTTTAGGACTTGAAGATTTCAGGGCCTTAGGATAGCCCCCCAGCCAAAGTCTAAGCATCTTTACAAAGAGTTATCCCTCTTGCCTGCTTGTTAATGAGTATTAATTCAACACACAGTTCTGGAAAATCTGCTTTTTCAGTGCACTGTGCTGGAGCTAGTAATATAGAAACGAGAGCCCAAGTACTATACTTGGAAGGCTCATAGTCCAAAGGAAGGGGAAAGTAGAAGGTTAGTATGGGTTCCATGGGGCGGCATCCCACAGGGATTTAGACGGTTTGTGGATGAACATTTATCATATTAACTATTATGTATGGCCTTCTCCTTTAGGTATGAGATGTTTGTTTATATAGTATTAATACAATATAGTATAAAGTATATAGCCATATATATGGCTTTATATACACACACATATACACACACACACATATATACATCTATATCTATATCTATCTAAAGTATATAAGGTAAAAGAAACCATTTCACTTAAAATAGTGAATTGGTCTAAACAAATCTGTTAAATAACTTGCAGATGTGGCAGTCACAGGGGAAGTCCTGAAGGGAGGTCACGAGTAACCAACGTTTAGGAAAGGCTGCGCTCTGGGTAGGCGGATATACCGCTGTACTGAATCTAGTTCATTCAGTAGCAGAGGGAACAGTGAACCCGACCTCCCGTCTCACACAGGAGGCCTCAGTCCTTCTCCTCCCTCCCTTCTCCCCATCAGGAATATTGAAGTTCCCATGGGAGGGGCACTCACCTCTCAGCGCTTCACAGTTTATTCCATTAATTTTCCTGAGAACTTGGTCACGGGACAATTGCTGCCCCATTAGGCAGTTGAGGAAATCAAGGTCCCAAAGCTGGTTAGAAGCAGCTGAACCCAGGCAGCCAGTCCTGCATGTTGGCTCTGACCAGTGTTCCCCCTTCAGGACCTGGCAGAGAGCAGACATGGCCCCAGGGAGCCTCTGAGGACAAGTGTGCATGTGTGTGTGTGTGGTGGGGAAGGGTGGCAGGACTGGTGATGTTATTTGTGGGACCCAGTGAAAAGTGAGAACCTGGGGACCCTTGTTCAAAAATAAACAAGGAGAGAAATGAATTACAGTAGATGGGGTAGAGAGAGAAGATGGGAGGGGAGGGGAGGGGGGATAGTAGGGGATAGGAAAGGTAGCAGAATACAACAGTCACTAATATGGCAGTATGTAAAAATGTGGATGTGTAACCGATGTGATTCTGCAATCTGTATTTGGGGTAAAATTGGGGGTTCATAACCCACTTCAATCTAATGTATGAAATATGATATGTCAAGAGCTTTGTAATGTTGTGAACAACCAATAAAAAAAAAAAAGAAATTAAAGATGGTGACAGCAGAACACTACAGGGCTGGTCTTGGGACCAGAAGTAGCATGCAGCAGGGCTGGGAAAGAGAGAAGGGGACACCCAGGACCCTACTTCTCTTTTTTCTTTTTTTCTGATAAGTGACCTTGGGTGCTGTTGTCATAAAGTGATTCCCCCCTCCCTGGGGTTTTAAGCCTTTTGAGGAGAAGAAAACTGCTTTTGCACAAACACTCAAGGAGATGAGGAAGGTGCCAATGCTCTGTGATGACATCAGAGACCTTAACGCAGCTCCAAATGTCAATACCTTCAGTGGGCTCTGCAAATAAGAGCTCTGTGGGTAATTATGTTTTTAATAAAATACAGTTTGCAGATTGATAGTCAAATGCATCTCCTGCTCTGGAAGCCTGGCCTTTCTTCCCAGTCCTGCCCTGCTCCTGGCTCACCCCGTTCCTTCTTGCAAATCCTTCATAATTAGGAAAAGAATCAACTTAAACCTTTGGATACTCTCAGTCCCTGCTAATTCATTGTGTGCAGGAGCTAAATGTTATGAAAGTAGCCATTTGTTGCTTCATATTCATAATGTGCCTGTTCCGTGACATGAGATAGAAGTGAGTTATTGTTGGACTTTATTGGTAGCTGCAGTCCACAATGATAAATTATCACACATGTGGAAGGCTCAAGCATGATTTTCTCAGGAAATGCGTATGTGTGTTGTTTTATCGAGGAACTTTGATACATGAAAGTCTAGGTTTTTAGAATATGTTTTGGGAATTATTATTGATTTTTTGAAATGATTTTTTTAATTTTAAATTTGATTTTTTGTTTAGAACTGACAAGTAGTTGTACACACTGGTGTACAATATGTATAAATATATACAATTATGTGAATATAAAATATGTACAATAAATGTATATAATTATATGTGATAATTCAACACATAGTATCATCGCTGATCAAATATGTTTGAGAACATCAAACTCCCCTTCTACTTTTTCATAAAATTCAAGACAAGTTTTTGTAAATCATCCCCCTCCTGTGCCGTAGAGTACTAGGGTTTATACCTGCTATCTAATTGCATTTTGGTATCTGCTATCCAGCCTTCCTTTACCCTCCTCTCTATACGTTTCCCAGCTTCTAGTAATCACTATTCGATGCTCTTCATCTTTGCGATCAATTTTCCAGCTTCCACATATGAGGGAGAGCATACTGTATTTGTCTTTCTGTGCCTGGCTTATTTCACTTAGTAAAATGTCCTCCGGTTCCAACAAAATGATTCTTAGCTTTGCAAAAGCATTTGCTATAGGGCTCTTTTCAAGCACAGCTTCTTTAGGTATATCTGAAGAGTCTTTCATTTAAGAAAGAATCAATTTGCACACAGTTGTTCAGGATGCCTTCTTTGTGCAAAGCAAGGTGCTCCTGGGTCCCCCTGGAAGGCCCTGGATGTGCTTCTGAATTCTATGTTGTTCTGTGTTTTGGGCTGGTATTGGTTTCAGCGCCTAAATTCAGCTCATTAATCCTGCATTATGGGCTTCTAATTGGAACAAATACGCAGCTTTGTCAAATTCATGCCTGTTTGTAAAAACTCCTTTTTACAATTCATGCGATTTGTGGTCAATAAGGAGCCTCTCTGGAGAATCCCGCTCATGGAATGATTGTCAGGAGTGGATACACATTCAGACTCTGAAAGAGTAACATTTTTTTTTTTTTTATAAAGAGCCTGGACTGGTTTCTTCGTGCCCCCTGCAGGGATAAATATGCATATTTCTATGAACTGGATGATTGTCAATTCATCAGAGTCTCATTCCCTGCCAAACACAATACGTGGCAAGGAATAGGTTGGCAATAATGAGTGAATGCTTGACCAAGTCAAGAAAAGACTTCTGTATGAATGCTCTCTAGAGTGAGAGAGTAACCAGTCAAGTACTGGAAACCTAGATCAAAGGAATTTCCAAACAACTAGTTTTCTCTTAGGAATCTGAAGAGTCATAGATGAGTTCACAGAAGATCAGGCCGAAGCACATCTGCAACACCTTGAGACTGTAATAACTTGTGATGATATTGATTATGTAAATGCCATTCCTTGAGACTCTACTACTGTAGACTCTTCACATGTATCACCTCAGTTAATTCTCACAGTGACTCTGCAAGACAGGTATTATCATACCCATTGAGCACACTGGGAAACTGAGGCCCAGGGAGGTGAAGTAAATTGTGTCAGGTCCACACTCCTGGTAGCTGGCTTGAACCCAGATCTTGTCAGTGCCAGGGCAGGTCAGAAAACAAGGCTCTCGACTTTGATGTCAGTGTTGTTGGCTCCCTGTGGTAGGCTGCTATTGAACCTCAGGCAAAAGAATAAAATAAATGCAAATCAGGGTGTTTTGAAAGACATATTTTAACTCTGGCCATCAGGGTTCAGAAAATTGGGGTCAATAACTACCCTCAGTAAATCTACTGCAAATTGGTCCACTGGATTAGGGTTAGTCATGGATAATTTAGAGTAATCAGAGTGAGGTGTGCCCATGGAGCAGAAAAATCTCATGATTCACAGTTATGAACTAAGTTTTGAACTAGAACTGAATTGATAATGTATTAGTTGTAAAATCCTGAAAGAGTTACTTCCCCTCCCCACTTAGAGAATGGAGAGGGAGCTTCTCCAAACACTTAATTTTTTTTTAAATTATTAGTTGTTCAAAACATTACATAGCTCTTGACATATCATATTTCATACATTTGATTCAAGTGGGTTACGAACTCCCATTTTTACCCTGTATACAGATTGCAGAATCACATTGGTTACACATCCACGTTTTTACATATTGCCATACTAGTGTCTGTTGTATTCTGCTGCCCTTCCTATCCTCTACTATCCCCCCTCCCCTCCCCTCCCCTCCCATCTTCTCTCTCTACCCCATCTACTGTACTTCATTTCTCTCTCTTGTTTTTTTCCCTTTCCCCTCACTTCCTCTTATATGTAATTTTGTATAACAATGAGGGTATCCTTCCATTTCCATGCAATTTCCCTTCTCTCTCCCTTTCCCTCCCACCTCTCATCCCTGTCCAAACACCTAATTGACATAGTGGTTGGGATATTCAAAGAGATCTCATCAAGAAAATTTTTCTAGACTGAAATATAGTTAAGTATGATTTTGTTCCCTGATAAATTCCTCTCTTCTGTGCACTTTTAGGTTTGTTTCCTTTTATAGATACTTATAAACATTTGGGCGCATTTAAAAAAATTTTAAATTTATATATGGTGGTAGAATGCATTGCAATTCTTATTACGCATATAGAACACAATTTTTCTTATCTCTGGTTGTACACAAAGTATATTCACACCAATTCATGTCTTTATACATGTACTTTGGATAATAATGTCCATCACATTCCACCATCATTTCTAACCCCATGTTCCCTCCCTTCTCCTCCCACCCCTCTGCCCTATCTGAGTTCGTCTGTTCCTCCCATGCTCCCCCTCCGTACCCCACTATGAATCAGTCACCTTATATCAAAGAAAACATTTGGTATTTGTTTTTTTGGGATTGGCTAACTTCACTTAACATTATCTTCTTTAACTCCATCCATTTACCTGCAAATGCCATGATTTTATTCTCTTTTATTGCTGAGTAATATTCCATTGGGTATATATGCCACTTTTTTTTTATCCATTGAATGTGTTTTTCTTACATGCTTTCTTAGATTCTTTTGGAAAACACTGATCTCACTTTTGTAATTAAAACAAGCATAACTTATTATAAGGTTTATTAAAATTGGAAAATTATGCTTGGCATCTAAATTACAAAAATCATTTACACAGAAGGAGTTGGAGGGAATAAGTTTCACAGTAGTAAATGTGAAGAAGTGTTTGGAGGGTGAGCTGACTGCAGGCTCAGGAGGAGGCAGGGCGAAGGAGCAGGATTAGTTACTGGACATGAAGTGCCCAGAGCTGGGGCGATAACAGCACCTGAAGCCGGTCAGCCAACACTGTGTTAAATATACAATGTGTAGAGTCTCACTTTAAAGGGTGTGTTGATTCACAAGCTTGTCAATACTGAGGGTCATCAGTCTTTTTAATTATACCTGTTGTAGTGAGTGAGAAGTGGTATCTCTCTGTGGTTTAATTGCATTTCTCTGAAAATTAAATATACACCTACTCCATGAACCCAGTTATTCCACTCCTGGGTATTTACCCAAGAGAAATGAAGCATACATTCAAGGAAGAGTTTGGGAAAGAAGGTTCATGGCAGGTTTATTCAATATAGCTCCTCCTTGGAAATAGTCAAACATTGATTAATATGAGATTAGATGAATTATGGTGCATTCCCGTTTGATAATATAAGTAGATAAAGTAAGTTAGCTTAAAGCAAGTGATAGAAATGGAAAAGACCTCTGCACTGTGTAACATGGGTGACTTTCAAAAATGTGGAGTTAAAGAAGCCAGAGGAAAAATTACCATGTAATTTCAGGAAAAAACTGATCTAGGAATCAGATCGGTGGTTCCCTAGGTGTGTTCACTGGCAAGGGAAGTGAGGTGACGGGATGCTCCATATCTTTATAGGGATGTGGGTTTTACAAGTGTGCACGTGTTCTCAAGACTCATAAATCGTAGCACTTAAAGTTCCTGCTTTTGTTATGTATAATTCATTGATGTTCATTTATAAAATAAAAGGCTAAAAAGACAGTGAAATGGGGAACTTTTGGATCTTGAGGAATCTGGGAGCCAGAGGAAGAGTCCAAATGTTGTACAGAGGAGGACAGGCCTAGGAGACAGCAGGACCGCCACTCCCTGATGACAAGAGCTTCCCGTGAGGAATCGGAACTCACTGTGTCACTCCAGAGGGGAGAAAAAGGGAGAGTTGGGGAAGCCGGGGGCTTGAGCTCCATGGAAAGGAGAACTTTCTTCTGTTTTTTTTTTTTTTTTTTTTAGAATTAGGGATGTCTTATGATGGAGCAGGGCGTCCTGGTCACTGAGCAGAGCTGGGTAGTGTCCTGTAAAGCATGTTGTAGAGTAGGCCCACGGAATGACTGAAAGATTGAACTAGAAGACCTCAAGACGTGCTCCTGTGCAGAGATTCTGCAGTCTGTGGTGGTCTTGGGTAATAGACTGAGCTTGGGCTTTGGAGTCAGGCTGCCATCTGGGGCTCTTGGGTCTATCACCACTGACAAGTCACTTCATGCAAGTTGGTGTCTTTGGGTGTAAGTTTTCTCATATTAAAAAAAATGGTGTGTGTGTGTGTGTGTGTGTGTGTGTGTGTGTGTATGCTCATGTACACACATATGCACGTGTGTTTATCTTCCTTCCCATCTGTGACCCACCTACAATGCCGCACAACCTCAAACAGTTGTAACTGAGAAGATTCACGTAAAGGGCATAACAAAGTACCTCGCCCATAGACTGAGCCTACAACAAGTTTTAGCTATTATTATTATTATTGCTATTATTATGACATTAAGAATTTTAGGTATCAGCACATGCCAAAAGTAGATATTTTGGAGCAAAATCTAAATCTAATCTATTTTGGAACTCATACTAAATGCTTCCTAGTTGAGTCTACCACTGAGGTACACCCTCAGCCCTTTTTATTTTATTTTATTATTTTGAGGCAGGATTTCATTAGGTTACTTAGGGTAATTTGCTGAGGCTGACCTTGAACTTGCCATCCACCCACCTCAGCCTCACATATCGTTGGGATTAAAGGTGTGCACTACTATGCCTGGCATTCCTATTAGACTCTTAAAGTGACTGTTATACCTATTTTAAAAATGACTAAGGACTAGGGATGTAGCTCAATGGTACAGCCTTTGCCTAGCATGTGCCAGGCCCTGGTTTTCCTCTTAAATGAAAAAAAAAATGATTAACTTCTCATAGGTTAATTAAAAAATGGGAAAATAAGCCTTTGTGGAATGCCAGGCTTTGTAATAGAATAGGCCGTGTGTGTGTGTGTGTGTGTGTGTGTGTGTGTGTGTGTGTGTGTGTGTCTTTGGTGTGAAGGGTCCTTTTGCAGTTGGTCGTCATGTTCTTACCTGGCTCTGAGCTGCAGCACCATGGCCAGCCTATGAGTTGTCCTCTGTAGGATTAGGCGTATCTCGGTGCCTGTCCTGTGGGGCCAATTACTGTAGCACGATTAGTAATTTCAGTTAGTAAAGGATTGGTTTCAAATAATCTAGACCCAAACACATACCTTCCCCAAAGGTTCTGGTGTGCCGCAGTCCGGCTGCAGCAAAATAACCGGGGGGGGGGGGGTGACGAAGAACTTGTGTAGATTGATACAGCAGGAGTGGAAGCCGTTTATTGTAGGACAACAAAGGTATTTATACATTCCACACAGCTTATCTAATTAACATAAACTAGATACAGCAGTCAACCAATAAGGAATCTCCACACTTAATGGCTCGCTGGCATTACTTCACAAACCACTCCCTCTGACAAAATGCCAGGCAGGCACCATCCAGACTTGTTTACAGACCCTAACACTGGTGGATTAAAATTTTTATTTAAAAATGGGTCATTTCATCACACGAATCAAAATTTCAAAAGAACAAAAGGGTGTAGAGTGAAACCTTTTCTTCTTGCTCCTAGTCCCCAAGCCACCCAGGTCCTCTCTCTACGGGTATCTTGTTTAGACAGTTTCTGTGTCTTTTTCTCAGGACATGTTATGCCATCTATGGTACTTTATGACTCCCTTTTTTGATTTCTATTTTATATAGCTGCTTACCTCAGAATGTTTTTCACCTCACATTTTTCACTTAACAATATTTTCTTAAAATTATTTTGTTTCAGAACTAGAAAGCTTTCTCTTTTTATTGTACTGTATTTCATTGTATGTGCACACCATCCTTCATCTCACCAATCTGTGTTGATGGGTATCTAGGTCATCTCCCACAATTTGCTAATAAAAACGAGGCTTCAATAAATTATTTGGTTCTTAGGTCACTGATTCATGGGTAAGTATATCTGTAGGATAAATTTCTGAAAGTGGATTTTCTGGGAGATATGGCATAGATACATTTAGAGCGTTTTGAGAGATCTTGCCAATTTTCTCTTCATTAAAATTATGCATTTATCTTCTGCTAGCAAATAGAAGATAAACAACCCAAGCACTCACCAATGTGGTACATCCTCAAAGTCTTTGAACTTTGCCAATCCAACAAGTGAAAAAGAGCATAAACATCTCTTTGCACACTAGAAAGCATTTTTTTTGTTTTCTTTTCTGTGAGTTGTCTGTCAATATCCTTTGCCCAATATTTTGATTGTCTTAGAAGTACAGTGATTTTCTGTGGTCAGATTTATTAGAATGAATATGTTTATAATATTCCCTTTGTATCCTTGTTACCTTTCAGACTTTAAACATTATTTAAAATATGGTAAAGTTTGGGTTTTTGGTGTTGCATGAGTTTTAATGCATTCCTACATTTCTGTGACTGCCCCACAATCCAGATATAGAACAATTCTATCATCACAGAATCTTGCGATGTCCCTTTGTATTAAGCCCTGTCAACTCCTGAGCTTTGGCAGCTACTACTCTGTTCTCTGGAGCTATAATTTTGCCTTTTCCCAAATGTGGTATAAATGGGTGCCATGTAGTAAGCAACTTTTGGGACTGGTTGTTGTCGGTTGGCATAGTGTCTCTGAGAGTCAGCCTTGCTGTTCCTATTTGTTGTTGAGGGACATCCCATTGTGTGGATGTGCAATAATTTGTATATCCTTTTATCCGTCGAAGGGTATTTGAGTTGCAGTCTGTTTTTGGTGCTTCTGCATAGAACCGCATTAAGCATTTGTACAAAGATTTTTGGGTGAATATCAGTTTTCATTTCTATTGATTAGGTACCTGAGTGTCTGTTTCTCATGTTTTTGTTCCCTTCATTGTGTTACATTTTTCTGTTTTATCCCTCCCTCCAACACTTCTTGCAATATTATGTACTGCTCATTGATGATCTGTTGTGGAGATACCAGATTCTGATCCATTTATGTTTAGTACACAGTTCAATTACTGGATGTGTAGGCTTGGTTTTATATTTCATTGTGCCATATGTGTGGAAAGCCCAAGGGCTCCCAAGCCCTCCCTACATTGCTGGGACTCTACTTCTGAGCCATATCCTCTATGGATCCTGCTAGGGCTTGCTCTAAGACTTTGTTGGGGTTGGTCTAGAGTAGATCTTATTTTAGCTAATGGTCCTAACTACTGGGAGGAAGCCTTTCTGGTATAATCAGCTGACTGCCTGAGCAATTAATGAGCTACTCATTAAGTTTTCCCTTTCAGAGTGGACTAACGTTCACAGTTCTCTAGCATCACTTGACTGCTTGTATCTCTGTTCACTCCCAAGCTCATAGCTGCCAATCTTTGGTAATCTTCCTGCTGGCTCTTCCTGAGTACATGGGCTCAGCCTTCAGACTAAGACTTTTGAGGAACCCCTGTACAACTTCTGTGGTGCCTTCTGTTAGAGTTCTGTCCTCTCCAGTGCCCTGCCCCAGAGTTTCTGCTGCACAACCTGCCCTGAACTTTGATCTTTGACACTTCAGCTCAGCAAAACTACTGTGCTTGGCTTGAATTTCAGCTTGTTACATCTTAATTAGGAAATTGTCCCCAGATAGACTGTTTTAATGCCTGAAAACAATGACTTTGTCTATGTATATTGTGGCACAGGGCAAGCCGGGTAGCAGTTGCTTGTCTCAGAAGCTCACTTGAATGACAGGTCCAGGATGATTTATTAGGAGAGACCAGGGGTCTTTTGCTTGCAACGTAACTTTTCATCAAGGACAACTTTGCCTTTTCAACTGTCAGATAACTCTGTGCTGAAGGGTTCTAGGGATCTGACCTGGTTTGGTAATTTTTGTGCTCTTATGTTTGCTAAATTGAGTGAATTGGGAACCTTTTCCAAGGCGCGGGAACATAGCTTCTGTAAACTGCAATAGGTAATGAATTTTTAATTTCCAGTCCAGTTCTACCACAGCAATAAAACACAAGTTCAATTATATGCTTGTTGGGAATTCTTGATTCTTATAAATTCTAAAGCACTTTATTACAGAAGAGATTAGATTCCCCCCGCCCCCGCCCCCCCCCCCCCCCCAGCACAGTGTGACTTCAGGACAGTTCTGTCCTTCTCAGAAGGGGAAGTTTTCTTATCAGTGGGATGAAAGACTGTAAAACAAAATTGGATTACTTTGTTCTTTACATAATCCGTTGTTGAGCACTCACATCTACTAACTTGTCAAATGTGGCCATGTGCTCTTATGCCATCATCCCCAGTAGGATGAGAAACAGGTATTAGAATACTTACCTGGTAGCCAGTGACCTGGTTTCTTTCTTGTCACTCTCTAGGACATAGAGAATTGCCATCTGCAGTCCTTATCCTTGTTCATTTATTCACTTATCGATTGAGACCTTGATTGGTTTGCTCCTGCTGTACTGGGCTGTAGCGTGACTTTGAAATCTCAGTGCATACAACAGTGGCTTTTATTTAGCTCGTGAGTTGGGTCAAGTGGGGGTTGATGGATCTAAGTCAGGCCCGGCAGGAGCAGTTGAGCTCTGCTCACCACATTTCTCATATTCTTTCTGGAACGAGTCAGCCAGCCTGGAAATTTCATTCTCAGGCTTATGGCACAGATCCAGGAGAGCAAGTCCAACGGCACATGCACATTTGCTCTATTTGCTGCATTACATTTGCTAATATCTCATTGGCCAGAGCAGAGACTCATGTCTCATCCCGACACCAGTGGATGTCTATCTCTACAGATATCCCTCCTGTGGGAGCAAAGAGGGAGAAATGAATATTATTGAACAAGTAATCCATTTTACTACAAGCGCTTATTATATACTAGTTGCTAAAAAGATGAACAAGACAGTCATTTGCCCTAGAAACCCTCAATACATTGATCTCGAACCTTAGGGAAGTGATCTTACAGCTGATGGAAGACATAGAAAAAGAGCTAAAACTCCAGTTCAAATTAAACATAGATGTTCAGGCTTTTAGGACTTCTTTTTTTTTCCTTTTTAATTTCACACCCTGAGGATGTTAAACTTGGATTTCTAGCAGTCTACCAGTGCATTGTGTTGAGCTGAAATCCCCTGCTATTAGGGTACACTGTGATTCTGAGATTTAAAGCCACGATCTCATGTGAGAAACTGCAGTTGGTCAGAAGCTGTTAGGGTTTGAGACACTTCTAAAAGTACTTGGGCAAAGATGCTGGTTCTTAAAAGTGAACACTCCTGAGCAGGTCTGTATGGAGGAACTCAAATCTGCATAGTTTTGTTTCAGGAGCTCTCAGTAAGAAAGAAAGGTCAGATAGAAAACTGATATATGCTAGCCATTCAAATATTTCAAGCAATCATCTAGGGGTTATTGACCTGAATGGCTTCATATGCTGAGGAAGATCTTTACGGATTCCAGCAAGTAGAGACATGACCTAAAAATGTTAGTGCCTCTGCCTCCTGCCCCTTTCTGAGCACCTCCCGTTCATGGTTGAGTGGTGTGGTTCCACTTAAGCCTGAGAAAGGCTCAGAAACCTCAGCTAGAGGCTTACCGAAATGCTTCTGCTGTCTTCCAGCTCATCTAAAATTCAGGACACCAAAGGCAGGGAGCCTGAGCTGAAGTGCTGGAGTTACAGTGTACAGGATTCTTGGATTCTGTGAAGTCTGTTGACAACACGCAAGGGTGACTGGACGAAGAAGCAGAAGTTAATGAGGGAAAAATGGATTGGGATATAAGACTATTTTAGGTTTTGTAGATTCTACTTTAGGAATATTTGCTCTGTTCTCGTTTCACAGTTGAGGAAGTAAAAGGATTTTCTGAGGTTACATGCATCTATAGCAGGGCCAGGATAGAACCAATCTTTTGTCCCCGTGGAACCACTAACAGCTGACAGCTAACATTTCCTGAGCACGAGTACACAGCCAGTACTATGTTCTAAGCACTATGTGTCAACAGTATCTTTTGGTCTTTACTCAAATTCCACAAAGTAGGTACTATAATTATCCTCATATAACAGAGAAGATAACCAAAACAAGAAGACACTGCCGCGTCCGGCAAAATGGACCGAGTCCGGCGGGAGACGTCGGGATTAAAAAAGACACAGGAGTCCGAGGTCCTTCATCCAGGGGGAATCTGACTTTATTATCTCAGCTCATACTTATATATTTCTTTCAGATAGAATGGAAAGCCACTAGTAGGCGGGAGCAAGGAGGAGGGGAAAACAGGTGGTTCATGTCGACTCATAATGAGCCTTCAACCAGGAACCTTATCAGACCCAAGCAGGTCAGGGCGTCCCCACATGACCATTACAGGCTGAAATAATATGAAAACAGACACCACAAATCCTTCAAGGCCTTGTGAGCTCCTTCAAGGCCCTGTGAGCTGGCCTCTTTGACGTGCACAAAAATCAGGGCTGGATCCAAGCCCTGGGGGCCGGGGGGAGTCTGTGCCAGCAGTTTCCCCCTCTTTTGTTTGTTGCACGTCAAAGGGAATCAAGTAGCCCCTGTCTTAGGTCGTTCACTGCCCTTACAGTGCTTACCCGTCTCTGGGGAGGCCCCATTCCCCTGTCTTAGGTTGCAGTGCAAGCGTGAAAGTTGCCCGTCTCTGGGTACTACAAGATCAGCTCGTTGCTGCCAAGGCGTTTAGTGGTATCTACTCAGCCAGTCATTATTAGGTCTTTAATTGGTTCCGGTTCAACAGGGCATAGAGTCAGAGGAGAAGAATAATAAAATAAAGAAGAAGGGGGGTGAAAGGAGGAAGGCATGAAGCAGGGATCATTGTAGAAAAATCATCTTCGAATCGGTCGGAGACAAACTTCAGCAAAATCATCCTTGGTTTGTAGGCGTTGATAATGAACCTGTATTGGCTTAGAAGTCAAAATGTTAATTTGATCTTTAATAAATTGTGTTATTCTATTGACAAGGCAGGGGCCTATAGCAACTATAAGGAGAAGGCCCGACAGGGGTCCAAGCAAAGGAAGGAGATAAGGCAGAAATCCATTTAGTCCCGTCCAAAGGGGATTTTCAAGTAACTCCCTTTTTCTTTTCTCCAAGTCATCTTGAAGTTCCTTAATTTTTGTACGGACCATGCCTGACTTATTAGCATAGAAACAACATCTCTCCCCCAAGGCCAAACAGATCCCACCCTGATTAGCGGTTAGCAAGTTTAAGCCGCGTCTGTTTTGAAGGACCACCTCTGCTAAGGAGTCTATTTGATCTTGTAAGTTTAAACAGTAACCTTGAGAATTAGAAACTACTTGATTGTATTTTCACTTAAAAGCAAATTTATAGTAAACACATTTATCTCAAATATCTGTAACTGAAAAGGCAGAGTATCTTGATAAATGTAAATATAAAACATAAATTATGGGTTTCCTGTTGAAGAAAAACAATTAGGCAAATATATATTAACTAATCAATTAGGCATGTGCTAATTAATTTATAGATTAACAAATATAGGTTATTTAAATATCTAAAAAATATATATTTAAGAATAAGAACTTATAATTGTATTAACTTTATGTAACCACGTGGTCTTAAAATATTTGGATCCATTTTAATTTATTTTTAATTAGGAGTGCACTCTTCTATGTGACGTCACTTGATGTACTGAAATAAGATCCTTGAGTATACATTTTTATTTTTATAGTTAGCAATGAGAATAAGGATTTTTTGGTCATCACAGGAACTTTGCCGGCTTGTTCCTGTGGCGAGCAAATGCATCCTCATAACCTCTAAAATTAAAAGTAAAATATAAAGAAGCATATTTGATATCTCTCATCAATAGAACATTATTTAGTAACACAACTATAAAGAAAAAGGTTATTTAACTTAGAACTAGCTTAAATTTAGGACTGTAACATAGAAACTTGTAGAATTAAATTTTGTCTGAAAAAGATATCTTTCGTTAGCATTTACAGGTAGGCATTTTTTTAAAAAAATACAGGCTTTGAGCAGCTCCGGTAGAAATCTGAAACACAGCAGTACAGGTTAGTGGCTGGAAGGTGGGACTAGAAGTCCTGTCTGAGTGACTGTGGAAGAACCAATCGGAAGCCCCCAAAAGTGTGGGAGGTGGGACCAGGAAGCCGCTCTTCCGGCCAGGCAGCCCATGGTAGCTACCTGTTCCTAGTTTAAGTTTCAATTTTTCCCCTTCTCTTATCGAAGGCTTCTTTTCCCCTTCTCTTATCGAAGGCTTCTTTTCCCCTTCTCTTATCGAAGGCTTTTTTTTTCCCCTTCTCTTATCGAAGGCTTTTTTTTCCCCTTCTCTTATCGAAGGCTTTGGAAGGACCCCTTCTCTTATGGAAGGCTTCCAATCCTCCCTCTTCGTGGAGGGAGCCCCGCCCGCTTACCTTCCGCGATCTCGGTAGGAACCTCCAATTGCCGCGTCCGGCAAAATGGACCGAGTCCGGCGGGAGACGTCGGGATTAAAAAAGACACAGGAGTCCGAGGTCCTTCATCCAGGGGGAATCTGACTTTATTATCTCAGCTCATACTTATATATATGTGATACTGAACTCTTTGTCAGATCTGGTGGGACAGAATCCCTGGAAAATAGTTCTGAGAATCCATATTTCAACAGACTTTCTGAGTTATTGTGGTTAGGAAAAGGCTTGCATAGAACACTGATGGTCTATATGATGTTAATAAGGTTCACATTGGAAGTTGATGTAATATTGCTCCTTCTACAATTGATTTAAAGCATATATTGCAAAGTAACTTATACTCTTATGTAGCTGCTTTACTCTTATGATAATCTGCTTCTGAGAAAGTATGCCTTGTTTTTGGTACTATGGATTGAACCCAGGGGTGCTTTATCATTGAGCCATATCCCCAGCCCTTTTTAATTTTTTATTTTGAGACAGGATCTTGCTAAACCACTTAGATCCTGGCTAAGTTGCTGAGGCTGGCTTTGAACTTGTGATCCTCCTGCCTCAGCCTCCTGAACTGCTGGGATTACAGGTATGTGCTACTGCACCTGGATGATATGCTTTTTTTTTTTTGTATTTTGAGTTTTGGTTCTGCATTTATTGGATGAATGATTAAGAAAGCATTTCTTGGCTCCTCAACATTCTAGTTTTCCCACATATAAATGGGACTATAACACCCATCTTATAAAGTTGCTGTAATGTTTACATAGATAACACTAATATGACATTTTGAATACAGTGTGGCATATAATGAGCATTTTGTACATAGTATTTTAAATTTTTAATATTTTTAATGTTTTTCATCATAATATTGTAGGTATAAAAATCTTGCAACTTTTTTTGGCGATTTTACAAACTGCTATGTTCTTTATTAAAGCATGCATGATATCTCTTGATTTTCTGTTTTCTCTTAATCAGTATATTATGTAAAAATGTGTTCCTGGATCCAAGACTGTTATGTAGAAGCATGTAGCTGTTAAATGAAAAGACATCAAATCATGAGGGCTCTCATCTGTCATGCTGAGTAGTTTGGATTTTACCCTGCAGGCAGTCGCTGAACACTGAGGATGCTGATCTGGATAGTGATGAGACACAAATGGAGTCTATGGAAAGCTAATTTGGTACGGGACACATTGGAAATGAGTAGTGCAGTCCACAGCAGTGGCACAGGCCGGAAGTAATATGTCCTTGTGGTAAGTTTGGCCACTGGGAGTGTGGAGACAGGGAGAGACCCGAGAGGCCACTATATAGGAAAGCAGGAAGTATCTGGTTCCTGGAAATGAGGAAGAAGTAATAAATGAAGGGGTTTCCAGCTTGAGTGATGAGGAAATTGATGGCATCTCGGACTAAAATAGAGATATCTAGGGGGAGACGGGGAGATTCATTGAACCTCCTGATCCTACTTTAAAAACTGCAAAAACAGGATAATATGCAGATATTTTGATTCCTTGATACATACATAACTTTCTAGTTAAAATTTTCATTAAGAAATTCTATTTTTTATTAGATTTGTATTTAATTCTTGGATGTATTGGGGTCCTTAGTTGCAAGCCAAAGAAACTGCCTGGGGCTGACATAGACAGGAAGGGATTTTATTAAAATGATATTGATGTGAAGGCTGGAGATCCAGGCCCGGATTATGGACAGAAAGAAGGGAAAACAGGTAGAGCCACTGGTGCAGCTCAGGTCATGCTGAGGATCAGTCTGGGAAGACATAGCTGTCTCCATGGTGGAGTGCTGGGTGCTGTGGCTGGTACTGCCATGGGCACTGGTTGGAGGATGCCAGCCCCAAATGCTTTGTTTGAAAACTAGAAGATCTTGCTGCCATCGCTACTCACTTCCAGAATAGATTCTGTTTTGTTCCTGCTTATTTGTATCTGTAGGTCCTTCCTCAAAGTCTAGAGTAGAACCCTCTGATTGATCAAGCCCAGGTTTTGTACCTTAGTAACAAGTAAGCAAGTGTCTTGGTCTCTTAATTTTATATGGGAGCTGGGATCTGTCGCCCATCCCTTAGATGAGACATCCACAGTTTCAGAAAGGTTGTTCAGATAGATGACAGCTACAACAAAGCAAAACAAATGAGTAAAAATGCTCAGCAACCACCAATGTCCACCACACATGCCGGTAAGTTATATTTCTTCCTAGGAGGACAGAGTACCTCAAAACAGGTTATCTTTTGTTTTTAGTTAGTTTCAAATATAGATATACACTGTCCCAAGAATCCAGGCACATACAGTCACAGCTTTAAAGGTCAGAGAATTGCCCAGTATTTCATGGCTGGAGTTGTTCAAATTGCGGCCTATTACAGACTCAAACAGAGCACCATTTGACCTTTTCATGTGGCAAGATGTTGTATTATCGGCATTCCCTCTTTCTATGATTTTTTTTTCTTTGGGTCTTCACCCTTTCCCACTTATTTGAATTCAGGCCAGAGAGGAACAGAAATGAAGATAAAAGCTATGACTTGAAATTCCAGTTGGTGGTGAATGCATCTGAACCTTGAACTTAGTGAGGAAAGAGTTTTCTCTAAAGTGTCTGAGTAGAACATTGGATTGGGAGTCAGGGTGCTCAAGTCCTGATCTGGGGCAAATACCCACTTCTCTCTGGATAGAAGACTCCTCATTGATGGGATCCTTGGATTTGGACTTAGGTAAATACAAAATTATTGGCTGGTCTGAACTTGGGAACATCACATTCTGAGCTTCATTTTTTTTTCTTCGGGGAGAAACAGGGATAAAAATGGAGCCATCCTCATATATTTCTTCTGTAAATTAAATGAAGCAATGTTTTTAAGATTTCAGGAAAAATAGAAAATAAAATAAAAAATTTTTAAAATATTTTTTTTGTTGTAGATGGTTACAATACATTTATTTTACTTATTTATTTTTATGTGGTGCTGAAGATCGAACCTGGTGCCTCTCCTGTGCCACTGAGCTGCACCCCCAGCCCTAGATCTTTAAGGCCATTCCAGGTGTCTAAGAATCTGATATTTCTCATAATTTTCAGAATGACCTTCACAGTGTGTATGTATGTGTGTGTGTGTGTGTGTGTGTGTGTGTGTATATATATATATATATATATATATATATATATATATATATTATAGTTCACAGGGATAGGTATTTGCAAAAAGTCAGAAAAGAGACTTTCTTTCCTCCTTTTTTTCCATTCTGCAGTTTATAGGTGTAGCACTGTTTAAGACACTGTGAAAGACACTCAGAAATGCATAGGATACATATTTAATACCCTCTTGAAGAGACCAGAGATGGAAACAAAGTTCTACATTGATATTAGTGGAAACTGGAAACAGTCCAAGGATGGGAGGACTGGGAAAAGGAGAGGGTCATGCTGGTGGGCAGAGTCGGCCTCCTGGAGTTCCCAAGGAGCTCCTCAAAGAGTGTAGTTGAGTTTGTACAGGATGTCAGGGCCACCTTGTCCTCTCTGAAGCTGCCAGGTTGGACTAAGAGAGCTAAGATGCTCATCCTCCCATGCAGATTGGGAAAAGTGGCTATTGTGGTGGCTTTAAAAACATGTCATCAAATTCTTTCACAAGAATGGGAGCTACTTGCCCATCCCTTCACGTGGGTTGCTTGGCCTTAGTGACTTGCTTGTAAGTCACCCATAAGTCTGATTCCGGGTGGCCCCAGCTGGGGTATCAGCTGAGAGCAGCACGGGATCATCTGTCAGACCTGTGAATGGACAAGGTTTCAGGTGACAGCAGTCCCCGTCTTCATGCCCACACCAGCTGACACTGAGCAGAGCAGAGACCAGTTGTCCCTATGAACCCTGTTCAGACTTCTGACTGGTGGGGAAAAAATGTGTTTTTTAAGCAACTAAGCTTTGGGTGGTTTTGTTACACAGTGAAAAACCTGCTGACCTTGGACAATTACCTAAGAGAGTGGGTAGCTTGTTCCTGACACAGGAGGCAACTTGATGTACAATTGTTCTTTTCTGTTTTTGAAGGAAGGTGGATCCCCAGCCATCTAAGAGACCTTGAATAGTAATAAGAAAAGGAAATGAATGAAACATTTGGGGTATTATAGTTGTAAACAAGGGAGGAGAGACAGTCACAGTTGTTTGCAGAATTGTTTTGCTTTTGGGTTTGCAGCATAAATAATCAGATCCTAGTTTTTTGCTCTCTTATTGGCTGATCCCACAGATCCTGACTATGGTGCAGTTATAATGCTCCTGGAATGGTGTTAAGTACGCTGTCTGCTAAAAGCCAATCCATCAATCAGTCAAACAAGCCAAAGACCCTTTTTAATTCTCCTGGCAGACTCTGTTTTCTTCCTATATTACTGTCTGTCTAGATCCACAGGCCCCTCTAATTCAGTGTGCTAGAAATGTTACCTGTCCTCCAAAAAATTGCATTACATCCTGCCTTTTGGAGCTTAGTTAGTTACACTATCATCTATCCAGTTGCAGAGCAATTTGAGGTTAAGTTTCCCTTCACCTCTTCCTATTCTAGCCAAATGAACACTAAGTCTGATTGATGCAACTTCTGAAATGCTTCCTGAGTCCTTCCCTTCCTCTTTGTTGCAATTGCAAAGCACACAGAAGATTAGAGAGGTTAATTCATTTTGTCTAGGGTTATATAGTTTGTGCATGTGTGTTCATTCCACATTTCTGGAGAAGTAGGAATTTTCACATATTTTTGGTGGCATTGCATTTTGGTACAATTTGTAAGTTGCATTATTTGGTCATTTCTATCAAAATTTTAAATTCATGAAGCTTTTGAGGCAGGAAATTCCATTTCTAGGTTTTATTCTACAGGTTCTCTCTTATATTTGCATATTGATTTTTGTAGACAATGATTCATTGCAACACTGGATATAATTATAAAAGACCAGAAAGGACCAAAATGCCCATCCAGTAGGTGACTGGTTAAATGAATAATAATACATTCATACCATGGAATACTTTGTGAAGTGATTGTTTTAATTGATTAATTTATTTTTTAATCAACCATCTCCTCCTGTGTAGACTCCATGAGATCATCTACCTTATGCTTCTTCCAAGGTTCCTCATCTACCTTATGCTTTTTCCAACTTCTAGTTCAGACCTGACTTGTAGGTGCTCAGTAGGTACTTAATGAATGAATGCCAGTGTAGTTGGGAGGCTACATGGATCTAGAGGCCATGAGGACAGAGGTTTGGGTACTGCTAGCAATAAGGATTGAGGAGATCACCTGGGGTCAGTGTGAAGATGAGTCCAGTGCAGAACCTCTCAATGGTTCCATTTTCCAGGTGGCTTTCTTATAATGAGTTTCAAACAAAATCTCTGCCTTTATTTAGGAGACGTAAGAGTGCTGTGCTCAGGAGCAGGGGCTCTGGAGTCAGATTGCCTGGGTGGAATCCAAACCCTGGGATTTATCGCCTCCGTGAACTTAACCCCACCCTTTAGCCTTGCCGAGTCTGAGTTTCCTTATTCAATGGAGCTAATGATAGTGCCTACCATAGGAATTTTGAGGGTTAAGTTATATCATAGCCTAGAACCCTGTAAGCCTTAAATAAAAATTAGTTGATGTTATTATTATTCTATTTATTAAACACAGGATTTAAATGTCCTGGCTCAAGAGGGAATGACTGTAATAAGGCATTTTTACAGTACTTTATAATAACTAAGGTGACTTTGCATTTATTCGATAACTCATTCAATCTTCACAATAAGCTAGCCAATATCTGAGATACCATTATCCCTATTTATTAATATCCTGTGAATAGCAAATGGCAAAACTGAGACAAACCCTAGATTTTATATTTTCCCAAGTTCAGCAGCCTTTCAGAGTGCAGAATCAGAAGGAGACTATCAAATACAAAGATTTAGAACTGACATTCATCCATCTTGGATAAAAATGACTTATCCCTGGAAGAATCTGGTGTCGAGCCTTTGAATTATCTGTATCCTAAAGATTTCCAGACTTCAGTGGGAGAATGTCACTCTGAGGTGGTTTGTTTTGACTCTAACACGGGAGCAGTTGAAGCTAATCTTTTTCATTTCTTCGTTCAACAGGTATTTGTAGAGCTTTGTGCTAGGTAGGGTGTGGGATACTGAGAAGTACAATTTATAGATTTTTGCCCTTTAAGGTTTTATTGCTTAATCACAGTGAGAGGACTTCAAAGAGACACAGTGTGAAACCGTAGCTTGATAGAGTCTGAACGTTCAGTCCTTGTGGTTGAAGTTTAGAGAAAAATCATATGAAATATGAGCCATATTTCCTCCTAATCAAGCAAGCAACACTTGGCAAAGAAGTCATTTATCCTGACTTTCTTGTCATAGGTTGACTTGCTTAGCATAGGGAGATGATTGTTCAAGGTCCTGGGGGCTTTTCTCATGATGTTATGCCCTACAGTTCCTGTGTGTGACTAGAAGATGGGAAGAAACAAGACAGGGTGAGGCCAGCCCCAGATCCCTGCATCCAAACCCCACTTTGACTTTCAGGGGCAAGAGAAAGGCAAATTAATTCCTTCCTTTAAAAAAAAAATCTACAGAAGTCTCCTTGGAATGAGGCTATGTAACAGAATTCAGAATGAATGATAGATGATGTGTCCCTGCCCCCAAGGGTAAAGTCCACAGTACGGTATCACATCACTGCCCTCGATCAGAATGCTCGGTTTGTATTCAGTTCCTCCCACTTCACAGCTGCAGGACCTTGGGAAAGTGACTTAGCCACTCTGTGTCTTGGTTTTGCAACCTGCGAAATGGATGTAAAAATGATGAGGAGTCAAGGAGCGAATCGGTGGAGATCTCCTAGTGAGCACCAGGCCAGGCACATGATTACACAATAAACATCAGCTCTTGTCATTATTGGTTTGAGAAAAGCATAGAGGAATACTATGGTCTGAATATTTTTGTCTCCCTAAATTCATGTGTTGAAATCCAAATCCCCAAGGTGATGGTATTAGCAGGTAGGGTCTTTGGGAAGTGACTAGGTCATGAGGGAGGGGAATGAGATTAGGGTCCTTATAAGAGAGGCTTAAGAGACACCTTTGCCCCATCTATCACTTGAGGACATGGTTAGAAAGTGCTGGCTGTGACCAAGAAGGCAGGCCCTCACCAGACACTGAATCTGCCAAGTTTTGATCTGGGTGTCACCAGTCTTCAGAACTTTGAGAACTAAATTTTTGTTATTGATAAGTCACCCTGTTTATGACACTTTCTTATAGCAGCCTGAACAGACTAAGATGAGGAGTTCTGCTCCCACTTAGGATGCAGAAAGCTGGAAAGACACCCCTCCCATTTTAAGAAGAGAATAGATAAACTACAAAATTGTAATTGCCTTTGGACATGTTTGAAAGGTGAGGTCCTAGAGCAAGCAAGCAGCCTGAATTCTGAGGAGGGACAAATCCCTTTAAGGAGACACTGGACGCATGGACTGTCTCCTCTCTGGTGGAGCACAGGAAGAGGGAGGGCTGCTGTATAAATGGATAAGAAGAAATAACTAACATTTAATAAGCTGCTTTAGGGCTAGCATGACAGAAGAGGACCCCACAGGCCCCTTGAAGTGAAAGGAGTTTATACCTACTCCCAGGCTCTTTTATATGGACCTTTGTCTGGTGCTTACAAGAAGAGCAAGAGACTAGTGAAAGCCGTCCTCATGAATGCAAATATAGAGAGGGGGATTGGACACTATGAGACAGGCTCAAAATCCCACCCTCCTTCCTGGAATCAGATCTGTAGAGTCAAGTGCATAAAATACTGGAAAGGGGCATGCCCATAACTCTCAGGGAATAAGGAAAGACTCATTTTTTAGTAGAGGAAAAAGCAAAGGCTGGAGAGACCAGGTCTAGCTGCACCGGCCTGTTTCAGCTGCATTACTTTTGCTAGGTTGACTCAACCCTAACACCAATAACCTGACCAAAGAAGAGCATGCCCCTTCCAAGCATAAATACGATTAGTTTTATTGCTGTACACCCAATACCTAGCATTCAATTAAAAATAATGAAATATAAAAAAAATCAGTTAAAAAAATCATTGCCAGGAGACAAAGAAATCAACGGTATCAGACTCAGATGACCAAGATGTTCGAACTTTCACTTTTAAGTAATTATAGTCAATATGTTAAAGAATGTAGTGGAAAAGGTAGAAATGAAAATATTGAGGGAATTTCGGATGGAAATAAAGAGTCTAAGAAAAAGTCAAAGAGCAATTCGAGAAATACAACAGCAATACCAGCAACAACAAATAAATCAGAAATCAAGAATTCCTTTGATGGATCATCAGTACATTTGACAAGGCCGAGGAAAGATTCAGGGAACTGGAAGATAGGTCAATAGGAATATCCTGCAGCACAATAAGAAAAAAAAATCTGTAATATCAAAGAGTAGGGCACATGCTCTGGCATTTATTTAACTGGAATCCAAGGGGAAAAATATAGAGTAGAAGAAATATTTGAAGAGATAATGACTGATAATATGCCCTAAATAATGAAAGACACCAAAATACAGATCCAGGAAGGATGATTAAAAACAAAACAAAGAAAATAAAAACATAACAAAGCCCAGAAGAACCCAGCAACAACCAAGCAACACTTAAATTGCTCAAAAGTAATAACAAGTGCCGCAGTCTGGCTGGGCACAATTCAGGAGCCACTTGTCAAAAGAAACAAACTTTATTTTTAGAAAAACACACACACACACACACACACACACACGCGCGCGCGCTAAACAAAACAGCTCCTCAGGAAAAACCCTCAGAGCCCAACTGCCACCACAGGCTTCCCACCAGCTTCTCTCAAAACCACAAGCCTCTCCACCTCCCACAATCCTCCTGCTCTTGAGGCCGATTGGCTGGGTCACATGGGTGGAGCCAAAAAAGTCCCCCAATGAGCAGCTCCCGTGGTCTGAAAGGGCAGGGAAACAGCCCAATGAGCATCACTGCATAGGAGCCAATCAGCTAGAAGTTGCTGGGGCCGCTGTGAACCAATCATCAGTTGGCAGTCTGAAAGTTTGCTGGGGCCCCTTCGCTGTGCCTCTCAACATCAAGGAAATATTGAAAACATCCACAAAACAGAGACACATTCAATACACAGAAATAAGAGCAAGAATTACAGCTGACTGATTTTAGAAGATGTATGAACAGTAGGTAATGAAGGGACTTTAAATAAGGAAGGACAAATAAACAGAAACACCAACCCTGAACTCTAAAACTTTTATACCCAGTGAAAATACCTTTCAAAACTGAAGATAATTTTTCAGATTTTTCCCCCAAATTGAGAGAATATATTGACAGCAGACCTGTACTACGAGAAATGTTAAATAAAAAATTCCTCAGGCATGAGTCATGATAGGACACCAGGCAGAGATTCAGATGGTAAAATAATGAAGAGCTCTGAAAATGGTAAAAATGAAGGTAAATTGAAGTAGACTTTTAAAATTTAATTAATTAATTAATTTGTTATTAATGCCCAAAAGCTTTAAAAATTTATATGATTTTTTTACAAGAACAAATTCACTATTTTACCTGTAGAAAGGAAGGATATAATATTTACTAGACTCAAGTGGCTAAAATGAATCATATTAAAGTCACACATATTATAAGATTTTTGTCCTTGACATAATTATTGACTTTATGTTGTGAAAAATGTATTGAAAAATATATTATAGAGCAATGTAAAATTATAGTGAGCACTGAAGGAGCTATGAGAATTTTTTAATTATTAGAAGTATGAACTTATTGTTTTAGTTAGGTTTATAGGTTTTAATAGAGTTAGGATCATTTATAAGTATTATTTAAATAGTTCAAAAATGAAATGTTTCACCATCCAACATGAAGCCTAACTGATATTTTGAAATAGACTTTTTAAAAATTTTTAATCATTCTCAAAGAGAGTTGACTATCTGAAGCAGAAGTGGAATGATATATTTTGGGGTGTAACATATGTAAAGGTAAAGGGTACATCAACAACATATCAAGGATGACAGGGAGGAGCTGGAAGTAAACTGTGGTGAAGTTCTTATGCACTTTATGAAATAATATTATTTCAAGATAGACTAAGAAATTTAACCTAGGGCAACAACTAAAATATTATAAAAAACTTGGTGCAGTACTGTAATCCCAGCAGCTCAGGAGGCTGAGTCAGGAGGATTGCGATTTTAAGCAAGAGAGAGGCACTAAGCAACTCAGTGAGATTCTGTCTCTAAATAAAATATAAAATAGGGCTGGGGATGTGACTCAGTGGTTGAGTGCCCCTAAATTCAATCAGGTACTCCTCTGCCCAAATATTATAAAAAGAAGTGTAAGTAATTAGCCAATAGTAGAGGTTAAATGGAATCAGAAAAATATCTCAATTCTCAACCCATGGGCCTGTAAAAGTCGTGATGCTTTGGGGAAGTGGTAAGAAGTCTGGTAAAGGTGTTGATGTAGCAAGCATGGCTGAGCTGGAGTGCTAGGAGAGAAAACTAGAAAGCGTGTAGGGGCTGGATCATGGTCAAGGTCATAAACTATAGAGTGATAAGTTTTGAATATTTAATAAAATGAAGTCTTTCCCCCTCACCAACTTGAATCAGGATTTCCAATTAAGTTGCTTTCATCGTGCTCCTTCATGGATTCCATTTCTTTAAACGTGGCTCGTGATACGCTGGTGAGGTTCACAAGGACAGGAGTGCCGTTCTCATAAGAAGACGAATTATTTCACACTTTTAAAGGAAGGGTGATTTCATCCCTGGTAAGAAGCTTGTTTTCAAATAGAAACAGTCAATCTAGCCACTGTGTGAAGGGGGGTATTTATTTGTTGCTTCCTTTTGTATCCAAACATCCTAGTCCATCTTCTTCCTAGGTATCACGATGTGCTAAGGCCCCTGATTTGGGTGGGATGCACCTGACTCTCAGCTCCAGGGACAGGCTCTGAAGGATCAACATGTCCTACACCAGTAACCAATCGGCATGTCCTACACCAGTAACCACGGATACAGGCTCTGGTGTGGATGCCTGGTCCAGGTTGAACCAATCAAGAGAAGGCTGAGTTCTGGGGTTTGTCTAAATGACTCAGTGAGCGCATTCTTTCTGTGTGATCATTAAAGTTTCTGGCTACTACCAGAAAACGTGACAGACAGTGAAGCCCAGTTGTGAGGTTAAAAAAGTTGAGAAATGTCCGACTGGTGCTGAGAGAGTCTGGGATTACATTGAGACCTGGGTAAAACATCTCCTAAAGCTAATTGCCTAATTGATACACTACTTTTCTAATTTTACCTGGTTGGGTGCAACTTTGCCACTAAAGCCAGTCTATGTGTGGAACTGGCAATTTCAGTAACTTAAGTGTTTTTTTTTTTTTTTTTGCATTTTGGTTTCTTTTGTTTAAATTTTTCTATAATATTTTTTTTCCCTTTGCCCTTCTTAGGTATCATTTCTAGCCTTCTTTTGGATTAAAGGTCAGTGGGCTCCCCATTTTCTCTCAGGTATCACTTAGTCCAATTGACATTTACACTTGAGTAAACCTTAAACTTCTCTGACCTTTTTTAAAAGCTAGATTTTGAAGAGATATTTCCTCTGTTTAAAAACAGAGGAAACATTGTTGCTTTTCTTTGTAAAAAAGCCACACTGGCTCCTTCCAGATTTTTTGGCTGCTTCATGCGCCCATTCAGACTTTCTTCTTCTTCTTCTTTTTTTTTTTTTTGTTAAAAACGGGGTTCTGCTGCTGCTTTTCTTGCCTCCCCGCAGTGTGGGATGCAGATGTTCTGTTGAAACATGGGAACTATTCAACGGTAAGTTTTTAAAAAATATTTAGCCATTTTCGCACACCATTCTTAGTCATGTGAAATAAATAAGGGAATAAACCAGCCTTTAAATATCCCATTTAGTGTTGAAAATGAAAAACAACAGATGTAGGTATTTGAGTGGGATAAAATATTACTAGATACATGTCTGAAGTCTAGGCTGGTGCACAAATTTAACTCAACCCGTAGACAGATACATTGAGCCTTTCCCTTGGCCACTTTTGAGAATCCACAGGCAAAGGATGAGGAAGACCTATAGGTCCACCCATCAGGGTTGGTCCCAAGAAAATTTTCATTCTGTCTGCCAATGATGCCAAATTGCTCTTTCTGCTTGGGGGTGGTATTTCTTGGAGGGGGGGTGGACTTCTTTCTAGTGCTCAGCTCAGTCAGGCATGTCCTTTAGCCCCTTTTCTTTCAGTTCCTTCTTAGGTTGAGTCTACTTCAGGCACTGTGCTGGATGATTTGCTTCCACCACCTCATTTAACAGTTAGCCAACTTCTAAACAATTCTGTATCTGCAAGATGGTTAATAATCAGTGGTTGCAAAGAAACCAAGGCTTGGAGAGCAAGGAGATTGCCTGGGGTCCCTCAGCAAGGGAAGAAGTATAGCTGAAGTCCTAACTGAGGTTTGTTTCAATCCAGGTCTTTTCTCTACTGCTGAGCATGCCCCTAACCTTCAGCAGCAAGGTGCTGAAGGCTGACGTGGCCTCTGGGTTACTTTATTAAACATCTCACAATGGGATAAGTCTGAGGCACCTATGTTACTTGGATTGATTTCATGCTGCTCAAACAGTCCATCTTGGAAGTATTATTAGGGGTAGACAATCTATCAGGGCCACCAACTCCCTGGTAGGCATTTGCATCCATAAAAACTGGGTATTGAACAGTCTTCCCCCAATGTGTTCTCTAAATGTTTGCAAAATATTTTTCCTGATGTTATTTACTTGCTATTGTTCATCAGGTCTGTTGGTCACCATATGTATGTGTGTGTGTATATATATATATTCATATATACACACACACATATGATACTATATGAGATACATATGTAAGATGTGTATATCTCTGTAGTACAACAACTAATATTTAATATGTATTCTCTATACTGTTAATTGGGTTATAGACCTAACCTAGTCTCCACAGAACCTCCAAAATCATATTTAGTACCTATTTTCTTTCACTGATGTCTTCGAGACTGAGAATCCTTAGGTTCCTAAGGTGCTTGCGTTTTTCATTGACATGTCAGCAAAAGCCTTCCATTCTCCCTGACCCACGGGTTCCTCCCTCCTCCCTCTCCTTACCTGTTTTGATGTCAACAGTCAGTATGTTGTTAAGTCTTGGCTACCTACACTTCCTGGGGTGGAGGTGCCTGAGTACTCCTGCCATGTGCTGCTACCTGCTCTTTAGCCCAGAGAATCCCTCAGAACAGAGGCATGCTAGGCGAGAGACCATGCCCGGGGCCCATGCAGGACAGGGCTGGAAGGAGAAGACAAGGCAGGCCCCTGGGCACTCACTGGAGTTTCTGACTGACCATCTAGCTGGGGTGGAGATTTAATGCCCAGGCTTTAAAAACTAAACACCCTCAGTACAGTTACAGCCACCAGGGACACACAGTCCCTTTCTGTGTGCCTTTTGACAGAAGGAACCATCTTCCCAAGCTTCCCTTGAGCTTCTCATCCTGAGTCATGGATGCTGGATATGACGGGATGAAATTCCTACTGGAAGGATCTTTTTTTTTTTTTCTGTACCAGGGATTAGACCCAGTGGTGCTTTACCACCGAGCCACATCCCTAGCACTTTTTAAAATATGTTATTTAGAGACAGGATCTCACTGCTTGGGGCCTTGCTAAGTTGCTGAGGCTGGCTTTGAACTCTGGATCCTCCTGCTGGTCCCTCCCAAGCTGTTGGGTTTACAGACATGTGCCACCTTACCCAGCTGGAACAATCTTTGATGTCAGGCTGTGAGCAGGGTGCTTCTTGTTATTGACCCAGAGGAAACTTTAAAACTGTGTCAGTACAAATACCAGGAGTCCTCTGCAGAATGAGAGGTCTGACCCCCACTGGGAAAGTCCCACTCCCCTGGTGTGGCATGGAGATTTCTTTTTGTGGATGCCCCTGTCCCAAGGAGAGGGGAACTCAAACGTGCAGAGAAGGGACACCAACCTTCAATTCATAAAGATTCAGATTTTTACCTTTATGATACACACACACACACATATACACACACACATGTACACACACACACACACACACACACACATGCACACACACAGATATACATATGTATGTTTGCAGTGCTGGGGATTTAACCTGGGTCCTTGGGCAAGCTAACCAAGCTCTCTGCCACTGAGCTTCACCCCAGGCCTTGATATACTTTTATGTGACACCTTTGAAAACCATATCCTGAGTTAGGTTCTGCAAAGGCATTGCTCTACAAGGGGTAGTTAATATTTCACCAATGCTCTTGGTTTGTGCTAAAAGCTAAGCTATCTAATAAGTCCACTGTGTAAAAAGATGCCAAGGGAACATCATACAAAAGAGGGTGTCTCAGAAATAATGGTATTCTATAAAAGGTGTTAAAATGAGAAAGAATGTCTTCATAATGTTACCTCATTCGATCAAAATCATGAGCAAGCAAAGCGCTTGCTGACAACGATATCATAACACATGACACGTGGCTGACTTAATGAGCAAACTGCATTTCTAATAGTAATGATTATTTTGCTTGTTCATGGAAGAAAGGTGATTGAGTATTTTCCAATTCTTCAGGGGATCACTTATAAAGTGAGATATTATACCCATTAGGTAAGCCATAAATCTTGCTGACTCTCCTGCAGTTAGAAGCAACAAGGACTGGCAAAAAGTGGGGAAGGGGCAGAGTAGTTGGACAGGAGTTCAGATGTAGTGAGGGAATAGAATTATGTTAGTCAGCTTTCTGTTACTGTGACAAAATACCTGAGAGAAACAATTGAAAAGGTTGAAGAGATTTGAAAAATTTATTTTGGTTCATGATGTCAGTCTAGGATTGGTTGGCTGCATTATTTATGGGCTTATGGTGAGGCAAAACTTTATGAGAGGAAACTCATTATGGAGCAAAGCTGTTCACCTCATGGCAGCTTGGAAGCAGGGAGGGTGAACAAGGAGAGGGCCCGGAATAAGACATATCCTTCTAGGGCATTCCTCCAACTATGTCTCCAATAGCCCATTAAATTACAAATCCATCCATGGATTAATCCACTGATGAGGTCAGAGACTCATGATCCCATCCCCTTCCAAAGGACCCACCTCTGAACACTGCTCCCTTGGGAACCAAGTCCTCGACACATGAGCTTTTGGGGGGCATTTTGGATCCAAACCATAAGAAGGTCTATTCACCAAGGGCTGAGTGGGACTTTGCACTTTATTCTGAATATGAGGGAAATCTTGGGTATGGGAGTGACAGCAGCTGTTTTAAGTTCTAGAGGTGTCCTGGGCTTCTGCATGCAGGACAAGAAGCGGGTGCTGTTCCTGGGAAAGCCTTTAGGAGGCTCCTGTGGTAGTTCTGGTGTAAGATGATGGCGGCTTGCAGATGGAGGTCTTGGTCACCTCTTAGCATACAGCTTCCCATGCAAAAAGTGGTGCTCAGTAAATGTTTGTGACTTTTTTTCATTCCCCTCAATGCCACTCACCCTTCTTCCTTCTAACATCTTAAAAATCCATGTCTGAGGCAACCCATTAACTTCTTCCTGTCATTTTCTTTTTTACAAGAATTTTTAGGTGTATTGTTTTCTAGATTCCAAAAAAGTGCGCTACCTTCTCAAAGGTCCCGAACATTAACTCAAGCATTTAAAGTCACCTTTAAGTGACTTTTTAAACATGAAAAATTCCAAAATCTTTTATATTCTATTAGTGCTGTTATTGTGTCTTCCGTTTGAAAAAAGACCGTCTGTGTCCTCTTATATATTTAAAAAAAAAAATAAAAAGTTTAAAAAATCACTGCATTCCACTCTCCAAGATCTGCTCAAAGCTCTGCAGCAAATTCTCTTTCCTGCTTCAAGGCTACCTCTCCATCTGCCAAGGCTGACCCTTCCCACCACTGTTCTGATGGAGCACTGGCCCAGACGTGATCCACCAAAGGGACCTTTCCAGTCCCGTCAGCATCTCATTCATAATGTCAGCTCAGCTCTGGAAAGAGTTTGGGAAGCTGACCAATTGATTCACTCCCTTCCTTATTTTGGGCTGTCTGGGTACCATAAAGGCAAAATGTCTGCAGGGTGACAGGGGTCGTTTTAAGGGACAGCGGACAATTTAGAAGCACGGCCATCTGTGAGAGGAGCCGAGGGTGGTAGCCACCCTGATCTCAATCACAGCAAAGACGCATCCTACTGTGCATTAAACTCAGGACCTTGGTTCTCCAACCCCAGTGTGCCTCATAGTCATCCGGAGGGCTTGTGACAGAGGATTGCTGGGCTGTACCCTCAGAATTTCAGACTCAGTCAAGCTGGGGGAGGGTACAAGAATTTACATATTTGACACAGGTTTTCAGGTGATTCAGTTGCTAGGGACCAAGCTTTCAGAACCACTGAGCTGGAGAGAGAGAGAGAGAGGGTGTGAGAGAGAACTTACCTTCCGTGGGCAATTCAGCGTGCCATCTTCTGAGGGAGGGTGCCGTGGGTGATGAGTTCCTCAGACTAGAGCCAGGACTCTCAAAGATGTGGAAGCCATGGCTGGTGTCTTTGAGATGCTTGTAATCTAATGCTGAAGAAAAAAAATGCCACTCATTCTGAAATTAATGCCTATCAGAGAATAAGTCGCCCTGAATGTTGAGTAACAGAATTTGATGGATTGAAGGGCGGAAGGGAGGAGAGGAGGCTTGGGTCAGGCTGCCAAGCACTTGGTGGGACTTGGTCATAGGGGCCATGGCACAAGGTGAGCAAAATCAGGAGACCAGGTAAATTGGGACCTGGCTGGCTAGAGGACCGGTATCGGGGGAAGAAAGAGATCAATTTTGGAAATTGGCCTCATAGAGACCCTGGACTGTATATACTGAATGGGCAATCATATCTAATGTGGGCTGAAATAATTTCTTTTGAAAAGAACACGGGATTAGAGGTACACGTGTGCCTCAGATGTCTCCCTGTTAAATCAGACTTTGCCTGACGAACAAGAACCGAGAGGGGGCTGGGGATGTGGCTCAAGTGGTAGCGCGCTCACCTGGCATGCGTGCGGCCCGGGTTCGATCCTCAGCACCACATACCAACAAAGATGTTGTGTCCACCGAGAACTAAAAAATAAATATTAAAAATTCTCTCTCTCTCTCTCTCTTTAGAAAAAAAGAACAGAGAGCCATAAACTCTGAGTAGGGGATGCGCTTGTGCTTTTAAACATCAAGAAGCAGCATCTTTTATACAAACCCAGGGGAGGGTATAGCTATTAACATTCTATAAAAAGGCACAAGCACCTGAGTGAAACAGGTGTGCTGAATGCTTTCATTTTTATTTATTTATTTTTAGTCTCGAATATTATGATTTGGAAAATTGACTTTGGCAACCAGTGAAAGATTGGTGGAGAATTCCGATAATTTTCTAACAATATAAATCTGCCTTTGGTTAAAGTGCAATAAAATAAGGAGGACCTCTGATAACCTTCTGCATGATTCCTAGAATTTCTGAATGTACCAAGAACTTGGAAATATGTTCTGTGAGAAAACAGATGCACCCCAAACATACACAGACTGGTTTGTGTTTTTAGGGCAATAGCCCTAAAAACTATTTTTAGGGCAATAGCCATGTAAATGATGTCAAATGAGGGGTTTAATAACAACAATAAACACTCAGTAATGTGATAGCTGATGTGATCCATGTTTTTCAAGAGCTTTCTCTGTTCAGGCTCTGTATGCTTGAGTGTGTGTGTGTGTGTGTGTGTGTGTGTGTGTGTGTGTTTGTTTGCATGCATGTATTGTCCTTGGTGTGTGTATACACAGATAACACACTTTATTTATTTTGGTACCAGGGATCAAACCCAGGAGTGCTTAACCACTGAGCCATATCCCCAGCCCTTTTTTATATTTTATTTAGAGGCAGGGTTTCCCCGAGTTGCTTAGGGCCTTGCAAAGTTGCTTAGGCTGACTTTGAACTTGAGATTCTCCTGCCTGAGCCTCCTAAGCTTCTGAGATTATAGGTGTGGGCCAGAGGGCCTAGGAGATAACATGCTTTTAAAAAACAGCATTATTGATGTTGGATTGTATTTCATATTCACTCACTAGACAGGTACAATTCAAAGACTCTGGTAAACTTAGAGAGTTCTATAACCATGGTCACAATGCACCTTTTTAATTTTTTGGGTGCCAGAGATTGAACTCAGTGGCACTTGACCACTGAGCCACATACCCAGCAGAATTTTGTATTTTATTTGGAAATTCACTAAGTTGCTGAGCACCTTGCTGTTGCTGAGGCTGGCTTTGAACTCAAGATCCTCCTGCCTCAGCCTCCCGAGCTGCTGGGATTACAGGTGTGCACCACCATACCCGGCCGTCATAATGCATCATAAAAACACTCCCATCACCCCCAAATGTCCTCCCCAGCCTGTTGGCTGTCGGCCCACTCCCTCTCCCAGCCCTGGATTTATTCTCTGTTGCTGTGTAGCTGTCTTTTCCGGACATGGCAAACAAATGGAACCGCACACCACGGGGTCTTTGGAGTCTGACTTCCTCCAGGTAGTGTCACATTTTGAGCCTGCAGGCTGGCCCGGGACCCTGGTCCTGGGCTGCCTTCCCACAGCACCCCCAGGTGACCGCAGTCCAGCTCCCGGGCTCTGGTTCCTGGACTTGGGGAGGAGCAGGCTGGGGTGGAAACTCAGGGCGGCATTTGTATTTACAGTGAGCCAGCCTCACCGTACCCAAGGAATGCTGACTCCCATGTCCCTCTGCTGTACCCGAGGAATGCTGACTCCTGTGTCAGTCTGGGCTGCTGGGTGGCCTATCTCTAGGTGTTTCTGTTTTTCTCACTCCCGGTTGCCCAGGGAGTGAGAAAAACATTTCTCACTTGGCATTTCTCATTTGGCATTTCCTTGGCATGTGGGAGAGGAACGTGAGTGGATTCAGGACCTATTTACATATCATTAGTGAGTCCTGGGGTTGGGATTTGAGACCAGATTTCCTTGACTTCTGAGCCCGTTTTCTGAACCACTGTCCTTTGGGGACAATAATAATAAGTATAATGGCTGACCTGTTCCAAGGGCTTATTATGTGCCAGGCACCTGATTTATGTGTTTTATGTGTGTGAACCCACTAAATATCCACAATACCCACTGGTAGGTGCTATTCTCATTTTACAGAGGAAGAAACTGAGACACAGAGAGGTCTGGTAACTTCTCCAGAGTCACCCAGCATGTCACTAGTGGTGTCCCAGTGTGCAGAATGCATGCTCAGAACCACGGCAACATCCAGGCAATTGGCTTAGTGGATACCACCTACCATCCGCCCCTTTCCACCTCTACAAGATCTTGTGCAGTGTGATCTGATTTTATCCTCAGGAGAGGATTGGCAGTTATGTTGAGCAGCAGGTGATATTGGCGGTTTATGTATGAGGGACAGTGATGTCAACAGTAGCTGAGGAAGACCCTGAGGGATTGAAGGTGCCAGGGACAAGGGGGATGGAGCGTCAAGTGTGTGGCGAGGTATGGAGACACCAATGTCAACGCGAGGAGTCTGGCCAGGAGAGTTAAATACAGACAGATTCCAAACTGAAATGAAAAATATGGAAAACACCCTTGAAGTGAATGGCAGGTTTAATAATTATTCCCCAATAGGGTTCTGTCTGGGTCCTAAAAAAAAAAACAAAACAAACAAACAAAGAAAAACTGCTGTAAATTTTATAACAAAATGCATCTTATCATCAATTCTCATTAAAGGTTGGTCGGAAGCTAAAGAAAATGCCAGTTTTGCTAATTACTAAATATATTTAAGAAGTAGTCTCTATCTTACAGATTATATGAAGCAAATAAACAGCAGAGGAGATTGATTAATGACCAAAGCAAACCCCAGGCCATCAATCACAGACGTCATCTGTTCCCGAGGATTCAGAGGAAAGATGCTTCCCCAAACTGGTACGTGAGGCCCTCACGCGTGACATCCCAAACTGAGCGCTATGTGACTCGTTGTAATTTCTGCTGTTTTAGGGGAAAATTGGGTTTCTATTTGGGGTTTTATATGTTAAGTTTAAAACTCAAGTTGATTTAAAGGAAATATTCATAGTGCAGTTGGTGGGTGGATTTGGAAAAAAACACAAAGAGCAGGCAAAGTTGGAGGGTGTATAGGAATGAACCAAAGACCAGTCAGGTACATCATGACTCAGAAGTGAAGACAGCAGGGTATTTGATTGACCTCCTGTCCCCACTCCTGACTTTTATTTGGGGTTTATGGTATGTCACACGCTGTGCCAAGCATTCTGCTTACATCAGTTCATTTCACTTTGTAATCATCTGCTAGTTGTCACTTGAAGAACCCTGACCTCCTTATTTCTGAGTGGTGGGACTCCAACTTTGTTGGGTGTCATGACTCACAGTTGCAAGATTGCCTTCCCAGGTTGTTGTGCAACCAGACATGCCTTGTGTCTGTGCTGAGATGGATGAGCTGCTAAGAGGGAGTGTTGTGTGGAACTTCTGAGACTGGCTGCTTACATGCGGTAACTCATCTGGGAGAAGTACACATTCTTCCCTTTTTATCCTTCCTGGTACCTGGAATATCTGCATGATGGTTAGATTCCAGCAGCCATTTTGGATCATTAGGTAATTTTGAAATGGAAGTCAAATGCTAGGATGATTGAGCAGGAGAAAGGCAGCAAGAGGCCCTCTCCTCCTGCCTGTGTAACTGAGATCTGTTTTACCTGAGGAAGAAATAAACTTCTATTTTTCAAACTTCTATTATTTGAGGTCTTTAGTTAAAACCATCAACCTTGATACTAACTGATAGAAATTAGAACATGGATTTGAAATGCTTTTGATCAGAGGTAATAGTAAGCAAAACTTATGGCAGCTTAAACATAGGAACTTGTTTTTCTCACATAAAAAGTACAGAAGTACATGGCAGCTCAGTGATGTCATTGAGAGGCCAAGTTCTCTGCAGCCTGTTTTTCCATTCTTAGCATTGGCTGTTATCTTCATGTTCCACACCTTAAGGCTGCAAGAAGGCTGCTGCAGCTCCAGACATTGTGTCCACATGTCGAACAAGAAGGCTATAGAACAGTCAAAGCTCTGCTCCTCACAAGGCTTTGTCTTATTTGGGAAGGATTTTTTTTTTTTTCCTCCAGCCAAATCCCCTTAATATTTTATCAAACAGAACTGTATCTCCTATGTGTGTGGTGGGATCTGTCCCCCACATATCAAGGGATCTTTGTTAACTTTTGAAATCAAAAGCCTCTGTTACCAGGGAAGAAAGTCATGGGCAGAGGCTGTGATAGGCTGTGGACAAGGAGAAAAGCAAGTCTTGGAGACAAGGTGATATATCACTGCCTCCGAGCCACATGGAAGAGGCAGGTTTTGAACGAACCTCCGACTCCCAAACCTGGGGCTCAGGGGCCCTGATACACGGCTCTCAGGACCAGCTCACACATCTGAACCCTCCTGGCTTCAGGTTTTGTTTTTAGACTCCGTCAGGCATTTCACACAGGAAGTCCTGACTTCGCAGCACGTGGAACTAGGCAGACCTGAGAGATCCCTTTCGGGGTAGCCTTCTGGAGCAGGTCTGCCCAGGAGAACTGTTGAGACGACGTGACACTGTCTAACATAGTGGCCGCATGTGGCTTCGGAGGAACTGGAAAATGGTAATTGTGACTGAGACACTGGACTTCAATTTTATTTCAATTCAATGAAAATAGTCCCATGGAACTAGCGGCAGCTGAGTCAAAGAGAACAGTTCAAGAAAATCAAAATCTTAATTCCCAGAATAATCCCAAATGATAAGACTTCACGAAATTCCCCAAATAGACCTTTCTGTGGCACTTCATGCCACCTGTCTCTGGAACCTGTGACTGCCACACACCAGTCTGCTTCCGGATTCCTGTCTCTCTGAGCTGCAGCCCCTGGCTGACCAGCTCATAAAACAGCCCCAGTCAAAGGCTTTGCCCTGACGCTGTGTCTAAAGAGACAGGTGATTTTAGCACGTGTCTGTCTTACAGCAGGTGGAGATGGGCTGTCCCTCTGAAAAGAAGACGGTTCTGTGTTTTGCATTGTTCTAGATAATTTAGTTTCATACTGTTAGTTTAAGACTTGAGACTGCCATCTGAAAGATAAACCTGCTTGAGTTTATCAGAATTGCTTGTCACCCAGATCCTTTCCTTGCAGCGACAACACTAAAAAAGAAATTAATGATGGTCAAGGGTGTTGGGATAATATACCCTTCTGGCCATTCTCTGATGCAGAGGAGAGAAGCCTGGTGTGTGGGGGGTCTGTCCCTGAGGGTCTGTCTTGGGAGCCCCCGCTTCCAGCCATCAAAGACTGCTTTGTAGACTTGACTTAAAGCTGGTATTTGGCAAACTCCAAATGGCATCTAACTAGCTAAGTTGTATTCTCTTGGGTTTTGATAGATGCCCCTTGAATTTTGTGGCACAGATATTTTTACAGTATTTTGGTCTGTTCTATTTCACTGTATTGGGTTTTTTCCTGCCAGAAAAAGTGGAGGAACTTGGTGCACTGTGACAAAGTCACGGGAGACGTCAGGAGTGGGACCTACAGGATGAGGCTCTTCTCCCCTGGGCAGTGGGTTGGCTCGTGTTCTCCCATTAGGAGCTCGACTTGGTGTTTTAACACCACTGCAGCTAGCTCTGTGTCCTTCCTTGTGCTGTTCCTTCCACCAAAGCAGGTTACAGACGTCCTCTCCGCAGCAGTGGCCTCTTGCTCAGTAGCCATGCGGGAAGATCCAGTGGGCTGCATTTCTGCAGGGTTTGGAAAGACCTTTGCAGCCCATGTCACAACACAGCCATCCCAAGTCATCGCAAAGTGCCCATTTTTTCAACGTCAGGGTCTAACTTTTTAAATCACCTCCATCTCCTTTGGAAGCCTCAGGGTAAAGACAGTAAACCCTATTGCTTTTCATCTCCCACAATTCCAGGAACAGCGCTGTTTCTCATCTCCCACAATTCCAGGAACAGCGCTGTTTCTGTGGGAATGTGTCACTCAGAGCAAAGAGGCGCACTCGAGCACAAATAAAGCTCTTAACAGGAACGCGTGCTCAGGTGCTAATTTGCAAACATAACCAACTTTTTTTTTTTTTAAAGTGCTATTGAGATGTGTGTGTTGACACCTGGTATTATCATTTTCATGCAAGATGCATAGACCTTAGACACCATGAGTGCAGCACGGGAGTTGTTAAGGATGCCTGGTCTTCAAAATAATAATGATTATTGAGCAAATCCAAAAACCAAAGTTGAAAAACTTTCTTCACCCTCTGCCTTAGAATTAAGAAACAGATGGCCATCTGTAGCCATATATTTCTTGTTGCTGCACATAAATGCAGCCACAGGAGCTTATTTTATGCTAAAAGCTTCCATCTGCTAGATGTAATCTTTTGGTACCTGTAGAAAAAAAAAATGAATAAAAGAAGGACCTGCTTGCTTCTGACCTTGACTCTCAATCAGATTCTGCACCTCCAATCGGCTCCTTTTCTCCTTGACAGGTGTTAATCCTGCAACGATAGCACTGTGGTCCTTTGACAGTTTCATCCTTTTACCTAAACTGGGGGTGAACTTGATAATGTTTCGGGCTGGCATATGCTTGGTTGCTATGGAGGGAGTGAGTGTTCTCTTAATGAGCAATTCGCGGAGGCCCCTCACAGTCTTTTCTTGTTGTACAAATATTTGAGGATCCTTTGACTCCTTTTTTTTTTTTTTTTTGCCAAGCATAAATGAAAAATTATTATCAGTGAAAATGGTCCTGAAAAGACCCGACCATGGGTCATGGATGCATTTCTTCAGGAAGTCGGATACCCAGGCTGAGTCCCTGCAGATGTGCTGATTCATTTGTCCTCAACTTCTTAGACCTAGGGCCACGGGCTCCCTGCCTCTCTGCCTGCCTTCTGTTTGTGGCCATCCCCCTGACATTGATCTCTTGGGACTGCGGGTTCCTTTCCCCATAGTTATTGGGGGAGTTGTTTAAACAGAACTCATTGTCATCCAGGCTTCCTGTGGCACAGACATCTTGCTTCTGCTCTAACTCGGCTTTGTAGCTGGTTGAAGGATCTCAGAGGTGACTCTCACTTTACAAGTCAAAAAACCTGGAGCAGGAAGAAGGGACTGGCAGCCCAAGGCAAAACTTGAACTGGACATGAGCTCTTTTCTCCTCTCATATATCGATTGTGAGAATCACACGGAAAAATCCTGCGAGTCTTAAGTTTTGTATGTCTTGCTTGGTTGGAGGCCTGACCCCAGACAGGATTTTCACTAACTTCCTCAGTGTTGACCTTGAGCAAAGTGGAAGGCATGAGGGTGCTTATTACACTTAAGCAGGATTTAAGTAGAGCTTAAACCTTGCGTAGAACTTCAAGTTTATTGTAGAAGCATGATGGGGCTCTCTTTTTCCATATAATTACTTCCTAACTCAACCCATTTATTTTCGTGATGGACAGGCTTTCTGTTGTCATGAAGGAAAAACATAAATTAAAAATTGGGGGGAAAAGAGAGGAGAACCAATTGCCTTTTGCTTTAAGAAAGAAGACTTTGGGCCTGTCAAAACTTTCAGAGGGATATCCTGGGTAAGTCGCTTCACCTTATGATGCCTCAATTTCTCCATTTCTCAGAAAAGAATCTTGGACTTGGAGCAGCATGATCATCAACACCTGGGAACTTGTTAGACGCGTGAACTTTGAGAGCTGGCCCAGACCTGCGACTCAGGAACTCCTGGGCAGGTCCAGCACACTGGCTGCTAACAAGGCCTCCAGGTGATTGTGATGTTCAGGCAAGTTTGAGAACAGCTGTGAATAACCTCCACTCTAAAAGGTGAAGGCCCAGCGGCCCCAGCACAGGCTGCAGAATGGCCCAAACAGTGAGCGGGATCTCTCTGGTCTCAGAGGTCCCTATCTGATGGCAAGCGTCTGCCCACTTTTGTGCCAGGCTCCTTGCAGCTCTGTGTCAGTTTAACACTTTCTGCCACTGGAGATCATCGGCCTGTTTGGGGATGACGATGATTTCCTGGAACCTCATTTCCCCACCTGGAAGTGGGGGAACACGCTACCTCCTTCGAAGTCATTATGAACATTCACAAAAATACAGTTGCTGTGACGCCTCTCGGCTTCAAAGTTTTCTGCTGCTTTTGGGTGAGTGTGGCAATGTCTGCATGGTATACGAGTGTGAAGGAAAATGAAATATTGGAAATATGTGGGCTGCAAGGATCAACCATCTCCAAGAGTTAGATGTGGTGACTGAACCGCAAGGGAGCAGTGGCCCTTCGGTAGGTTCTCTCTGTGTATCATCTACTTCTTCCCAGGGCTGAATTCCAACCCACCTCTTTGGCTCACCCCTGAGGCTTGCTGAGTTCTAACTCACAGGCCTCTCGGTGTGGGTGGCTTGCCTATTGGGCTTGCCCCACCCACTCAATTCCCGGTTTGTGGCACTCATTACTTTGGCAAGGATTTGTTCCTTCTGTCTTTGCTGGGCCCTAGGCTCCAGGTGGGCCAGACCCACGCCTGTTACCCTGTGTCTTCCTGGGTGAGCCCCGTTCTCGGTGGGCAGGTCACCACCCCTTGTTTTGGAGGCTCGTTCCACAGAAAAACCAGTGTCTGAGAGATGAGTGTTGAGGAGATAGGAAGGCTTTATCCAGTGGCTGAAGCCCAGACTGATAAATCAACTTCCCCCACACCAGAGGACTGAGGGGCTACAGTCGGAGCCAGAGCTCAGGAACAATGACAGGGAGAGGAGAGCAAAGGGAAGGAATAAGCAAGTCTATTCCCCTCTTCTCTGGGAACAGGCAGAGATCTTCCAGGAGCTCAGGTTCACATCTCTTTGTGCCTTGTGTGGTGATGTTTCCAGCCGTGGTGGCTGGAGGTGTCTTTACCCTTGAAGAAGAGGCACATCTAGGTCAAGGTAACCTCATAGTTTTGGACAAAACATTTTTTTAGTTGATCTGTTTACATGCAGAGCGGAATAGAATCTGACCCACAGGTTAAGGCAACCACGGGGACAGACACAATATGAAGGTACAGATGCCAGGCCTTTTTTATCCAGTCTTGTCACTCTCTGGATCTCTGCAGGCCCAAAGGGGAGTCAGGGTTTTCAGCAAAGGCCACCTTCAGGGCTCTGAAGGGTAACCCAGGAAGCCGGCATTCAAACAGAGGTCTTGTCTATTGCAAAGCCAGGGGGAGACTAGTAAGGTATTTCCCAGCTGTGGGGCCTCCAAAATTAGTGGATTTTTTTTTTCTAAGTCGACTAAGAGGAAGCAACACTAGGCAGTTAGGTTTTTCCTAGTAACACAGTAACTCTGAGATGTCTCAACCAGATGGTCTGGGCACAAGTGTGTCCTTAATTGGTTACAGGTGTGGTGAGATACTGATCACTCAGCTGAGGGTGAGGCACAGGTTGGGGGTCAGGGTCAGGCTGTTCCACCTTTAGCAACAGCTAGAGTAATATGGAGTAAAATTGTCTTATGTGTGCGGTGATGCTAAAAAGGTTGGGAAACATGGCAGTATACCTTGGATGGATAAAAGAGCAACTATACGGATGGATGGATGGTTGGATGTCCCTGCTTGTGAGAAATTATACTTTTCAATTGAACAGTGCAATAGCATCAAAGAAGTAAGTGAGACCTATCACAGAACAGGCCCAGTGACCATTTATATAGTCCAAGACAAAGCTGAGTTGACCCATGCTAGGTGAGAGAGATCCCGCCAACCCACCCCAAACTTCCTTAGGAAAGCTGCGTTCATTTTCCCAAATGATAGCAAGACAGATCTAGTCTGAAATAGAAATTTTGTCCAAGTACCTGTCAATCTCCTATTGAATCAAATGGGAACCTCTGTTACTTAAGGTTGTTACTTAATTCTGTGTCACTGACAGAGACTAGACCTTGGTCCGTTCTAGGACAGGCCAGTGGACTCGGCCCCTTAGCACTGGGAGTTCCTGTTCCAAGGGTAGGTACAGCTGCACTGTCATATAATATTGCCATGAAATCCCTCTCTTGGGAGTTGTGTTGTAACTTAACCATTCATTTGAGCAGAATGGCCTGATGGTTTTGGTTGAGGGGGAGTGCTGGTTGCTCACTACTGCTAGTTAACAACCGAATGTTAATTGTTCCAGGTGTCCAAGTTGGGAAGATGAGCTGAGTATTCTACAGGTCCACATTTGGGAGATTTAACTTCCAAACAAAAGTAGAGTGAAACAAAAGGAGAGAAATTAGCAGTTCCCTTGCTCTCCCCCCCTTGCCCTCCCCCCCTTGTCCTCCCCCACCACTGCTTTGTATTTGACATTGGTTCCTTAAGGCAGAAGATCCCTGAAGGGCCAGGTATTGCCAAATGACTTTCCTATTTTCAACTTGTCATCTTATGGTGTTTGCTTCCAGATGTTTCTGGATGCTTTGAAGGGGGGGGGTTGTCATAACTTACAATATCTATGAAACTTGGTTATTTAGGTTTGAAAATATTTGTATTTTAAGCACCTGTTAGGTAGGGATATAAATTAGAGTCTGACTGAGGCTTATTTGGTGGTGATATAAATCATGAAATAACAAATGGAGAAGAAGACCCGAACATGTAACCCATGAGAAAATTTCATCTTCTTGGGCAGGTTGCCATGGTGATTGGGAGCGGTGATGGTAGCAATGAAATCTGGAGGAAACGGGGAGAGTCCTGACAATATAGGGACTAAAAAATATTTGTGAAACAGTTTCTCTAGTAATCTTGAGTTATGCTGGGTGTTGTCAAAATTCTTAGGATTGTTTGAATCCACTCCCCTAGTAGCTCAGGGGGGCCACAACCACTGTAGAAAATGTATTCTGGATCTATTCATAAGAGGAGGAGAGGACTTAGGGTAGAATGTGAACCCGGCTTGAGGTCTGGTTATTACTCCTCCTAGCTGGGTCCTGATCTAGCGCTCGCCACCGCCGCTCCCTCGCTTTCTGCAGATATGCTGTTCTCGCAGGTGGACAGTGACTGTAAAATAATCAGGACAGCTGCCCGTCATCTCCTGGTGGTGGGTCAGCAGAGAGTCGAGGCTGCAATGTCCAGATTAAACCTTCCCGAGGAGAAGCTTTAATGGCAGCTGAAGTGTCATAAATAACACAAGTCAAGGAAGGAGCCGTAAGAAAGCATTACACCCGGGCATGGGGGAGCCCAGACAAACTCCAGTGTGAGAATAAAATGAAAATGTCATTTTAGAATGAGGGAAAGGAAAGCAATTCAGAGAAAAAGTGGGAAAGGTGAAATTGAACCTACACTTAATAACCTCTCGTTATTATCTAACTTGATTCTTCTTGGAACTCAAACTGCTTTCAGAGGATCTGCCTTAAATCGTTTGTTAAAATAAAGAACTTACATAAACACCATTTGCCGGTGGCTTTCTGAGCCACACTGTGCAGGCAGGCCAAAGGAGAATTGCTTGGAATGTTCCTAAGCCAGGTGGTCCAACTGCTTGCTCTGGATTTGCTTTTAGAGGGTTATAGAGTTGGTGGTTCCAATCAGGGGACTGCAGGAGATGGGGATGGGGGAGGGGGCAGGTAAGACTGGTTAATGGTTTTTTGATAACTTTTTTTTTTCTTGCTCTACTGTCCTTCCTTTATTCCTCTTTCTCATTCCACTTTGGAAGATTGTGAACTGGCAAATAATATTCCACTGATCTGATGAACCTATTTTGGTGGCTAGTGAACCTAATGGTGAATACCTACACCCAGGCATCTGCTGAGTTCTGGTTCCCTGAGAAATCAAGATGCGTCTCACCAATGTATTAAACCACTGTTTAATCTCCACACAGTCTCTGATTCAGTCAGTAAAGGTGGAGTCTGGTCATCTTCATTTTAAATAAGCACCCCCAAGTAATCCTAAGGCAGGTAGCCCAGGAAACATACTTTGAGGCAGACTGTCATTGGTGTATGTATTTGGTCTACCTGGTTGTTACATATATATGCTTTGAATCTCACCTAGGTCCCTAGCTACCCATGTAGGTAAGTTAGTTGATATATCTGTACCTGTTTTTCCCCTGTGTAAGAAGGGGATATTAATATCTATCTCATGGAGTTGTATTTGAAGAGATGATGCAGGAAAAAAAATTGTATCATTTATAGAAATGAATGCAATGCTATTAAAACATTATAGCAAAGGAACCAGTGGGCTGGGGGCTCTATCTCAGCTAACTGGACTCCTTTGCAGATTTCATTCAGATATCCAGGACTCAAACACACTCTTTCTGCTTTTAAGGTGAGATAGTTTCACCTCCTTGTCGACAGCAGCTGATCAGGTTAATAATGGTAGCTAAGTCGGGGTTAACACTCATCAAGCCCTTATTGTATACTCAGTAATGTTGTAGGTACTTTATGTGGATTAAGTCATTTTAATCTTCTCTCCAGCCCCAGTGAGCTGGGAATTGTTATCTTTATAACATAGACAAGAAAACAGAGGCACAAAGAGTCTCTAAAATTTTTTTATTGGTGCATTATAATCACACATAATAATGGGATTCATTGTGATATATTTGTGTGGGTACATGATATAATTTGGTCAGTTTCATTCCCTGGTACTTTTCCATTCCCTCTCTCTCTCTCCCTCCCTTCTTTCCGTCCCTGGTCCCTTTCCTCTACTGGTTTCTTTTGCACAGAGTTCTTAAGTGACCCTATCATTTATTGAGTATGTGCAATGTTCATGGCTCAATGCTAAGTGGTTCTCATTATGCTAATTCACTGAATCCTTGCAATAACTCTGAGAAGTAAGCACTGTATTTTATATGCAGTTTAAAGACGTGGCATTGAGGTTTGGACAACTTAAGAACTCTCTGGACGATTTATAACGAACGAGTGCCAGAATCTCATCTTGTACCCAGGATGTCGCACTTGAGATCCTGTTCTCTTAACCACTGGGTTCTCATTTCCAGATGAGCTTGCCAAAACAGAAATTTGTAAAGTGCATGCCTTGTGTCTGCAAATGCTCTTGAAGGAGCATTTGTTGTTCTATCACTCATCTCCTTGGATGCAAGGGGTGGCTCCTGGGTCTTTCCTTTCTTCCTTTCAGTCCTGCTCTCCAAATTAAGGTTGCTCTTATATGGTGCATAGAAGAGATGATATACACAGCATTTTTCATGTTTGGTTTCATGTGCAAGCACCACTAAAAGGGTGCTTAATCTATGGGCCGCTGTAATGTGCTAGGCAAGGAGAATTCTAAGTAGGTTCCCTGTGACCCTTTATAACTTTGCCCCAGTGTTTTTATTTTTCATAGCAATGATGAGGATTTGCAATTTTTACTTATTTACTTTTTATTATTATCCTTCCACATGTTGGAACAGAAGCCCCAGGAGGTAGACCGTCTGTTTTCTTACCTCCTGGGTGCCCAGAATTTAGGTCAATCCTTGGCATGTTTTAGGTGCTTATTAAATATCTATTAAATGAGAAAATGAACAAATTAATCAAAGAGAGAACAAAAGAATGAGCTACAAGTTTATCAGGCGAGAAGTGGGGTGTTCCTTCTTCTGGTGTGTATGTTTTATTAACACCTTTCTCCCCTTTCCCCTGAGATCTTGCATCCATGCCTGACTTCCAGCCATGGGCAGTAAATGAGCAGAGGCCAGAAGATTGACTTTTAGTCTGGGATTGAGGAAATGAAGCAGTGACAACAGAGGGAGCCAGTATTAACTAGAAGTTATGGTCTGAAAAAGGACCACCCACGGGCCTCCACATACAGTCAGTTGTCTGTACCTGTGGGCCCTCCATCGGAGGATGCAACCATCCGGCGGTATAAAACATTTAAAAACAAACTGCATCTGTATTGAACATGTGCAAACTTCATTTTTTTTCTCATTTGCTAAACAATACGGTATGACAATTATTTAAACAGCATTATAACCTAGGGAGAAAGGGAATTGTATATAAGTATTGCATCATTTTATATAAGAGAATCGAGGATCCTTGGATTTGTTTTTTTGCTGGAAGTCCCAGAACTAATTCTCTAGGGACACCAAGGGATGGCTCTAGTTTTTTAAGCAAGGTTTTCAAAGTCCCTCCCTATATGCTGAAAAATGAGGTTTGTTTGGATTTGGTTCCTTTATTTAGGTTATGACCTGCCATTGGGCGTCGGGGAGGAGATCTGATACTTTATGGAAGCAGCTGTCCTGAGGCTGGATATGTTTAGTGGGAGATAAAGAATTTTTTGGAAATCTCTGTCATAGCCTGGCTTTGGACTCTGTTTTCTTGCTGAAGACAGGTATTTCTCTTGCATTGGGACCAATAACTCAGTGGCTCCAACAGAACCACAAGTGAGGGGAAACTCTAACTGGATTGGTTTAAAAAAATGATGGAATTGTTCTATTTCTGGTGCTACTGCCTTAACATTACTGTATGTGAAGGAGTTCTGTTCCGGCTTCTGCAGCACTGTGCAAGGAAATGTCTTGCTCACTTGAAAAGAATGAAAAGGGCATTGTGAGCCTCAATTGGGGGGTCAGCCACATTTTTCTGTAAAGTCCCTTATGGTAGATATTTGGGGCTTTGTGGCTCACTTTGTCACACTACTCAGCCAGGTCACTTTAGTGCAAAAGCAGCCACGGACGACACCAGCTATAGACAAAACGTGCGAATGAGTATGGCTGAATTCCAGGAAGACGCATTACAGAGCCGGGTAGGGTTTGTCTGTCTCTGGCCTACTTGGTGTCTTGGTGTTTAATTTGCATATAATTCTGAAACCTGGATATACCCTCTCTTTCCACACTCCACCTCAATCCACACAGTAGGTAGATAAGCCATACTGAAAACCCCACATTGAATTGGCTTCTCACATTTCTGCCCACTGTATCTAAATTAGTTTTGTGTGAGCATAACTCGAGAACTAGATATATCTAATTGAAACCTCAAAAAATCGAAATGAGGGAGACTTAAGGTCCCATCTCTTAGGAGCCAAATTGAAGTCTGACTATGGTGGGCCACACCCTCAGACATAAAGGGCCCCAAGCGGCATTGGACATTCCTGTGTTCCATTCTCCTCGCCTCCACAAGGGCTTCTTAGACCAAGGCCACCTTATCCTGAGGCCAGCCTGACCTTGGCCATCCATCTCTGCTTGATAAAGCCGGGCACCACAAATCACAGGGCTTCCCATTGACTTTCTGTCAGGGTGAGGTAGCCGAAGCTCTTCTTTAAGCTGAGAGGCACAGCAATTTGCTCCTTTTCACCCACTTGCTGAATCAGGAACTTCTAGGTGGAAGGAGACCAAGTCAGGGCCTGTGGCAAGAGAGGATGAGTGTTGATGGAGTCCTGTCTGTGCTCTGGGCCCTGCTGGGTGACTGGAGGCTCGGGTGGGGTAAGTTGCATGAGGCACCCTCCAGTCTTGAGATATGCAAGGGATGATAGGGTGTAAGTTCTGGGGAGGAGCCCAGAAGGAGGCTGTGCTGCCTGTCAGCATGTTAGGCAGACTCTTGAGCATTACCACTCATGTCCTGTGGCCCAGGCTGCATTAGCTAAAGCTCTTAAAGGCGTGTCTACACAGAAGAGTTTTGGCTAAATAAATACATCACTGGCTTCTTGTCTGCCAGGCTTGCTGTTACTCAGTGACTTCCATGGGTCCCATTCTTTGCTTCCTAGCTGGCACAAGCCTCCTTTCTCAGTAGGGGATATGCGTCAGAATGGTGAGAAGTATGACTGACCCATCCTTCTTCCTGGAGGAGCACCTTACTTTCCTTGATAAGTGAGACTCTCTCCATGGTCCTCAATAAGTCAGGAGCAGCCGAGGGCACTTCACTTGAGAGCTGAGGCTTCCCTCCACTTCAAGATGAAGTTCTCAAAGACATCTTGGGCACCTAGTACATATAATAAAATATTACGGTTGCCTTTAAACTTTGCAACAGATGGATTTGTAGTTTTTGAAAGTCATTAATTTGTCCATTCAAATGGATGAATTCATTAAACATTATTTGAACATCCGCCATGGCACAGAGTTATTGGGTATCTTGATGAGAAGGTTGAAGCCCACCTGGTTGAGTTAGTTGTCCCCTTCCACAATCACTTAAATCCCTGCTATCTATCTTCTATCATCTGTCTGTCTGTCTGTCTGTCTAGGGTATCAGGGTTGAACCCAGAGGCACTTAACTACTGAGCCCCATCCCTAGCTCTTTAAAAATATTTTTATTTTGAGATAGCATCTCCCTAAGTTGCTGAGAGCCTTGCTAAGTTGCTGAGGCTGATTTTTGAATTCGTGATATTCCTGCCTCAGCCTCCTGAGCCACTTGGATTACAGGTATGAACCACCATGTCTGGATCTTGCAATATATTTATAAGGTTAGAACCAGGGTAATCTTTGTTCTTGGCCTGAAATGGAAAGACATGTCATTGTCCTCTGGTTTTCTAGGGAGGGAGACTTGTCAAGAGGCATCCTGATGATACCTAAGGACCAAACAGTCAGATGGCCAAGTGTCGTTCTCCAACGACTGATTGTTGGACCATATAAGTTCCTGTATTAGTCTTAATACCACTCTGTGATTTCCCATTCATAAAACATGATCATGTTTTGTTTGTGGTCCTTGTTTAATTTTGTTCTCAGTGTTGCAATGCAGTTCTCAGGGGGCAGGGTCATGTCCCCTCTGCTGGCTTACTGATTATATATTTTGGGGTAGCTCAACTTGATTCTCAAAATGTAAGTTCATGAATCAGCTTGCTCTCTGGCACATAATGGCAAGTCATAATTCATTGTCTCAGGGATAGCATTCTTTAGTTTCAGCTCTAAATTAAAAAAGCAAAACTTACATTTACTGAATGTCCATCTGTCTGACACTGAGCTGGCTGCTGGAGGTTTAATCATGATGGACTATAGTCCCTCCTGTTATAGTAGATTTTTCCATTACTTGAGAAGGCAGAATGGCATATTAAGAATGAGGGCTTTATCATCAGCCGGAGCTCAAATCCCTGCTATGCCACGTGCTGTTTGACTTGGGTTGAGTCACAGAAAACCATCTCTGCCTCACTTTTTCTAACTGTAAAAATGAGATCACAGGAAGCATCTTATAGGGCTGTAATCCTACGAATTAACATACATAAGGTGCTAAAATGCCCACCAAATAGCAAGTAAAAAATGTTTAAACAATTCTTTAGACTTGGGAAAGAGTGACTGCAGGTCTTTTAAACGTTATTTTGAAGCAGTCTGACTAGCCCACCCAAGGATTATTTAAATCTAGGGCATGTACCGCTGCTGGTCTTGCTATTTATTATTAAGGATCCAGACTCTGAAGCTACATGTTCACTCATGGGTCTTTGCTGGGGATATAAATGATTGCTGTCCACCACGGATTACTTCCAAGGTTCCAGTTTTATTGCCCCTTTGGACTCTCACAAGTTTAACAAACTTCTTTTGGCACATCTTTTATATATAAATTTCTTTTCCTCAAATACTCTGTGAACCCGTGTCACTGTCCTGCTGGATTCCTTATTTGTTAAATCACTGGCACGTGTTCATTCTATATTTGTATGGAGTTATGTTTTTAACATGGTGAAATTATACTTTGAGAAATGTCACCTACTATCCCATGCCTTGATGTGATCACTATTGATCTCATTTTTATTTTCAAAGACTGATGTGGTAGAGAGATCACTGGAGCTAATTGTCTAGAAGATCTAGATCTAAAGGCCAGCTCTATCACTTTTTAGTTTTCTCTGTCAAGTTCTTCAACCTCATTTCCTGCATCTATGAAATGCCAAAAAAATAATACCTAGGTTAATGAGCAGCTGTGTAACCTTCTAATGTAGTCTGCCAGTGACTGCCCCCTTGGACTAGCAAATATTGATGAAGCAACTTAGCAAAACATTCTTCTTACACTGCACCCCTCAAAGCTGGGCTGCTGGCAGGTTACCCCCCATACAGCTTTTCTCAGTACAACCTGTTTCCTCATCCTGCACCCCTCCTCTCTTCCCTGCCAAGAGAAAAAGTAATAACAGCATGAGCTGTATTCATGTCTCAAAGCAGCAGGGTGTAAAGCATTTTCTGTTTTATTGTTAACAAAAGGGACTACTGTTTGGTGACACTTTAGCCTAAGCTTTATGCTTTAAATTTATCGTCTTTAAAAATCCTTATCCTGACTCTGAGATAAGCATTATTAGCATAACTATTTTACAGGTCAGAAATTTTCACCTGGTGGTGAGGTGACTTGTCCAGGATCATCAGTTAAACAATCAGTGGAGCCTGGTTTCCTGCTGACCTCTGACAGCACCCTGAAGTTGTATTTTCTCTTATCTGTTGAGCTCTGAGTATGCAAAAGGTATGACTGTGAATATGTGCAAGGTGAGAGAGGATGGCTACTCCAGAGGGGCTCATCTCTTGCAGGTGAAAGGTCAAGAAAAAGATGGTCATTTATGTCAATTCGGTGGCTGCCATGTGCAAGGTAGATATGTCACACCCACGTCCCATCTCCCCCTCACCTCCATCTGGCAAGGTGGCTGATGCTATCTCAGCTCTACGGGTGACAAAACAGTTCCTGGAGCTGAAGTAACTTGCCTCAGGTCACAGTTATAATGATTCCAACTTCTGCCTGTGAGTTCTATCCTTTGTAGCCCCCAGTACTAGACACACTAAAGATATATACTTAATGCCGTACAAAGGTCAAAGATGCTCAGGGTGAGCTTGATGATCCCTGCGTGGGTTGATGGAAACTGCTGTAGTCAATGTAGTCGATGTTTATTGGCCCCGTGCTGTGTGAATGGCAGAGAAATGATGATGTGGCCCGGAACTTGAGCAGCTCAGGGTCCACCCTCAGGGCAGGTGGGTAAATGGATAATTATGACATAGCAGGGTAATTGATGTGCTGGGAGGTACAGTGAGGATACGGAAGTGGACCCCTGATCAGGTGGGCTTGGGGGAGCAGGGAAGAAATCCACCGAAGACTGCACCTTAAACTATTAGTCTCATTTACTGGCCACCTGGAAAGGATGTGCCCTCCCTCTGTCTTCAAGGTGTAGCACCGGCTCCAGTAAACTACCATTATTTGACTTGCAAATGTTTTTTCTTGGGCAAGTAGGTCTACCTTTTTATAAATCACATCGCTTGAATATTTGTTTAAAGTAATTTGAAAATTAGTTTTCACTGCAAACTAGTGGTCTGCTGAAAATGCCTCAAAAGGATGTTGAGATGTTTTTTCTCAGCAAGAGAAACAATAAGAGAGGTAAATAGGGAGCCTACATCCTGGGAACAAATTTTTACTCCTCACACTTCAGATAGAGCCCTAATATCCAGAGTATACAAAGAACTCAAAAAATTAGACAATAAGATAACAAATAACCCAATCAACAAATGGGCCAAGGACCTGAACAGACAATTCTCAGAGGAGGATATACAATCAATCAACAAGTACATGAAAAAATGCTCACCATCTCTAGCAGTCAGAGAAATGCAAATCAAAACCACCCTAAGATACCATCTCACTCCAGTAAGATTGGCAGCCACTATGAAGTCAAACAACAACAAGTGCTGGCGAGGATGTGGAGAAAAGGGTACACTTGTACATTGCTGGTGGGACTGCAAATTGGTGCGGCCAATTTGGAAAGCAGTATGGAGATTCCTGGGAAAGCTGGGAATGGAACCACCATTTGACCCAGCTATTGCCCTACTCGGACTATTTCCTGAAGACCTTAAAAGAGCACACTACAGGGATACTGCCACATCGATGTTCATAGCAGCACAATACACAATTGCTAGACTGTGGAACCAACCCAGATGCCCTTCAATAGATGAATGGATAAAAAAATGTGGCATCTATACACAATGGAGTATTACGCAGCACTAAAAAATGACAAAATCACGGAATTTGCAGGGAAATGGATGGCACTAGAGCAGATTATGCTTAGTGAAGCTAGCCAATCCCTAAAAAATACCAAATGTCTTCCTTGATATAATGAGAGCAACTAAGAACAGAACAGGGAGGATGAGCAGGAAGAAAAGATTAGCATTAAACAGAGACATGAGGCGGGAGGGAAAGGGAGAGAAAAAAGGGAAATCACATGGAAATGGAGGGAGACCCTCATTGTTATACAAAATTACATTTAAGAGTTTAAGAGGGGAATGGGATAACAAACATGGAGGGAAATGAATTACAGTAGATGGGGTAGAGAGAGAAGATGGGAGGGGAGGGGAGGGGGGATAGTAGAGGATAGGAAAAGTAGCAGAATACAACAGTCACTATTATGGCAGTATGTAAAAATGTGATGTGTAACCGATGTGATTCTGCAATCTGTATTTGGGAAAAAATGGGAGTTCATAACCCAACTGATTCTAATTTATGAAATATGATTTGTCATGAGCTTTGTAAAGTTGTGAACATCCAATAAAAAAAAGAAAAAAAATATGCCTTGGAATGGAAATAAATTGTGGCAGATAGCATGCAAAACTTTATCCTGTGTATACAGATGACTGTAAGTTAAGGATATTCACTTGCAGGGCTCTTTATTAATCCCTGTTATAGCCACCAGATGGGTTGGAGTTTGCTTGGATATATAGGTTTGATGGGTCTCCATGGGACAGCCTGGTTATGAAATCTATAAAATTACCTACATTAAAAACTCATCTATCCTAAATTCTGCAAAGACTGTAATATTCAAATAACATAAAAGAAGTTCCTTCTGTTCTAGGTCTATTGTTATCCTTGTTACCTTTATGTGTTCTTCCAGAGGTAGCAATACGTTTGTGGGAAGGAATGTGTGGCCATACATACATAAAAGAACACACATTGTTCTTTTATATAAGCAACAGCTATAATATATCTTGAATCTTGCTCTTTTTTCTTCACTTAACAATACATGTTGGGGGTTTCCTGTTCTGCTATGGTACCTGTAGACCTGCTTTATCTTTTTCAATGAGACTATTTCATGTGGACATATTTTAACCAGATGCCATTTGATGTACATTTGAAATGCTCTTGGTCTTTTTATAGCTCTTTCCTAAGAGACTGAAGAATATACTTATACATCTAAGTTTGCCCATGAGTGACTCTCTTCTTTGGATACTTTCCTAAAAGTGGAATTTTCAAATGAAATGTTCATCATAAGCTTTGCCTCAATTGCTCACTTGCCCTCCAAAGATGTGGTACCAACTCCCATGCCAATCAGCAAGATGGAAGGATTGTCTTGTTTCTTTGTATGTTCTGTGATTGGTGTTAGCCAGCTTCTGGGGCACACGGCAATGATGGAAATGGCTGTTTGGTCTGGAAAATTGGATGCAAGTTCGATTCAGGAGGATGTGAACTCACCTGCAAAACCCACCTGATCATCTCTGAGAAGCTGAATGCGAGTGTTCTAGGACGGAAGCCCCACTTCTCAGGGTCTTCCAGACCTCAGAATGCCTTTTTATATCCTGGATGCATTTTGACCTGTTTTATTCTTTTTACTTTTGTAATTTTTTAAAATGATAGCTGGACACTTCATGTTTGTGTTTCCTAGAAGCCTCTGGCTTGAATGCCCCCCCCCCTCCCCTTCAATGACTCTTTATTTCTTCAGAGGTTGCCTCTGATCTCTGTCTTGGGCCTGGTCACCTCATGTTGGGGCTTTCTGCATTTCCACCCACCTTTCCTGGTGGGTCTCGAATGGGTGACCTTATCGCTCCAGGAGGCAAACATACACGGCACGGATCTGCCAAGCTCAATATCCTTTTACTTAAATGTTAGATGGATTTACGTTATTGCTCTGGGAAGCAGTGATCCAGGGCGGAATTAGTGTTAGGAGAGGACTCTGGTCTTGTTAAAATGGCAACAGGCGGGTGTGGGCACCTGCCCAAAGCCATGGGCCGGGTCTACTCTAGTTTCTCTCCTTTCTCCCTCCCCTTTAAGTCATTTGGTTATTTGAATCTTGGTTTGCTGCTGAGCTTCTAAAGTGCTGGAGTTTCCAGATGTAGGATGTCATCAGCTCTGTCTTAGTGACTTTCAATGTGGCCAAAAGAAAGGCTGCAGGCATGGTGCTGTCTGCTCTGGGCTTGCGTGCTCCCACAGTGCTGGGTGGCCAGGCTGGAGCCTGGTATGGTGGGAGCTCTTGGAGGGTCTTCCTTCCAGAGGTTCTTGGGAAGGCACTTCGAATTGTAGCGATCAAGGTCACATGCAAGTTTGGTCAATTTCTAGGAATGACTACTATGACCCAAATGTTTTCCTCTACTAGCGTGTCGTGCTCTGCCTCAAAGGTGTGTTCCTAAATGCTTGAAAGTAAGTGAAAATTAGGTGGTGCCATCAGAGAGGAGGTGCACAGACCTGGGACTTGGATGCTTCACAATTGGCTGGTCTGTCTTTACTCTGCCACTTTCTAGTTGTGATTTTTTACTTAATCTGTTAGGGCCCAGGTCTACCCTTTTATGAGAAAAGTAATTGTGGCTGCTTATCTCTATCAGAAGATTATCAGCTGGAAAAAGTGAGCTACTCACTGATTGTGTGTGTGTGTGTGTGTGTGTGTGTGTGTGTGTGTGTTTTGGGGGGTGGGGGTTGAACCCAGGGTTGTTTCACCATTGAGCCATATCCCCAGTCCTTTGAAAAAATATTTTATTTAGAGATAGGGTCTCGCCAAGTTGCATAGGGCCTTGCTAAATTGCTGAGGCCGGCTTTGAACTTGTGATCCTCCTGCCTCAGCCTCCTGAGTTTCTGGAATTGCAGGTGTGTGCCACCGCCCCTGGCTTGTGGATAATTTTGAGCTGGAAAACTTACCAATTCACTGGTGATGTGTGCCAGGTGACTTACCTATATCATGTTTATTTAATGCTTAAAACCAGCATCGGAGGTAAGCACTGTTGTCCCTGTTTTTTGATAAAGATATTTGGAGCAGTTAAACTGGACTGAAGTTACACATTTTACAAAGCTGCTAAGTGGTAAAGGCAGGTTTTAAATCTCGGTGAATAAAGGTGAGTGAAGGTGAAGCCACCTCTTACCTTGGAGTCCCAGGTGCTCCATGTATCCCAGTGGTTCTCGAGCTGGGGTGATTGTGTACCCCAAGGGGCACTGGACAATGTCTGGTGATGGTTTTAGTTGATACAGCTGGAGGAGGAGGAGGTGTAATAAGGGTATCTAGTGGGGAGAGATGCTAACATCCTATAGTGCACCAGACAGCCCCCTACTGCAAAGAAAAAGCCAGACTGAATTGCAGCAGAAACTTAATAGCAGAGCTAATCCACGTGATTGACATTTTTCTACAGAGAACATGAAAAGAGGGCAATCTTTCTCTGGACTATTTTTTCCTCCCTAGCATCATCACCCTATAATATCCTAGCAATTAATGTATTACGTTTTGTGATGAATCTATTGATCAGAAGGTGAAGTTCTTGGGGATGGAGACTTTTGTTTTCAGGGTTTCTAAGTGCTTAGAGTGGTACATGCATTGTATGTGCACAGTAAATATTCATTGCTTAACCTGACACTACAAGAATAAGTTCAGGTGACTACTTGGAGATCGCTGATGATAGAGAAAGGGAGCAGTGAACTTGGATAAGATGGTGGTGGTCAGGCTTGATCTATGCCAGGGTCTCATTCCAGAGGGCTGAACTGGGGACTTTGCTATGCAGCTCAGTGTCTTTATGTGGCTCCAGGTTAAGAGGTGCTGAGTCCCTGTCATTAGCCTACCACCAAGGGACATTGGGCCCCTGTATTTAATTTCCTGGGCTCTTGAGACACATGTTCTTCTGCAGTGACACTGGCTTCTTCATGGAGGTGTTAGGGGGACAATTTTGACTCAGAAGCAGCCTACTTAGGAAGTATTTCTCACATAACTCAAAGACAAATTACTCTTAGTAGAAAGACAGTGTCTTCCTCAAGGGGAATCATGGAGATGCAGAGGCTTCTAGGGAACCCCTAGTACTCAGACGTGCCTGTAGGGTTGCTTCCCTGTCACTCACTCACTGTAGTGCTCAGGATAAGGAAGGACCCGTGTTTCTCTGTAGGATGCTCCACGATAGGGCAGGATGGGGCAGGGTGCATCACCAACCTCAGGAAAGAGGAACTGCCCTGTGATAATCACTTCGACTTCCACTTTGGTTGTGAACTTAGAAGGATGAGGTCCAACTCTGAAGTTCTCTTGAGTCTAATGGGCCAGGATTTTGCTGTGACAACGGGTCCTGGAGCTCTCCTCTTGGGGAGGGACCTCCTTTGCTAGAGGATGACTCTGGGAGTTGGGGGGAGGTCGATGCTATTTTCCTAGTTTGGAACGAGACAGCATAAAAATGGAAGAGTTGAGCATCCTGGGCAAGAACCACCCAGATTGAGGGGTGAGCAGAAGAGAGGAGAGGGACTGTGAGTAAACAGGACGAGTGACTCTGGGCATAGGTGGTATCAGTGCTGCCAAGTCCTACCCTCCCCCTTGCCAATCTTTTTTTCCATGCTGTGTGGACAGGAGGCCAGGTTCCGGGTCTGACAGCCTGTGGAGGAAAGAATTCTAGACACAAGATGCCAATGACATCGAGAGTTCAGTGCAAGTGACTTGGGCAGACGGGAGACGAGATCTGAAGCCTCTGCTTTCACAGAACTCTGGAGGAAGTGGTGTTTCTCTTATAGAACATGAGGCAGAGGTTTGGGGGCAGTCTAAATATCAAAGGGCAGACAACTATGGGTTTAAGTTAGTATTGATAGTTGGCTAGCCCAGTGCCTAAGAATGTAATATGTGATTTCAGGCATATAATTATTTTTCTTCATTAAATTATATACACTCTCAGAATCATTCTTGATCTCAGTGAAGAGGCATAAAGTAGTGCATGTGACCATTTTGTCTGGGCTATTTTAAAAATTCTTTTCCTGTTCTTGGTTAGGGTATGCTCTTTCTTGTTTGTCACAGGCCTCCCTTCTCTGCCGCAGTCTGGCTGGGCACAAAATCACGAGCCACTCACAGCCTTGTAGATTCAAACAGCAATTCTTTATTCCCGAACTCACACCGGCACTCTACACACGTTCTGGGGAAATCCACTTTCTGAATCCCAAAATACTCTGAATCCCATGAGAACTCAAGGGGAACTCAAGGAGCGGGCGTGCCTGAGGCAGCAGGATACGCCCTATTCCCAGCAGGGTACACCTTAAACCTGGAACCGCTCTAAACCCAAGGAGCAGGATACTCCCTAAAACCTGATCCACCCTAAATCCGGATCCACCCTGGTCCTTGAGCAAGGTCACCTTACTCAAGCATACATGCAATGTCACTGCAAATGACCTGGGTCCAAAGGCAAGCCCATTTTCACAATGGAGAGTCCTTCCTCTAAGCAACATGGGGTAGGCTGACAAGAAAATTTCGATGCATCATTCCTACTTGGCAATGGCTCTCAGCACTTCTCCCTATTGTCTTTCTCCTTCTGGCTGATTCACATATTTATGTGATTTCTGACCATTAAGGCATGAAGATGTGTGGCTTGTACTTAACCTGTGAAGAGATAAGAGCAAACTCTGACATTGACTGATGTCCGTACTTGCAAGTGGATTGTTATTGATCATGATATTTGCTGATTTGCTGGCCCTCCTGTGGAAGAACCGATTTTTTTTTTAACATCCCCATCACATTGGTAAGTGATTTGATTTTGCTCAATGACGTGAGCAGAAGTGAAATGTGTCATTTCCAAGCACAAGTGACCCATGTTCTTTCTGTACAGAAGCCATTGGCTGATTCATATTTTCTTCCCCTGCCATGAGACCAGGTAGAAACTGCTCTGCTGGCAAATGAAAGAACCCAGAACAAAGTTGTTGGCAACCACTGACAGACTTGTAGCACAAATGAGTGATATTTGCTGTGATCTCCTGAGATTTTGGGGGTGATTTTTACCCTAGCATAACCTTGCCTCTTACGACTAATGCAACCACTTCATGCCTTTTAAATGTTGAGCTTGGGGAACGTGGCCTGGATGAATGTTCAAGAAACCATCTAGCTCTTTCCTTATTTCCACTGAGATAATGGAAATTTGAGGTGGAGGAGAAGTTCAACACTCTGTTCTGAGGAACAGATACACAGTAACATAAAATTGACAGCTGTAATGGTGACGGGGTGTGATACCCTAATAAGTGTCCCCAAAAGAGGAGCTCATCTTGGAATATGAGTTTTGATATAACTCGTGAGGCTGCTCACCTTTTTGTTCATCAAGTCATGATTAATAATTCAGTTTTTTGGGGTAGGTCCAAAGGAGCCCAAAGGATTTTGAGAAGAACAATATATGAAATGAGAGCTTTACTTCCAAAAACGAATCTGATTTGGGTGACATAAATCATTTCAGAGGCACCTCCTCCCTTAGCAGACATAAAATGATTCATGTTTCCACTGTTTGTCATCTTTGTGACAAAGACTCCTAAATCTATATCACTGGCTTTGACGCTCCTTCCTGTATCTATTAATTATTTCCCCAGCCACCAAAACAGGATTTTGGAAGCTCTAATACCCTTCAAACTCAACATTATGCAAGTCTGAACTTGTTACTTTTCAGGCAGCCTGTTAATACCATGATGTCATTATTCTTAGGGTCTGAAATTGATGTTGCTAGGTAGGAGAAGGCACCCCTGGAGGACATGGTAAGAGGAAGAGCTTAGAGGAAGGGAATCCCACGGGTGGTCCTGGGGATCATGAGCTGTTAGAGTATGGGTTCATATTCAAGCATAATAGATTTAAAGATGGACTGGTGGGTGGGAGTGAGATTGTGGAGGGTCTGTCAGGCAGAGCTGAGAGGTTAGGACTTCATTCTATGACCAAAAGGAAACCATAGATGGGAAAAGTTTCATTTTAGATGTTTAGAGCACCCTCAGGGAGGATTGATGGAAGGAGGAGGGGAGTTTGGAGGTAGAGACCAGTTAGATGGCCAGAAATAATTATTCTAAAAAATGCTTACAACCTGAACTGGGCCTGAGGGAGTGGACAGAAGGGAATGTTGGCTTTTGACCTCCCCATGGGGGAGAGGAGTCAGATATGCCTTGGCTTCACCCTCTGTTCTCAATAAAATGTCTTTGCCACACTGAGCTATGGAGAGGAATTGGAGCTGACAGAGCTCACTGAAATCCCCCGAGACTCTGAATTGAGGGCAGCCGAGAGGGAATTCATGGCCTGAGCCAGCAATTCCCTTCAGAGCGGAAGAACAGGGTCACCTCTGCAGAGCTGTCTACCCAGCATGAGCCAGAGACCCCTCCATCTTGCTCAGCTTCTTTTAACGACCTCAGGTTCTGCTTGACCATAGAAACATTGCTGCCCCCTCATGCCCCTCCCCTTTCGTTAAGGGCAAGAACATTGTTTTAATGCTCTTTGCCACCCATGAAGAAAAAGTATTTCCCAGCAGGTATTTGAGCATGAAGCAGGTTTTGTGGCTGTCCCTCCTATACCTCACTTTAAACCCACTCCGCAAATTGCTTAGTCCACAAATTCTCATCTCCCTTGCTGCCTGCATTAAACTCAGAGGAAAATAAGGATCGTTAAAGTCCCCTTCTCTTGATCATTTTCTAAAGGGCATGATGCATTTTGGGGAAAGGGAATAAGCTGGAGCTCCAGTAGAACCATTAGGTAAATCAGTACCGGCTCCTCATACAAGTCCAACCTGCAGCCTGGGAGGAAGGTGAGGGGTGAGATCTTGAACATTAAATCTTTAGCGGTGGAGACTCATACCAAAATGGTTAGGGGACGAAGAGACCCTTGTAGTTATTGGTGGAGATAGACCTCTCTTAATAGCTGTCACATTATTCTCCCAGAATCTCACATGCAGTTATTTAATATCACATAAGTTAATTGTTTTGGTTGAAAGAGAAACCCACAGAAACTTTGCTGAGAAGAGAGATGTGGCAATAAAGGAAAAAAATTTTATAGAAATGCAGTAAAAAGAAATACACCATGGATTTTTTTTATTTTATCTTTTTTGAGCCAGTAACCAAATTAAAGATACCTGTAGGATGTCAGGAGGTGTTCATGGCTTTGCACAGTGGCGCTTTACCCTTAACTCAAATTAGATCTCTCCATCTCAGTTGAGAATCTCCTTCACTATAACCTCTGTTTCCAACTTGCCACAACTCCTTTACCTCAGTTCTCTGCTCAAAAGCAGAGATTTCTGCCACATTTTCTTCCTTCTCCTAACAGTCTGATCACCCTCTGTTGGTTCTCTGTGTCTCATTCTTGAGATTGACTAGAAGGTTCTATTCTCATGAGAATTCAAGATGCCAATGAGCTTGTGAGTTTGCAGCATTGCTGTGAGGGTGCCCCAGGCCAGAGGCCCTGCTGCGATTCCAACACACTGGACTTGGGTGCGTGCCCACATCACAGATGAGAGAGAACAATATAAAAAGAAAAATGAATGGAAATCATGGTTTGGACAAAACAGGGAAAGCAGCTAACCTACCTCCCTAGGCCTACTGATGCAGTTACAATTTATAGAGACAAAACCCAGGAAATATACATGTGTATATTCAGTCTGGCTGTGGGTGCCAGAGATACAGTGCCATTCTGGTTTCACTGGCCCCCTTTCAGGTCAAGGGGGTGGGGTGGGGAGCTTTTCAGATTTCATTTTTGGCATGATGGAGGAATGCTGCATTCTCGGGGTATTGGGGCTCTTAATTCTAAAGGCACTCTGTTGCATTGGAGCATAGATATCATCCTGGTCCAACTAGTGATGGGGGTCATACCGGTAGGAGGTTTCTTGGATGAGGATATGGCCAAGGGGAATGCCATTACTAGGAAGGAAAGTTTTAGGGATTCCTTTAAAAAAACATTATGCCAAAATGTAAGTGATGGTCATTTCTTATGCTCAAATAATTTGCTTTCTCATGGTTTTTAAGGAGCTTTATTTATAGATGGGTTATCATCCTTCTTGTATCTATTGGAAAAGTGTCGATTAGGAAGTAGTGACTTGCCAAAAGATGACTTTCATACAAGTGGACCTTGCTGTATGATGTCATCGTTGCATTATGCTGACTCAAATTGATTCTTTGACATTAAGTGGGGAGTAGCTCCCCATAACTAAGCTAAGTTGAGGCTCTATTACTTTGCAAAGGAAAATCTTAAACTTCCCACAACCTCACCACTCTTTCTAGCTGCAATGCTCAGGAGCTGTTTGAAATCTTTGAGTTTCCAGAAATCTTTGCCTTTAATTAACTTTTTCTTTCAATATGAGATATACTAACCTTTTGTACTTGGGAAGATTTAAAAAAAAAAAGAATGCATTCACACATTCTGAGTACCTTATGTGTAAAATGTTCCCGGCCCATATCTCTTTGGGCTTTCCAGGAAGAGGGATTCTTAGAAGTCTTGATGGTAGCTAATAAGACTCCACTCCTCCAGGGTAGTGATAACTAGAATTCTGGCCAACTTTATCCAAGTCTGGCCTCCAACCACTGAGTCATTAACCAGTGTTTACAGGAACTTGAACCCCTGTGGGTGGAAGCCAAATAAGCTCTGCTCAGCATGGCCTCCTCTTCATGGCACAGGAGCTGTGGGATACTCTTCTGATGGCTATCTCTGTACACAGTGCTCCTTTGCGCCAGGTGAGCTGTCAGGAGGATTCAGGCCCCTGACTCTGGATACCCAGGCTGCTCTTCCTGGTGTCAAAATGATGGCACTATCTGTACATGATCTTCTCTGAATATTAAACAATCAGCAGGCAGGAGCCAGCTCCCAGGTCAGGCTAATAGGCGGGGCCTGCATTTTGGGAAGGATGAGAAGATGGTATTAGAGAAAATGCAGACAAAGCCTCAGAGGATCTGCAAGCCCTGGCTTTTTGTTTCTGCTATGAGGCCTCAAGTGTCCAAAGGCTGTGGACTGATGCCACTGCCACTCTCGCAAGACCTGGGGTGCACCCACCTGCCCACTCCATGGGTACTGTGTGCACCAGACCTCCTGTCACTCCCTCCTACCTTGCTCCAAAGTGCTCAGATAGAGGAATTAGGAAACTCAGGATGAATATGTACAGAAAACCACCACAGAGTGCTCTGCCTGGTATCACAGGGGTCTGACACAGGCCCTCCTTATCCTGCTTAAGGATGTTCCCAACTACCAGAAAACACTCTCTCCTAGGCGTTGGTTTTCCTGGTTATAAATTCAGAGCATTAAACACATTGAATGCTTTGTGTATGAAGTGTCCTGGGCCCAAATTTCTAAAGTTCTTAATTTTACCTTCCCAAATTAATGTTTTTGTTCTCTCTCTCCCTCACCCATTCCATATCTGTACTTAAGACGAATAGCTACAAAATCACAGGAAGCTCGATTTTTGCCTCCATCTATGTAAGAAATTCTCAATGGACTTGTCCCCAAATGGGGTACTTTGTAATGTAGTGACTTGGCTCAAGGAAGTCTCTCGCTTCTGTCCAATTTCCTGACTGGCACCTTTCTTGTGCCCACAGTCACGGCTACTTGACTCCCACCAATAATTCTCAAACTATGGGTTCCCAGACCAGCAGCTATAGTACCACCCAGAAACTCTTGGAAAGACATTGCCAGGCCACCCACAGGCCGGCTGAGTGGGAGATTGATTTCACTGGTGTCAAGGAGGGCTGGATTCTGGGTGACAGAATTTTTCACATCTCTTGGATGATTCTGATATTCAGCCAGGGCTGAGAGTCAGTGTTAGGATAGTGCTTCTCATTCTTGCCTATGCACCAGAACATTACCTGAGCCCTTGAAGACACACAGGTGTCTGGGTTTTACCCCTGGAGTTTTGGATTCAGCAGCCTTGGGTGGGTCTGAACTCCTATGATGAGAACAGGGAACTGATTTAATCCTCTGGCTGTCGTGTTCCCCTGGCTGTGGGTACTTGTCTTATCCATATGAGTTGCTCAGTACTCTGTCGAATACTTGGTGCTGAAACCCAGGGCTTCTGTCTGTGCTGCTGTCTCCTCTCCGGCATTCTGCACCCCAGAATAAATACTATGGATTTATAAATGCTATGAATTTATAACCAGGAAAACCAACACCTAGGAGAGAGTGTTTGCTGGTGGCTTGGAACATCCTCCCTGAATCTCAACTTGGTTTCAACAGGGGAGTCCATCCAGCTCTGCCTGGGTCCCCTTCCCTGAACTGTCTAAAACTAGCCAGCCGTGGAAATCTTCACTGGCTCCACGTCTCTCAGGAATCATGGTGCCTACTGCCTGATGTTCAGGGTCTTCATAACCACCGTTTGATAAATTTTTCCTTTTTTCTTCATGTTTTAAGCAGGAGGGTAAATCCATTTTCTTGCCCGGAGTTGGGCATTAGCTGTGTTCCAATTTGCATTTAAGAAAGATCCCTGCCTGCTGTTGAAGAAGAAGGACTTGGAAGTAGGAGGAAGAGAGAATGCTTGGAGACGGGCAGGGGTGAGCTCTCATGGTCCAGGTGAAAGAATCGCTTGACACATGGGGGTAGTGGCAAGGGCAACAGAGGTGACCAGAAGTGGGGCCTTTGATGTCGATTTTTGGAGGCACTGCTGAGAGGACTTGCTGAGGAGGGAGCTCTACATGAGGAGCTGTCTTCGTCAGCCTGCCCGTCTCACCTGTTGCCTACCAATGAGTTGACTTTGGAGTCTGTTATCAGATGACCAACTTTATGGCGACAGAAATGATTGTTTGTGGCTTTGTGTTCAGAAGAGAAAACATATACTGTACAAAGAGGAATCTGTAAGAGTCTATTGTGATACTAGATGCTTTCTTGTGACCCTCTTCTTGGAATGAGACCATCTTTCAGCTTATCTACATGCTATGATTTGGTTGAGTTCCCATCAAAGGTCCTCCTATAAAGACTTCATCCCCAGCATGGTAGTTTGGGAGATGCTGTGCCTTTTTTTGGGGGGGGGGTGGGGGGTACTGGGGATTGAACTCAAGGGCATGTGACCACTGAGAGACATTACCCAGCCCTATTTTGTATTTGGTTTAGAAACAGAGTCTCACTGAGTTGCTTAGCACCTCAGTATTGCTGAGGCTGGCTTTGAACTTGTGATCCTCCTGCTTCAGCTCCTGAGCTGCTGGGATTATAGGCATGTGCCACCACCTGGCAGGTGCTGTGTTTTTAAAAGGAGAGGTTGAGAGGGAAGTCCTTAGGTCATGGCGAGGGGGGGGGTGCCTTTGAAAGCAATTGTGGGACTTGGTCTCCTTCCCTCTGATTCCTGGCTTGAGGTGGACCTCTCTCTACTCTGACTTAACTTCCCTCCATGATTTGCTCACTTCACCAGAGACCCAAACTAGTGGGGCTTCCTGATCTCAGACTTGTAACTCCAGGACCATGAGCCAAAATAGCCTTTTTTTTTATAAGTAGATTGTCTCAGGTATTTCATTATAGTACCATGAAACTACTAATTCTCTGCCTCTTTTCATTTGCTTGCTCAAGTTAGCATTTTATCAGCCACTTGTTTCTATCACTTTCTTAAAATGGAGCATCACCAGTACTGTCTGGGAATGGGTTTAAAATTCAGAATCTCAGGGCTGGGGATGTGGCTCAAGCGGTAGCACGCCCACCTGGCATGCGTGCGGCCTGGGTTCGATCCTCAGCACCACATACAAAGATGTTGTGTCTGCCGAAAACTAAAAAAAAAAAAAAAAAAAAAAAAAAAAATTAAAATTCTCTCCCTCTCTCTCTCTCTTTAAAAAAAAATTCAGAATCTCAGGTTTCACCTATACCTGCTGAACTAGGCTATGCATCTTAAGACATTGGTCTAGTTATTTTTCCTTTGTAATTGATAATGTATTTGTTTTCTGCTGTCCTATATAGTAAGGAGTAAAGGAATAAGATGAAAAATTGTTCATTTAACTTTTATACACATTTAAGTCTGACCTAGGCCACCTCTAATGAGTCCTGATATCAAAATCTACCTGGAGTATAGGACTCAGCTCTCGTACCTGGCCCTCCTCCTTATCAGAATGTTCTAGTAATGCCCATTTCATCCAGAGAGTGTTTCCAATTTAAAGACTGTATCTTTGAAGAAGAGTCTGTCAGTCTGCGTCTGCCTCTTTGTCTTTCTTTCCCTGACATTTTAAGATCACATTTATCATGTATGTCGTCTACAAAGATTCCAGAAAACCCCCTAATTAATACCAATGGGAACAGGTTTGGAAATCCAGGAAGAGAGAAGCAAGGGAGGACATCCTGTGGCATACAGCGAGGGTGGACGTCACAACCAATTAGAAGCAACAAGTTTCAGAAACGAAAGGGCACCAACCTGAAAGACTCCGGGCTTGGGGATTTGAGGATAAATGGCTTTTTCACGATGGGTAATTAACTCATGGAGTGGGTTCCCGGAGGCGGCTGGGAGAGCTGATCGACAGTGACAGAGCCCGGGAATTGCTTTCACAGCTCTTTCCCTGTTTGGCTAAGAATGTAGAGGGAAGTTGATGTGGAAGTCACCCAGGAGGATACTGCCTGGCAAATGGCTGAACAAATTTGATGATAGGTGACTGAGGACCTGGAAGGGTATGGGTTCTCCTTTGTGTGGCCAAAGTACTAACTTGGGGCATCTTCCTTCAGCAGCTGAGTGTGGATTCATGTTCTGTTTTATTTGATGTGACTGACATAGGCAACAAAGGTAATAATCTTATTAAAGCATTCATTCTTCCTTTCTTTATTTTTGATTGGGAAGAGGAAGAGATTGTGGCTCAGAGAATGAAATGAATTCCCTAGGGCACTCAGTAGGACTAGGACCGGGGACTTCTGACCTTTATTCTAGTTGTCCTTTCTCTCTAACTCATTATATATTTGTTTTCTGATGCTCTCTGCAGCATGATGGAAAAAAATCATAAGAGAAAGAATTCATCTTGCATTGGGTGGGATACTGTTACCCCTGAGTTTCCTTTTCCATGTAACATGCCATTATATCACGAGCGTCAAAATCATAAAGTTGAATAATGCACCTCTATTACTGATCCTATGCCAGGATTTGTTAAATGTGTTAGACATTTTCTCACTTAATGACCCGATGAAGTAGGTGGTGGTATTACCATTTTACAAATCCACCCAGACGGAAGCATCACTTAAAATGTGGTCTCGGGACAGGCTGAGTCTCTACCCATCCTTGACATAAGGAGCTTGAGCCAGCATAGAAATCGGCTGTAGCATTAGGTCAGATGCTTGGGCCAGATGACATTTTGGGGGGGAGAAAGTTAGAAAACTTCCTCCTCGAAGGGCACAGTGCCTCGATCATCATTCTCGTTTCCTTGAAACAACCTGGAAACTGGCACCTTGAGCAGCCCTTGCCTGGTTTTACTGCCCATAGACTGCCGGAGGCAGTTGTTATAGGTTTCACCCTCATTCTGTTTTGCACTGTTTTTTTTTCTACTTTGTTCCAAAAAAGAAAAAAAAGAACAGTATGTCAAGCTACAGGGCTTCAGCTAACTAAAGCTTGTTGGAATGATTCACGTTTCTCATTCACTAAGTTTCTTTTGAGTGCCTTTATGGGGCTAGCTGAGCATCCTATCTGAGTCTATTTAAATCATTTGCACTGTTTTAATTTCTACAGCTTAAGGGTCATTAAATTATATCTGAGAAGCCAGAGACTGTGGATGAATGAAGGAACCACATCTCGATTTGTCTTTAACTTTCTCACGATATGCCTTTGGGTAGGTGCCCAGTAGATTTCATGGGTTCATTGACTGGAGGAGAGAGGAATGCGGCCAGGCTGTGCCAGGCTACATACCTTGAGGGCAGGAATTGGCATCTCTGCTTTGGATTGGCCATCGTCTAGGTCCTTATGTGAATGCCAGTCACAAGAACATGCCCTTGGTCCTATCTGCAAAGTGGCTTTGGGTATTTCACAGGGTTTAGATGAAAACTTTTTCAAAGATAAAAAGAAAAATGTCTACAGAAGATGATTGTTTTTATGATGTTGTTGATGATTCTCAATCCAAATATGGATAAAGTTAATAAACTAAAGTTATTGCTTGGAAAAATAAGACAGAAAACCAAAGGTCACACAATATCATTAAAATCTGAATTTTAGATCATTTTATTTATATATACTTTTTTCATTTCATAACATTTTTTTGGTGAAGCATGTTCTCCTTTAGATAAAAAATGTCTTAGCTGGATCGAGGACTTCATCTTTTTTCAGTTCTCTCCCTGTATGGCTTTGGTTGGAAGTTCCATGCCTGAGGCAAAATGCCTAAAACAATATCTACATCATGGAAAGGCCCCAGGGCTCAATTTAGAGGAAAGCTCGTCACCTTACATTGCAAGTTGTAGAAGATCATAAGAGTCTATAAAATTGCTCAACTGGAAAACAAAGGAACTGAGCCAGTGAAAATCACTGGTCAATTAAATTCTTGGAGACATATACCCTGTATCGACATGGGATGTTATGTATATCAGCACTGAAGCTTGGGTGCCAGGGAGAATTTTCAGCATCTTGGTCTCTGGCTCAGGAAAATCAGGCTGTGTTGAACAAATTCTTTTCTTTTTTTTTGGCAGGGGGGTTATCAGGGATTAAACTTGAGGGTTTTGGACCACTGAGTCACATCCCCAGCCCTATTTTGTATTTTGTTTAGAGACAGGGTCTCACTGAGTTGCTTAGCACCTGGACATTGCCGAGGCTGGCTTTGAACTTTTGATCCTCCTGCCTCAGCCTCCCGAGTCACTGGGATCACAGGTGTGCATCACTGTGCGCATAAATGGTATAGAGCAGAGTTTTCAAAATCCAGTTCTCAGACCAGTAATACCTGCATCGCTTGGAAACTTGTTCAACAGACATGTACCTCCCCGGTTCCTACCTCAGGCCTACTGAATCAGAGACTCTGGGGGTGAGGCCCACTACTGTTTTAACAAGGCTTCCAGAAGGTTCTAATACATACTAAAATGTGGGAACCAGTGGTAGGCCTGGGTGCTAAGGCAGTGTATTCCTTTTCTGAGCTGCTATAACAACGTACTACAAGCTGGTTTGTTTGAAGCAGCAGAGACTTAATTCTCTTATAGCTCATAAGGTCAGAAGTCCATAAATGGAATAAACTGGTTCAGTATTTCTTTCTGAGCTTCTGTGGTACCTAGCAATCCTTTGCATCCCTGACTTGCAGCTGCGTCAGCACAGTCTGTCTCCGTCTTCACTTACCTTCTCTCTGTCCGTCTTTTTCTTATTTCAACAGGCGTTGGACTAATCTCCACTCAGGAAATGTGGAAAGACCTTATTTGCAAAAAAAAAAAAAAAAAAAAAATTACATTCTGGGATTTCAGGTAGAGATGAATTTTGGGGGGTGCTCTTCAATCGGCTATAGGAAATTAAGACAGAACTCGGGTTGGAGTGTCTTTGAGGAGTGAGATTGATCCGAGTGGAGAAGAAAGCGGATCTAACGGGACGGGTGGAGAGAAGGCTAGTGAGGGAGCATGGAGTTGGACTGGAGGGGAGCCCGATGTTGGGGTGTGGACAGCGTGGAAATGAAAACACTGATGTCATAACATACTCACCTGTAAATAGAAATTAGCAACCTGTGTTCCCTTCATTTTCTCACGGCTAACCTATATGTTACAAAACTGCCTTCCACCTGACCCAGTTTGTGGTCAAAATCAACCAGTATTCTAATAACTGTCTTTTAATCTTACGCATTTGGGGGCTTTTTAAGTTTGATCTCTCACTAGCTAACTAATGCCCCGAGTCATGACTTGACTTAAGCAACCCCATCAAACCCTGCCAGTGACTTGGCTGTTGGTGTTCATGGTGTGAGACCATCATGGCCTCTGCTAATTTCACATCATGACGCTCCAGATGTCCCTGCTCCCACAGTGAAGTTTTTAAGTATTCAATATCTGTTATTAAATGCCACCAAAATAGTTTATTGGAATGTCATCTTTGAGAAGAGAAACGGCCCTGTTTCTTGAGTGCCTGGTGCAGATTTTGGCCCTGTGTCTTATAGAATCTCATCGAGCTTCAATTTTAGTTTATCTCTGTGAAATGGGCATAACTATATTGTTTACAGTAATCAAATAGGTTAATACACCTTTAGCTTTGTTTGTGCTAGGTATATGATCATCTCATTCATAAAAATCAGAACTGAATGTTAATGCTCATGATGGACAAGAATACAGGTTTTAACGACTCATCCCAGGAAATGAAGGTGAAATTCAATGGGGACAGAGGAGGGGACCCACACCTAGGATGCCCCTTACCTAAACAAGTCCATTATGTCCTGTTGTAATTAGCTTCTCTCCTCTTGATTGAGAGCCTAACAGAACCTACTATTTTGATACAGCCCACAGTTCTTGGCCTGTATCTGTGGTGGATCTTGTCATTACCCATTCTTTCATATGCCCCTGCTGCATTGAAAATATCTCATAGCTGAAGCCTCCCAGAGGCTGAACTCACCACCAGTAGCTGCCTGAGCCTGACTCCAGGGGAGAGCAGGCTTTGGTAGATGGTCACAGCCTTGGGAGTCTATGTGGGCATAACACTTATCCACCAGCCTGTCAGTACCAGGTATCAGTGTCAGGGATGCCAAGTTCTCTGTTGGTGTCCTCAACCAGTTTGCAAAGGGTGCACAAAAGGCAGGAGTTTGGGGGGACAAATTGCAGAAATATTGACCAAGAATTTATACTGTCAAAGCCTGAAAAAGGCCCTTACACATTTTCTAGTTGTGCTGAGCCTTTAACTCATTAGTTGCTGGGTAGTGAGAGGGTGAGGGGGAGGTCTTGGGGGAAGGTGCTATTTACCTAGTACAAAAAGATGGCAGTGCATCAATAAGTGGTGGAACTATGCCAGCGAGTCCTGGCTGAATCGGCCCCAGGCACGGAGAAGATGCAGCTATAGTGATAAGGCAAAGCCATTTTCTGAAGGCCATGAGTTCTGGCCCGTGGGGTTGGACTTCCTCCAGTGGGCACCGGGGAATCATTGTTGGCAGTCCACCTGGGTCTTTGATTCAAGCAAAACAGAGCTCTAAGACAGGACTTAAATAAAAAAAAATAAAAAGATGCAGCTATTTTTCTAAGGAGGGATTTTGCTTTAAAACATTCTTGTTTGCTTGGTGTTCCCTTCGTTTATGTGTTGGCACCCATCTTTTGGAGGTTAATGTGAGTTTTAGAGGAGAGTGGATCGCAATATTTAAGCCTTTGCAGATGCAAGTCTTTTTCTGATAATGATTTGGGATTTAATAAGTCATTAAAAATTCTTCAAGTGCTTTGCAGGTGGCTCTTTTTTCTTTTTAAGAGGGAGGCTAGGGAAAAAAAAAGTCAGAATGATACTTAATCTTAGGTAAATATCTTCTCTAGTTTTGGAGAGACACAGCTGTCAGTTGATGCTACTGTCCCTGTACTAAAAATGCTGACTCTGCTTTTAGGACATAATTGTTAGACCAGGACGCAAGAAAAGACCACTGACTCCAATTAAAATCAAATTAAAGCAAGCTTATTATTTCCACCGGCCGGGCTGCCTCTGCCTCCCGAAACGGCAGGAACAAGACAGCCCCGAGGCTTCTTTGTGGCCCAGTTTTATAGCCCAAAAAGTTACACAAAGGGGGGTTACAGATAACAACACTCTGAGGAGCATAACACAAGTTTACATTTTTGCTGGCCCCGGCATCAGAATTTATGGAGATCTTAGAGACTCAGAGAGGGTCATTATCCGGCCAGGGAAGGCCAGAATTTATGAGGCGTCACTAAGGTTTAGGAAAGGGTTGTTATCTGGTCAGGGAAAACCAGACATGGGTGAGTTCAGGGCACGGGCAGGCATTCCAAGTAGGTTCAGAATTTGCAGTAATTTATAGTAAAGCCGAAATTATCTCTTCATGGTTTTATGGCGAGATGCCCAATTTTAAGAAAAGATCAGGTTGGGTCTATCAATAATGTACCAACATCAACACCAACATGAAAAATTTGCTTGACTGACAGGAGCTCCCCTTCCCATCACTGGTCTCTGATGATGCCTCTTTCATGGTGGTAGCCTGCAAAGTTTGACTCGGGCAGAAATCAATGAAGGACTTATTTCCTGGAAGTCCAACACAACCCTGAAGTCGACATTGGGAGTTTTATTTTTACCCCCAGATGATCCATCAAATGGATTTGGGGAGTGAGGTTTGAGTGTATAATATAGTAGTAAAATTTGAGTTGGAGTTACCCAGGGGTTGAATCCTGATTTTTTTTTTTTTTAAGAGTGAAGTTAATGGGCTGGGGATGTGGCTCAAGCGGTAGCGCGCTCGCCTGGCATGCGTGCGGCCCGGGTTCGATCCTCAGCACCACATTACCAACAAAGATGTTGTGTCCGCCGAGAACTAAAAAATAAATATTAAAAATTCTCTCTCTCTCTCTCTCTCTCTCTCTCTCTCTCCTCTCTCACTCTCCCTTAAAAAAAAAAAGAGTGAAGTTAAAAGAATCCATAATAATCCTTAAATCTTAGGTAAATAACTTCTGGTTTTGGAAAGACTTGGCATTACTAACTGTATACAATATCCCATATGACTTTGGGATCTTGGGTAAATGACTTAACTATTTAACATGTCAGCTTCCAATCTGTAAAATGGGGATAAAAATACTAATTTTTTTAAAGAACTGTTATGAGGATGAAAATAATCTATAGTGTAGCACGAGTTTACTTTTTGTGAGAGTGGTGAGTATTGGTGGGACTTAATTAAGGTACATTTTACAATTCACAGACCCCTGTGCATATGCACTAGTATATGGATTGGCCTCTAATCAGGAGACAGCAGTCATGCAATAATTTGAATGAGAGTTTAATAGAGTTTAATCATTATAGGGAGGTGGAGTAGCAGAGAATTTGCTAATAAGGACACAGAACTAAAAAAATTATAGAATAGCACTTATAAGGAGCAACAGCGACTACCCTGAGGGCTGAGATGAAATGTCCCAGGAAGAAACCCTCTTTACCTCCAGGCTGAGGCCCAGCCCTTGTTAGAGGATGTGGCCATGAATGACAGAAGTCACTGCAGGGCTGTGCTGGTGGATCTTACTACAGATCTGCTCTCCGGAGCTCATAGGTATGTATCTCCATTGTGCTGGGGTAAGCTATCACAGAAGGGTGTCCCCTCCGGAGGTGTACTGTGCTATAAACCCCTCAGGTACTACTGACTACTACGCACTTCAGCAGGAGCTGTCTGCACTGCAGGAGCCTGATGGTGGAAAAGCTGTGCATACCTAGAAGCCAGACCCAGAAGAAGCCATGTTCCCAGCAGGAACCACACATGGGCAGCCACCCATGCTGCAGAAGCCTTTCTTGAGCACACTGGGACCAGGGAGAAATGCCCCTTCCTGCTCCCTGCTTCCTTGCCCCGTACTATCAAAGCAGAACAGCGTGTCAGCCGGCAGGTGAAAATTATTAAAAGGACTCAATTTTCACAGAGTAGGCAATGAAGGGTCATTTTTGGAGCTGAAAGGAATACACTGAAAACTGGTACAAATGGTGCAGACACAAATCCTGAATTCCGGGTATCTGTTCCTCTGCTCCCTTCTGTCTCCCTGGCATGAGTAATCTACAATAGTAACTAGTACTCAGCATGCCCTACTCAGTGTCCCTTGGTGTTTGAGCTCACCATTTTCAGTTATGCCTTCATTTTGCAAGGTTATTTGCATCCGAGAGTACTCGTGTGATCCTTCATGAGAATGAGTCCTGATGGTGATAAAATGTGGTTGGTGCCACAATTAATAAACGGAGCCATTCTTTTTTGCTACAACAGGGTACTTTGGCCCCAAATGTGTTTTTGCAGACGGATAGTAGCTTCTTAACCTAATACAACCTCTTCATATATTTGTTTTGCCTTATTTTGAAGGTATTAAAAGCATTAAACAAGAAATAGAGGCACATTAAAATTTTTCTTTGGACAGTGAAGCCAGTGAGCATTTTGAACAGCACTGTGATGTGACTCCTTCAGGCAGGGTCAGCGTGATGCCTGGCAAGAAGTAAGCGCTTAATAACTGCTGCCTAATGGGGATTATTGCTGATGTGGATCTCTTCTGTGTTGCCTGAGTGATGGGTGTTCACCTTCTCAGAGTGAGGTCACCAGAGGGCCCAGGAAGAAGTAATCAGAAGCAAACTCAGCCTATTTTTTTCCCCCTAGCATTGACTAAATAGGACGAGATAGAATGAAGAAGAGTGGCTTAGATTCTTTGGCATAGGCTTTGGCTTACACCTCTGGAGCTCATTTAAGAGTCTAATTAGACCAGAAAGGCCTTGCCTGTTGACCCAGGAGTAGAGGTGAGAAGAAAGGGCATGATTAATTTAATGCCTGGGAAGGGGTGAGAGAGGGACAAATCCAAGGTCAGCGAGCAGCTGCAAACATCCTTCCCTCCCTCATCTCTTTCCAGTAGTTTCCCTGTGCTTCCAAATGAAGCCGTTAGGGTAGGAATGTCAGTTGCATTTATTTTCTACAGGTGTTCACTGAGTGCTCTGTGTGTGTGTGTGTGTGTGTGTAGCTGTGTAAGGTGCACAGGTCCTATGGCCTCTCAGACAGAGCAGGGGGTCTTAGAGGGGACCTAGGAGATGCAAACTGCTCCTGTTGAGCTTAATACAGCAAGCATTGGAGCAGCACAATTGGCATCTGCTCCCACAACTTAAGGAAAAAGCTTTCTGCACAGCGACCTCTGCTTCCTTGGTGCCTGAATCCAAAGGCTGGTTGCCTTCCCTGGCTTTACTTTTAACATTCTCCTTGAAATCCTCTTTCCTTGGCTTGCATGGGGTTTGTTCTGCCTGGATTCCTCTTTCTGAAAGTTGACCCCTGTGTGTCCTGGAATATTCGTCTTCATGGTGGCCCTCCCTTTTCCTCACCCTGCACCCATTTTCTGGGTTGGTTTACTCTGTGTTCAGGGCCTCAGTGATCCTTTACCCAGAGCTGATGGTACCCAAATGGAAAGCATAAACCCAGGTCCTTCTCTTCAACTGCAGCCATATTTACCTCACTGTTGGCAATAGGACATCAGGCTTGGAGGAGCCTGCAGACATTGATTCAGCTCATTCCACATTGTTCCTGCCCCGCTTTCCTTGTCCCATCCAGGCCAGAAACCTGAGCAGCCTCCCTGGTTCTTTCCCACCTTTACCTGATCAGTAGTAAATCCCGTAGGTTCTGCCTCTCAGTGGCTTCCATATTGGTCGCCTCCTTTCTGTCCTCACCAGCTCTGTTAGTGGAGGCCTTTTCTTGTGCTAGGGATGGAGCCCAGCACTTGCGTGTGCTCTACCCAAGTGCTCTACCACTGAGCCACACCCCCAGCCCTGCCCTCATTTTTAAATCTGCATTTCCACAACAGCTGGATCAGTTCACTTCCTTGCAGGAAGATCTTGCCACAGGCATAAAAAAGCCCTTGTATTTCCCTACATTTATTCAGGAGCTTCCCAGTGGCCTCAGGAGTAAGACTGGGCTCTTTCACAAGGTTCACAACCCTCTTGATGCCGGGTCCCAGTTCTCTTTCCAGCTCTTTCTCTCACCACTCCAGCATTTCTTTGAATTCTCTGCTTCAGTTGCTCTCAACCACACGCAGCCCTTTGAATATACCATTCGCTCTGTGCCAGAGCGGAGCTTTTGTTTCTCCACTTCTTCAGTGAATGACTCATTCTCATAAAGGGTTCAACTTGGATGTATGGATGCCATTTCCTCCAGGAACTCTTGGCCTCCATCCCTACCTTAACCCAAGAAGAGCGGGTAGGATCACCCATGTGGGTCCCACAACATCCTGATGAAAGTGCCTATTTCCTGCTCACCCTAACACCATCTTTGTTACTTGTGCATAAAGTGGTGCCTGGCACGTAGCAGTCTCTCTGTAGTTATCTACTTATGTGTGAAACAACTGTGTTACAAAGAGCTTCAGAAACAGAGGAGAGAGCTCTGGGAGGAAGCCACAGGCATGTCCTCTGGGCCTGAGGTGGCGGGTGGTATGGGAATAGCTGGCTGAGGGACAGGGCATTCTAGGTGGCAGATATGGCTGGAGCCATGGTGCAGAGGCAAGGAAGTGTGGGGCCTGCCTGGGGCAAGCCTGTCTCTAGGGGAAGAGTGGGGTGCAGTGCAGGAAAGGCAGGTTGTGGCTGAGACCTTGAGAGCTGGGCTAGGAAGTCCTTTAGATAATGAGAACTAGAATGTGTACAAAATGATGGAATGGGCGCTGTGATGTTAACCTGGTGGACAGGATTCAGGATGGCTTAGAGGGGAGGGAGTGGGTTAAGAGGCAAGGGTGTTGACAGTGAAGGTGGGCGGTAAGTAGGATGGTGGCAAAGGGAAGAGAAGTAGGGACAGATGTGAGATTAGAAAGCTCTTACTGGATGCTCAGTTTGAAGAGTATAGGAAGAGGGTATTGTGCTCAGAGTAAAGATATACAGGTGGGCTAAAGGGTTAGGGGAAAAAATGGATGGTTTTATTATAGTTTAGATATGAGGTATCCTCCAAAGCTCATGTGAGACAATGCAAAAAGGTTTAGAGGTGAAAGGATTCAGTGATGAAAGCCTTAACCCAATCAGTGAATTAATCCCCTGACAGGGATTAACTGGCTGGTAACTGTAAGCAGGTAGGGTGCGGCTGGAGGAGCCACTTTGTTCTGCCATGATGTTCTGCCTCACCTTGAGCCCCAAGCAATGGAGTCAGCCTTCTATGGACTGAGACCTTAGAAACCGGGAGCCCCCAAATCAACCTTTCCTCCTGTAAAATTATTTTTATCAAGTCTTTTAGTCACAGCAGTGAAAAAGCTGATTAAAACAGGTTTAGAAGAGTTCTAACCGGAACTGCAATTTGGAGTCATCTTGGAGTCCATGAAGTCTCACCGTGAATAAGGAAATCCATTCATTGCCAAGGACAGTGAGGACTTGGGTGAGCTGACCCAGGATGCACTGTAGTAGATTCTGCAAGCATGTTTCTCCCCCAAACTGTTCTAGGAGCCAGAGCAAGGCAAGCAGTAGAGGGTCCAAGAAAAGGGAGGAGGGGCTTTCTTCACGGGCTTTGTGAACTTGTACGATTTGTAAGGAATGACCCCTTTCAGACTTGCTCAAGGAAGATGCTTTTGCACTTGGATAACTATGAAAATGATCATTTCTTCTTTTCCTCTTGTGATGAACAAGGCCCCTGGGTATAATCGGAATAACAGCTTTGTGATGATAAACAGCAGAACTAGTACTGGAATTGAGGGCAGGATGGAGTTTGTGTTTCAAGAATTAGAGCAAGTTGCTTGGTACCTATTATCATGTTCTTTGACACTATCCTATCGAACCCACATTTCCAAAGCAGGGTCTGGTTTCTATGGTAGAAGGCATCATTCAGTGTAACCAACCAGCAGAGGAGGACCTTTTCCCATCCCAAAGAACCCTGCCAACTCTAGGGCAAATTTTGTGGAGAGAGTGGGAAGGAAAAGGGGTGAAACCATTTTCCTTGTGAGACCTGTGGAGTATCTCTCACCAGCACCTTAGCCAGGGCTATTGCTCACTGGGGCACAATCATGCCCTCCTCCCCACCCATGTTTCTAGACACCTACCACATTTTGCTTGGGGATGTGAGGGGAGACAGCTGACTGCCAAAGCTCTGCTTCCCTTGCAACCTGAAGAGCTGAAAACTTTCTTAATCTGTCTGCACTTGCCTTCTAGATCAAATTGTTCAGAAGAGAAGTGGTTTTCAGGTGCTGCTTCAGATAAAAGAAGGGTGGAGCCGCAGTTCTGTCATTGAATCTCTCCTTCAGCTTCCTATTTTGTTATTTTGAATCTTGGTTCCTTGTTATTTCTAGAATTAATAGCTTCTCAGGATCATGACTGATAATTTTGCATGACTTGTGTGCTTAATTCTGACCTTGCTTCTTGTTGGTCTGGTTTGCAGAATCTTTAAGAAACAACTATCCTCAATTTGGCCACTGGTACCAAGCGACTGTCGGGTGATTTTTTTTTTTTTCAGTTTCTAGCTTATGTCTAAATAAAAATCACCAAGTTTTGGGTGGCTTGTGTTCTTCTCCACATTGCAGAGTCTTTCACAGACCGGCAGCATCTTAGTCCCCTCCCTTCACCACATTAATGGCTATTGTACTGTGAACAGAGGGGAAGTTATCAGGAGACATAGGGACACATCTACAGTCCCCTAATCTGAAACATTTGTCCTTGGGTGTCTTATCTGGTAGCACCTCTTTCCTCTGGGTTCTTGATGTGTCTCGTGTGGTCACAACTCATTTATTAGAGAATTATAAGATGGGGTAGAGTTCAGAGTGTCATCAGGACTAATTCATCCTTTTTGTTTTTTCTATTTTTCTTTTTAACCATCTCTTTCTCTGCGCCATTTTGTTCTCTCCGATGCATGGTTTTTCTTGAGGTGGTAAAGGGAAGCTCAGACTTAAATAAACCAAAGTTAGTTACCATAGAGGAAAAAAAGAAATCTTTCTGCTTCTCTCCTCTGGCTTTCAGTATATAAACACCCCAGGAAAGGACTCCTATTGGCTGCTGGAGAGATAGGACTGTGTGTTGGGCCAGTCGGCGACTAGGGGCCCAACACCAGGAAGATCAGGATTTCACAAGCTGGAGAAGAGGTAGGAACTACAATGGGAAGACAAACAATAGCTTTTACTTGGTGGAAATAAAAGCATAGAAATGAGCATCCATGTTTAAGCTTTTACTGTTTTCCTGTAGCTTCACATTTCTCTGAAGGAACAGATGAAAGACAAACATTCACTTAATTAAATGACTGGGGAAAGACAATAGCGGCAAATTAGAAATGCTACCTAAGCTGCTTTCATCTGTCTTTCTCTCCTTGCCATTCACTCTGCCTTTTAAACAAAATTGACTAACTTCTCCTTATAGGAAGACACATGATTCCCCTGCCATTATATTTGAGTGTCATACTCTTCTTAAGGAAATACAGAAATGAAACATGTCTTGTCCTCAGGGCAAAGAAATCACCCCAGGTAAATGGGATTCTGCAGGGCTATAATTTTGCTACCATGAATAGCAGGATGGTGTTACTCACTTTGAAACTGCTTCCTGGTTCATTTTTGTTGAAGGGAAGTCCATGTAGATCCCTTTCTCTCTTCTGGTCACTTGGGTTGGAGGTGATGAATTGGTCTCAGCAGACAATAGATGAATCCCCAAGTCGGTGGAAGCCAACGTTATCCATATTTTTATATGAATGGGAGGCTGAGAGATCTGAATGTGCTATGTAGGTTCCATTCATCACTCTTGACTCGTGTTATTTTTGAGTCATACTGTCCTCTGAACCTGAAAGAGATCCAGAGAGTTAATAGTTTTAATGTTGACAATTCGGTTTAAGCTGTCTAGATGAGTACCACAATTGATATGACTTATTGCAACTAGCACAAAATGGAAATGATTTAATTAGAGTTGGCCAAATGTTACTTTGAACACATTTTTCTCTGAGATAGATTTGGTACTGGTGATTGACAGTCATGGTGATTTTGATAGCTGCTATAGAAATCAACAGTATTTTTACCCTCTATCCTCTTTTCAGGGTGAGAATTACCTTAACACGCATGATTCTGCAGGGGCCCTGATAATGTGCTGTTCTGATCTCCAGCTGCAGAGAACATAATTAACCAATGGCCCCCGCGTCTGTGTTCTGAAATCCATTAATGCCATTTTTCGAACAACATGCTTTCCAAAAGGCTGCTCCTAGCCAGTGACCGAGTGTGGCAGGAATACCAGGGGGAGCCTGTTCCTGGGAGATGGCCCTGCTGAGCTTTCCTTGGAACTGGGCTGCAGTCCAAGACTTTCCCATCCTATCTTTCCTCTTCTTCACTTGGGATCAGACCTGCATGATGTCCAGAGGTATCCTGGGTCTCTTAAACATTTTATCTCACAGGTATTTCCTCTGATAAATTCTTACAAATTATGGTACATTATGGAAAAATTTTCCAGATAAAGCATTTTAAGTGCACAAATCATGGCACTAATTATGTGCACAATACCATGTAACCATTACACTGTCTATTTTTCATCACCCCAAATATAAACTCTTTACCCATTTGTCAATTGGCCCCCATCCAAATACACATCTTAGGACTTTCTGGCTTGGCATATGCTTTTCAGAGTACCCTGATTAATGTAATCCTATTTAAAGTCTTAACAGTTTTTCAAGGTTGATATTATTTCTATACAGATGAGGAAACGAGACTCCAAGATGTTAAGTGATTTGCTGCCGCAGTCTGGCTGGGCACAAATCACCAAGCCGCCACAAAGCACTTGTATGTTCAAACAGGAAACTTTATTGCCTGAACTCCAACAGCACTCCACGCACACTCCCCGGGAACTCTCCCTAACGCCACCCACACGGCCCCCAGGAACACCACACACCAACCGGAACTCCCTCCACCAGGCTGCGTGTGCACTCACTCTTGGAACTCAACGGAACTCCAACGTAGCGGGCACCCTAGGCAGCAGTAAAGGTCTAATATACAATTGAATACACAGCCTGTTTCAATCCAGCATCATCCAGTCACAGCAATTATAGACAGCTTAACTTAATATCATCATCTTAATGGCTCGCCTCTCAACCATTACTTCTGGCAAAAATGCCAGGGGCCATTCCGACTTGGCTGTGGCTCTCAGTAATTTGCACCAAATCACACACCTAATAAATATTGAGTCAGAGTGCCCCTCCATATCTGCGTTGTTAAACACAACCTTTGTGTAACATGTCCAGACATAAGCTGCAGAAAACCAGGTGTGATCAGTCATAAAAGAGGACTGTGATTGGGAGAGAGACATGGAGTCAGCCAGGTGTATGCTTCTGTGACTTGAGAGATTGTGCCCAGAAAGAATGCTCTTCCACCCTCACGCTGTGCTAATGTCGCATTCTAGTGGTACTGTGCTGAGGCCTTTCTTTATGCTATCTCATTTAGTCTTTATGAGAACCATAAGACAGAAGCACTATTATCCTTACCATTTTACAGATCAGGAAACTGAGGTAAAAGGAAGAATGTCTGTTTATCATGAAGAAAATGATTTACATTGATGTTTCTTGGAACAGGCAGGTCAGAAAAGCAATACTGTTACACTGTCATTTCAGAGAGATGCAGAGCTTTGTAAGTACATTTTATTTCACATCATTTTGGCCAGGACACTTGTAGGGTCACAGTTGACTTAGAATTGGCTTGGAGGCTTCTGAAAGACCTCTTTTATTGTGTGGTCACAAGAAAGACCATGAACATTATCGAAACAGTTTATGTTCTCTACCATTGCCATGTGCACTGAATTAGCGAATACTGAATCATTGTTCTTGGGGGGAAAATGGATAAATTATTGCAAGTGATAATGTTTTTATCAACTGAAAATTGCATAACCATGATTTACATGCTCTTGTTTAAAGATGCCTTAGTTAATGTCTACTCTGGTTCCTTACTGCTAAGCCTCATGTCCAAGAAACTACAACCTGGACCTGAACAAAGCTTATGTAGTGCACGTAACTTCTCTGTAAGGCAGCCATGGTCTTTGGAACACAAGGAGCATTTCAGCATGATGCTGGGACCATTTCAAACAGCAAAATCACTATCAGAATGCACCAAAAATGCAAAATAAAACAAAAAAAGTTCTCCTAAGAAGACTGCAAGAAAGTATACACATCTCCATTGTGGGATTTAAACAAAGAAAGCAAACATTTCCTTATGTGAACTCAGCTGGGATCATGGACTTGGAGCAATTCAAATTTTTTTACTACTCTGAGCAATTCTGTGTGACTAAAAAACACCATGGGTATTGATTGATTTTTTTGGGGGGGGGTTTAAAAATAAATTTTAGTAAGTGGAAAAATTCACATACCTTGAATCCAGAATAATGAGCTTCAATTGCATGTCATTAAAAAGTAACAGCTGAGGGGAGCCCCTTCTGCCTTGATTGTTCTAAATCTCACCAATCAACCAAGTTAGTGATTCATTGCCTAATCTATTTCCCAATGCACTTGGGTGATAATGAAAAAAAAAAATTGTCGAACAGGTAATGCCAATGGTAGGCTGTATTAGTCAGAATCAATGGGAAGTGTAATTATGAAAAGGGGATTTATTAGGTTGGCTTATGTGACCAGAAGCTGGATAGTCCACAATGGTCGTCTGCAGGCTGGAGAGCTGGGAGAACAAGCAGCTGTGCAGTCCAAGAGGCAGAAGCCCCCGAACAAGAGGGATCATTGGTGCTACCCTAGTTCCAGATTGAAGGGTTATGGAAACTCCTTGGAGAATCGCTGACAGTCACTTGTAAGAGTGAAGAAGCAAAAGTCTGATCCTCAGACGATGGCAGCAGCAATCAAGAACCTACTTAAGAAGAATGGAGCTTGCACCTGTTGCTGCTTTCTTGTTCTTCCAACTTTTATTCCATCCAAGCCATCATCCTATTGGATAGTGCTACCTATGCTTAGGGAGGGTCTCCATTTGAGTTGGCTCTCCTACATGCCAATCATTCCTAGACACACCCTCGTTGACACACCCAGAGGCCTCTTAATCATTGGCATCTCTTAATCCGATCAAGTTGACAACTCAAATTTACCATGACATGGGCCAAGTTGTGAATTCAAGTGATAATGTCCAATGTTTTAATTTTATATTGAGTTTGATGGAATGTTCTTGATAGTGCAGGGAAACCTCTGTCTTCTTGCATATCAGTCCAGTGTCTCTGAAGTGTGCACTGTGCTCATACCTGGTTGAGACTATCAGTAACTGGCTTATGCTAATGGTAATCCACGTCCAGAACTGAGTCTCTATTGGATAGTCCACAATGGTCGTGTACAGGCTGGAGAGCTGGGAGAACAAGGAGCTGTGTAGTCCAAGAGGCAGAAGCCCTAGAACAAGAGGGATCATTGGTGCTACCCTAGTTCCAGACTGAGAGTTATGGAAACTCCTTGGAGAATCACTGACAAGAGTCCACTTTAGAAGAGTGAGGTCTTGGAAGGTAGGGGCCATATCCTGATTCCCGGCTGGCAAGTGGAAAATTCTCACAAACATTGAGTAGGTGAAAAACATTGAGATGTCCCAAGTGAAATGTCAATTATCTTAGGATTTCTCACTGAGCATCAATCAAGTACATAGCCAAAGGTCCTATGGGAGACCTGGAATTATAAGTGGTGGTCCTTATAATGAAAAGATCATGGGATCTGGAGTTAGACCTGTGTTCGTGCTTGGTGGGTGACCTTGACCACAATGCTTAAGCTCTCTGTGCCTCAGTTACCCTTATATGTAACTTGGGGGATATTGATGGTGCTACCACATAGGTAGGTAGGTTGTGAGGATTAATATGATAGTGCTTATAAAGAGTTTAGCTTAATGTCTCAAATTTTAAGTTTCAGTAAACATCAGCCATTGATTCTTATTTCATTAGATTGATAAATTACATAGATATAGGGATCCATTAAATCCCAGGAGAGTCCACTATAAGATCCAGGGCCTGAAGGATAAATTAGGGAAGAGAGGATGGAGATAATTTGGAAAAAGACTTCTTGTGGGAATAAGCTCCCGATGTGGTTTTTAGGGGCAGCTCTGATTTTCCCAGAGTGCAGAGGTATCCAGGTAAAACTAAGGGCAAGAGTGAAGGCATGACGCCAGGGCTACCCCTGATGTGCTGGTGAGATGCAGGAGAGGGTGCTTGCCTACCAGGCACTGAGCAGAACATGCTGGAGAGCAGCCTGGGACTCTGTGATGGGAATTTGGAGGATGTTGGCTGGGTGGGGCCATCTACCTGGTTCTGAGCTGCTCTGAGCTCTAGTAGAACTCAAAGGTCATTTCCTTTGACCAAAAGTACAGCATGAAGTTCATCCTTTCAGAACTTGGAGAGTTCTCTTTGTAAAACACGCTTGTTTTTGAAGTTGCCCATCTGGATATGGTGTGACCAGCAAATTTAAAAGATGAATCCAGCAAGCTTAGGGATTTTTTCCTTTTCTTGTATCCCTCCCTGAAACGCCATGGTTCCCCTGGACAGGCTGAATAGGTGGTGCAGAAAAAGTCTCACAGTGGGGGTCACCCAGACGCTATGCACCTTGCTCCTGGTTGTTTTTTGAGCTCTGGGCACATTCCTGCTTCTGTGTCAACAGGCTCAATCTCTGGGACCAGGATTCATATACATGTCGCCCAAAGCACTGATATGTGTCCATCAGCCTCCTGGATGGACGTTTTTTTTTTTTTTTTTTTCAGCCTTAGCTGCTCACAGTGCGCTGGGGGTTGGTATCTTTGAATGGGGCAATCTATCAATGCTGCCAGCACGCACTTCCCATCCGCCTTTGTGTACTTTATGTATGGATCCTTTCTCACGGTGGCTCAGGCTACCCATCAAGTTTCTGACTGTGTCATCTGTCACTGCAAAAGGGCAGTGTGTGCATGGCCTTTTTTCTTTTTTTCCTTTTTTTAAGGTTTGTTTCTTTTAGGTCAGCAAGTGGGGGGATATAAATCTGAGGAGTGACTATCTCCTATATGTCACTTATGTCCATTCCTCCCAGGGATTGTGGAATGTTAAGCCTTAAAAAGAAGTGAAGGGATCCCTTAGTTTATCTCTCAGCATCCACACAGGATCCAAGAGGGAAGCTATGAAAGAGCCCATCTTGGCACCGGGCTCAGGGCTGGGGACACAGGTGCACAAGCCATGATTTACCAACGGAGCTCCAGTCAGAGGGGCGTGGTGGGGATTTGCAAGCCATCCAAATGAATGATCCCAGGAGAGGACAGGAAGTGCTTTATCAGAAGGGAGTATGGCAGAGGTGGCAGCCCAACCCATAGGTCATTGATACATTAATTGTCTTTTTTTAAATTTTATGTAACACAGTCACAAAAAACATTTTTACCAGAGGAGAAGGGAGAACTGCTTCTAGCCAAGTACAGCCAGTCAGGCCTAGGGTTGATGAGGATTTGGTAAAACTCTTATGCAAGTGAGTCTCACAGGAGACAAGAAGGAAGACAGGCTCAGAGATAAAAACCAGCTGGTTAGAAATTTCTCTTCTGACTTTTACCAGCTCTGTGGTATTTGGGCAGTTTCTCCAATTTTTTATAAAATTTTATAGAACAACAATACCTTCTTTGAACATTTATTTGAAGGGTTTAATGTCAACATGTAAGCAAAGCAGCTAAGACACTGGCAGGGCTCAGTAAATGCTCAATTAAAAGCAGCAGGCTACATAGGCCTCGGGAAGCCTGGCTCAGCATCTCGTACTCTGGATGCTGCTGTGTCTTCTGTCACAGTTGCCACTGAGACATGGAGACTGCTTGCATGACTGTAGTCAAGGGAGAGGGAAGGGTTTAGGGTTCAGGGTATCATTATGCAATAGGCGGAAGAAATCCCTGATGGGACTCAGCTCTGAAGTTTGGCTGAACTACTGTTCTTGTGGTGTGACATTGGTCAACTCAAAACCCATGAGCTTCTGTTTATTCAGTAGAGACGGTTTTCTTAGTGCATTTTATAAGACTGGAACAAGATTAAGATTGTAAGGTACTAGGTGTAGTGGTGCATGCCTGTAATCCCAACAGTGTGGGAGGCTGAGGCAAGGAGGATCACAAGCTCAAGGTCAGCCTCAGCAACTTGGACCTTATCTCAAAAATAACAATAACTCTGACATTGCTCAGTGGTAGAGCCCTGTTGGGTTTGATCTCTAGTATCACAAAGAGGAGAAAAACTAAGGTTCTGGGCAGAGACTGGGCACATTCTGTGCACTCAGGGAAGGTAGTTGTGGTTGTTTTCCTCACTGTTTTCATTTCTTAAATTCTACCTTTCCTTGATGGTTAATGACAATACTGATGTGATTCGAGGCTTCTGTAAAATGGGGAGCCAGCTTTGGATCACTTCTTGGGGGTGATGTAAGAAGATGCTAACCAGAATTTCAAGTTCAGACATGCCAAGGCTGCCCCACTGAGCATCCAGCCTGTTCCCCCAGAGGGGCTGTTAGTGCCTGCGCTGTATGTGCTCGTCTCCACACCCAGTCAGGCCTTCCCTCCTGGGGAGCAACGTTTTGTACCCAAACCCACTTCACGTTCTTCTGTCCTGTGGCATTTTCACCCACTGCCAGGTGCTACCTGGCATGTGGCTTTGATTGACAAGATCACTAATCCATGGCAATCATATTTCCATGATTAGTCCCTGCGAGGCTCTGCTGGCTGCTTGTGCCCAGGTAATCTCCTGCCTGCCGCAGACAGTTTTCACCAACTGTCACCTCCCCAGGAGGGACCTGTCGGTCTAGCACCCACAGCTGTTGCTAAGAATTGCTTTTTGAAATTTTCCTGATCTTTCCTTTTCTGGTTCTTGGTTGCGAGGAATCCTTGCTTGATTAAAAGTTACAATGATTAACTTCAGATCTGAATGGGTCTCAGAAAGGACTTTGCTGCCTCCACCTTGATCACACACTGCCCATTCCTCTTCTGCGGCTCCTTCCCTCACATCCCCCAAATCCCTGTGGCAAAGACCAGGTGAAACTTCAAAGGTAATTCTGAATAAAAGAACACACAGCAGGCCATCAATAATTTACCAGGCAAAGTTTTGGCAGGTGCTGTTTGTCTTGCTCGAGACGGTGCCTTTGGAAGCGGCACCTGGCCCACCCACACTGACCATGTTGGCTACCGAAGGTTGGTGAATGTTCAACCTTTTGCCTGCATTTGGGCTCTGCTGGTTCAACCAAGGCTAGGGTGATCGCTGCTCACTGAGCCTGTGCTGTGGGCTAGACACCATGCCAAGGGCTTTCTGTTCTTCTTCTTTGATTCCTGCAGTGTCCTGGGGAGTAGGACACTAACAGTTCTGCTTGTGATAAAGGACGAGCCACTGTGTACAGAAGGGAGGTCACTTTCCCAGATTCCTGGCCTAGAAGGTAGCAGATGTGAACTTGAGCCATGGTTTCCTACCGCCCAGCACTGGTGACTGTGTTGAGGATGATCTAGAGATACCAGGAGCTGGCGTGACTAGGAGGGGGTGGCAGTATCTTTGAGGACAGGGTCCTCTTGGAGGAAGTAGGCCTTGGAGATGGGTCATTTCTAGTCCTTTTGGTAAATAGAGACATGGGAATGAATTTCCTTTGAGCCCTGGATGGGACTAGGGGAGGATACTACCGAAAGACCAGCTCCAGGATTCTGGCTCCATCATTGGGAAAGTGGAAATCTGATGGGGAGAGGGGAAGGGAGTGTGTGGAGGAGGGTGTTCAGAGTCCAGAAAATGTGGTGAAAGATTTTGTTTGGATTATAAATCTCCATAGGACTCAGGTTGGGACATCTTCATTGTTGATTTCCTGAAACTGTTTCGGTCTTGCCAGTTGGTCACTTTTAAATGAAGTTACATATGTGATCATTCTGTGTGGAATAATTATTTTTATTTTATAGTAGCCAAAATACTTCAACAATGTAAGATGATAGTTTTTCCAATCCAAATTTATCTCAGCATTTGTTAACCTTGAGGGTCAGATATCAAAATGGTAGGTTTGCTGTGTGACTCGTGTTAGGTAGCAAGGGTAGCAGAAGGCAGGATAGCTTGGGGGATGTCCCTGCCTCCCCTTCCTGGATCAGGTCATATGTGAAAAATTCATGTCCACTTGTTTTTTTTTTTTTCCCCTCTGAAATTGCTAGAAAAGTCCAAGGTTCCAAAGGATCCTCATCAACTTTCCAGAACAGGTTAACCAGCCAACAGAGGATGTGGGAGTGGCTAACTTGAGCCTGTTGTGAACTGTGCTCTGTCTCCTGACAGTGTCCCAGTCCCACAGCTCATGCGGACGGGTGACATTCCAACTAGGGCACCGTGGCAGTCTGAATTCCTGTTGCACTGTTTCTTGAAGTCATTTGCCTGGTACCTCTTTGCTTCGGAAGTCGATGCAAGTGTTCTGAGGGACACTGGTATTGGAGTGGTTTTAGTGTTCACCCCTGACCCCAGCGCTCTGTCACCTCACCACATGGTAACACAATTTCTCTGTTTATAGCCTTGTTTTCCCCATTAGACTTCTAGAGAGCCCAGCACAGGAGATGGAAACTGGAGGATGACTTGTTACTTCTATAGCAGGAGGACTAAACGGAAGGGTGGGACGTGGATCAGGTTTTTTCAAGTGGCTGTCTGAAACCATGAAGCTGTGTCCACATGACTGTACCCTTGTGGCTGGATGAGTTCTGGCCTAGTGAAGCATGGAGTGTCCACGGCTTTGGTGGTAGAGACAGAGGAATAGCTCAGAGGGAGTGGAAAACACATTGAAATTCCATGAGCTTAAGTCGATGTGGACTGCTACCTCCAAGAACCCTCTTTAGTTTTCAAATGCCTTTGAGAATGTTTACAGTCAAGCTCTTATCAGTAATTAAAGCTGAGATGTGAATGAATTCATCAAGCTAGAGTCCTGTCTGCTAGCTACCTGGAACAGTGACCCTGAGCCGATGAGGACCTGGGTAGAGAAGGTTACGTGTCTGGGAGTTTGAATTGTCAGGAGAGAGCTGCAGAGGTTGGGGGGGGGTGTGCTGGCAGAGGAGGGAGGGGCTGGGGGAAGACAGGTGTTGAGCAAGCCAAGGAGTGTCACCCACTTTATAACTTGGTGAAGGTCCGCTCTGCGTGACAGGAAGCATTGACAATTTCTATGCTGCCAAACTTCCTAGATGGTGTGCAGGTGCGTCTGGGACCCAGCCTAATGCCGATCCATTTTATAAATACCTGGAAATTGTTTCCTGGGTAAATTCATAGCAGTCATCAGCGTTAGCTGCCTTTAGATAATGAAAAGGCATAGCCAAGGCGATCCATCTACTCACGAGGAGCCACGAAAAACCAAGCCTGCCAATGGAGACTTGGTTAAATGAGGGTCGAGAGGACCTGCCCCTGGAGATCTGCACAGACCTGACCGCGGGGTTTGTGCGTGCCTCACATTTCATCATAACCTGTGTGGTGATGGTTTCTGAGCAGTGGGGAATGGAAACTTCTGGTCAGTGGGAGAAAAGGCGTCAAAGGAGACTTGGGAATTTTCTAGAAGATGTGACTTGCAAGTTCATAAGGGTTGTGTGGAAAGGCCAGAATAGGGTGGCCAATAACTTGTTTGGCAAGTGGTATAGCGCTGACAGTGAGAGGGACAAACTCTTTCTCTAGACTGTAGAAAACCACAAACCACGAGGCTACCTGAGGGAGAGGAAGCTTAGGAGCTCTGCTCCTCAGTGACCCAGGTTGGTGGGATCCTATCTAGATGTGCCAGGACCATGACTGTGTGGTTTGGACCTTAACTACCCCCCAGAGCTCATGTGTTGAGGGCTTGATCCTCAGTGTAGCAGGTATCTGGAACATATACCTGGGAGGGGGACTTTTTGGGAAGTGACCCCTTAGTGGGCGAGGGGAGCTGGTGGAAACCGTGGCGGGTAGGGCCTGTTTGGAGGAGGTGGCACTGGGGACATGCCCTGGGAAGGTATATTTTGTCCCCTGTTCCCACCACCTGCCCCTTGTTTTCCAGCCTCCATGAGGTGAGAAGCTTTATACCACTACGGGCTTCTCACCATGATGTCAGACCTTACCTCAAGCCCAAAGTGACATGGCCAAGTGACCATGGGCTGAAAACTCTGAAACTATGAGTCAAAGTAAATCTTTCCTCCTTTTGAGTTGATTTTCCTCAGGTATTTCATCACATTTACAGAAAGCTGGTTAACACAATGATCATCTTGACAGGGGAAGGGAATGTGGCTAACAGCTTCTGAAAACCTCACCTGAATTCAGAAAAATCCCTTCCAGGGCTGGGGCTGTAGCTCAGTGGGAGGGCACGTGCCTAGCACACGACGTGAGGCACTGGGCTCGATCCCTAGCACAACATAAAAATAAAGTATCATGTCCATCTATAACTAAAAATATTAGGAAAAGAAAAATCACCTCCACTCGCATTCCTTTGGGGCCAGTCCCATGGCCCAGTGTCCTCATTCTCAGCAGAACAAAAGACATATTCTCTGAAGTACTCCAAATTTTTGAATGATTGTTATATGGGCATTTCCACTGACCTGAGATTGTGGAAGTGAAAACCTGGGACTTCTGGTTAGTATTCCAAGAACAGAGCCTGTTGGATAAAGACTCCAACATGGAAGAAAAGCTGAGTGAAGGATAGAAATTGAATTCTAAGAAGATACTATTTGACGTTCTAGGTCCAGCTGTGCCTGAAGGTAGCCGTGAACTTCTGCATTACAGGAAATGATACAATCTATTTTTTTTTTTTGTTTAGGCCAGTTTGCATTGGTTTTCTATCATTAGTTAGCTACAAGCTTCTTTACGAATAGAGGGATGACAAGTAATACTTCACTTCTGAATTCTCAAACTGTTATTCATTGAGCACCTGCTCTGCTTTTCTGCTTTAGCATATGCACTGTTCCTTCTGCCCCTCTCCTCCTGTCTTCCTCTCCTCTCCTCCTGTCTTCCTCTCCTCTCCTTTCTACCTAGTAGCCCAAATCTCATTTCTAATTCAGTTTATATTTGGTTACCACCTCTTCGGACAAGTGTTCCGGAATCTATATTGTTCCGATGTGCTCAGCCCCAATCAATCTCATCCTCCAGTCTTCAGTAATGAATTTGAACATTTGTTGTAACATTTGTAATATCCTGTCTTGTAATGTGTAAGCAGCACTTCTTGGGTCCTGGAGGCTTTATATTCCTATAGGCATAAATTTATTTTTCAAATAACCCTGTGGAGTAGATTATTCCTATTTTATACAGAAAGAAGGAGCAATATTAGAACAACTAGGTGATTTCTCTTAGGGAATACAGCCAGAGCTGGGATTTGGAACCCAGGCGATCTGGCTGCAGACCTATCACTCCTTGTGATTTGGAGACCTGACTTCCGTCCTCTGAGACAGTGTCCTGTCTTTGAGAAAGCCTGGAGTCAGACTGAGGATTACACCTGCAATCACACAGGTTCTTACAGCTCACAGCCCGGGTATTAACTTCTTTCCTGCTTTCACCTTATGCTTGTTGTTCTCATCTAATTTCTTGTCTAATTTTTTTTTTTCACCAAGTTATTCAAGGTTTCACTTTAACCCATCCACTTATATCATTTGCATGTTTATAACCCACCTTTATCCATTTTAGGCAGGGAAATAAATAAATGCATCAAAGTAAAATTAATGAAAGTTCCTTAATGGGTAAGGACCAAGTTTATTTATTTTCTGCAAGTCTCAGCTCTAGAACTCAAACAATGATATATTGAATTTACTGAAAGTAAAATCCTTAGATTTCGAAGATTAAAAGTTAACGAGCAGCCAGGTGCGGTGGTGCATGCCTGTAATCTTGGCAGCTCAGGAGGCTGAGGTAGGAAGATGGTGAGTTCAAAGCCAGCCTCGGCAACGATGAGGTGCTAAGCAATTCAGTGAGACCCTGTCTCTAAATAAAATACAAAATAGGGCTGGGGATGTGCTCAGTGGTTGAGTGCCTCTGAGTTCAATCTCTAGTGCCAAAAACAAACTCAACAAAACCAGGCATAAAGAAATATTCTGTGGTGTGACTTGTCCAAAATTTCTACAGTGCAGGAAGGGGTGGTTGGGGATAACCCCTGTACCATAGAGAATAAAATAAGACATTTTGCTATGGCAGAAAACAATTCCCTTTTTGGCCCTGCTTTCTGGAGAGCTAAACATCCTACCTGCAGTGACATTCTGAATTCCTGGTGGAGACTGACAAACTATTTTTGAGTCTTTTAGTTAGCACTACGGTGCTGACTGGCAAGAAGGGCTGGAGGTGTCTTTTATTACAGCCCTTCAAGTCTGTGAATTGTTGGTGTGAAGTGGGAGCCACCCTCTCAGCTTGTTCCTTGTGGAACGGAACTTGTTTCCTTCTATTGTTAAGCATTTCTTGGAAGGGGCAGACCCAACTTGGGTTGAAATGCCTGTCCTGATGCTCATTTACAGCTGGAGTTAGGGAAGCAGCCATGTTTGTTGGGTTCCAGGACAAAGTGGTGGGAACACAGGAGAGGGAAGCCATGGCTAGACACAGATGGCGCCGTCTTGTGTTGCTTTGTTCTCTGAGAACCCCTTCTACCTTCGCCTCATCTCTCTGACATGATTCCCCTGATCTAGCACTTTCCGAAGTCCTGAAGGCATTCCTTTTTTTATCCAAAAACATTTCCCAAATGTCTGCCACCTACCAGACACTGTGAGAGATCCTGGGGCATTCAGGCAACATAGGAAAGCTGTTCTGATTGAGTAAATTTGTCATCTGGGGCATGATCATTGCTAGTGTTTTGAGCACATTTGGTAGAGGGGGATCAGTAAACACTAAAATAGCAACACAGGGTAATTTGCATGGGGAATGTTGGCTTATTATGTATGTATACCTGGTGAAGACAGAAGAATATGGTGACCCACTTAAAAGTTTTCTAAGACTCAACTTTTTGAAATACACATTGCTCTCTATTTAGTTTATGCAGAATATCAGAAAATGAAGAGCTGGCTAAAATGCAGGCACAACTTTTATCAATACACAGGCAATATGGACTGGGCTGTCATGTCTGTACAGCTTTGTAGTCCTATAAACAATTTATCAAGCTGTCTTCTCTATATTTATTCATTGCCCTTCTCTGTCTCAGTCCTAGTCTTTTCCCCCTACATGACCGTGGAGGAACGTAGTTGTTCCTCTTTTGAGCTTCCTGTGTGGAGAAGCAGAGATGATTCCCAATGTGAACATGAACCAAGCAATAGTTTGAATGACTGCCCATTCAATACTGAGACCAACAGAGGATGCTTCCTTTGACATGGATGGAGAGAAGCTGGAACACCACATGGAGAAACACTTGTACCCTCTGACTAAAACCAAGTGTTCTTGGGCATGGTGACTTACAAGTGGGAGATTATAAACTCCATGCTTCTCATTATTAAAAAAATAACTATATAAGCCCTAGTCATACAGTAATCTAGGCACAGTGTTAGTTTGGTGATCAAATCTTCATTCTGGCAGGGGAAGGATGGGGCATGCCAACAGGGTAATGCAGATGAGCTTCAATAGAGGGAAGGAATAGGGGTAACATGACATACATAGGGTTGGGTGGCACTTCAGGGTGATCAGCAGTTGTAATAGATGATGCACATAGCCCTGAAAGTGCAGGGGGAGGAAGGAGGGCCTATCTAATAGGAGCTATGGCCTTTGATAGGGAGATATAGCAAGGCGGAGTCCAGAAAACACTCTGACCTCACTCAGGTTTCTTTCTGGTGCTTTTGATTGATCCACTTGCTAGAATCTGGAGGACAAGGGATCTGTTAATTCAATTGAAAGTGATCCTCTAAGACACAGCAGAGTAGAGAGTAGTTTTCGAGGAAAAATATCTAGTAGTAGTTTATAGGGAAGCAAAGCAAGATAGCAAAACGGCAACTGGATCATGAGAAGACGGGCATTTTAGAATTGACCATACCTGTCAGAAGACATACATTTTAGCATTTCCCTGTCTGTTGACTTTGGAGCCTCAGTTTTTTTCAGCTATGACATGGGAAGATACAGCCCTTGGCTTGTTAGGCTGAATGAGTTAGGAGGTGATATGTTGAGAACAGTGCCCTTTGAAGGAAGGGGTTGTTATGCAAATCCATCAGCACCACAGCTGACATTTAATCAGACTTGTGTGGCTGTGAGAATCTCGCCATGACTACAGTTACAATCTCCCTATTACTTTTGGAACCAAGCAGAAATAACAAGCCCACGTGGACCTCAAAAGAATGCTTCCATCTCTGCTCTGGCATGTGCTCTGAAGGTGCTCATCTTTCCTGCTCTGTTAGTGAGAAGATGCCAGACTGAGCCAAGGATAGAGGAGAATTAGGGGTCCGCTGCACCCCATGCCTCTGTCTCCTTTGAGTGCATGTGGGAGGTGGTTTTTGAATATGGAACAATTTGTCTCTCTCGGCTCCATGGGATGGTGTAGTTGAAATAAAACCAAGAAACACAGGCTTATGGGTAGTGGATGTCCTCAGGTCTGGGAAAACAACTAGTGGGCTGTGTTTCCTCCTGAACTTTTTGTTTGGCTGCCATCTTTTGATCCTTCATAGAAAACCCTTTACTCAAACCATGGAGGATCACGACAGTGGTTCCCAGGGCCCCTAATCAAGGTTGGAAAGCAGGTGATGCTCCCTGTGGAAACAGAAAGCTTCCACCTCATGACTCTTCCAATTTCACAATTATGAGAAATTGTCATTAAAAAGCCTTCCTTCGATAAGACAGTGAACTGGTCTAGCTCCTGAGCATGTTTGGATTCCAAACTTCAGAGTATCAATTGTACCCTCTGCACACTACTTCAGCCCCCTTTTAAATATCCATTCTTTATGACTCTACACTCAGAGCAAGGACAGAAATTATCCTTTGATTAAACAAGTCAACCCCACCCTTTCCTCCAGCCTTTGCAGACCTGTGCGCATGCCAATAGGAGAAAGGCCTTTGGGATTTGTGCTGGTTCCAATGAAAATTGCTCATTTTGTTCATTATTATTCATAATAGTGGTCCCTATGTATTTATGCACTTTGTGGTTACAAAGTGTTTTCTCAACCTTTCTGGCTTTGCCAGGGGTTAGATGCAGGTAGGACCATTTGCTCTTTTTCATGTTCACTCATCTGAGCAATGGTACCTCCAGTGGTGAAAGGTGTACCCTAACTCTGATGGGCACTGGGCCAAGTCATTTACAGGCATTTTCTCATCTACATTTCAAGCCCAATGAAGTGGTCATTTCTCACATTTACAGATTAGGGGTTAAGCAACTCGTCAGAAGTCACATAGCTGATTAGTGGTGAGACGGGGGCTTAAAGCTGGGGCTTGAAGCTGAGATGGAAATGTCAACTCTCTCGCTCACTAATCAACAGGCAAAACTTCTTTTTCTTCAACCATCCATTTCTAAAAACTTAAAAATGATTTTCCTGATTCATAGTGGTCATCTGCTACATACTAGTCACCTACTCTTCCATGATTTAACAGAATCATTGTGTATGTGTTGAGTTGTTTTTCCTATTTAGAAAGTATCTGACAGCCGATTTCTCAGTAAGGTCTTACCATTCTCATTTGATAGAAGAAGAAACTCTCAGAGATTGCCTCTGAAAAAACAGTGCTAAGGGTTAATGAGGAATGTTGGATTTGAATCCAGAACTATCTGACTTCAAAGTCTCTGCTCTTTAGGTCACATTCAAAACAAAACAAAACCCCCAAAACTAGAACTGGGAGTGGAACTCAATCTAGCTTCTTCCTGGTTCTCTTTCCACTAACTACAGGGATGGCTCACTTTTTTTCCTGAGCCATGAGTCACAGTCCTGGGAAAGCTAGAGGAGGTATTGTGGACCTTCTTTAAAAGTATTACCTCTGCAGTGATTTTTGCTTTTTTTATTATTTATTTATTCTAATTTGTTATACATGATGGCAGAATGTAATTCATTTCATATTACACATATAGAGTACAATTTTTCAAGTCACTGTACACAAAGTATTTTCACCCCATTCGTGTCTTCCCCATTCGTGTCTTCATACATGTACTTAGGGTAATGATGTCTAACTCATTCCACCATTATTCCTACCCCCTTGCCCCCTCCCTTCCTCTTTCTCCCTTTTGCCCTATCTAAAGTTCCTCCATTCCTCCCTTGCTCCCCCCAACATTGCCATTATGAGTCAGCATCCTCATAACAAAGAAAACATTCGGCCTTTGGTTTTTGGGGATTGGCTTGCTTCACTTGGCATTATATTATCCAACTTCATCCATTTACCTGCAAATGCCATGATTTTATTCTTTTAAAATTCGCTTTTAATGTTCCTTTGTGTATGTATACCAAAGTTTCCCTATCCATTCATCTACTGAAGGGCATCTAGGGTGGCTCCACAGTTTAGTTATTGTGAATTGTGCTGCTATAAACATTGATGTGGCTGTGTCCCTGTTGTATGCTGTTTTTAAGTTCTTTGGGTATAGACCAAGGAATGGGAGAGCTAGGTCAGATGGTGGTTCCATTCCAAGTTTTCCACAGACTTTCCATACTTCTAAAGTGATTTTTAGTCAGGTTTTTCATTGCTGTGATGAAAAAAACCTGGTAAGAGCAATTGTAAAGGAGGAAAAGTTTATCTGACTGCGTTTCAGCTACCAGGATTTCAAAGGTTATTATTCTGGGCCGAGATGAGGCAGAACATCTTGGTAGAAGAGCGTGGTAGAGGAAAACAGCTCAGGACATGGCAGCAAGAAGCAGAGAACTATCCTCACCATGGACTGAATACGAGCCCCTAATGACCCACCTCCTCCAGCCACACCCGATCTGCCTTCATTACCAGTTAATCCTTATCAGAGGATTAATGCACTGATTCAGTTAAGGTTCTCACAACCCAATCAGTTCTCCTCTAAACCTTCTTGCATTGTCTCACACATGGGCTTTTGGGAGACACCTCACATCCAAATCATAACAGTGATGCAATGGAATGACATAATATAGGGCTGTTTCTTAACATTCACTGCAAAAGGGCCCACAAATGTTCTTTGACTGGAAAAGTAGGTTGAGGAGGGGTAGTGGGGAGAGATGGCCAAAGAGGTGAAAATAAATGTCAAAAATAACAAGAATGGGAATGAGGTATCTTGAAATCTGCAGGCTGGTCACTGAAACTGAGTCGGGCGGAATCAGAGAATCTGATTCAGGGTTAGAGTTTGGGTCAAGTAAGCAGTTTTATTCCATGGGTCCATTGGGGGGCCAGAAATGAAAACTTCATCATTCTACAAACACAACACTAACATGAAGAGGTGAAATAATTTATCCTTAAATGAGAGGCTGACCTATTCAGAATTATAATTTTAATGTAAGACTAACCTTTGAAAATAGATCAAGTGATATAAATTATTAAGGAGAAGACATTCACCAGATAGATGGTGTCTATTAGTAATTTTATGCATGAAGAGTTATCTCCTCAAGTACAGTTGTGGCTGCCTCTGCACAGAAAAAAAAAAGAAGAACCCAGTTACCCTTTTGTGACATGTTCGGCTGATTTTAATCAGTATTCCGCCTGTCAAGTGACATGAAAAGACTGAAATATGATCCCTCCTGTGAAGGTACATGCACTGCCTCCCACCTCCTTCCAGGCAGCTACAGCAGTTTTCAGGGTGCCAGAAAATGGGGATACATTTCAACCAACTTCCCCCCCTTTCTGTAGGAGAAAGATTTCTAAATCAGTTGGTCAAAGTACAAAATATTTACTAAGGCTAAGTGTCATGTGGAGGCAGGGGAGTGTCGAAGATGTTTCTTGCCTTCTTGGAGTTTCATGTCAAGACCCTGAGGAGCCCTGAATTGAGTGCAGCCTTGCCAGCCCATCTAGAGGGAAGTGAGTTTGGGCAAGTGGCTAAGTTTCCCTGAGCCTCAGTTATTTTTTGTGTACAATGGGGACGACGTTAGTGGCTGCCTCCTGTGGAAGAGCATGGGAGAGGAAAGCAGCTCAGGACATGGCACTAGGAAGCCAAGAGAGAGCTCTCCTCACCATGGACAAGATATAAATCCCTAAGATGTGCCTTTAATGACCTACCTCCTGCAGCCATTAGGCTATGTCTGGGAAGAACAGCTCCCAGGCTTGGCACACATTCACTTACATAGAGATTATGCGCCATAGTCGATTGCCATTACTTCTGTTTTGCCACAGTCCTTTGGTTGGGGTGGGCTGGCTTTTCTTTTCACACAGTATCCAGCATCATTTCTTCCGGTCTTCGGGGTTCTCTTTCTCTTGGGAAGCTGTAGACTTACAATGAGTACGCCCTACACTTTTGGTAAAAGATTTATTCGTGTGGAGTTATTTGGAAGGGATCTTTAGCAAAGTTTTGGGGCCCGAGATGTTCTTACTGGGTTCAGTAGGAGATTCCCCACAAAGATAATTTAGGGAAGTCCCCTGGCCTTGGTTAAGTAAGGGCTCACGCAGATGGAGATGGGGAAGTCCATGGGTGCCAATATGGTACGGTGCCCCAAGGGCCAGGAGCGTCCTGACTTCTCAGTGGAAGCTTGGTGATCCATCTCTATGACAGTGACTCCTACAGCTGTCAGGTGGCTCAGCCAGGTCCAGTCCCTTCAAAACAGTAGGCTTCTTGATCTCCCCTTCTCCAGTTCCCCTCCTTTATCTTTTTCCCACCCACTCCATTCTGTTTAGAGGTTCACTAGCTATAGCAAATTCTCTTTCAAGTCTGTTTTCAGGGCACCCTATTTGTTCTTAGTGCTTCAGGTTTTAAATGTCTGAACATCGAAAACCCTGACTTTTATGACCTAGAAGATGTGCCACAGAAACTTGGAAATGGCTTCTCTGCTCTTCTGCTCTATCAACCATCCCTTAGTGCAAAGAATACCAAGGAGTGAATGTTGGTGGAGGTGGTGTGTGAAGAACGGGGGGCAGTGCTTTCTGTTTTCTACCTCAAAGTACTATCCTGAGAAATGATTGTCTCCTCCTCTTCCTCCTCCTCCTCCTCCTCATCTTGATCACGATAGTGCCCACCTTAACAGAAAAGTAACTAGGTTTAGACAAGCGGATTCTGTGTTGGTGGGAGACTGTTGTAGGAGCACAAGCATTGGTAACTCCAGTGAGAGGTAAAGGGAGGGGAAGTCAATTGGTGAGGGGGAGCTCTCAAAACAAGGTGTCCAACTGACACACATGGAAGTGTGAGTGACAGTCGCAGACCACAGTTCACATCTGACAGACGTGGAGCTCCAAAGATTCCAATGGAGACTCCAAGGTTGAGCAGAAATGACTGGGATCTAGTACCCAAGCCACATTTAGTCATTGCCCCAGGGCTGCCAGCTCAAAGTTCAAATGCATGTGGAGGTGTTGGAACCCCAGGTAGCCGGTCAACTGTTTTTCTTGCAGCTGCATGTCAAGCCCTTTCTGGAAGGAGGATCCATGTGGCCTACCTATGTGCCCACGACCATGGAAGCATCAGGAAGGGGAGGCACTCAGGCCGGCAGCTAGAACCCAAGTTTCTCAGTTGTGGCCTAGTATTCTTTCCAGCCTACCTTGATATTCCTGAGACAGTCAGACTACTGCCAGATGGGATATGATTAAGCATTAAGTTTCATAGCATAGACAGAAGAGAGCTGGATCAATTACTTAACCAGAGACAGTCTCCTTTGGAAGTTTTGCCACCCAGGGACCAACAGACCAAGTCCAAAAGGAGTCACCTTACCTGTAGCTACGAGTACTTAATTTTCCCGACTTCTCTGAGAGAGCCACATCTGTGCCATGCTGCCTAGTCTTGGGATTTTCATCCTATTTGGTCAAAAAGATTCTGGTCAAGCAGATGCTGTTCCGTTGTGAGGGCTTGCTAGAAGGCCTGTGGGGCTGCAGGGCTGTGGATGTCAGGATGTGCCTCCTCCTCATCATTTGGCCAGAGTTCATTTGAGAGTAGATGGTTCCTGAGAAAGACTGGCCATGACCAGGTAAGTAGCTGAGGTACAGGTTTTTTACAAGGTCAGTTTAAAAGGCAGTGAGGAAGGGCTGTGTCAGAAGGTGGCGAGGCTTTGTGGCATGGCTGGAATTCATTCTAACCTGCCCATCTGTTGCCACCCCAAATTTCACATTACTCAAATTGAGGTCGAATCTTCATACTGTCAACATATGTGAGGAAATATTTCAGATACCCTCGCATCCCTACATAGTGATAATTCTCCCTGCCCCCACTACTCTTGGTGCCAAAATTTCCTCTGACTGGCTGACATTTGCCAGGAAGCTTTTCAGTAATTTTTTTTTTTTTGTGGGAAGGGTATTATTCTTGCAGTTCTATAGAAGTTTTAATTTTATTAAAACTGTTGATAAAAATGGTGCTGGTTAATATTTTTTTCTTTTTTTTTGTGGGCAAGGAACTGGATTAAGTACATTTTATCCCATTTAACACTTCAAATAACCCTAAGATGTAGGCAGTCTATGCTTCACTTTATAGATGAAGAAATGAGCCTGTGGGTTTAAATAATTGGTTTCAGGTTGCATCAGTGGCAAATCCAAAGGGTGGCATGAAGGTCCGACTCTTGCTGATTTCGAGCCTATTTAATTCCTTATACTATGTGCCTTCTCTCCTATCTAATTGCATCCAGTGAAAAGCGCACAGTCCCATCGTGTCATTTTATCATGAGCAACCGGAGACTCAGTGAGTGGCAGTCTGCATTAGAACTTCTGGATCTCGGCTCTTTCCCTCCATTTAACTGATTGAGCCAAGTAATGCTCACGGCTGGAGTGTGCCTCCCATGCTCCTTGGGAGTACCAAGAGGTCTTTTAGCTCTCTGAGCCTGGCACCGTCTCCTTGCTTTCACTTCATTTCAAGATTGCTACTTCTTATTCCTTCATCAAGGAGTTCCTGAGCCTCTGGCAAATTGCTAAGAAACTGAACAAAGAGAGAAAATTGCCCCACATGAGGTATCCATGTCGAACTGTTTGCCTAGCCAGTCCTCATTTTTTAATTTCCAAAGTATTTAAAATGGAGCAGCTGGGGCTCACCATGCCACCAGCCCAAGATTTTGTGGGGTGGACAAAAGCATGCTAGAATTAAGAAAATGACTTTGGAAATGACTGGAAAGTGTCAAATCAGAACTTCTTGTCTGCCAACACTGGAGATGTTTGGCCCGGATCTCACCCTGCCCTCCCTTCCTCTCCCATTTTACCAGCCTCATGGTCTTTCCTTCTGTGCATGGTTATTTTTATCTGTAATTTTGGGGAAAGTGAAGTATCAGCAGTTGAAAGATGACTTGGGGAAAGACATTTTTATTGCTTAAATGATTCTTTTCAGGGAGACAACTGAAGCCAAAAAAAAGGATCATTGCAAACCTAAAGGAAGCTTGAGAAAATTTACACCCTTTACAGTATTTTAAGCCTTCAGAACTATTTTGAGTGAAAAGACTTATTTTGGGCTTGTAGGGAGTCCCGTTCGTGTCTTGAGCGGAGCTAGACTCCAGTCAGCTGGTGCGGAGTTTGGGCTTAACAGCTACCTGCTATCGCCTGGGCAGGTGACTTCACCTCCCTGTGCCTTCGTTCCTCATCTAAAAAGGGAGGTGGTGATGATAACTGTGAATAATCACCTATTTCCATAGCATTTTTGTGACTATTTACTGAGGTGAGTTGAAGTACTTATATTTATCAGAATGTCCTCAGTTGAAAGTGACCCCAAACTGGAGCCAAACCATCGTTAGTGAAAAGGTATTGATTGCTCACCAGAATGTAAAAATTCAGGAATGGGGTTAGATTTGGGGCTCAAACGATATTCTGGGAATTTTTTTTTTAAAGTAGAAGAAGTACTTCAGACTCCCCCCTTTTTTTTGATCTGGGAAAAATGTTGTATCATTGGCTTTGATGGGTCCTCACGTCTGTCTCTGATCCATTGCTGGATCATATGTGATGCTCCAGTTGGCACATACCTGGGTCCCTCGACTCACCCCCAGGAGCTGAGGTGGGATTCGGCTGTGAGAGCACCATGTGGTCTGAAACTGCAGACATACCGTCACCCACTGGAATTGTGGCTGGTTACCAGAGGAGGTAAAGGAAACAGATGCTCACCATAAAGCTCACACTGGGGTGACTCATCTGTGAAAGGCCCCGTGAGTGGTAGCTGGTGCTGTGGTCACCATCCTGATTGGTTGCCCAAGGGGAAGGGTCCTAAAAGCAAGTATCTTCGTGACATTTAATTAGTGACTACCTGCCATTCTGGGAACTGAGAGACCAAGATTTGTACTTCAGGGCTGCCAGCTCTTTATCAACTCCCTTGCATGTTGCCCTTCTCATCTTCTCATTTTCTGGAGCCTGCTGTCTCCAGCCCTTACCAACTGTCTCATCTCAGAAGTGCTGCAGCTCTCAGCATCTGTACCATGAATTGTTCTGGGTGCAAAATCTCCTTCAAAGTTGGGAACTGCTGAGAAGCCCCACGTCTGCTATTCCGAGTGCCGCTGCGGTGTTTCCTCTTTCTGCGGGATCTCAGTGTTCAGAATGTGGGGCTCTGAGATGAGACCTGTTTTCTTCACCGACCTGATGTTGGAACCCAGTGCAGATTATGGAAGCTTTATGGGTCTCGGTTTCCTCATCTGTAAAGGAGGACGACACCACTCACTCCACGAAGCACTGCATGGAAGGTGTGCACAGGGTTCTCCCCTCTCCGCCCTTACCTTCTTGTAAGGAACAGGGAGGTGGGAATAGATACCCACCCACCGTCTTTGCCCCCAGCTTCCCTCCTTTGAACATCAGCTATTCTTATTACATTTAAAGACCAATAATAAGAGTCGCCAGGTATCCATAAATGACATTACAACTTTGTAGCTCAAAGGTTTGAGTTTTTTTTTGAGTCCAAACTTCTGTGACTTTTTAAAGTTTCAAGGTCTCTTCTAGAACAGAGATTCTATAAATTAGGATTTCTGCCCCATTGGCTTGGTCTTTGTCTCGGTGCCTCATTCCCTTTCCAAACTCTCTGAATGAGGTGCCTAAACCTGCACCTTTGGAGGTGGGTGGGATAAGATGTGGTGACAATTCCCTGAGCCATTTGTCCAGCTTGTGCTGTGGAGCAAAACAAGAAGTGATACATTACAAGAGCTGCAAATGTTCCTTCCGTGGAAATGACATAAATATTACATTTTGCTGAAAAATGACACATGTGCATTGGAGCCATTAAGAATTCTCACAAAAGCAAGGAAGCAGAAAGGCCCACTAACCTCCTCTTCATACAGCCTGGTTTCTGCTAGCAGGACCTAAATTAAATGTACTTGGAGGGACGCTCACTGCAGGTTTTGAGAAACAGCCAGTTGTCTCTTCAAAAGATCAAAAATCTTCCCTCTTCCTATCAAGTGAGGGGGTGGTGTTGGGGGATGGAGCCAGTCTGGCAGTTGGCAGGACCAGGATGTATCCTCTAAGAGTTGGGCATCCTAGTGCATGTATGATTTGGGGGCGGGATGTCATGCTCCCTGGATAGTTAACACCATTTTTTTTTTTTATGATGCTGGGATTGAACCCATGGCCTTGTGCATTGCTAGGCAAGTGCTCTACCACGGAGCTGCATCCCTGGCCTTAACACTATTTTTGAGAGGAGGTTTCACTATGGTACCTAGGCTGGGTTCCAACTTGTGATCCACCCACCTCAGCCTCTCAAGTAGCTAGAATTATAGTTACTCCATTGTGTTCCTACTCACATGATTTTATTTTAATCAGTATGATTTTTTTTAATTGTAAAAGGCACAAATCTAGTGAAATCAGATTGTTTTTAAGAGTGGCATTCTGGTTTTGAAACGATTTTTAAGTAAAATTCACATTGTCATCTTAATCATAAAGTGTATGATTCAGTGGCTTCTAGGACTTTCATAGCGCTATGTGATAATCCTATCAGTTTCCAAAACTTTTACATCATCCTGAATGAAACCTCACATCCATTAAGCAGTGACTCCCCATTTTTCTTTTTCTACCCCTTAGTAACCACTAGCTGGCTTTCTGTCTCTGTATTTGCCTATTTTGGTCATTCCATGCAAATGAAATCGTAACTTGTGAATTTTGCATCTGGCTTCTTTGCCTTAGCAAGATGCTCTCAAGGTTCATCCACTTTGTAGCAGATATCAGCCCTTCATTCCTTTCCACAGCTTCATGCTCCTCCACTGCGTGGATATGCCGTGTCTTCTTCACCAGTGATGGCCATTGGGGGTGGTTTCCCTATTTTGGCTATTATGAATGGACGATTAACTTTTGTTTCTCCCTGATGTGGAAAAACTGCCATCTAGGTGGCTCTGTACAACCTCAGTCCCTTTGGTCCATAGAGAATACGAGTCTTGTCTGAGTTCCAAGTGCCTAGGGCAGAGACAGATAGGTACAGTCATGTGGGTACAGTCATGTGGCAGGCAGTGGAACAGATCCTGGGATGTGGACTCAGGATAAAGTTCCCTAATAAACAGGAAGAGGGACCATGCCACATATCTGTTACCAAATAATGGTGTGTGGCAGTCACTCAACCAGTGCCCAGGCTGTGTCTCGTGAGATAGGAGCTTTTTCTCCATTTTATAAGGGAACATCCTGATGGCTGAGCCAGTGTCCTCAGTGATGAATGTGCATCTCACCTGCCCTAATGTACCTTACAGGACTTAACTAACAGGGTTGTAAGAGCCGTGGGCTCCATATGAACCTGTAGCCCACCTCCGACTCTCCCCAGATCGGTCATCTCTCCAGGCTCCCACCCGACTCGGCTTCCCACTCCAGAGGCTCCTTCGAGGCTGTCTTCTCTGTAGTCCACTGTGTTAGCTGCCGTGTGGGGTCCCAGAGGTGAGGGGAGGCAGGCAGCATATCTGTATTGGTGTCACCACGTGAGGTGCCTGGCACACGGAAGTTGCTCAGTTAATGGGTAGCCAGTGATTGATGGGACCTGTCAGTCCTTCCCATGGCCATGAGCGAGCAAACATCCTGCAGACTTACAATTTTATTTCTCAGAGAGCAAAGCCACACCATCCATGAAAAAGTGCCTAGTGGTTTTCCTCTCAGCCCCAATTTTGTCTTCTACACTATGAATCTTGAGCCTATTCAGAGCCTGGATTTGCTGGTCTCTCTGAAAACCAAATAGATGAACTGATAGGCTCAGGACAGGCAGTGGGGTCCTGCAGATACAGCTGAGAGCAGGAAGCAAGAGGCAGTTTGCTTCAAGCTTCTCAGGCCTGGTGGTGGCTGGTCCCTGAAGTCCTGTCCTCTTCTGTGTCTGTGCAGAAATAGTTTCTGCCCTCATAGGAGCCACAAGGCCACCTTAGGTAATGGCCACTTGGGTCTTCCAGTGTATCAGCCCTGGTTCCAGCGTTTGTGTGATTTTTATCAGATTAGCTAATAGGCTGCCCTTGAGTCACTCCATTGCTGTATCTTCTAGTGCCTCTCTAGATGCCAATCTTTTTGCATTCTGCTTATTTTGGCAAAGAAATGTAGATGGAGTCAGCTGATGACTGTTGTGGCTCAGGGTGAAGGATCAAGTGTGTCTCTCCAAAACCAGACTGGTTTAAAGTTTATAAAAAGCTAGTGCTGTGCTGGCTGCCAGGGAACCTGCAGCTTTGCAAATAGCGCTCTCCAGGCCCCTACACCACGGGAGCGCCTACTGTTGAGGGTCTTTGTCCTTACTCTGCGGTGGCATGCTTTGGCTATCAGACACCCTTATTTCTGGTTTTTCTCCCTCAGAGTCTTGGAGGGCTGAGACCTACTTCCCTCCAACCATGCCCCATTGCCAATGGTTTCCACCACCTCCCAGTGGTCCTTCCAGCTGTCAATGGATTGATCCACTGATGAAGTCAGGACCTTCATGAGCCTATCAATTCCCCTAAGCCCCGCCTCTGAACACTGCTGCAATGTAGCCATGGCAAGCAGAAAACAAAGCACTGATAGGGGTTTGGGTTTAAGTATCTGGAAACTCTGTATAGGAAGCCACTGGAAGTTTTTTTTTAAAAAAAGGAATAAAATAGCAGTGTTTTCCTTTGTTGTACAACCTGAGGATCAGGGCCAGGGCCCACAGGGATATTGGAGGTGGTACAGTTTAGAGCTATGTTACCCAATAAGGTAGTCTCTAGCCACCTGTGGCTGCTGAGCACTTGTGAGTGGGCTTTTCTGAACAGAGATGTGCTGGAAAGGTAAGATAAACTCCAGATCCCAAGATATAATACAAAAAAAAATCTCATTTTTTATTGACTTAATTAAAAAATTTTTTAGTTATTGATGGACCTTTATTATATTATTTATTTATATGTGGTGCTGAGAATTGAACCCCGTGCCTCACACATGCCAGGAAAGTGCTCTACCACTGAGCCACAACTCCAGCCCTGATTTAATTTTAAAATTAATTTTTTAAATTAAAATTAATTTTTCACCAGCTTTTTATAGCACTGTCGGGAACTATATCCCCAGTTCTTTTTATTTTATTTTGAGACAGAATTTTGCTAAGTTGCTGATACTGTGACCATTCCACTTTATAGCACTGTTTTTGGTGTACATGAGACGCATGTACTTACTGCTATAAAATTAATGAAATAATGTTTGACCCTTCCCATATGCAATGCATTCTGGTAGTAATCTCTTTCATTCCTCTCCCTCATTCCTTTATTTCCCTGTTCATTTAAAGCAATGTTTGTCATGGTCTACTGAATTGATTTCGAAACCCACAAATGGGTTGTGCTTTGATTTGAAAATCTAGTCTTCACTTTTTGTCTCAGCTCTCCCATCTATAAAATGGAGCATAGCACCATAATCTCTCAGGTGGTTTTAAAAATATAAGTAAGATAGTATGTGTAAAGTCCTTAGCACATGTTATGGTTTGGATATGATGTGTCTTCCAAAGACTCCTGCATTGGATGCTTTGTCCCCAATGCAGCAGTGTTCAGAGGTGGGGCTTTTGGGAAATGATAGGCTCATGAAGGTCCTGACTTCATCAGTGGATCAACCCATTGACTGGTGGAAACCATGGGCAATGGGGCATGGTTGGAAGGAAGTAGGTCACTGAAGGCGTGCTCTTGGGGACTGTGTCCTGTCCCTGGTCTCTTACATTCTCTCTTCCTGGCTGCCATAGTCTGAGTAGTTCTACTCTGCCTTGTCTTTCTGCCAAGGTGTTCTATCTTACCTCAGGCCCAAAGCAGCAGAGCAAGCCAGCCATGACTGAGACCTCTGAAACAGTGAGCCAAAGTAAACATTTCCCCCTCTAAGTTTTTTATGCCAGGTATTTGGGTCAGAGCAATGAAAAGCTGATGAACACAGCACAATACTTGGTACATAATAGAGTGCTTGATGAATGGATAAAACTATTACAGTAGTGTCCCCTTATCTTCAAGTTCCAAGATCCTAGTGGATGCATGAAATGGGATAGTACCTCACCTTATATATTCCATGTTTTCCCCTACACATACATACCTGTGGTAAAGTTTGGCTTATAATAAGTTAGATACAGAATGAGGTTAAGGACAATATGTAATAATTGAATAATTATATATTTTAATAGGAATTAGATGAAATGTGCTTTCTTACTCTCTCAAAATATGATTGTATTGTAATGCTCTCCTTGTGATAATGTGGTATACACAATGTCTCCTTTATGAGATGAAGTGAGGTAACTGGCATAGACATTGTGACACAGCATTGTGTGAAAATGACTGTTGATGTAATAGCCAAAGATGATTACTAACAGGTGGGTACTATATACAGCATAGACACACTGGACAAAAAGATGATTAATATCTCTGGTGGGATGAAGTGACTTGATATCAGATTTCATTTCAGTAATCATAATAGTGTACAACTTGAAACTTATGAATTGAATGCAAAACTTCTGAAATTTTCCTTTTAATATTTTTGGACTGCAATTAACTATAGGTAACTGAAACTTTAGAAAGTGAAAATATGTATAAGGGAGGACTACTTGTCTTCTAAAAGGGTCTTCAGTTTTCAGTTTTCATGGGGAAAAAACAGTGTTGGATCCATAGGAAAAATATCCTAAATCTTACCTGCTCTTATTATTAGTGTTATTTATTTTTATTTAAATTTTTTTTTAGTACTTGGGATTGAGCCAGAGGTGCTTTGTCACTGACCTATATCCCCCAGTTCTTTTTATTTTACTTTGAGACAGAGTTTTGCTAAGTTGCTGAGACTGGCCTTGGACTTGCAATCCTCCTGCCTCAGATTTCTGAGCATCTGGGATGACATGTGTGTGCCACTGTTCCAGCTTATTGGTCTTGTCTTAAATGGGTCTGTCAGTATCATACTAACTTTTTTCCTCCAAAGAAAAGTCATTAAGTATGAGGGTATGCAGTACCTCCATAGTGGAAAAGGCAACTTGTCGGCAAGTTCTCCTTATATGTTGTTTTATAAAGGCTCTTAAAGCAGTGCTCTGTGTATTCTTCTCTCCAAGCATGTATTCTCAGGACAGACAGGTGAAGACAGATAGGCACTGGGCCCTTTGTTTTCTCGGATCCTCCTCCATCATACCTGGGACACGGGGGGATATTCGCAGCACAGACTTTGGAGCCACAGGTCTGGGGTGCATATCCTGGCTCTGCCACTCCTTACATTCTTCAACCTTTGTCTAGCTTCAAACTAAAGGTCTCTTGGTCCCAGTGTCCTTCCTGTGACATGACAAAAACAGTTTCTTCTCAGTTGCATGAACCGTACCTGCCACAGAACTGGGCCCTGGATGTTGAGGTGTTGTGGTGGCTGCTGGGAGATTTTTAATGGCTCAAGACTGGTAAGAGCTATGCAGACCCCTAATTGACTGGCATCACCCCTGGTATGTAGCCAGGGCACCTCAGGTTCAAGGCCCCATCCTGAGGCTTTTGCACACCGGCTGGCCCTCTGAAAGCTCACTGAGTGCTATATCCAACAGGAGTGAGTTGTTATATAAAGGTCACGTGTCATAAACGGGGATTTCTGGGAATTGGCCTTTCCACTGTGTCTGGCCCAATTCTTCCATTTGCTCTTGCTCAGCAGAAAGGGAAGGTGACAAGAAACAGCCCAGGGCAGCCCACCATAGTCCCCAAACCACGGATCAGGGATGCCATTGGTTTGGAGAGTTGCTGCAGAGCACAGGAGTCTGCCCCAGGTCTTTGCCCAGCAGGGCAGCCCTGTGTTCTCGGCTGGCAGCCCTGGTTCACAGCTGGGAGGCCCGGTGCCCGAGTCAACTTTGAAGCCTCAGTTCCTCCATTTTTCAAGAAAAGAGCATCAGGGGGTGGTTGTGAGGTTTCAAAGCAATTCAGTCCCACGTGTCTCTAATACACTTTGACCTGCTCTGGGCCTGTGCCAGACTGCAGAGATGATAGTGAGCAAGACGGACAGAAGCTTCCTCTCATGGAGCCTGCTAGCTAGGGTGTTAGGATCCCCTCCTCTGTGTCCTGTGGCGAAGGAAGGATGCCCACCCTAGGATGTGGGGATGGTGAATGCATGACACACAGCAGGGGAAAATAAGATCAATAGCAGTTAATGAATCCAGGGACTCATTAAGGGGCTTGCAATTGGGAGCAGACTGAAGAGCCAGGGAGCCTGTGGGAAGCCCACACATGTAGTATGAAGATGGTGTGCTGTCCTTGGTTCCCAATGGAGGAGGTGGCTGACTTAAACAGGTCAAGGAACTGAGAACCCTGCACCACCCCCCTGCCCCCAACTCAGGGTAGGCAAGAACTGGGTCTAGACCCTGATGTTAAGGAAGACTTTATCCAAGGGAGCAGAGCTGGGAGAACTTGTGTTAGGCCTTTGAAGCCCTATTGGTTTCTGGTGTCAAAGCAGCACATAATATTGAACCTGGTTGAATATGATATTGTATAGGGGCAGAGGCATGTATGAGTCCTGCCTTTGTAGTACTGTGCGAGATGGATCTGCAGGGGACATACATCTGACTCAATATTGGGGAAAAAGGCCTCTGGAACTCACGTCAGCCACCTGGGACCCCAGGATATAAGGTCAGGGAGAGGTCAGGGACTGGATTGCCCCGTGCATGGTCAGAGCCTCCCTTTGCCTTGTGACATAAAGATTCCTGAATATTGCTTCCTAAATATTCCTTCCCTTTCACTCATTATCTCCAATGCAGGTCCATCTTCTACTCACTCTGTTAATCCCTCATGCCATTCTCTGGTTTGGCAGTTCTCAAAGTATGATTCTCGACCTGGGAACTTGGCAGAAATGGCAGGTTCTTGGGCTGCATCTCAAAGCTACTTGATTCAGAAACTCTAAAAACCCAAGCTCAGAAAGCTCAGGTGTAACTAGGTGGGGGATTCTGATGAGAGCCCATCCTGAGAACCTGCCCTGAATGACTCCCACGTTATAATGAACCTGACCCTCTCGACCTATGGTACATCCCCCTCTGCTTGGAACGTTGGCTGCCGACAGTCTAACTACCCTTCACGTCATAATTCAAGGTCCAGAGCAAAGCCCATTTTTCATGGCAGCTTTTTTATTGGCCTCAGGTAGAATTCCATTCCCTGGGGCTCCGTAGACTTCTGTAGCACATCATATTCCAGTTATAACACTCTGTATCTTCTTCTTTGTACTCAGTTGTCAGTTTGCTTTGTGTGGCATTGAGTGTGGCCATGGACAGGATCTGTTTGCATTCTGGGTTTGAATCCAGAATTCTACTACTCCATAGTTCTGTAGCTTTGAGTCAGCCACCTAACTTTTCTTTACCTTACTTTACTCATCTGTAAAATGGGTATCATGGCAATAGTCACCTTCTAGGGTTGTCATGATGGCTAAATGACATGATATGCTGGATTCCAACATGGCGGCGGGTGCAGAGAGATCAAGTCTCTGACCTCTTCAGCTGTGCAGGCATAGGGAGTCGTAAACAACCTAAATCTGTTTGCTCAGGATCACTAGGCAATGCTGAGCTGACGTGGATCTGGGGCGAACAGTCTGGGCCTCTCAGAACACACACTGATCCCAGATCGGCTGAATTCAAGCTCCCGTTCGCCTGCTTCCTGCAGACAAACAGCTGTGACTCAGCACTAATCCATCCAGCTGAAACAACCGGTCAGCCCTTCTGATCCTATGGAGGTAAATGCCTACCGAGCCTTCATAGGTAGTGGCCACAGGTTTGAAATGGGGCTTGGGAGAGACAGTAAGGACCCACCCGTTGCATTGGTCGCCCGGCAAAGGGAAACGAACTGTCGCCATTTGCAAGAGATACCACCATGACAGAGAACTGACATCATCAGACTGCGGCAGAGGAGATAACTTCATTGAAACCTGCGGCTACAGGTGTGTAATTCCCTAGACTTCCCTCTCCACACATCGGGGAAACCTTAAGGGCCCCTCCCAGCTCTCCCGTGAGCACGATAGCCAGACCCAGGGAATCAGAGGTGGCGCGGGACCCACGGCGCGGAACTACCGCTCCCACCAGTGCTGACAACTGAGGTCTCTTGCACAAGTTACCGGGGGCGTGGCTACCGGAGGGCAAGTAAAATTCGCTGAGGATTCTCAGCCCCAAGCTCTACAAACTTAGGGTCTGAGGGAATGGCAAACTGGAAGAGTGTGCCCAGTCGTTCATGAAAACAGGGCTCCCGGGAGCAGCAGACCTGGCGTGTAGCCAGTATTGTGGTGAGCAGCACCCGTGAGGGGGCCTGGCTAGAGGAAAAGTGGGAAGTGACTAGACACAAGAGGAGGCCCTAGGCACTCAGGATTGGAGACTCGTCCAGTCTGGGAGGAGCTGCTGCACAGTGATTGGTTCCAGCATATTGACAGGAGAAACTTGGCCTGGTGGGCACAGCGCCACCTACTGGAAGAGAAGTTAATCAAACTCTAAGACTGCATTTATTAGTTTTTTTTTCTTTTTTTCTTTTCTCTTTTTTTGATTTGTGTTTTTCTTTCATTTGTATTTTTCTTTCTTGTTATTTTTTAAATTTTTTTTTTACAATTTTTTAAAATTTTTTTCTTCTAATTTTAATTTTAATTTTTTTAAATTATTTTTTTAAATTTTTTTTCTTTTTTTATTTCCTATTTTTTTCTTCTTTTGTCTTTTCATTTCTTTTCAATTATATTATCCCCCCTTCCTTGAATTCTACCTGCTTACTCTCATTCTCTTTAGTGACTTCTTCCCTTCCCTTCTAATACCTTTCCTCCCAAGCATCAAATAAATTTATAGGAGTAAACAGTAACTCAGCAGTCAAACAGAACAAGAAGTAACATGAGCAGCTTCAAAAAGCAAGGAAAAAAAGTAGTACAAACAATGCAGGACAGCCTAAATATTCAGGAGGACCTAGAGTCATCAGAAAAATGGTCATATAAAGAACTCAAGGAACACCTTAGACAGATGGAATGGAACCTTAAAGAGGATACAAGACAGCAAATTCAAGCAGCGAAAGAACACATTGAGAATGAATTACATAAACAGATAAAAGAAGAAATTAAGCATCTTTATCAGGAGATAGAGATTATAAAAAATAATCAAACAATAATTCTAGAAATGAAGGAAATGATAAACCAAATTAAAAACTCAATTGAGAGTATCACTAACAGTAGAAGCCAGAACGTCAGATAATGAAGACAAAATATATCATCTTGAAAAGGGTCTAGCCAACTCAGAAAGGCTGGTAAAAAATCACGAGAAAAACATCCAAGAGTTATGGGATAACATAAAAAAACCAAACTTACGAGTCATCGGGATAGAAGAAGGTACAGAGATTCAAACCAAGGAATGAGTAACCTGCTGAATGAAATAATTACAGAAAACTTTCCAGAAATAAAAAAGGAAACAGATATACAAATTGAAGATGCATACAGGACACCGAGCACACAAAATCACAGTAGACCAACGCCAAGACACATTGTTATGAAGATATCCAATATACAGAACAAAGAGAAAATATTAAAAGCTACAAGAGAAAGGAGACAGATTACATTCAGGGGTAAACCAATAAGGTTAACAACAGATTTTTCATCACAGACACTGAAAGCAAGAAGGTCATGGAACAATGTATTTCAAACACTGAAAGACAATGGATGCCAACCAAGAATTCTGTATCCAGCAAAATTAAGCTTCAGGTATGACAACGAAATAAAAATCTTTCATGATGAACAAAAGTTAAAAGAATTTGCAGCCATAAAACCAGCATTGAAAAGCATTTTGAGCAAAACACTACACGAGGAAGAAATGAAAAACAATAACCAAAACCATCAGTGGGAAGTGCCTGGGTAAAGACAGAGGGCGAGGGGAAAGATAATCATGGAGAAACAAACTAAATTTTTTTTTAAAAAAAAGGATAAATAATCAAACATGGATGGAAGTACAAACCATATATCAATAGTAACTCTGAATGTTAATGGCTTAAACTCTCCAATAAAGCGACATAGGCTGGTATCTTGGATTAAAAAAAAAAATCCAACAATATGCTGCCTCCAGGAGACACATCTGATTGGAAAAGACATACACAGGCTGAAGGTGAAAGGATGGGAAAAAATATACCACGCACATGGTCCTCGTAAGCAAGCAGGGGTGGCCATCCTCATATCGAATAAAATCGACTTCAAGACTAAGTTAATCAAAAGGGATAAAGAAGGACATTATATACTGTTAAAAGGAACCATTCACCAACAAGACATAACAATTATCAGTATTTATGCACCAAATAATGGTGCTGCGACATTCATAAAACAAATTCTCCTCAAGTTCAAGAATCAAATAGACCACAACACAATAATTATGGGTGACTTCAACACACCTCTCTCACCATTGGACAGATCCTCCAAACAAAAGTTGAATAAAGAAACTATAGAACTCAATATCACAATCAATAACCTAGACTTAACTGACTTATATAGAATATATCAACCATCATCAAATGGATATACTTTTTTCTCAGCAGCACATGGATCCTTCTCAAAAATAGACCATATATTATGCCATAGGGCAACCCTCAGTAAATATAAAGGGGTGGAGATAATACCTTGCATTTTATCTGATCATAATGGAATGAAACTGGAAATCAATGATAAAAGAAGGAAGGAAAAATCCTACATCACATGGAAAATGAACAATATGTTACTGAATGATCAATGGGTTACAGAAGACATAAAGGAGGAAATGAAAAAAAAATTTGGAGATAAATGAAAATACAGACACAACATATCGGAATCTATGGGACACAATGAAAGCAGTTTTAAGAGGGAAATTCATCGCCTGGTGGTCATTCCTCAAAAAAAGAAAAAACCAACAAATAAATGAGCTCACACTTCATCTCAAAGCCCTAGAAAAGGAAGAGCAAAACAACAGTAAATGTAGCAGAAGGCAAGAAATAATTAAAATCAGAGCGGAAATCAATGAAATTGAAACAAAAGAAACTATTGAAAAAATTAACAAAACTAAAAGTTGGTTCTTCGAAAAACTAAATAAGATCGACAGACCTTTAGCCATGCTAACGAAGAGAAGAAGAGAGAGAACTCAAATTACTAACATACGGGATGAAAAAGGCAATATCACAACAGATGCTACAGAAATACAGAAGACAATTAGAAATTATTTTGAAAACCTATATTCCAATAAAATAGAAGATAGTGAAGACATCGATAAATTTCTTAAGTCATATGATTTGCCCAGACTGAGTCAGGAGGATACACACAATTTGAAGAGACCAATATCAATGGATGAAATTGAAGAAGCCATCAAAAGACTACCAACCAAGAAAAGCCCAGGACCGGATGGGTATACAGCGGAGTTTTACAAAACCTTTAAAGAAGAATTAATACCAATACTTTTCAAGTTATTTCAGGAAATAGAAAAAGAGGGAGCTCTTCCAAATTCATTCTATGAGGCCTACATCACCCTGATTCCGAAACCAGACAAAGACACCTCAAAGAAAGAAAACTACAGACCAATATCTCTAATGAACCTAGATGCAAAAATCCTCAATAAAATTCTGGCGAAACGAATACAAAAACACATCAAAAAAATTGTGCACCATGATCAAGTAGGATTCATCCCTGGCATGCAAGGATGGTTCAATATACGGAAATCAATAAATGTTATTCACCACATCAATAGACTTAAAGATAAGAACCATACGATCATCTCGATAGATGCAGAGAAAGCATTCGACAAAGTACAGCATCCCTTTTTGTTCAAAACTCTCGAAAAACTAGGGATAACAGGAACTTACCTTGACATTGTAAAAGCTATCTATGCTAAGCCTCAGGCTAGCATCATTCTGAATGGACAAAAGTTAAAGGCCTTCCCTCTAAAATCTGGTACAAGACAGGGATGCCCTCTATCACCACTTCTATTCAATATAGTTCTCGAAACACTGGACAGAGCAATTAGACGAAAGAAATTAAAGGCATAAAAATAGGAAAAGAAGAACTTAAATTATCACTATTTGCAGATGACATGATTCTATACCTAGAAGACCCAAAAGGGTCTACAAAGAAACTACTAGAACTAATAAATGAATTCAGCAAAGTGGCAGGATATAAAATCAACACGCATAAATCAAAGGCATTTCTGTATATCAGCGACAAAACTTCTGAAACGGAAATGAGGAAAAACACTCCATTCACAATATCCTCAAAAAAAATAAAATACTTGGGAATCAACCTAACAAAAGAGGTGAAAGATTTATACAATGAAAACTACAGAACCCTAAAGAGAGAAGTAGAAGAAGATCTTAGAAGATGGAAAAATATACCCTGTTCATGGATAGGCAGAACTAATATCATCAAAATGGCGATATTACCCAAAGTTCTGTATAGGTTTAATGCGATACCAATCAAAATCACAATGGCATTTCATGTAGAAATAGATAAAGCAATCATGAAATTCATATGGAAAAATAAAAGACCCAGAATAGCAAAAGCAATTCTAAGCAGGAAGTGTGAATCAGTCGGTATAGCGATACCAGATTTCAAACTATATTACAGAGCAATAGTGACAAAAACAGCATGGTACTGGTACCAAAACACGCGGGTGGACCAATGGTATAGAATAGAGGACACAGAGACTAATCCACAAAGTTACAACTGTCTTATATTTGATAAAGGGGCTAAAAGCATGCAATGGAAGAAGGATAGCATCTTTAACAAATGGTGTTAGGAAAACTGGAAATCCATATGCAACAAAATGAAACTGAATCCCTTTCTCTCGCCATGCACAAAAGTTAACTCAAAATGGATCAAGGAGCTTGATATCAAATCAGAGACTCTGCGTCTGATAGAAGGAAAAGTTGGCTCTGATCTACATGTTGTGGGGTCGGGCTCCAAATTCCTTAATAGGACACCCATACCTCAAGAGTTAATAACAAGAATCAACAAATGGGACTTACTTAAACTAAAAAGTTTTTTCTCAGCAAGAGAAACAATAAGAGAGGTAAATAGAGAGCCTACATCCTGGGAACAAATTTTTACTCCTCACACTTCAGATAGAGCCCTAATATCCAGAGTATATAAAGAACTCAAAAAATTAGACAATAAGATAACAAATAACCCAATCAACAAATGGGCCAAGGACCTGAACAGACACTTCTCAGAGGAGGACATACAGTCAATCAACAAGTACATGAAAAAATGCTCACCATCTCTAGCAGTCAGAGAAATGCAAATCAAAACCACCCTAAGATACCATCTCACTCCAGTAAGATTGGCAGCCACTATGAAGTCAAACAACAACAAGTGCTGGCGAGGATGTGGAGAAAAGGGTACACTTGTACATTGCTGGTGGGACTGCAAATTGGTGCAGCCAATTTGGAAAGCAGTATGGAGATTCCTGGGAAAGCTGGGAATGGAACCACCCTTTGACCCTGCTATTGCCCTTCTCGGACTATTCCCTGAAGACCTTAAAAGAGCATACTACAGGGATACTACCACATCGATGTTCATAGCAGCACAATTCACAATAGCTAGACTGTTGAACCAACCCAGATGCCCCTCAGTAGATGAATGGATAAAAAAAATGTGGCATCTATACACAATGGAGTACTATGCAGCACTAAAAAATGACAAAATCATAGAATTTGCAGGGAAATGGATGGCACTAGAGCAGATTATGCTTAGTGAAGCTAGCCAATCCCTAAAAAACAAATACCAAATGTTTTCTTTGATATAATGAGAGCAACTATGAACAGAGCAGGGAGAAATTGCAGGAAGAAAAGATTAACATTAAACAGAGACATGAGATGGGAGGGAAAGGGAGAGAAAAGGGAAATTGCATGGAAATGAAGGGAGACCCTCATTGCTATACAAAATTACATATAAGAGGTTGTGAGGGGAATGGGAAAATAAACAAGGAGAGAAATGAATTACAGTAGATGGGGTAGAGAGAGAAGATGGGAGGGGAGGGGAGGGGGGATAGTAGGGGATAGGATAGGTAGTAGAATACAACAATTACTAATAGGGCATTATGTAAAATTGTGGATGTGTAACTGACATGATTCTGCAATCTGCATTTGGGGTAAAATTGGGGGTTCATAACCCACTTCAATCTAATGTATGAAATATGATATGTCAAGAGCTTTGTAATGTTGTGAACAACCAATAAAAAAAAGGAAAAAGAAAAAAAATATGATATGCTAAAGGCATTTGCATTGGCTTTGGGCAAATGCTCAAGTAAATGTTAACGATTATTACTGAGCGTCTAGAATTTGAATTCCATCTTCACCACCTTTTGGTTTTGTAGGATTTGAGATAGTTACCTTCCTGGTGCTTCACATTCCTCATCTGTGAAACAGGGACAATAATGATGAAATAATGATGAAAAGAATTGCAGTACAGAATCGAGAGCAGTGCTTTGTGTTGCTCTTCCATGTGACCACTTGAGAAGTACAGCTGAGGCACAAGAGTTGGTCCTAAGAAACTGGCTGCCAAGTGAGCCCTGCCTCTTGGGATACACCTCCAGCCCATGCATTCTGGTATTTTTTCTTTCCTCCTCCTCCTCCTCATGTTTGTGTCTCCATAAAGATGACTCTGTCAATCATGATCTTTGATTACATTTTTAAAGCAATAGCCTCATGTTATTGGATTGTTATTGGATTCTCCGTAGGGGAGAAGATTCTTTGGGTTTCACTCTCTGCCTCACGTCCTCTACTCCCTCACAACCTCTGCCCCATTTGGAGCTTATAAGACTTCATGGATTTTAATTAGAAAAGAAATACACTGAAGAGGCTGGAAAGAGTGTCTACCTCAGGGAAACCCGAGATGCTTCAGGTCCGTGTGTACTTGGCTCAGTGTGGGGGAGGTCCCATCTTTAAGCTGTCTCTTCTCCAGAGATATGATTTTAAAGCAATGGGCTTGTATTTTCTTGGGCTGAATATATAGTTAGTCTTCTCTATTCAGGGTTCAGTTTCTTTCTGTGTGTTTGCTCTGTCATGCTCTCATCACAATCTCTTTAATCTTTCAAAATATTTTATTAGTGTGGTCAAGTTATATATAAGAGTGGGGGGATTCATCTTGACGTGATCTTATTTTCATGGAATATAATTTGCTCTTTTTCAGTCCCCAGGACTTCCTCCTCCTTCCCTCTCCCTTCCTTCCTGGCTTTCTTCCCCTTTCTCAGATCTACCAGTCTTCCTTATATTTATTTGTTTTTAAATTGGTGATTTATAGGTGTACATAAAGGTGAAATTTTCTGTGGTTCATATGTATGTTCATATATGTACAGATCATCATTTTCTCTATTTCATTTCATATTTCTTCCCTTTTTTCATCTCTTCTCCCACCCATCTCCTTCCTCTGCTCCACTGATCTTGCTTCTATTATCATGGAATCCCACCCCTCCATTTTTCCTCCTTATTTTGCTCTAGCTTCTGCATATCAGAGAGAACATTTGACCCTTGACTTTGAGCTGGCTTGTTTCACTTAGCACAATGTTCTCTAGTTCCATTTCACTATGATTTATTTTCATCTATAATTCTTGTGACCAGGTAAGAGAAGGCTGCTTTTATTTACTGAATGGCTACTATGTATCAAGCTTCCCTACTATGTGCTTGGCAAGTGCTACTTTATTTAATCTTCACCAATCCTAAGAAGTAGGTGGTTTTATGACCATTTTGTAATTGGAAAGACTGATGCCCAGAGAGGGTGTGGTAGGCAATGCATGCTCTTGGAAAAACTGTGCAGAAGGTGATCCTTTTCTGATTTGTGCCTCCCTCTCTGAACCTGTCTCAAAATCCCCACATTCTGTCATCTAACATTTTGGGGGAGGCATGTCCCCATGCCTGCTGTCCCCAGCAGTGGATGGTATTTGAGTCCTTTTCTGACTTTGCAATAAATCGTGCCTGGTTTTGGTTCCAGTTCCATTCATTCAACTTCATGTCTTTTTTCAAAACGAATCTAATAAATGAATTCTAGGTAGGGAGCTGATGGCTTCATGTGAATTATCTTGTGTAAAATTATCTGAATTCTCCGCACTTTGGTTTTCCCAATGCTCTTTACCAGAGATGAGCTGTATGAGGAGAGGGAGGTCCAAAGTAGAAGAGATGGGTGTGGGCTACTTTAGCTGGCATGTGTCAGAATGGGAACACAAGCCTTGTGCTCTAATGTAGAGGGTGGGGTTTTAAATCTATGACTTGAATGTGATTGGAGTTTCTGTCTTGTGGTTAAGACTCCAGGCCTGGTTTTATCAGGGAAGTGGAGAAGACAGGGTGTTTGGAATGGTGGATGTCCTAGCATCTGTGTGGTTCACTCTGACCCTCTGTAAGATGCCGTTTGCCTCCATCTGCTTTGCGTTTCTAATGTGAAGATGTGGAGATGCCTTTATACTGTCTAGTTTTTCAATAAGATGAAAGCCCTGGGGGAAATCCTTCTTCTCCTTCGTACATCCCTGGACAGGTTGAATGCAGCACTTTCCAGAGATGCTCTGCTGCACCTACTAGTTTGGAAACTAACTTCACTTACAAGCGGCTAATGGCCAAATTCCTGTCACTCATCCCACTCCCTGGTCACCATGACCTTTTGGGTTTCACACCAGCGTGCCATCTGCAGTTGAGCCGGGAGGGGTGGATATCTTAGTATCCTCTCATGCTGGTCGCTACTTGCAGGTTTTTCTCATAAGTACAGATTACCTGACACCTTCACTGTATGCTAACAACTAATTAGAGCATAACCAAACTATTGCAGAGCCCTGCAACTCCCTGAGATGAAAGCTCAGGCTTAAATCCTCTTTCTGTTGTAATTTCAGTGGTGTGTGCAGTGGATTTTATGAAGGCATTTTGTTGAAGTGTCACGTGCCAGCCAGGTCTACTGCGTAATTTTGGCCCTCCGCATCTTCAAGTATGCTAAGTTTCAGGAGGGGTCTGACAGCTGAAAATTGCTCTTGCTTGCTGAATTCTAGTTCAGCTGCAGCTTGGAAAGAACAGTGACAGGCCTAAGATCACATGGGAGGGGCACTCCCTTACTGCCTGTCCACAGAAGGCTCATCAGCCCTGTGGTTCAACCCCTGCTTCCCCAGGTATGGTGCCTATGACTGTGTATCCACCAGGAGGCGCTCTTCCCAATTGTTCCCTAGCCCAACCCTGGTGGATTTCCTTCCAAGTGCTTCATAATGACTTTTTTTTGTTGATTTCTCCCTTCCCTTTGCCTTTAAGATTGTCAACTCAGTCAATAAATGTTTGATAAACTTGAACTGTGGGCCCAGCACCATTCTTAGAGTTAGGGATACAAAAATAAGCAAGCTAGAGAAGGTCCCTGCCTATTTGGATTATGGTGACAGATAGGGAGAAAAAAATTCTCTTAAGTAATGTTTTTTTTTTTTTTTTCTCCCTAAGAGAATGCAGGGAAGTAAGACTGGGGCTGCTCTATGGGACAGAGTGGTTGGTCAGGCAATCTGGTTTGATGAGATGACAGAGGAACAAAGACCATCTGATTTGCTTTACTCCCTGGTGCCCAGTGCCTGGCACAGAAAAAGACCTGGATAAATATTTGTAAAAAGAATCATTGAAGGAATACATGAATGCATAGAAAGAAATGGAATCTAGACCTGTAACTTTTCTTCTGTGATGGTCTGTACCCCGAAGGTGGGCACAGGTCAGCTTGCTCTGAGCCACCTCCTCTTGCTGTATGGACACCAGGGTGACCTTCCACCAAGGAGGCTTCTGGGAACTGGAGCATTGGACTGGTGGCCGAAGGACCTGGGTGTTTTGTTTCCATGGTGATTTGACTCAACAGGGGCCTTTTGTGTTCTCATCTGTGGAATGGAGGTAGTAGTTTGATTACTGACTTTATGTAGAATATATCAAGACAAAAAAGAGCTGAATAAACAGACAAATGCATAGATATGGAATAAATAATTCATATTAAGTTGGGACCCTGTTGCTCAGCCCCTTACTTTTTACAACCACCATTGATATTGGTACCACCAGAAGTCCCATTATACAGATGGGAAAATGGTAGCTCTGAGCACTTAGGTAACTTGCTCAGGGTAATAAATTAGTCAATGAGAAGACTAGGAGGCACATTCAGTATTGTTAGATTCTGGAGTCTGAGCAGCTAGCATCTTTTGATTCCTGTCTCCCTCCCTGGACTTGTCTTACGCTGCGTTACTCTCTACAGCTCATTTTTTGTAGCTTCAGTAGAGAGACACTCTTTAAGTAGAACTTGTTGATAGTGGCAATTAATAATTTACTAATAACATTAACGAAGTGAAACAACGCTGGCATGATTTTTCTCCTGGCATTATGCCTAAGTGCTTCTCCGGCTTATTTGATTTGCTAATAGAAGTATTTATGGAATGGGAAAGGCTTCCCATGACACGTTCAGAAAACAGAACAGATCCTTCTCTCCATGCTGCTTAAAAAGACTCCTGATGGGAAGGAGGATGGAGAACGTGAAATCCGTTCTTTCACCCCTCTGACCAACCTTTCTAACTCAGTCTCTGGCGAAGGGACATCTGCCAGTTCTTCTTGTGCTGAAATGTGAAGGTTTAGTGGGCACCGGATTCCCATTCCATTTTTACAGTACTTACTGTTTTGTAGCCAATATGGAAGTTAGATCTCAACTCACCTTGTGATCCAACATGAAGACGGATTTTACCACCCTCTGCAGAAGAGAAAACAGATTGGTGGTACCTTACAGGAGGGTTTCTCGAACTGTGCTGTGGACTCCCCAGAATCTTTTGAGTCTCTTATCAAGATGCAGATTCCGGAATCCCACAGCCCACCATAGAATCAGGACTTGTGTGGATGGGGACTTCCACGGATCATTTTAAACAAGTTTTATAGGTGATTATAATATTTGAAGAATTGATTTAAAAAGTCTAAGAATTTCATTTATACCAAGATATATTTGCCCAGGTTTTAACAGATGAATCTGAGGTATGATTGCGGAACATGCCCCAGGAGAATAGCCAGGGCTGGGAGAGGAACTCAAGTGCTTGGGTGTCAGAGGGAGGAATTTGTGGTGTTTACCCTGGACTCATCTGCAGACCTCCTGGGGTGGTTTTATTAATGCTATCGGGTTTTGAGCAGATAGTTAGATGGCATGTGTGATCTCATTGGCTGATAATCACGGACAGAATTGAAACACATCAGAAAAGACCTGTGAACTTGAAAGCTACATCACTGCCTAGAGACGTTATTGTCGGGAGTATCTGCTTCCCAGTGTTAGCCCCATGTTCTGTGCTGCTCCGTCATGACTACTGTTGATCTCATTAATGGAGGCCATTTAGGGAATTGGTTGCAGACCTAAAAAGCAGGGAACATTCTCCTCATGTTTTTCTTAATTCCAAGCATTTTTTTAAATGTCTATTAGGTACACTAGTGCCTAAAATATCATTTTTTGCTTTGGTATTCCATTCTTTCTGCCAAGGTACAGGAAAAAGACCACCATTTAAAATTTATGTAGAGTGTTTTCTCTCTCTCAAAGTCTCCAGTGTTTCATATGAACGGAGTAGGAGTGAAAAATTCACCAAGGAATTTAGATGTATTGCACATTGGCTAGGCTCCTCTTGTGTACCTGGATTCCCCGGGCTTGATTTGTTTACAAACATCCCTGTCAACACCCATAGAGGAAATGTGTGTGATGGAAATTCTCTGTTTATTTTGCTTATCTGTAAGTAACACACTTGTTGCAGGTAAATAAGTATGACAAAAGACCAATTCTTTCCTGCTGCTTTTTTTTTTTTTTGCTTGTAGAAATATTTTATCAAGTTGCTAAGTTACCAGGATGAGGGATTCTACTTTGGGGGAACGGAAGTTATTTTAAAACATCTAAGGAACATCCTACCAGAAAACTCCTTTGCAGTGTGACGAAGGTCTGAGGTGTTCTCAGAATGGGTGATGAGCTTGTGAATGTGAAGGGATAAAGAAAGAACCCCAAACATCTTGGAAACAAAACTCCAAAAAGACATCAAAACACATTGTATTCACAATATGTTTTTAAAAACTAATCACCAAGAACAAGTTAGGTTAGGAAGTCGGAATATTTAATCAATGAGTTGAGGGGGACCATCTTGAAAATATCATGGAGTAGATTAGAATGAGGAGAAGTCATGGGCACTCTTATTCAGAGAATAAGTGGTGACAGTTCAGATGCCTACGAAGCCTCTTGCCTCTTCTCTGCTGGGTCAGTTCCTGCTGAGGTGTTTAGAATTCCTAAGAGACTTGTTCATTTGTTTACTGAACAATTATCCAGCTGGGGATGCAGTAGTAGTGAGATAGATACAGTTCATATTCTTCTGGAGTCCACTTTCAGCTCTTCTTAGACCTCTGTCTTGTGTTTGTCAGGATTCTCTTCTGCAGTGACAGAACCCCAAGTGTTATGAAATCTATAAACTGCGAGTCCAGGGGTGAGATGAGTTCCATGTGTCAGTAATTGGGGACTGGGGCTCTCTTTCTTTCTCCACCACTTGGCTTTGTTTTCCTCTGTGGGTTCATCCTATAATCACATGAACAAGATCCTTCCCTGGAGCCACGGCAGATGGCTGCTAACAGGTACAGGCTTCAGTGGCCTTGGAAGAACATGAATGCGTCCCTTTGAGTGTCTCCATATTAAACTTGGATCGGCTCTGTTTAGACCATCTCTGAACCAATGAAATTACAATGAACCAGACTATTGCTTTGGCTGGGGCACCATGAATGGCAGGAGCAGTTAGGTCTATTGCAGATGGAGAAGCTGGAGAGAGAGAGATTTATCGAATGACCCACAGTAACAACACAACTCTACCCCAGCCACCGGAAGTAGTCGGTGTAGATACCTCCGGAGTCCCTTAAACTTGTTCTTATGAAATCCACACCAGCAACTACCAGACACAGCCCTCTTCATTTTATCTTTGGCTCTACTCAGTTCTTAGGAGCAGAGTCTTCTGGCTTATCAGAGGAAGAGAAAGAACCGCTCACTTGGTCCAACCAGAAATTCCAGCCTGGATATTACATTATGTTTCCGTCACCCCTTAATGGTACTCACAAAAGCTAACAAAATTACCCTAAGCTTGGCAACACACAACCACAAGTGGCATCATGTCTGAGTGACATCAGGAAATACCAAACTAAAGTTTTGCATCATAAGCCATGGTGGGCAGTGGAGCCTATGGAGAATGATGGTGAAAAGGGATGGCACCTTTTCCCCAGTGAGTTTACAGTTTACAGTCAATTTTATATATGTGTGTATATATGTATATAAAATTATATATATCGTATGTGTGTGTGTGTCTCTATATATACACACACATACACATACATATATACATTTTAGCAATGAGCAATATTTGGGGATAAGCATTGCAGAGAAACTGGCTGATCATGAAAGTGAGTGTCGAGTGGACTTTGGTGCTTGGATAGGTGGTGGGAAGTCCCCCCACCTGCTTCCCTATTCCTGTTATTACATATATATATATATATATTTGGTACCAGGGATTGAACCCAGGGCCACTGAGCCACATCCCCAGCCTTTTTTTTAAATTTAGAGACAGGGTATCATTGAGTTACTTAGGGTCTTGCTACATTGCTGGGGCTGGCCTTGAACTTGCAATCCTTCTGTCTCAGCCTCCCGAGCTGCTGGGATTACAGGTGTGTGCCACCATGCCCAGCCTATAATCAAAGTGAAAAGACAGACATCAAAGTTGAGCAGCAAGCTCTAGAACATGAGGCACATACCTGTCAGCATTCATCTATGAAATAATAAAGCATTCAATTGTTGTTATCACAGATGAGTAAAGAACAAGGGCAGCTGAGGCTCTTTGTAAGCATTTCTGGGTGCTGCTATAGGCCGTGGAAGGCTTTCTGGAAAAAAAAAGGAACCTAAAGTAGGTCTTCAAAGATAAGCTGAAGAGCTTATGTGCAGAGGGTAGAATTCTTCCCTTGTGCTGACCATGATTCACTCGGCATCCTCCCCTGTGAGCTTGGGATAGGATGCTGTTGACTCTTACCATCAAGAAAGGTTGCTTGGGGGCCTGAAAAAACTGGTCTCTCTGGATGTGAGAAGGAGATTCACAAATGTCATTGACTGGAGGGATGATAGTGCCATGTACTTGGCATAACTGTATGATCTCCAAACATAAAGTTTATTAATGGAAAGTGGGGTCTTTGGGGGCCATTCCTAGCCTTTGAAGTTGATGTTAACTAGAGAGCGATTTCCTTCCAAACTTGTGGAGTTGGGGTTGCTGTAGCTGCTTCTCACAAGGACCACAACCAATATGTGGACATTACAGTTGACTGGATAGGAAACATCAGGCTTCCTCCCTGTGACCTCAGACTATCCTAAAAGTAAACAACTCTATGGAAAAACGGAGCTTATATTGAAATTTGGAGGATAATGGGAATCCTTCAGACTCCCAATTTTTTTTTTCTTAAAGATTTTATATTACCCGAAGTGGATTTTCATAACCTCTGGATGGTCCCAAAGATTACCATATCCTTCTGAAATGGGGGCCCAGGATTTGCTGAGAAAGTCTGCTCCCTGGAGGTGTTCCAGGGTGGAGCCCTGTGATCCGCTGAGTCAGTCTGGGGTTGGCAGGTGGGTGAAGGTGCCTGCTTATGGCCAGGCAGTGGCCTTGCTCTTCGGCTGCCAGCATGTCCCATGGGGGAGCACCTGTCCTGTAGGTGCTGAACCTCATGGAGACGGGCTCTCCTCTCCAGGGTGTCAGTTGAGAGTCTGCAAGTGAGGGCTCCCTTCCTCTGTTTCAGGCAGATGACCTGTGAGCAAACCGAAGGGAAACCCAACCCAGCTTGGACCCTATCTGCAAGTACATTTGAAACCCTGCTGTTCAAATAGAGAGCTGTCTGTCCTTGGGTGGTAAGTGGTTTTACCTCTCGGAGTCTTAGTTTCTTCAGATGGACTAGTAATATACTCATTAATTGTTGATATCTATTGAGATTCCTTTTTGCAGGCATTGTCCCAGGGGCTTCCGTTCTATAATCCTTCTCTGTATAGAGGTATTATTATTATTATTATAGTCATTTTTTAGATAAGGAAACTGAGATTCAGAAAAGTTAAGCAACTTGCTTACAGTCACATAGCTAGAAAAAGGCTGAGTTTTTCCAGTCTGCGCAACCTAGCCCCAGAGACAGTGCTAACTCTCCCCAGGATACCATAGTGCCTGACGTAGAATGGACACCCCATACATTTTAGCAATGAGCAATGTTTGGGGATAAGCATTGCAGAGAAACTGGCTGATCATGGAAGTGAGTGTTGAGTGGACTTTGGTGCTTGGATAGGTGGTGGGAAGCCCCCCCCCCCCCACCTGCTTCCCTATTCCTGTCAGACCCCTTGCTACCAAGACTGACTTTAACCCACAGTACCTGGCCTGAGAAGATGACAGGCTGCTTTGTTTTTTCTTTTTTTAAGATTGACTTGTAACTGTACATATTCAGGGGGTACAGTGTAATAATTCAATCCATGTATACAATGTGTAATGAACGGATCAGGGTAACTAACATTTTCATCTCTTTAAATGGTTATTATGTCTTTGTGCTGTGAACCTTTGATCTCCTCTCTTGTCATTCTTTATAAAATATCTACAAAATTTTTGTAAACTGTACTCACCCTGCTGGGCTGCAGGACATTACAACTCACTCCTCCCGTCTAACTCTATTTTGGTATCTGTTATCTAACCTCCCTATGTCTCCCCTTCCCCATTCTTCCTGTCCCTCATGACCACTGTTCATTCTGTACTTCTATGAGATCAGTGTTCTTAGTTTCACAGATGAGTGAGATCCTACAATATTTGTCTTACTGTGCCTGGCTTAGTTCACTTAATACAATCTTCTTTGGGTCCATCCAGGCTGAAGGCTCCTTTTCCTAAAGACTTTAGATCAATGTTACAGATTTGTTTGGTTAAAATAAATGCAGAGGCTTTCTGCAGATACATCTGTCAAAGGAGGGTTGGTTTCTGAGGAAATAATTGGAATTCTCTTAACGTCCCCCTGACATTGGCCTGAACCCTGTGTTCATCCCCAGTAGATTAGCATTAGTTGGGTGAGCAGGGAGACAGAAACAGCCTCTGATAGCTAATTTATTAACTTCCCTAAGAAGAAGGGGTGAGAACTGGCTGAAGTACTTGGATTTACTTTGAGGGATTGAGATAGAAAGCTCAGTGGTTGATGGTTTTGTAGCCCCGATCTACATGGAGAGATCAATGTCTTCTTGTTGTCCCTACAAAAGTCAGTTTGGGGAATTTCTTTCTCGAACATGTTTATTGAAGTGTAATTGATATATTATGTCCAGACTATCATTCATTTATTGTGCTAAAAACCACAAGATGTTCTTAACAAATTTTCTAGTGCACTAAGTTCTAGAAATCTGCTGTACAACATACCATCTACAATCAATAATACAGTATTGTCCACCTCAAAATTTATGAAGAGGATGGAATTTGTTGAAGACCCATATTGTTTTATGGCCTATTTCTTTCTCAGCCCTGGGTTGAAAGGGACCCAGATGGGGATCCCATCTCCCTTTACAATTTTCGTCCTATAACAAAATCTCCTAGGAGTGCATGCATGTGTTTTCTCTTCTAGTTTGTTATGTTTTGAGGACACTGGTTTTCCAGTAGCCAGAAGCCATTCATTCTAATAACTGAGAAAACATGACATCGTATACCCTTCGATTTTCTCTTCCATGCCGACTCTACCTCTCTTGGTTATTATTTAACGTGGCCTCTAATGGTTAGCATGGCTGAAGATGCTTTTGAAGCCAAACAGGATGCTTATGGGGCTTTGTTACTGGCAAAAATAGGTTTGAAGCCTGGTCTGGTCACTTTCTGGCCAAAGGCAAGTTAGAGATGGATTCGACTTAGGCTGTTTCGACTTACGGTCCTCTGACTTTACAGTGGTATAAAAAGCAATAGCATCCAGGAGAAACTGTACTTTAGATTTTGCTCTTTTTTCTGGGCCTGTGATGAATGGTGGGTTACTTCCTTGAGATGCTGGGCACAGCAGTGAGCCACACCTCCCAGTCAGCCACTTCATCTTGAGGGAGGACAGCAGATAACTCTGTCGAGGTTTGGTACGTTGGGTGTATTAAATGCATTTTGAACTTGTCATATTTTCAGCTTACCCCAGATTTATTGGGACATAACCCCATTAAAAATCAAGGAGCATTTTTGCCTGACATCCCTGAGCATCGATGTCCTTATCGATAAGAGTATTACTGTAACTACTGCACTGGCTGCCGTGAGGTTAGATGGGGTCCTGTGTGTTATGTCCAGACCATAGCAGGTGCTGGATGCCTACTTGTTTCGTCTTTGTGTGTCCTTCCTGGAGAGGGGGGAAGGATGAACTTTGATGCTAGGAGTGAGTTGGAACCTTGACTGTGAACCAGTGTAAGCCTGGGAGTCCAGGAGTAGGTGCAGGCAAAATCATCTGGGTGCTGGTCCTGCACAGGTACGCTCCTCTCAACCAGCTGGCCCCAACAGCTTGCAGGCTTCAGCTCTGGTTAATGGACTCCAAACATTACAGTATCTTCTCATAGCAGAAGTGGCAAAAACCTTTGAACTAACCTCCTGGGTATGATTTGTTGAAATGTGAGTTGCTGCCATCTCTTCTCCCTGCTTCCTAACGCGCTGCGGTTCACTCCATAGATACCTCTGTCTTGTCTTAAGGACCAGGTGATTCATGGATGAGTCTTCACCTGTGACCACTCTAGTTTCCCTTTTTTCTACTCCCACTTGCCCCCACTCTGCACGAAAGTTGACAGGCTTGCGTTATAAATAAAGAATTTGGAGGTCGGATGGTTGGATTTTGCTATATGACTTAATTTTGCATATTTTAAAACCTCATATAAACAAAATCACGCTATATGACTTATTTTACTTTTGTTCTTTAGCATTCATTTCCTCAGGCTCGTAGGTTATTGCTGGGTTTCAGGGGTCACTCCAGGTAAACTAGGCTGACTGGGCTTCACAAAATAACCACACAAGAGAGACAATTACCTTTTTCTTTGGGGTTGCTGTGATGGTTCCTCTGACCTTAAGGGTCCACAGGAAGAGAGAGAAAGAAAGCATGCGCTGACCCCTTTTATTGAAGAGAAGCTATTAAAATGAGGCAAGGGGTCAGGTTTCAGGGGGCTGAGTATCTTCATGATGTCCACTGTCAGCAGGTTGACTGACACATGGGTAGGCCACACCCAAGGGCACAGTAAGAGAAGGGGACACACACAAGGCACTTTCATGGAACATTCTATCCTAAACAGGGCAAGGGGTTATATTACAAAGGAACAGGTGAGTGTAGCTCTACCCACAGGGGCTGTAGGAAGACGCACTCAGGCAGAAGACACAGTCACTTGAATCCTGGAAGAGGGGGGCAGTCTAGCAGGATGGGTGCCTGATGCCACATCGCCCAGCAGGGGAGTTAACTCAGTCAAGTGCTAGGTTGGTCTCCCACGGGTTATATCTTGTCACTTTAATTCTCTCCTCACCCACTGTAGGGGATTCCACTGTGTGAACATGCCGCAAAAATGTCAACTCATAGTTGATGGACATTTGGGTGATTTTTCAGACTTTCTATCACTGCTATAAGTAGGTGTCCAATACTGGTGTACATTTTCAAGAGCTTCCTAAGAGTGGGTAGTTGAAATGAAAATTTGGAGTGGTTGGTTATGAGTATGCTTATGCTCAAGTTGATTATGTAATACCAAATAGTTTTTCACAACGATAATAAGCAAATCCACTTCTGCACCACATTCCCACTATGTCTTGCTATTGCTGGTTTCTTTTCTCCATTCTGGTACTTGTCAAATAGTATCTGGAGATTTTAGTTTGCATTCTCTAATTTTCAATGAAGGTTAGCATCTTTTCATATATTTATTGGCCCTTTGGATTTTCTCTTTGTGTATGTTGAAACTTTTTGCTTGATTGTTTTTTTTTCTTATTTGTAGGGGAGCAGTATATATTCTTTATACTATTTTTATTGTTAGTATTTGTTGCCAATAGTATTTCCATGTTTGTGGAAATAATTCTCCTTTTACTTTCCTGGTGTTTATGATGAGAAGCTCTCAATTCCAAAGCAGTCATGCAACAATGTCTAGAAAAGATCAGATACAGAGTAGGAGTTGATGGGAGTTTTGTTTAAATTGCGTTTTTTAGATAATACAAGGACATTTTATTCCTGTCCCTGCTAGAGTGATTGTCCAGATAAAATGAGGAGTTTTATGACAGTGGAATGTAGACATATTCCTTTCTACCTCCTTCTGTGTCTAACCCTTTCTTTTTCCCATGGCAATGGGATTTTTGTTAAAGCTCTGCTTATAGATCTCATAAAGAAACAATCTCAACAAAATCCAGTTAGAATCACTTGTGTGTCTCTGGGTCTGTTTGTAATCCTGGCTGATAACACCACAGATAAAGAAAAATCAGGTTGTCTCTCTAAATGAGCACAAGGAGATTTGGGCATCTGTTCCTTTTAAACGAAGCATATTTTCAGTGTCATAAAACATTTGATACTGAGCTGGTGAATGGAAATACAAAGGGATTAGGAGTGCAGTGTTTCAGTGACTATCTCCTTAATCACAGAGTGGGACTTCTTAATTTAAATTCCTGATTAGGCATGTTGGGGGCAGACAGCACCACTCTGATCTCATTAGCCCAAGTGATAATGGGCACTAATTACCCCTCTTCCAAAGTCAGGGGTTCATTTATTACCTATGTGAATGAACCTTTCTCTCATGCTCAACATCAGAGTAAAAAATGAGCTTAGGAAAGTGATATGGGGAAGGGAGAAGGAGGAGGGGAGATGGCAGGGGAAAGGGAACACGTTGAGCTACCCCTGACCTCTAGATCTTACTGACAGCCTGGAAGGATGCGCAGCTCCTACCATGTTCTTTCTTGTAAGTTAGTTTCTTCCTGGCCAGTTGACATCATCACCTTGCCTTCTGACCCTGCAGACATCTGCAGTTGGAACCTTGAATTTCATGAATCCAATGCTATGTGTACTTGGGAGCAGGGGAGAGTGGGAATAGAAAGGATTTTCCAATTCCTTCTAAATTTGGCGGACCCTGTGAGGTACCTTTGGGGTTCACCTGAATTCTTCCAGAACACAGGGCTCTGAAACTCCATGGTGTGATTTCCAAGTTGGTTTTCCAACAAGGCTCTATGTCATCTTGGACGCTTAAGAGATGTTCCAGTTTTGTAACAAAGGAAATCAAAGCTTCTGGAAAAGTTCTCTGCACCACAGTCCCGAAAGTGTTTTTTTCCGTCATGTTTAGTACATGATGTGAGTGTATGTTAGGACAACTGTTTAAAGGGTGGTTTGGCATATCTACTAGAATTAAGTAAACGAATGCCTATTGGGTAGCTTTTTATCACTGTGACAAAAACACCCAACAAGAACAATTTAGATGAGGAGAGACTTACTTGGGTTCAGCGCTTCAGTCCAAGGTGGGCTGGCTGCAAGGCAGAGACATCATGGCAGAAAGGCAAGGTGGAGGAGAGCTGCTCAACTCCTGCAGTCAGAAAATGGAGATAGGAAATGGCCAGGGACGGAGATAGTCTACAGACTACTCCCTTAGTGATCTGCTTCCTCCAGCCATGCTCTACCTGCCTATAGTTTTTTATGATTTCAAATGGATTAATGCATGAATGAGCTCAGATCATTCATGAGCCAATTGCTGCCTCAAGCCCCACCTCTAAACCTTGCTGCATTGGAGACCATACTTTCTACACATGAGTCCTTTGGGAGTATATTCCAGATCCAAATCATAATGTCTATTGACCCACATATCTCACTCCAGAACTCTACACTACAGAATATTTATGTAAGATTTGAAGATAAATATATCATCTGAATACACACACACACACATACACACACACAATCTTATCCATATTTACATCCATATCATTTCTGCCACATCATCACATCCCCTATGTCTCTAGAGAGCTCTTCATTGCAGCCTTGATTTTAAAAGGGGGAAAAAAACTAGAACCAGCTCTAATGTGTATTTAGTAGGAGATTGGTTAAATAAACAGTGGTACATCTCCACAGGGAAATCTGATGCAGATACTTGAAAAGATTTGATACTGAGCTGGAATAAAAAGGTGTCCAAGGTAAATGAGAAAAGATAATTGTAGGACTGCACGTAGTGTGGTATCTCATCTGTGTAAAAGATGGTGCACCCATAGATGGGCGTGTTAGTGGTTCTTTGTGGTTACTCCCAAGGATGGGGTGGAACTGAATTTGGTGGAGAAAGGCAGAGGAACCTACATCTGTTTATGTTATATATTTTGGCATCATTCAAACCTTCCATTGAGCTGACTTTATTTTGGTAATCAGCAAAAGCAATAATGATAAAAACTCTTGCTATGCAGTGCTGTTGAAGATGGGGGTCTGAGCTCTCCTGAGGCTGAGCACCGATAGGCTGTCAGAACTGCAAAGCAATCGGAAATCATTGCCCTAGGTGTGCTGAGTGCGTCTGGCTCAGTGACTGTTGAAATATAACATCTCTAACAGAGCAAGATGGTTGCAACTACCGGATAATATCCTTAAAAGAGTTGTGTTCATGGCAAATAAAAGGTATGATCTGTATCAGACACTATTTCAGGTTAATGCAGTCCTGCCACTGTGTTTACAGTTTCAAGTCTACGTCTGCCTGTGTTAGCTCTGCAGGCTTAGAGAGTTCCAGGACCTATGTAGGATTCCCTGGATTAACTCAGCTTGCTCACATCAGATCCTCACACTGTGCTGTGCCCTCTTCCCCAGCTCCTGGGTCATTGAATCACTCTTTTATAGCTTCCTTCCTTTCTCCTCTCCCTCCTCCCTTCAACAAACCTTTACCCAGTTAGTGTCACACATTGGGCTGGGTGGAGTGGGACCTACAGTAATAAACCAGGATTTCTGTTTCAACAAGCTAGTTCACGTTCTACTAGGGAAGCCCACTGTGAACATAGTGGATGATAAATCTGATAACAGGGTTTAAGAGCAAGGTTGGAATAGATGGCCAGTAGGGCAGGGTCCTAGGTCTTCTCACAATTTCCTCATGAACTTGGCCAAGTTACTTAATATCTCCAAGTTAATTTCTTCATCTTCTTCCAGGGAAGTGCCTTCCCACTTGCTAAAATCCCTTCCCCAAGGCTATCTATCTCCCAAGGTGCTGCAGGGATGAGCCTCATGCTGCCTTTGAACTTCCAAGGTCAGGAGAAGTGAAGTCCTGCAGGTACCTCTTGGAAAGACATTTGTTTAAGGACTAAATCATGACCCAAATCAGCCTTTTCATGAAAATGTAGTAGAGCGAGTACTTTACCGTAGAAGAGGCAGGGAAAAGATTAACAAGACAGTGGCTGTCACTCACTGGCTGCTCCATTCACTTCCAATATCCCACCCATTCATCACTCCACTGACCACACTGCCTTCCTCTTACTGGAATTGAGTTTTATGGTTGGGGTCATCGGGGCTTTCCTGACGAAGTCACCACTTGAGTAGTCCCCTTCAAGATTTATTCCAGGAGGAGAGAAGACACACTGTTACTTCTCCAGTCAAGGACTGAAAGTCAGGTTGATTGATGCCCAGGATGACACTGTGAAGGAAGAGTGATGTGTGCTGAGCGGGGTGCACGCTCTGCAGCAGATAGCCCGGGCTCCCCAGCCTCCGCCATGTTCCCTAGTACCACCCTCCTTCAGCTTTCCATCCTGATAGAGGAATTAAAGGAGTTAATATGCAGAGAGAGCACTTGGCACAATGCCTGGGATGTGGTGAGCAGTTATTAAATGATGACTATTTTTTAAAAATTAAAAATGAATGCTGATACTTGACCAAAATGCAGGGTCTATAGATCCCTAAGTGAGGGTTGGGAGCCAGAACGTTAACAAGAAAGGCAAGTAAGTGCAGCAGGCACGCCAGAAAGTACTGTGAATCGCAGTCTTCTCAGCTCATCCAACCAACACACACATCTGTCCAGTGCCTACTGTATACTCACCTCTTGCTGTGGCCTGAATGTTGGTGTCCCCAAATCCTTATGTCGGAACTTATACCCAAAGTTATAGTATTAAGAGGCGGAGGCCTGTGGGAAGGGGTGAAGTCATGAGGGCTCCATCTTCATCGATGGGATTCATGCCTTTATAAAAGGGGCTCCAGTGAGCTCCCTGCCTCCTCTCTCTGTGAGGATCCAGCAACGAGGAGCCATCTAGAAGGCAGAAAGGGAGCCCTCACCAGACACTGAATCTGCTGGTACCTTGATTTTGGACTTCTTAGCCTACATAACTGTGAGCAATAAATTTGTTGTTTATGAATTACCCATTCTAACCTGTTTTGTTGTAGCAGCCCAGATGGACTAAGGCCTCACTCACTAGGCACTAGAGTGGAGAACCATCAGAGAAGGTCCTCTTGCCATGCGTGGGCTACATGACCTCAGGTAGAGTATTCACTTTCTTGAGCTTGTCCTTTGAAATGGCACTGTTAATAACAGCAACATTATAAGGTAATGGCTTTTGTTAGCAGTTACCCATTACTTGGAAAATTGAATCTTACATCACTCTAGCTAAATAAAGGAGCAAACATGCAAATTAGGTTGTGGGTAAAAGGTATTTTTCATCCCAACTCTAAGGCTCCAATGGACTAATGTGTTCTATGACTGCAATCTAACATCGTATTGATTTTTTGGCATAGTTACCCTCTTGACTCTAAAAAGCACCAGGGTCTAAGTTGGTATTCCATGGTCCTTATGTCACCAGACTCCTTTGCTAACCATGACTTTTAAAACTTTTCTAATATACAGTGGCTCAGGTCTATAATCCTAGGGACTTGGGAGCCTGAGGCAGGAGGATCATAAGTTCAAGGCCAGCCTCAGCAACTTAGACTCTATCTGGAGATGTAAAATAAAAAGAACTGGGGATGTAGCCAAGTTAAATCATCAGTACTACCTCCCCCAACCCCACAAGAAAAAGAGATTTTATTTAAAAAGTTTGAAATAACTTTAGGTTTGGTCTTGGTTCCTAAAAAAATAAATAAGCCATAATTTGATCCTCTGCTTCCTCCATGTCTTCTAGTTATTTTATATGTCGTTACTATAAATTATTGTCTTCATTTCCCCTGCCTCTCTGCTCTTGATGATTTGCTTGCACCTTTACACTTACTCCATCTGATCCTTGATTATAGTTACTTGCTTAATATATGTATGTATTTTTTGCCTCACTATTTGTTCTAACTTATGAACATACAAATTCATATTTATTGAGATATTCTCTGTGCCTGGGACACTGCAGAGTGCTTTAGATGCATTACCTTTGTTGTTATCACATTTTGCAGATGACGTAATGGAGGTTTATTAACATTAGGTAACTTGGCTACAGTCATAAAGCTAGTAGGGGTGGGGTCAGGAAAGAATGCAAAGTCCACACACTTCATCAGTGAACTCTTCTGTACTGTGCCCTTCAAGATGGGTATGTGTTGCACCTTCTTGGAGTCCTTTAGCTTTGAGCACAGTCTTTTGTACAATCCAGAAATTTAGTAAGTTTTGCTGAATAAGGTGATTCCCAGTCCAAGTCCTGTTCCAAATTCAGGCCATAGTTCTTTTCTCATAAATACAACCTCATAACAAGAAATATTGTTTTGGTGCTCATTCTCCATAAGACCTTCCATAAGTTTCTAAATGTCTCTTCTGGGTGCAGCCTTCCTATTATTTTGTATTATGGCCTTTCCCCTGCTTCTGGCTAGTCCTACCCTGTTACCCATTCCATGGGGAAGACCAACTATTCATAGATGGAAATTTATTGGCCAAGAGATCTCAGTTGCAGCTGCTTTATTGGCCAAGAGATCTCAGTTGCAGCTGTTTTGGAAAAGTGACCATGCCTACAGAACTAAGGGGATACATTTTAAAAATAAAGACTGACAATATAGAATCAGGCTTCTAGAAGTGAGAAGAATTAACATAAAAAGCTCTTAGGATCTTCTGGACAATCCATCCATCCCCCATCCCCACTCCCAGTGGACAGATGTGAAAACCAAAGCCCAGAAAAGAAAATTCAGTTTTCTGAGGTCTGTGGAAGTGCTGCAATTCATATCAGGTGAGTCATAATAGTCAGGATCCCTTCTGATATGCCAGCCTGATGCTTTATGGATTGTGATAAGCAGTCATTGTTATTCATGTCTTTGATTTATTGTAGGTAAAAAAAAAATAGGAAAAGAAAAAAAGAATTCTCCCTTCCTTCTTCTTTTCTACATTTTTTTTTCAAATGGCAAATATGTTAATATCCACTCAGGTGTGTGAAAGAGTATGAATCTTGTTTATTAAAATGATGGTGACTTCATGGCTATGAATAATATATTTTAAATTTTATTTATTTTTCAAATGAACCAACATTTTTTGGTTCTTTGGGTTTGATAGAAGTTTGTTGGATGGGCTCTGAATTTAACATCAAAGTCCTCTGAGAAGAACAGCAGTCTTTTCCTAAAATTTAATTTATGTATTCTTTTAATTTTGTATATGTATGAAGATTAATCTTTGCAAATTTTTGCAAGGCTGCCTCACCTCACAGCTTTGCTTACTGGTACGCAGAGCAGGAAGTCAGGAAGCCTGCCCCTCGGGGGTCCACCGGTGGGACTTTGTACATCTCTTCATCTTCCCACCACACTTGGGGCAGAGGAGTTGAGGTCTAAGAACTCTTCTGACTCTAAACTTATGAATGTTCATTGCTACTTTATGAAAATAACAGGGGGAAAAAAAGAGGAAGAGAAACTTGACATATAGGCCCTCAGGTGAGATAATCCGTTTCCTACTTGGGTCAAGTTCTGAGGCTGGTGAAGTACCTACCCTGAGACAGCTCTTGCCTTAATGCCTGAAAATTCCACCCCGATACTCCCTTTCTTTGAATTATGTCCTCTCCATTTAATTCCCCCTTTAAAACCTGGATATTCTCAACAGCCAACCTCACTTACCTCCCAGGGTTTTCTTCAGTTTCTCTAGAGTGCTTTTGTGGTGGTTTTGGTGCTGGGAGGTGTTCCCGGGAATGGCTGTAAATCTTGTGGTTGCTCCGCCCCTCTCCCCAAACTCTAATCTCCTTCCTCTGCTTAGCTTTGCTCAGGCTGGAGCTACCATCCTTTGCTACTCACCAATCCCTTGTTCATCTCTTTGTATTCAAGAAATTGGTCAAATATTTTCTCATGTCCTCTTTTACCATGGTGAGTAAAACATTTTTTTTTCCAGTGCCTGGGATTGAACCCAGGGCCTTCCCCCTACATTCTAGAATATCACTGCTGTATTTCAAGCCCCTCAAAAGCGGTGGCTTTTCATTTTATTTGACCATTTCGATAGTGTCTGTGGATGGGAAAGTGAAAATTAGTAACATATTTGTTAGTACCCAAGAAACTCCTGAAGATGGAAAAAAATTTTACCATGAGTTATATTTGGTATAAAGCCATCTTTTAAAATTTTATCAGCTTAATAAATATTCCTCTAAACACTGAAATATTTATACACAATGGATAAATCAATACTGATTTAAGAAATTACATTTCCCCAAATATTTAGGCATCGATGGAAAAATTTAGTAAATTATTTGAGTTTATTGCAATTACATTAGACTGGTATAAAGAAGGAATCCTGACTGTTAAGACTTGCCTAGGCCCTTTGGCTTGGTGCCCTTCAGAGAGGAGGAGGAGGAGGGGATCACTAGGCAATGCTGAACTGACATGCATCTGGGGCGAACAGTCTGGGCCTCTCAGAACACACACTGAGCCCGGATCGGCTGAATTCAAGCTCCCGTTCGCCTGCTTCCCGCAGACAAACAGCTGTGACTCAGCACTAATCCATCCGGCTGAAGCAACTGGTCGGCCCTTCTCATCCTACGGAGGTAAATGCCTACCGAGCCTTCATAGGTAGTGGCCACAGGTTTGAAACGGGGCATGGGAGAGACAGTAAGGACCCATCGATTGCATTGATCGTCCAGCAAAGGGAAACGAACTGTCGCCATTTGCAAGAGATACCACCATGGCAGAGAACTGATGTCATCAGACTGCGGCGGAGGAGATAACTTCATTGAAACCTGTGACTACAGGTGTGTAATTCCCTAGCCTTCCCTGTCCACACATCTGGGAAACCTTAAGGGCCCCTCCCAGCTCTCCCGTGAGCACGATAGCCAGACCCAGGGAATCAGAGGTGGCGCGGGACCCGCGGCGTGGAACTACCGCTCCCACCAGTGCTGACAGCTGAGGTCTCTTGCACCAGCTACCAGGAGCGTGGCTACCGGAGGACAAGTGAAATTCGCTGAGGATTCTCAGCCCCAAGCTCTACAAACTTAGGGTCTGAGGGAATGGAAAACTGGAAGAGTGTGCCCAGTCGTTCATGAAAACAGGGCTCCCGGGAGCAGCAGACCTGGCGTGTAGCCAGTATTGTGGTGAGCGGCACCCGTGAGAGGGGCCTGGCTAGAGGAAAAGTGGGAAGTGACTAGACACAAGAGGAGGCCCTAGGCACTCAGGATTGAAGACTCGCCCAGTCTGGGAGGAGATGCTGCACAGTGATTGGTTCCCGCGTATTGACAGGAGAAACTTGGCCTGGTGGGCACAGCGCCACCTACTGGAAGAGAAGTTAATCAAACTCTAAGACTGCATTTATTAGTTTTTTTTTTCCTTTTTTCTTTTCTCTTTTTTTTTTTTGATTTGGGTTTTTCTTTCATTTTTATTTTTATTTCTTGTTATTTTTTTAAATTTTTTTTTACAATTTTTTTTAATTTTTTTTCTACTAGTTTTAATTTTAATTTTTTTAATTATTTTTTTTAATTTTTTTCTTTTTTATTTCCTATTTTTTTCTTCTTTTGTCTTTTCATTTCTTTTCAATTATCTTATCCCCCCTTCCTTGAATTCTACCTGCTTATTCTCATTCTCTTTAGTGACTTCTTCCCTTCCCTTCTAATACCTTTCCTCCTAAGCATCAAATAAATTTATAGGAGTAAACAGTAACTCAGCAGTCAAACAGAACAAGAAGTAACATGAGCAACTTGAAAAAGCAAGGAAGAAAAGGAGTACAAACAATGCAGGACAGCCTAAATATTCAGGAGGACCTAGAGTCATCAGAAAAATGGTCATATAAAGAACTCAAGGAACACCTTAGACAGACGGAATGGAACCTTAAAGAGGATACAAGACAGCAAATTCAAGCAGCGAAAGAACACATTGAGAATGAGTTACATAAACAGATAAAAGAAGAAGTTAAGCATCTTTATCAGGAGATAGAGATTATAAAAAATAATCAAACAATAATTCTAGAAATGAAGGAAATGATAAACCAAATTAAAAACTCAATTGAGAGTATCACTAACAGAGTGGAGCAAGTAGAAGCCAGAACGTCAGATAATGAAGACAAAATATATCATCTTGAAAAGAGTCTAGCCAACTCAGAAAGGCTGGTAAAAAATCACGAGAAAAACATCCAAGAGTTATGGGATAACATAAAAAAACCAAACTTACGAGTCATCAGGATAGAAGAAGGTACAGAGATTCAAACCAAGGAAATGAGTAACCTGCTGAATGAAATAATTACAGAAAACTTTTCAGAAATAAAAAAGGAAACAGATATACAAATTGAAGATGCATACAGGACACCGAGCACACAAAATCACAGTAGACCAACGCCAAGACACATTGTTATGAAGATATCCAATATACAGAACAAAGAGAAAATATTAAAAGCTACAAGAGAAAGGAGACAGATTACATTCAGGGGTAAACCAATAAGGTTAACAACGGATTTTTCATCACAGACACTGAAAGCAAGAAGGTCATGGAACAATGTATTTCAAACACTGAAAGACAATGGATGCCAACCAAGAATTCTGTATCCAGCAAAATTAAGCTTCAGGTATGACAACGAAATAAAAATCTTTCATGATAAACAAAAGTTAAAAGAATTTGCAACCAGAAAACCAGCATTGCAAAGCATTTTGAGCAAAACACTACACGAGGAAGAAATGAAAAATAATAACCAAAACCATCAGTGGGAAGTGCCTTGGTAAAGACAGAGGGTGAGGGGAAAGATAATCATGGAGAAACAAACTAATTTTTTTTAAAAAAGATAAATAATCAAACATGGATGGAAGTACAAACCATATATCAATAATAACTCTGAATGTTAATGGCTTAAACTCTCCAATAAAGCGACATAGGCTGGTATCTTGGATTAAAAAAAAAATCCAACAATATGCTGCCTCCAGGAGACACATCTGATTGAAAAAGACATACACAGGCTGAAGGTGAAAGGATGAGAAAAAATATACCATGCACACGGTCCTCGTAAGCAAGCAGGGGTGGCCATCCTCATATCGAATAAAATCGACTTCAAGACTAAGTTAATCAAAAGGGATAAAGAAGGACATTATATACTGTTAAAAGGAACCATTCACCAACAAGACATAACAATTATCAGTATTTATGCACCAAATAATGGTGCTGCGACATTCATAAAACAAATTCTCCTCAAGTTCAAGAATCAAATAGACCACAACACAATAATTATGGGTGACTTCAACACATCTCTCTCACCATTGGACAGATCCTCCAAACAAAAGTTGAATAAAGAAACTATAGAACTCAATATCACAATCAATAACCTAGACTTAACTGACATATATAGAATATATCAACCATCATCAAATGGATATACTTTTTTCTCAGCAGCACATGGATCCTTCTCAAAAATAGACCATATATTATGCCATAGGGCAACCCTCAGTAAATATAAAGGGGTGGAGATAATACCTTGCATTTTATCTGATCATAATGGAATGAAACTGGAAATCAATGATAAAAGAAGGAAGGAAAAATCCTACATCACATGGAAAATGAACAATATGTTACTGAATGATCAATGGGTTACAGAAGACATAAAGGAGGAAATGAAAAAATTCTTAGAGATAAATGAAAATACAGACACAACATATCGGAATCTATGGGACACAATGAAAGCAGTTTTAAGAGGAAAATTCATCGCCTGGTGGTCATTCCTCAACAAAAGAAATAAACCAACAAATAAATGAGCTCACACTTCATCTCAAAGCCCTAGAAGAGCAAAACAACAGCAAATGTAGCAGAAGGCAAGAAATAATTAAAATCAGAGAGGAAATCAATGAAATTGAAACAAAAGAAACTATTGAAAAAATTAACAAAACTAAAAGTTGGTTCTTCGAAAAAATAAGATCGACAGACCTTTAGCCATGCTAATGAAGAGAAGAAGAGAGAGAACTCAAATTACTAACATACGGGATGAAAAAGGCAATATCACAACAGATGCTACAGAAATACAGAAGACAATTAGAAATTATTTTGAAAACCTATATTCCAATAAAATAGAAGATAGTGAAGACATCGATAAATTTCTTAAGTCATATGATTTGCCCAGACTGAGTCAGGAGGATACACACAATTTGAACAGACCAATATCAATGGATGAAATTGAAGAAGCCATCAAAAGACTACCAACCAAGAAAAGCCCAGGACCGGATGGGTATACAGCGGAGTTTTACAAAACCTTTAAAGAAGAATTAATACCAATACTTTTCAAGTTATTTCAGGAAATAGAAAAAGAGGGAGCTCTTCCAAATTCATTCTATGAGGCCAACATCACCCTGATTCCGAAACCAGACAAAGACACCTCAAAGAAAGAAAACTACAGACCAATATCTCTAATGAACCTAGATGCAAAAATCCTCAATAAAATTCTGGCGAATCGAATACAAAAACACATCAAAAAAATTGTGCACCATGATCAAGTAGGATTCATCCCTGGGATGCAAGGATGGTTCAATATACGGAAATCAACAAATGTTATTCACCACATCAATAGACTTAAAGATAAGAACCATATGATCATCTCGATAGATGCAGAGAAAGCATTTGACAAAGTACAGCATCCCTTTATGTTGAAAATATTAGAAAAACTAGGGATAACAGGAACTTACCTTGACATTGTAAAAGCTATCTATGCTAAGCCTCAGGCTAGCATCATTCTGAATGGACAAAAGTTAAAGGCATTCCCTCTAAAATCTGGAACAAGACAGGGATGCCCTCTATCACCACTTCTATTCAATATAGTTCTCGAAACACTGGCCAGAGCAATTAGACAGACGAAAGAAATTAAAGGCATAAAAATTGGAAAAGAAGAACTTAAATTATCACTATTTGCAGATGACACGATTCTATACCTAGAAGACCCAAAAGGGTCTACAAAGAAACTACTAGAACTAATAAATGAATTCAACAAAGTGGCAGGATATAAAATCAACACGCATAAATCAAAGGCATTTCTGTATATCAGCGACAAAACTTCTGAAACGGAAATGAGGAAAAACACTCCATTCACAATATCCTCCAAAACAATAAAATACTTGGGAATCAACCTAACAAAAGAGGTGAAAGATTTATACAATGAAAACTACAGAACCCTAAAGAGAGAAGTAGAAGAAGATCTTAGAAGATGGAAAAATATACCCTGTTCATGGATAGGCAGAACTAACATCATCAAAATGGCGATATTACCAAAAGTTCTCTATAGGTTTAATGCAATGCCAATCAAAATCCCAAGGGCATTTCTTGTAGAAATAGATAAAGCAATCATGAAATTCATATGGAAAAATAAAAGACCCAGAATAGCAAAAGCAATTCTAAGCAGGAAGTGTGAATCAGGCGGTATAGCGATACCAGATTTCAAACTATATTACAGAGCAATAGTGACAAAAACAGCATGGTACTGGTACCAAAACAGGCGGGTGGACCAATGGTATAGAATACAGGACACAGAGACTAATCCACAAAGTTACAACTATCTTATATTTGATAAAGGGGCTAAAAGCATGCAATGGAGGAAGGATAGCATCTTCAACAAATGGTGTTGGGAAAACTGGAAATCCATATGCAACAAAATGAAACTGAATCCCTTTCTCTCGCCATGCACAAAAGTTAACTCAAAATGGATCAAGGAGCTAGATATCAACTCAGAGACTCTGCGTCTGATAGAATAAAAAGTTGGCTCCGATCTACATATTGTGGGGTCGGGCTCCAAATTCCTTAATAGGACACCCATAGCACAAGAGTTAATATCTAGAATCAACAAATGGGACTTACTTAAACTAAAATTTTTTTGTCAGCAAGAGAAACAATAAGAGAGGTAAATAGGGAGCCTACATCCTGGGAACAAATTTTTACTCCTCACACTTCAGATAGAGCCCTAATATCCAGAGTATACAAAGAACTCAAAAAATTAGACAATAAGATAACAAATAACCCAATCAACAAATGGGCCAAGGACCTGAACAGACACTTCTCAGAGGAGGATATACAATCAATCAGCAAGTACATGAAAAAATGCTCACCATCTCTAGCAGTCAGAGAAATGCAAATCAAAACCACCCTAAGATACCATCTCACTCCAGTAAGATTGGCAGCCACTATGAAGTCAAACAACAACAAGTGCTTGCGAGGATGTGGAGAAAAGGGTACACTTGTACACTGCTGGTGGGACTGCAAATTGGTGCGGCCAATTTGGAAAGCAGTTTGGAGATTCCTGGGAAAGCTGGGAATGGAACCACCATTTGACCCTGCTATTGCCCTTCTCGGACTATTCCCTGAAGACCTTAAAAGAGCATGCTACAGGGATACTGCCACATCGATGTTCATAGCAGCACAATTCACAATAGCTAGACTGTGGAACCAACCCAGATGCCCTTCAATAGATGAATGGATAAAAAAATGTGGCATCTATACACAATGGAGTACTATGCAGCACTAAAAAATGACAAAATCATAGAATTTGCAGGGAAATGGATGGCACTAGAGCAGATTATGCTTAGTGAAGCTAGCCAATCCCTAAAAAACAAATACCAAATGTCTTCTTTGATATAATGAGAGCAACTATGAACAGAGCAGGGAGGAAGAGCAGGAAGAAAAGATTAACTTTAAACAGAGACATGAGATGGGAGGGAAAGGGAGAGAAAAGGGAAATTGCATGGAAATGAAGGGAGACCCTCATTGCTATACAAAATTACATATAAGAGGTTGTGAGGGAATGGGAAAATAAACACGGAGAAAAATGAATTACAGTAGATGGGGTAGAGAGAGAAGATGGGAGGGGAGGGGAGGGGGGATAGTAGAGGATAGGAAAGGTAGCAGAATACAACAATTACTTATAGGGCTTTATGTAAAATTGTGGATGTGTAACCGACGTGATTCTGCAATCTGCATTTGGGGTAAAATTGGGGGTTCATAACCCACTTCAATCTAATGTATGAAATATGATATGTCAAGAGCTTTGTAATGTTGTGAACAACCAATAAAAAAAAATTTACAGCAAAAAAAAGACTTGCCTAGTATGAATTGCAGTGCTTCCATAGATACCAGAATTTCTCCAATGCCTGACACCAAAGAGAATATATACAAAAAATTTCAATGATTACTAAACTGGTTATATATTACATTTAAAGGAGAATATCACAAATTTCTTCATTAAAAAAATCCTTCCAGTGTTTATGTTGAAGTTGCACTTACTTTTCTAGATGTTGTTTTACTTCCAAGAGTTGTAGTCATATTTTCTAGATTGAAAGGAACAACAACAAGAAGAATGTACCACTTAAGGTCAATGCAGATGTTAGGATCTGGGTTGTTAGGATATGGATCTTGGTAATGCTGTCCAGGGTGATGCAAACCCAAACCACTTGACATTAAAAAGGTACTTATAACACAAACACATTCCCTCTTAGTATCAAGATTTATTTGTTCTATCATGATTCTCTGCCTTTCATATGGATTTTAAGTATTTTTTTGCAGCTGGCAACTTTCCCAGAAATGGCGTATTCTTTAAGTACTGCTAAGTTGGCATTATGAGTTCCACTGTCTTGGTTGTGATAGAGTGTCCTGGTAGGTTCAAATTATTGGAAACTCATGTTTGCCTCATCAGGACCCCATTATAATTAATAGGGCCACTTTGATGTTTGCTGTTCCAGGAGGTAAGAAGTCAAGTTCATGTATTGCCCCTTATTCTCTGGAACATAATTTTCCATTTTAGAGCACCTGCTGGATCTTCTTTTAAATTATTGTATATGATCGTGGGTACTAATAATCAGTACGAATCTCCTTTCACTGTGGCACTATTGGCAATGCTGGCCCTTCGTGAAATAGTCTCCATCTCTTTGGAGAGCACTTTCATCATATTTTTAAGAGAGTCATAGGTCTTTTAAAATATGCCTGTGTGTGTGTGTGTGTGTGTGTGTGTGTGTGTGTGTACACACACACACACATTGATGCTTGTATATATGTTCATCTGTTTGTGCTTTTAAAACAAATACACTACTAAATATTCAAATATGTAGAACATGGCTGCTTATTAAAATCCATAGAAATTAAGTATGTCCTATTTTTTCTTGTTTGTGTTGTAAGTACCTTTTTGTACATTTTATAGTCTCTTTTGTGTGCCGTTACACAGTCATAGCCTTATGAAGCTTTTCAATTAACTGTGATTGTTATTCCCTTTCTGAAGCTCAAATCTGGTGGTGGGACTCCCTTTAAGTTGCCATCTTTGCTTTTTTCCATGTCTGCATGGTGATTCAGACCAACTTTGATTTTTTTCTCCACTATTCCCAGACATAGGGAAACTACCCTTTGTGGAGCAATGTCAGGAGTTCTGGCTCCTCTAAATGAATAGCCGTATCGCAAAGCTGAGTTTCATGAGTTCTTGTGAGTAATGGTTGTAAACAAAACCATTATAGCGGCTTTTGGCCACATTGGTGACAGAGCTTGGAGAGATCATTTGTTTATAGCCTCTAAGTTCATACTGGATTTTTTTTTCTAATTTAGCATATGCTAGTCTACTTTAATTATTTATTTACTTAATAATCTGAGGTTTCAAAGACTATCAAGAATTTTCCTTACAGTGAAAATAATGCTATATATTCAGTCTATTTCAAGCCAGAAAATCTTCTGTGCATCATTTTAAATTTGCATTGTTGTGATCACTCTGAACGGAATGTATCTTTTATCTTTTAATGTCATTGAAACTTATTTTTCACTTTTATGACAAATCCTTAGAGCCACGGTTTTAATGGTCATGTAAGATTCCATTGTTTAGATATAGGGATGCATCTTAAATATTTGCTTTTCATCCGATATTTGGCAGTTATCCCTTTCTTGTCTTTTTTTTTTTTTTGCCATGATATTATCACATTCCTAAACCCCTTTGTGGATGAAGGTCTTTTGGTTAAGTCCTGTTTTCTAAGGAGAGAATTCTGAGAATTTGGATGAGTGGCTCAAAGGGGACGTACATTTAAAAAAACTCCTCATGGGAAAACCAGGAGGATGATAATAATACCTAGTTTGCAGGGACAGAGTCAATGTGTGAAGTTCTCAAGATAGTTTCTGGCTCATGATAAGGATTTGGTCCATGTGTGCTAGGATCTTTTAGAACACAGAGCTAACTGCTGTCCATACTGCTGCTCTCCATTTACACTACCGTGAGCAATGCTGGAGAGAGCTAGCCAGGCACTTTCTGAGCACAGAGGTTTCCAGAAAATCTAGGTTTTACTGTGAACACATCTTTCCAGCTGGCCCTGTGAAGGTGGCTGCTACTGTATTGGCTGCTTACCAAGTGGGGGAGGGGGGAGATTTCCATCTGAAGCTGCTGGAGCGTGGCTCACATCTGACATTATGGTGGATGATGATTTAAGTCACCCAGAGACCAGTCCTGCCTTGGTGCAGCATACCAAGAGACATGGTTTCCTGAATTTACTGGACAGCTAAAATTGTGAGCGATGGTGCTCTGGTGGGAGATCTCCACATCCATCTAAAGGCGGTTTCCAAACAGCCTGACAGCAGGAGGAAGAGTAGGTATCAGCTCTTCAGACCCTGTGCTAAGGCATGTGGGAAATAGAATAATCAACAAGAGCAGTATCTGGCCCCAGTGGCCTTACACACCTATACAGTCTATGCTGTAGACGGGACTGTCAGTTATTTTCCCAAGCACTCATCCCTGGTAGCTTTGTGTTGTGACTAATGGAAATTTTCCTAGAGTGTTGCTCTTGGCTGAGTCCATTCTAGGGGCCTACATTCCTCTTCCTCCTCCTTCCTTCCAGAAGCAGCCAATGACTGAATGATATGGCCTGAAGGTGTGATTTACTCAAGTGTGACCACTGTACCCCACTCTAATGCAAGGTTGGACTTTTCTGAATACTATTTTTGCTTAGCAATTTTCTCATCCCATCCTAATTCCCTCTCACATCCATCCCACCCCACTTCTAAGCATGTCCTGTATAAAGCAGATGTGCATGAATCTCTGACCTAAGATTAGAAGATAATATGGGTGAACAAGGTAGTGTTTCTAGAGGTTAAACACAGGTAGGAGCTGAATCTGTATTAAAGACCCAGTCGTGTCTAAAGGATGGGGGAGAAATAGTAGAAGAAATGGTATGTGTTAGTTAGCTTTGTGCTGCTGTGACCAAAATACCCAACAAGAGCAACTTAGAGAAGAAATAGTTTATTTTGGACTTATGGTTTCAGAGGTTCAGTTTTTTGTTCTGGGTCCAAGGTGAGGTAGAACATCTTGGTGGAAGGGTTTGACAGAGGGAAGCTGTAATCTCATAGTGGCTGGGAAGCAGAGAAAGCGGAGGATAGATCCTTCTAGGGCATGTCCCAGTGACCTGCCTCCTCCCACCATGCCCCACCTACCTCCAGCTACCACCTAGTTAGTCTTTTCAAATTATTGTTCCATCAAATGGATGAATCCACTGATTAGATAATGGCTTTCATAATCTGATAATTTCATCTGCATTAGCACAGAAACTTTTGGGAGATACCTCACATCTAAACCATAAGAAGATATTTGAAGGAGGTTCTAATCTTTGAGCTGTATAAATATATATTTATAACATAAACTTTTAATATAGACAGGAGAATTTTACACAAGTGTTATGAAAAGTTGTAGCACTGTTTTATGGGAACGTGAAGATGTGTTGATTAGAGCCATTATTTTAACCTTTGATTTGCTCCGCCTGGTCTACCCAGTTCTCAACATTACATCTATAACTGAATGACGGTGCTCTGCTATTCTTTCTGGTGTCCTGGCACCTGGCTTCTGAAGCTGAAGTTGCAATTCATTTAACAAATAGGTGTTGAGCATTTACTATGTGTTAGGCTTTGTGTTGAACACTGGCATATAAAGGTATTCAGCTGGTTTTCCTCTTCACTAGTCCACTCATGGGTAAATGGAGGTAAAGATTCTAGTCCTGTTAGAGAAGGGTAGATCACACCCTCTTCTCCTTACCTTTTTCTACTCCTGGTTCACAAAAAGGAAACTTATTCAGTGACTTTATCTACTGTTTATTATATGGAAGAGAAAAAGGCCCAAGTGTGAGGATTTCTATACAGACTTGACAATTTTATTATGACTTAGAGTCATAATGTTTTATCAAAGTCATTCTGCTTCTGTTACCTAACTCCAGAACTTTATGCTGTTTGCCTTCCTAGGACTGGAAAGCCATAGAAAAGCTATGGGAAACATTTCAAAACAAAGTTGCACAGTGTTTGATGGATAATCAACCCAGAATCCTGAGATGTATAAACTACCCAATTCAATAGAATTTTTTTTTTCAAAAGCAGCTGCAAGATAAAAAAAAAAAACACAATAGAAGTCCCATACAGCTAAAAAATCTATCCCATGGTGTAAAACAGGAATTTAATAAGGACTTCCCAAGTATTAATATTTTCCACTCCCAAGGATAAGAAGGGGCAGTTCTAGTGAGCTCAGGATGGCAGCTATAAATATATGAGCTCTAATATTAAAATTAAGAAAAAGTTAAGCCATATGTCAAGTATGTGGGACTTGCAGAACATATTTTAGATGATCTTTGTTTTGCCCTCTTCTACCCCTAAACCTTCGTTTGGAAAGTATACACACACACACACACACACACACACACACACACGTGTACACATAAACACATACACAATCAGTGGCAGTAATTTTTTCCCAGGTCCATGGGTATGATCAGGCAGGTCTTATTGCTTGTCTTCTGCTCTTAGATTATACAGAGCCTGCCAGGCTTTTAGTTCTCGAAGAAGTCTCAGTTCAGCAATTACTATGTCTTATTCCATTTAATAGGAAGGGCTTGGGACCTGAAAGCGAACCTTTCTCCTCTCCCCAGCTCGGGTGGTTTGGCTTCTCCATTTCTCTACCTTTCACTTCTCTCCTCTTCCTTACTTGATCCATTAACCAGCAAGTCTGGGATATGGGATGGGGGGCAGGGAGGAGTAGTCAAGGGGAGCCAGAATATGCCTCACCTCAAACATGCTATATTGGCATAAGGGTTATTTTGAGCTGAAGATAATTGAGAATCAACAGATGCAGGAGGAGTTCACTTCCCTCGAAGTACCTGCATTAAAACAGAGCATACCTTTCCCCGTGAAAAAAGTTCCCCCTTGTACCAGCAGGAAAATAAGAGACTTATCATCGAGGGTGTCAATACCAAAATGAGTTTGCATAAACACTTGACCAAATTAGCTCTCGAGTTCCATTTATTCTTCCCCTTTATATTTCTAACCACTTCCCTACAATTTATTGTCCTTTGAACCTATGCACCCTCTCCTGTGTTAAAAGGACAAGTCCCAAAGTTTGCTTCTTTGAATTTCACCTCTTTTCTATGGTCTCCCATGTATTTAAATATTGATTAAAAACTGTGTGACTTTTCTCCTTTTAACCTGTTTTATTTATTTATTTATTTATTTATTTATTTTTGATACCTGGGATTGAACTCGAGGGCATTGGAATACTGAGCCACATCCCAGCACTATTTTGTATTTTATTTAGAGACAGGATCTCACTAGTTGCTTAGTACCTCACTTTTGCTAAGGCTGGCTTTGAACTCACGATCCTCCTGCCTCAGCCTCCCAAGCCACTGGCATTGCAAGCATGTGCCACCATGCCCAGCTTAATCTTTTTTTTTTTTGTTGTTGTTAGCTTAATTTGCAGGTCCCTAGGCACTGAATGTGAGAGTAGAGGAAAGCTGTTGTCTCCTCAGCAGTTGAGATGAGCAAGAAAACATTTAGGAGACTGATACTGGTTTCTTCTTTCTTGTGATTTTTGACAAGTGTCTAAGCCAGACTTTGACTTGGGTTTAGAGACCAATCCCAGCTGACTGCCCTTGGAGCTTGTGGTGGCTTTCTGGGAGGGCATACCATAATGAGAAAATTTTTTGATGTTTCTTATGAAGCAGTTGATGCTATTCATCGGTAATTCTTTTGAGTCTTCTCTTCTCCTTTTGAAGTTCCCAAGACTTCTCACCCCTCCCAAATGTGCTCATAACCAGAACTTAAGAATGTTGCAGGCACACAGAAGAGGTACCTGCATGTGCAGGTCTACCCAGCAGTATTCACAATAACCAAGATGTGGAATTGGGTGAGGTGCCTGTTAACAGAAGAGTGGGTAAAGAAAATGTGGTGTATATAAACAATGAGATGTTATTCAGTCATAGATGAGGATGAAGTCACATTATGTTTTAGAAAAATGGATCGATGGAACCGAAGGTTATTATGTTAAGGGACATTAGTTAGACATGCAAAGTATCATGTTTTATCTCATATGCAGAAACTAAATAACAAAGAAAAACTAAACCAAGCATCCAAAAAAAAAACATCAAAAAACAAAAACCTAGAAATAGAGGCAGGAGCAGGTAGAGATGAGGTAGGAGAGAGTAGGAAGGGAGTATGGATGCAATCAAAGCCAGATATGTGCATGTATGGAAATGTCACAGTGAAACCCATTAATTTGTACAAGTAATATGGTGGAGTAATTATAAAGAAAAAGGATACTATAGGTTGGTTCTCTCCTTCTTCCCTATAGCTCATGCCTAGCCCCCAGGAGAACTTTAATAATTTGCTCCCTACCCTTCATGGGTGAGTGGCTAGATTCCAGCGCAGAGGGTCCCTGTCTGCCTTGCTGCCTCTTCATAGCCCAAAACTCTAGCCTTTGGATTCCTAAGGCAATGGTCAGACATGGGATTGTGATTTCTCCAGATCTTTGGGAGACTCATGTCCATCTCTCCTGGGGAGTTAGGTGATAAGGAGGAATAGGGAGAAATTTAAAAAAATATATCATTTTTTTTATCATTTAAAAAAGCTACCTCCAGTCTCTCTGGGGTAAATTAGATGGACTATGGGTTAAATGTACCACCCAGTCAACAGGGCACCATGACGACAGCCCACAAGAGCCTGAGGAAGGTTGCTCCAATAAAAAGTCTTGATCACTTGGTAAGTTTCCAGATCTGATTTAATTTTCAAGGCCAGAAGTCATTGATTGAAGAGGACACCGGTTCCCAGAAGGAAGGACCTGGAATGCTGTGGCAAAGGTGTAGAGTAATGATCTTCCCCAGGGTGCCTTTGGGAACCTCTGGCTGCTTACTATGGTGACCATGTGCTGGGGACAGAGGAAGACCAAACTTCCGAGGACATTCATATCTGGTGTATTGATACTTAGATTGGCACCTGGAGATGTAGACTAGAGGTATGAGATCTGGGCAGAGTCCTGTCCAAGGTCTAAGTTGGCAGTGGGCCCATGGAAGGTTATAGTGCCCTCGGGGTGGTCATTTCCCCTCTCCTTGAATGTAAAATTTTGATAGAGACTGTTGTATGGGGAAGGCTCTGAAACTGATCCTATTCAAAGAAACATCAAAAACAAATTTGCATTCCAAGACAGTTAAGGGGGATAGCTCAAATTACTGCCACTTTTGAGGATCTGCATTATGTAGAAGTGACAATTGCCATAGCCTCAATTAAACTCCCAGTCTGACTCCAGAAGGAACCTGATGGGCGCTGGAGGATAAAGGTGATTTCACAAACTCATCTGTGCAGATGCTCCCATTGTAGCTGCTGTTTCAAATGCGATATCTTTTCCAGAATAGATTAACATGATCTCAAGAATGTGGCAGGTGACCACTGATTTGGCAAAAAAAAAAAAAAAAAAAAAAGCCTTCTATTCCAGTCAGAAAAGAGGATCAGAAACAACGGTAATTTTCTTGTGATGTTTAGTAACATACATTTACAATTTTTGCCCGAGAGCTTTGTCTACTCTCCTGCCCCCTGAAGAGATCTGGAACATCTGGTCACTAGCAGAATATCACTTTGATTTACTATGTTGATTCTGAAAGTCGGGCCTCATGAACAAGAAGCAACCAGCATGTTGGAGACTCTGGTAAAACACATGATCTCCAGTGGTTGGATAATAGACTCTGTAAAGATTCAGGGCCAATACCCGTCAGTATAAACCTGGAGGGGCCCCATGACAGGGCGATTCAGGTCACCCTCTCTAGAATAAAACATGAATGAATGCATCTTACACTTCAAATTATGTTTCTTGCACTTCCTGTCAATACCAGAAATATATCTGGTAGGGTTTCAGAAAGCAGCTTACCTCATACCTGAGAATATTGCTCCATTATGTATCCCAAATCGTGCAAAGGGCTGCCAGGTTTGCATGGAGCCGAGAGCAGAAAAGGGCTTTGAAGTGTGTCTAGGCTGTGGGGCCATCAGCCTGTTATTGGAGCTGTACAAACTGGAATACACTGTAGTGGTAAATATGCCACCAACAGAAAAAGATGCCCTGTGATGCTCATGTCACGCCTCAGTGGGGGAAGCTCAGCACTGGTTCCTTGAAGTTCTGGATCAATCAAGAATGACATGACCTTATATACCTTTAGATAAAAAGCAAACACACAAAAGCCTCCCTCCATGTTCCAGGACCTGGGAGGAGATGGGTTCTGAGGGTTACCAGCATGCCATGGACTGGAACTGCTCCTCCTGACCTTTCATCTTGTCAGTTCATCAATTTGGCTGGGTTCAACCTTATTAACCCAAGCTTATGGCGGACCAGAAGCAAATTACAAGTGGGAATTGATGTCTCTGGGGTGCAGCAGAAGTAGGAATGGAAAGTATAAGCCAGATGCATAAGTTAGTAGGTCCAGAGATTTCTGTCATCCTCTAGTGTTGCTCTTGTCTGCCTTCCCCCAGCTCTTATCTGGTGGAATGAACTGCCCTTTAGGATCAGCTGACGGAGGAGACAAAAGCCAAACTTGGCTTAAGGCCCGGTGGACCTGGTATGTGGGGGCAAGCTGACAACGCTGACCACAGCCGTGCAGTCTCCAAGCTGGCCTCCAAAGACGGCAGCAAGGAATCTTCTCAGTGGGCAGAGCTCTGAATGGTGCATCTGATTGGCCGTTTTGCATGTGAAGAGAAGTGGCCAGAACTTAAACTGTACATGGACTTCAGGGCAATTGTAAATGGCCTGACCTTGAGAGTGGGGGCTGTATATTCTCTTGCTATCTTCTTTGTCCCTTGCATTTATTTTAGTGTTTGTGTGGTAGGTTGACTTAAACAGCTTTTGAATCCCTGTTGTGCTGAGGGGTTGTCATTTAATAGTAAACTTCAGTGGCTATTTGTTCTATCTGCCCTCTAAGATAGATTCTCTTTGAGCACTGCAACATGAGCTTTCCAGTTCTTTTCAAAAAAAGTCTTTTTTTGTTTGTTTTGAAGCATGCTTTCAACATGTTTGTGGGAACGCAGCAGCCACATAGCCCTGTGATTGACAAATGGAAAGGTCAAATTGATTGCCCAAGGTAATTTTGCAGGCTAGCGGTGATGTGGGCACATGATCTGTAAATCTGGCTCTGTGCTCTTAGCTCTAGCTACTGGATAAAAGAATCACCCTAAGGTCAGGGAGCCCCTGTAAGCAGCTTTAGTCTGGCACATGCACGGTGTGCTGTTGGTATTTGCAGATTTACCATGTTCTCCGTGATCTTGGTAATTGCCTCTTTGTGGTGGTAACTTGGCATTTTTTGCTGGGGTTTCTTTTCTTCCTTTGTATTCTAATGCATTTTAATGTTGATATCATTACTGGTAATAATAAAATATTGGGCAATTTTTAAAGAATAGCACTGTTAAGTAATAAGGAGTTTTATTCATATATTACTAACGAATGTGCCTTAGTCAACCTCATGGTGTCCTCCTTGTGACAAAAATCACTTGTGTATTGATCATCTAAACCGCCAGCTAGTAAGACTTTGCTTAAAAACCAAATGATTTTGCGTAATTAGCTGAGGACCACAAAAATTATCTAATTAGCACATTTTAAGAGATGACTTTATAAGATGGCAAATGTAAGTCATTTCAGCAATTAGACAATGAATTAACAAGTTCCTTTTGTGTAGTATAAAAGTCCTCTCATACAAAAACAGAGCCAGAACCTTAGAAAATCATAAAACTTCTATGAAGATGTAGGCCATATACGTTTGGTTATTTGCTTTATTCCTCATTTAGTTTTTCCTTATTTTTTTTCAAGTTGGACACAATACCTTTATTTATTTATTTTTTATGTGGTGCTGGAGATTGAACCCAGGGCCTCACACATGCTAGGCAAGTGCTCTACCACTGAGCCACAACCCCAGTCCTAAATTTTCCTTTATTTATAGGACAAGGATGTGGTTGAAGTGGGTGAGGTATTTGTCTTGGGAACAAAAGGTTAGAGGTTGCCCCAAACCTCAGAAGTTATGATAGAGCCACAAAGCCATATTTAAAAAGAACCAGCATTAGGACTAAACCCCCCAGTGAGAAAAATATCAATACATAAAGGCAAGATTCAACTCTGGCTTGGATGGCTTATCTCACCCTGTCCTGGTCCTATTTCCTTATCTGAGTACTTATCCATGTCCCCCCATGCTGTAAGCACCAAGAGGAAGAAACCATCAGCACCCTTTCCCCATGGTATCTGTGGGGTCTGGCCTTCCAGGTATGCTCAATATATTCTTTTTTCCCCCCACGAATGAATGAAAAACTATTGTTCAGTGGAAGGAAAGCTGGACAGTGAATCTTACCAGCTATTCACCGTGTGGCCTAATGAAGTCATTCCTCCATCAACCTTATCTTTGAAAAGAGGATATTGAACACTATGAATCTTGTGGTCTTTCCAGCCAGCTGTTATAAGATTCATCACAGGCATGAGGACACACTCTCATCATGGAGATTCATCCATCCAACCACCCAATAGAGTTTATCAAGTGCTATCCAGGCACCCAGCGACGGGACAGATGCTGGAGGCAGATAGGGAGCGAGGATCTCTGACCTCCAGTAGCAGACAGTGCTGCAGGAAGACAGACATGTGGGCAGGCATGGGGAGACAGAATTGCTCTGATACATTGAAGATGAAACATTAAGATGGAACCTAATGTTTTGAGGGGCAACCCACATTTTCACAGAAGATTTGAGTGCAGAGAGGAGGACAGGGAGGAGTTTGTCAGCCAGAGAAGGATGCATAGGGCATTCTAGGTTAAGGCAGAGGCTGTGTGTGGTGCCATGTGTTTTTTATTCCTCTCTGCCAGAGACAAGCATATAGAAGGCAGTGAATGCTGAGAATAGGATGGAGACTTTTAAAATCAATCTCAAGAGTAAGGTGGAGACAGCTAATCTGTTTTGATTCTCTACAGTTTGATTTGTGCATAATGGTGGGCTTTGTTGTTACATATTAGTACAGACACACAATATAACAATATAATTTGGCCAATATCATTCCCCAGCACTTTTCTCCTCCCTTCCCCCTTCCCCCTTCCCCCTTCCCCCTCCTAATTCCTTTCCTGTATTCTGATTTTGCTTTACATGAGACACTCCTCGCAACCTTTATTTTACTTTTGCTTCCACGTATGAGAGAAAACATGAACTTTAATCTTCTGAGTTTGACTTATTTCACTTAACATAAGGGTCTCTAGTTATATCCATTTTCCTGCAAATGCCATAATTTCATTCTTCTTTAAGGCTGAGTAGTATTTCATTGTATATACGTAGCACATTTTCTTTATTCATTCATCATTGATGGGCATGTGGGTTGGTTTCATAGTTTAGCTATTGTGAATTGTGCTGCTATAAACATGGGTGTGCATGTATCATAGTAGGATGCCTTTAACTCTTTAGGATAAATATTGAGAGCGGTATAGCTGCATCGTACAGTGGTTCCATACCTTGTCTTTTGAGGAATCTCCATAATGATTTCCACAATGGTTGCACCAATTTACAATCCCACCAACAGTGTAAAAATCTCCTTTCCTCCACATTTTCTCTAGCATTTATTGTTATTTGTATGCTTGAAGACTGCTATTCTGACTGATATGAGATGAAATCTCAGTGTAGTTGGATTTACATTCCCTCAATCACTAATGATGTGGAAGATTTTTATACATTGGATGGCCATTTGTCTTTGTTCTTAGGTAAGTGTTAATTCATAGGCCCATTTATCAATTTGTTGAGTTTTTTTTTTTAAAGAGAGAGAGAGTGAGAGAGGAAGAGAGAATTTTTAACATTTATATTTAGTTCTCGGCGGACACAACATCTTTGTATGTGGTGCTGAGGATCGAACCCGGGCCGCACGCATACCAGGCGAGCGCGCTACCGCTTGAGCCACATCCCCAGCCCCATGTTTGTTGAGTTTTCAAAAAATTCTTTATTCTGCCTATTTCTTGAGACAGTGATTCTTTTAGTACAGTAAGTAAGGTGTTACCCTAGCAGTTGTAGTGCAAAGTTCTGATGATCTTTAAAATAATTCATCTTGGGGTCAGGTCCTCTTCAGGGTCTCTGTGTCCTTCCTTTGTCTGCCCTTAGCATCTACAACCTCTCCCTATGCTACCTGAGGGAATGATGGTCCTCTCTTGGTTGGAGGTGGGACATATCAAGATGTAGAACCTGGCCAAGATAGAGGGATGTGTGTGTGTGTGTGTGTGTGTGTGTGTGTGTGTGTGTGTATGTGTTCATACATGGCAAACTGCCATGGAACAGTGTGGTTTGTATGGTTAGAGAATGATATGCTGGAATAAATGAATTTACCCATAATGGAAAAGAGGATCATGATCACTGGGAGAAGTAGGTTATAAGCAATAGAGTGGCTTAAAGCACTAGAAAATATAGGGCTAGGCTAATCACATAAATGCTTGGGTCAGAGGAGAGGAATAATAAACATATTTCTTTATATTGGAAAAGTGCCCTTGGGGATGGTTAAATTTTATGATATATATAATTTTATTTACTATCTTAATAGCAGACAACCTTTCCAGAAGCACCCAGGGGTAAGATGCCAAAAGCAGAAAAACAAATGAGGGAAAGGGGGCTCCTGTGCTGTCAGATTGGATTACTGAGGACAACCGGGTGCATCAGCCACCCACCAGATAGTGGCTGATGAGCTTAGCAGGCAGCGCACCTTGGTTGAGAACGCTGGGCACTAGAACAAAGAGAAATCCCCTTTCAGGCTCCTGGGAAGAAGGTTTCATCTCAGGATGCCTCTCCGGGGAGCTCCTCTCCATGGACAGCTGAGGCAGAGGTGCATTTAGAGTCTTCACTGACTGGCAGTCATTTGGGAACACTCTTGTTGTTTTCTGAGGACGCTTGAGGTCGATGGGTGCTGGTGTCTTTGACCTGAGGCTTGACAGACAAAGAGGAAGACAACAGAAGCTCATGTTCATCCTGTCTTCCTCCTTCTGGTCTCACAAAGGAAAGAACCTTTGCTAAAGGTCAGGTGATGTCTGGATTGCCTGGTTTCCTTCTCCTTCCTCCTGGGTCCCATTTTCTAGCTGGGCAACTCAGGTCCCATTCATTGTTGAGATTATCTCTTAGATTTCAGGTATTGTTTCTTTCTTTTTGTCCTTTTTCCCCACAATGACAATGGTGATGACTTTGTGCTGGGTAAATAATCCCTGACAGAGAATAGCATTTGTACCCACCAGAAAATTTTAATGGCTCAAATATAAAGCAATATCAAATATCATATACTTCTTCCTCTTATCATGATCTGAAATAATATATGCCAAATCTAGGCATGTATCTTTATTTTTACAGGCCAGTGGTCATTAATTGCTGCTTGAAACACTATGCTGAGAGGGGTAGTGAGATTGCTTCCAAATTCTGTGAGGTGTTCTCTGCTCAATTAGACACATTTAACAAGTGGATGAAGGGGCCAGGAATTTGTGTCATCTCATTTTGACTTTTTAAACTGTTTTGCATGCTTTGAAGCTTGTCTCCCTGGTTTCATGTGCTGCTTCCCAAACAGCTGGACACACTATTCAGTTGCAAAATGTCTTTCTATGCTGGGCTTTATATCTCTATCACTTATTAATGTTTTCATGCGTAGTACTGATGGTAGCAAATAGAGAATTACTGATCTCAAGGTGGAGTTGTGTGTGTGTGTGTGTGTTGGAGATTGAGCCCAGGGCCTCATGCATGGTAGGCGAGCACTCTATCATTGAGCAACACCCTTAGCCCCCAGAGTACCATTTTTTACTTATCACTTTGGAAAATATTTTAAAAATGGTAGTAACCAGTGTTAATGATGGGGGAGGATTAAATGGACCCTCTAATATACTTCTTGTGGGAATGTAGCCTGATCAATCCTTTTTGGAGCACAACTTGAAAATGTACATAAAGGTCTTTAAAATGCAAACATACTCTTTGATCTAGGAATAATAATTATTAGTTTTTTTGGCATTTAACCTCAGGACCCATTGAAGAAGGTAGGAAGGACAGTTTTAGATGACTCGTATCAACGCTCCCCTAACCCCAGGCAGAATAATACAGAAGGAGATACTGTGTACTGAGAGAAAGAGACGACTTTACTCTGGGTCCCAATACTGAGCCAGCTACTATAAAACCAAGCACCAGGCAGTCCCCCCACAGAATTCAGGATAGTACCTATAGAATGAATTTTGAAATCTGTTTTAGTGCCAGGTGGGACTACACAGCCCCATTGCAATTCAGAATTGCAATCAATCTCAATCTCAATCTCTGGCCTCTTCCTACTGCTGGGCTGACTTCAATAGCAGTTCATGGATACTCCTCAGCAGCAGGCAGGCCAGAGCAGTTCTGAGATTTGGGCACCCTCAAAGACATGCTAGCTTCAGTGGCCCTGAGCTTCTTGCCTGCCCCAGTGTTGCATTGGCCCAAGGCTGTGGGGCCATGCCAGAGAGCCTGCCCAGAACCTCTGGAGGGGCTGTCTATGGGAGGGCCTTTCCAGACAAAACCAATCTGTGAAGAGTTAAATACCTTCTCCTTTAAGTGTGCAGACATCCCATGCACAGCCACAAGGACCAGGAAAAAGTAAGGAAACCTGACACCAGCAAAAGGGCAAAATAAGGTGCCAGCTACTCACACTAAAGAAACAGAGCTATGAGAACCACCTGCCAATTCAGAATAACTCGGTGAAATTCAAGAAAACAGAGACACTATATCCAGATGTATCCTTGGTCCCTGACTAGGACACAGGACTTGGGTGCCTCTTCTGGGGAAATACTCATCTAGTTACTCATTTTTTTTTTTTTTTACCTTCTCTGTTTAACCTTCCTTGTCGACAGTTGAGGGTGATGCCACACCGAGTACAGAAGAAGCCTTGTCCACCTGGTCATTTTATGTGGCCACTACAAAGTGCCCGTGAGCCTTTGGTGCAGTTTCTGCCTCCCCCACGGCTCCAACCCTGAGCTCTGTGTTTATTCTTCTTGGATTGCACAGTTAAAGCCGTCCACAGCAACATCAAAAATACAGTGAGAAAGTAAAGTAAAAGTGTAGAAAAGCACAGAAATCTTAAATATTCTGACAACTCATGCTACCACTACTTTCTCTTTGCCCCTGTGACCAAGGGAAGTTATCTGCTTAAGACAACCCATTACAAGATGCTTTTCCCAATCCTCATGGTAACCACAAATCAAAAACCTATTATATTTACAAAAAATAAAAAAGTAAGTAGTTAAAATATCCCACTAGAGAAGATCACTTAACCACAAAGGAAGACAGCAAGAGAGAAAGATAGGAACAAAAGACCTGGACCCCATAATGGGAAATAACTAAGAAAAGGGCAATAGTAAGTCCTTATCTATCAATAATCACCTTAAATGTAAATGGATTTGATTTTCTAAATCAAAAGACATGAAGTAGTTGAATAGATTAAAAAATATATCTAACCATATGTTTCTAAAACAGACTCACTTTACCTGTAAAGACACACAGATTGAAAATGAAGAAATGGAAAATAATACTTTATAAACGAAAACTAGAAATGAGCAGGCATAGCTTTGTTTATATCAGATAAAATAGATGCTAAGTCAAATGTTGTAAAAAGAGACCCAATGTCTTTAAATAATGATAAAAGAATGAGTGTTATAAATGGATATTTATTCATATAATTAATGACAAAATAAATGGTTCTGTATCTATAGAATGTGGCACCTATAACAATAATCATTAACAAATGCCTATCACTACATGCGACATTAGCAAATCGCACAAATACAATCATGAGCAAAGAAAACAACCCAAAGACTAATCATCTACTGTTATGTAAGTTTGAATCAAACAAAGCTAATCTATAATTTTGGAATTCGAGATAGTCATTCCTCAAAGTAGAATTAAGGCATAGTAATAGGGAGCGTAAAGTGGACTTCTGGGGTGTAGGTAATGTTCTGTATCTTGATCTGGATGGTGGTAGCATGAGTTGTCAGCATATTTGAGATTTGTGTGCTTTTCTACATGTTTATCATGTTTATTATTGAATAAAAAACTTAAAGAATTACACAAATATTTAAATAGCTGATTAGACACAGTCAAATCGAGAAATAATGTTATGTTCTCTAAGCTCTCTAAAAGAATGCATTTTTCTGTTAGGTGCAGTGTTTTATATTGTTTAAATCCTGTTCATTGATGGTGTTATTTAATTCCTTTTCTGGTGATTTTCTGTGTAATTGTTATATAAACTGTTGAATGAGGAGTTTAAGTTCCTTAGCCATAATTGAAGATGTTTTTCTTTTAATGCATCAATTTTTGTTGCATATATATATATATATATATATATATATATAATTTTTTTTTTGTTGTTGTTGTTGTTGTTTGTTTGTTTGTTTGGTGTATGCTCCTTTAGGAGGCTATGTCTTCTTTGGTAAATTGACCTTTTATTATCATATAATCTCTCTTTTTGTCTCTAGAAATTGTATTTGCTTTGAAGTTAATCTGATATGAATATAGCTGCTCCGTGTGTGTGTGTGTGTGTGTGTGTGTGTGTGTGTGTGTGTGAGAGAGGGGGGGGGAGAGGGCGGGCAGATATTACCACAGAGTTACTTCTCCAGCCTTTTTAAATTTTATTTTGAAACAGTGTTTTGCTAAGTTGTTGAGCCTGGCCTTGGACTTATAATCCTCTTCCCACAGCCTCTCAAATTGCTGGTATTTCAGGCGTGCTTAACTACACTTGGCTCCTGCTTCCTTTTAATTAATGTTTGCATGATAAATCTTTCCCCTTTCTTTTACTTTCAATTGTGTTATATTATCACTTGTAGTGAGTTTCCTGTAGACAGAACATAATTAGGTTATGTTTTTAAATATTCTCTGCCAACAACTGTCTTTCAATTGGTATATTTAGATTATTTAAGTGTAATCACTGATATGTCAGGACTTCAGTGTATTATTTTGTTTTCTGTGTGTTTTTTTTTTTTTTTACCCCCTGGTGCTGGGGATTGAACCCAGGGCCTTGTGCATGCGAGGCAAGCACTCTACCAGCTGAGCTATATCCCCAGCCCTGTTCTGTGTTTAGGTTTCTATTTTATTTTTTCTGTCTTCCTGTCATTACTTTAATATTTTATAATTCCATTTTGATTCTTCATAGTGTTTTGGAGTGTGTGTCATTGTATAACTATTTTATTGGTTGCTCTAGGTATTATACATATATTCATTATATCACAGTCTACTGGTATCATTATTTTATCAGTTTCAGTAAATTGAAAAATCTTGTGTCTCTGTCATTCTTGTTAATAATTCTTTAATAATTTTTCTACGTATATTTAGAACCAGATCTGACCTAATCCAAGGTTTGCTTCAACTGCCCAACATAATTTCTAGTACTTAAGATTATGGTGGAATTCCATTTATCTATATTTTTGTTTGCTAGGTTCTTTCTTCCTTCCTGATGTTTCTAAATTCTTTTTTGTTTCCTTTCTGTTTATATTTCTACTTAAATTTCTTTAGATTTTTTTAAAGGGTCTGGGCAATAATTTTTTGTTTCCCTTTTTCTGAGGATGCCATGATTTTCTTTCATTGCTGAAGGATATTTTTTTAATGGGGTATAGAATTCTAGGTTGATTTTATGTTTTCTCTTAGTACTTTAAATATATGCTACTTCTTCTGGACTCTATGGTTTCTGATTAGATATCTGCTGTTCCTTGATATATTTTTTTTCTCTTTTGTGGGAAGTGTCATTTCTCTCCTACTGCGTACAAGATTCTTTTTTTATTTGTCATGTGTTTGCAGAAGTTTGTCTATGATGTTTGGTGTTAATTTATTTATGCTTATTGTAAATGTTAAGGATTTACTCGGATTCTTAAATCATAGGTTCATGCCTTTTGTTGTATTTGGGCAGTTTTTAGTCATTAGTTCTTAGCATACTTTTTAGCACTGCATTCTTTTTTTCTCTCTTTCTAGGATATGAATGTTAATATTTTTTTGTTATAGTCCCATAGGTCCCTGACACTTTATTTTTTAGTCTGTTGACTCTGGCTCAGATTGCATAATTCCTTCCTTCCTTCCTTCCTTCCTTCCTTCCTTCCAAACCTGGGCAATTTAATGTAATAAGAGTACAAAATTTTATTTATATAGCTTTAGATTCTAAATTGCAACTAACTTTTATGACACTACCATTGTCATGTTTTGATTTAATAACAAAGATTATCAATAATAATCTGAAAATGCTATTAAAATACCATTACCACTTACTACTACTTCAAATTTTCTTCATATGTTTTAACCAAAATAACATACTATTGATTGAGTGCATAAGTAAATATCAGAATCCAGTTGTCATCTAAAAAATCTTTTTTAAAAAATATATTTATTATATATGACAACAGAATGCATTATAATTCATATTACAATATAGACCACAGATTTCCTTATTTATTTATTTTTATTGATTTTTAAAAATAAATGATAGTGGAATGCATTACAATTCTTATCACACGTATACAGCACATTTTTTCATATCTCTGCTTGTATGTAAAGTTGTACACAAAGTAGAGTCACATTCTTCATGTCTTCATACATGTACTTAGGGTAATGATGACCACTGCATTCCACTGTCTTTCCTACCCTTATGCCCCCCTCCCTTCCCCTTCCTCCCCTTTTCCCTTTTGCCCTATCTAGAGTTCATTTAATACTCCCAGCCCCTCCCCGCCGCCCGATGCTGAAACAAATTATGAATCAGCATCCTTAAATCAGAGAAATAATTTGGCATTTGGGGTTTTTTTGGGGGGATTGGCTAATTTCACTTAGCATTATGTTCTCTAGCTCCATTCACTTACCTGCAAATGCCATGATTTTATTCTCTCTTAAGGCTGAATAATATTCCATTGTGTATATATACCACATTTCCTTTATCCATTCATCCACTGAAGGGCATCTAAGTTGGTCCCACAGTTTATCTATTGTGAATTGAGCTGCTATAAACATTGATGTGGCTGTGTCCCTGTAGTATGCTGTTTTTAAGTCCTTTGGGTATAGACCGAGGAGAGGGATAGCTGGGTCAAATGGTGGTTTCATTCCTAGTTTCCTGAGGAATCTCCATACTGCTTTCCATAGTCTGCTTGTCTTTTTGTCATTCATTTGGAGGCCTTCTTGGTTCTTGATGTGATGAGTGCTTCTTTTTAAATTTGAACCTGGAAATTGTGGGTACTATGGTAGGAGACTCTCAATCTCATTGAAACCTTCTGTCTAACTGGCTCTTTCCTGACATGGCTGTCATGTCAGTGGAATGGGGAGCTCTACTTTGTTACTGTCTGGTGGGGTAGAAATTCCTCACAGGGCTCTGTTGACATCTGAAGGTGTGGTCCCTCATTTCTAGGCAGGGCTGGGTTTCTGGCTGTGCAGTAGATCTCTGTGGAGGCCTTTTTGTCTGGGTAGTTGTAGGAGTGCTTCATTTCTACTCCCCATGTGGCCTGCACTGAAATTGGAGCAATGGCCTCACTCTTGACTTCCCATGAGGCTTCCTTTGACACCACCCTAGAGGTAGACAGGGAGGATCTTTTTCCTGCTGGGTGGGAATGGGAGACCTGGCTCCCCACGTGGAGCCCATGGATACCTTGGGGCTTGGAGTCCCAGCTTCTCACTACTATCCCAGTGAGTGTGTGGGCTGGGCAGCAAGGGTGGACGAGCTCTAAGCTGATAGCTTATGATGGTGGGAGCAGCACTGGAGTTTTTCCATTCTTTGGCTGGAGCAGAGCAGTTTTTATCAGAAAGTTTTCTGTCTTGCTGGGCGGCCCCTTTTCTGGTCCTTGGCTAGAAAGAGCAGACTTTTATTCAGGCATGTTTTTTTTTCATTTGTACCTGTTGGTGTTTTTCAAATTCTAGCTTTTATAGCCCCAAGTTTCTATATGAGACAACAAAGTAGCAAGAACCAAAAACAGAATCCCAGGGAAATCACTGCTGTTTTGTACCTGGGGCCCTAAGGTCATCAGCAGGTGTGTGTGTGTGTGTGTGTGTGTGTGTGTGTGTGTGTGTGTTCTGTCTACATTTTATATAGCATCTTTACAAATTTTAATATGGAAGGAAAATAAGGGGGAAAATCCCCACATTACATAAGACCTTGATTTCGTGAAAAAATTTATGCAAATGAACATTTACACATAGGATTGTGAACACACAAGTCAACACAGGCAAAGGACATACACCAAAACTTAATTCCTTATCTTTAGGTAGTACCTTCCTTCTGATTTCTTCAAATTAGTTAATTTTTGTATTGATAACTGGAAGAAATAAAGTAAAAATAGTTTTCCTTTTGTTTAAAAATAGTTTATCCATAGATTGTAAGAGGGTCGTTTTACATGTCATAGACATTGAAGTGTTAAAGATATTAAAGTAGAACTCTAGAAAAAAATACCAAGGTTGATTTTCTATATGAAATGAAAAGGAACCAAAGGTACAGGCATATTCAGACCTGTCCTTTACCATTTCACTGCCATGATTTATTTTTTAAGCTACCTATAAATGTAAAACACAATGATGGTGTATACCTCCACTTTCCTAAGTTATCGGATTGCAGTGATCCAGTTCCTCCCACCATCTTTACGCTCTGTAAACAAGCACTTCACCTTTTTGACCCAGAAGCCTATTAGTGTGACAAATCTGTCTTCACCTGCTCTGTCAATTAGACTTACAAGTGAAGGGCAGCCTCTTGGCTTCCATGCTTGGCTCTGTAACTCATGCTGAGCATTATGGTCACCCTGTCACCCTGTTACCCTTCACTTTCCCCTCCTGGAATCTAAAAGGGATGATAGTCTGTATCTGGAAGATAATGAAATGGTCAAGGATTAACTTTTGTATATTAAGAGGACCTCAAGGGGAATGTCAAAATCCTACATTTCTTCCACCCCTCCTCCATCTGAAATTTCTGTTACTAAATCTGAAAATTCATGCAGCTCAAACAGTATAATGCACATTCAAACTTTTTTTTCAAAAAAGATGCTTTCTCTTTTACTGTGGAAATCTGAATGTGACGATTTATGAAATCCTTCCTTAGAATGCTGGTCCCTTATGGCTAACAGACTAGGATAAACAGTTTGTCTGCCTTCTTGGATGATAAATCAGAAGTATCCAGTATCCATTATTGAAGAGACCCTTGCTTCAAGTATTACAAGGCAGTTGGAGAGATCATCCGGCTCCCCTGCCTTCCTCCTCGTGGAAATTACTTTCCGTGCAAAAGAACAAAAACAAAAACAAAAAATAAAGTATGTTTCTAACTGCCAGGCCTGAGTTGGGAAGATCTTTTATTTGTTGGCATTGGTAATTTAATTTCCCAGATACACACGGTTCTCCCTTAGCATTTAGGCATTGGATAAAGGCCCATTTTTCTGGCTGAGTTAACATGTCCCAGGGATCAGCTTCTCCCTCTGAGCAACATCAGAGGATCCCCTAAACTGCTCTGTTTTCCAGTGCTAACCTGCTAGATGGAAGATCTTCATTACATGTTGCTCATGTGCAGATCTGGCCTATGCTCCCCTGTTTCCTAGTGAGAAAAGACAGATTCCAAACTTTATTCATTGCTTTATATGGGAATCTGAGCTGCCACATGTAAAGCAAAAGAGCCTGCAGAAATTGGAGAGAAACTTTCTGTGTTCTTATCTTAAGTCAGTTGGAAGATGACCAACCTACACACACCTTACAATAATGGAGAACCAGCCTTTCAAACCTCTGGCTCTGTTTCCCATGCCACAACCTATTAAAAGATGGCCCATACAACTCATGATCCAACATCCAGCAAGCTTGGTGTGATGGGCACAGGTGCTATTTTGGTCATGTTATGATACATTAGAAATGACACGAGAATGCGCGAATCCTGTTCTGTCAATCAACTTTCACACACCAGAGGCAAAGAAAATAGTAATTAAAAGTACCATCACTTGAGCTAGTGAATTGTACACCCCAGGAGTCTCCTCTACAACAGGGTTAGTGCAATCGGCTTGGGCTGGAATTCTACCTGAATCTAGGCCTCTCTCCCTTCTAATTTTCAATCTTATTCTCAGGTACTGGAGATAGGAATGCCCACATGCTTGGGTAAGAAAGGATAGATGATAAGCAAGGTAGGTGAGAAGCAAGATAGGTGACATATTCTCCAACATGCACTGTGTATCAGCATCAGCATCACCTAAACATTTGTTAGAAATGGGACCCTACCTTAGAGGGACTGGGTCAGAATATGCATTTTATTTTTTTTTTATCTTTTATTTTTTTTAACCTATATAAATTTTATTTTATTTTTTATTGTTGGTCATTCAAAACATTACATAGTTCTTGATATATCATATTTCACAGTTTGATTAGAATATGCATTTTAAACAAGATCCCCAGGTGGTTTGTTCCTGTTTGAGAAGCACCATCCTAGCAGCCCTGGGTATTCAGCTAGCCCACTCATGTGTGACTATGTCTTCACACTTACGTGTGACTATGTCTTCACTGTGACCTTAGTGACCTTGCCCTCCACGAAGCAGGGACCAATCTATCAAAAATTTGAATAACCAAATTTGTACTCTCAACTATTGAAGAAGGAGAAAAGAGACGAGAACAAAAACAGCTAAGCTCCCATCCACTGCGTGGGGACAATTGTGGTTCTAATAAAATTAAATGGCTACTTTCCTGAAGTTGAATTAATTGAACTTTACTTAGGGTTTTCTCAGCATGCTAATGTGCTTGTGACTATTAAGACAAGAACATAATATGTGACATTGCCCAAACTCAACAAATCATGGAATCCCATTTTGAGGGATCCCTAATAACAATGTTTCATGGAATTCATTATGGGAAGTGTTGATTTCAGGGAAATCATGGTTCTGGTTGGAACAGGTGAAATTAAGTTCCCCATCTCCATCTCCATATGAAGTTGAGTTTTGTTTAATTGCTTGAACTTTGGATTTGCAGATTTTTCAAAAGTTAAGACACCTGTAGTGAAGTTATGTCTAACATGATAATTAGAAACTAAAGTTAGCACATAAAGCAAAAATAGTTCAGTAAGAACTTCCTTTGGGGAAAAAAAACTACCCTTTTAAATATTGCTATATTCTAGCCTAACCCACCATCACTTATAGAAGTTCAATATAGGTTCTTTGTTATCTCTCACTGGTATTTGCCCAGCTTCTCTTTTTATTGTTGCATATTAATTACACAGAATGGTGGCTTTCATTGTGGCATATTAATATGTAGGTGAGAACCTTATCAGTGTTTGTACTCCATGTAATTTGAGGAGCATATATTGTTAAACACTAGAATTACATCGGTATGAGATTGCTCTCGCTTTTAAGTGTGGGTGGGAGCTAAGACGGAGAGAACAGCATATTCATGTCTCCTGTCCTGAGCTATGGTGAGCGAATACCTTTGGTGGAAATGACCATGGAATGATCCATACTACTTAAAGAGTTCTGTCCTTTTTCTCTTAGCATGTATTATTAAATTTACATTAAATTTGCATATGCTGCAAAGCCTCTTTGTTACACACACAATTTCAGAAAGTGTTTTTTTTTTTTTTTTTGCTAGGGGAAAATCGGAAACCTGGATTTTTCTTACTTGTTCTTTTTAGTTACACATGACAGTAGATCCTTTTGGATATAGTTATACAAGCAAGGAATGTATCTTATTCTAGTTAGGACCCCATTCTTCTGGATGTACATGATGGTGGGTCTTACTGTTGTATTTTCATATATGTACATGGGGAAATTACGTCAGATTAATTTCACTGTCTGTCTTTAGCCTATCCCCACTTCCTTCTCTTCCTTCCCCATTGTCTAATCTACTGAATTTACATTCTCCCTTGTACTTCCTGCCCCCTTATTTTGTGTTAGCATCCACCTATCAGAGAAGACAGCTGACCTTTGGTGTTTTGGGATGGGTTTATTTCACTTAGTATGATCTCCAGATCCATCCATTTACTGGCAAATGTCATAAAGTCAGTTTTCTTTATGGCTGGGTAATTGTGTGTTGTGTATATATACCATGTTTTCTTTGTCCATTTATCTATTGAAGGGCACCTTTGGTTCCATAGCTTGGCTATTGTGAATTGAGCTGCTATAGACATTGATGTGGCCGTGTTACTGTAGTATGCTGATTTTAACTCCTTTGGATATATACCAAGGAGTAGGATAACTGGGTAAAATGGTGGTTCCATTCCAAGCTTTTTGAGGAATCTCCATGCAGCTTTCCAGAGTGGTTGCATAATTTGCAGTCCCTCCAGCAATATATGAGTGAACCTTATTCCCCACATCCTGGATAACATTTATTGTTGCTTGTATTCTTGAAAATTGCCCTTCTGACTGGAGTGAAATAGATTCTCAGCAGTTTTAATTTGCATTTCTCTAATTGAATATTGCTGTATTCTAGCCTAACCCACCATCACTTATAGAAGTTCAGTATAGCTAGAGATGTTGAGTTTGGAAGTGCTTCCTCTTTTTATATTTCCTAAAATAAATGGAAGAGTATTGGTATGAGTTCTTTAAAGGTCTTGTAGAATTTGACCATGCATCCACCTGGTCCTGGGCTTTTCTTGATTGGTAGGCTTATGATGGTGTCTTATATTTTGTGGCTTGAAATTGACCTGTTTAAATTGTGTATATCATCCTGATTCAATTTGGGCAAATCATATGACTCTCAAAACTGATCAATGCTTTCGATATTTTCTATTTTATTGGAGTTCAAGTTTTCAAAAATAATTTCTAATTATCTTCTATATTTCTTTAGTGTCTGTTGTGATATTTCCTTTTTTATTATGTATATTAGTAATTTGAATTTTCTCTCCTTCTCTTCGTTAGCATGGCTAAGGGTCTGTTTTGTCAATTTTTTTAATTGTTTCTTTGGTTTCAATTTCATTGATTTCCGCTCTGATTTTAATTATTTCCTGTCTTCTACTGCTTTTGGTGTAGATTTGTTCTTCTTTTTCTAGGGCTTTGAGGTGGAATGTTAAGTCATTTATTTTTTTACTTTTTCTTCTTTTAAGGAATGAACTTCCTGCAAGGAACTTTTCTCTCAAAACTGCCTTCATAGTGTCCCAGATATTTCAATACATTGTATGAGTGTTCCCATTTATCTCTAAGAATTTTTTAATCTCCTCCTTATGTTTTTGCAACCCATTTTTCATTCAGTAGCATATTGTTTAGTCTCCAGGTGTTGGAGTAGCTTTTATTTTTTATTTTATCATTGATTTCTGATAGAATGCAGGGTAGTATCTCTACTTTTTTATATTTGCTAAGAGTTGCTTTGTGGCATAATATATGGTCTATTTTAGAGGGGGATCCATGTCCTGCTGAGAAGAAAGTGTATTTGCTTGTTGAAGGATGTAATAATCTATATACGTCAGTTAAGTCCAAGTTATTGTTTGTATTATTAAGTTCTATAGTTTCTTTGTTCAGCTTTTGTTTGGATGATCTATTCACTGGTAAAAGATGCATGTTTGGGTCACACAGAATTATTGTGTTATGGTCTATTTAACTCTTGAACTTGAGAAGAATTTGTTTTATGAATGTAGATGCTCCATTATTTGGGGCACATAAATTTACTATTGTTATGTCTTGTTGATGAATGGTTCCTTTAAGCAGTATGAAATATCCTTCTTTATCCCTTTTGATTAACTTAGGCTTAAAGTCTACTTTATTTGATCTGAGGATGGAAAACCCTGGTTATTTCCTCACTTCATGTGACTGGTATGATTTTCCCTACTTTTAACCTTCAATCTGTGCATGTCTTTTCCTATGAGAGCAGTCTCTTGGAGGCAGCAAATGTTGGGTCTTTTTTAAAAATCCAGTCTGCCAGTCTATGCCTTTTGATTGGTGAAATTAGGCCATTAACATTCAGGGTTATTATTGAGAAGTGATTTGTATTTCCAGCCATTTTTGTTTATTTTTAGTATTTAAGTTGACTTGGTTTCTCCTCTGATTAGTTTTTCCTTTAGTATAATACCTCCCTTTGCTGATTTTCATTGTTGTTTTTCAGTTCCTCTTCATGGAATATTTTGCTGAGGATATTCTGTAGTGCAGGCTTTCAAGTTGTAAATTCTTTTAACTTTTGTTTATCATGGAAGATTTTTATTTTATCATCAAATCTAAAGCTTAATTTTGCTGGATATAAGATTCTTCGTTGGCATCCATTTTCTTTCAGAGCTTGGTATATGTTGTTACAGGATCTTCTAGCTTTCACTGAGTTGAAAAATCTGCACATAAAGTAATTGGTTTCCCCCCTATGTGTTATCTGATTTCCTTTCTCTTGTGGCTTTTAATATTCTCTCCTTATTCTGTATGCTAGGCATTTTCATGATAAAGTGGCTTGGTGTGGATCTGATGTGATTTTGTACATTTGGTGTTCCGTAAGATTCTTGAATTTGGTTTTCTAATTCTTTCTTCATGTTTGGAAAATTTTTTGATATTATTTCATTGAATAGATTGTTCATTTCTTTGGTTTGGAACTCTATTACTTCCTCTATCCCAATAACTCTTAAATTTGGCATTTTTATGGTATTCCATATTTCTTGAATGCTCATGGTTTCTTACCATTTTCACTGTGTGTATATATTCTTTTCAAGATTATATATTTTATCTTCATTGTCCAAGGTCCTGTCTTCCTAGTGGTCTAATCTGTTTGTGATGCTTTCAATTGAACTTTTTATTTGGTTTATTGTTTGTTTCATTTCAATGATTTCTTTTGTTTTTTCCTTAGAACCTCTATCTCCCTATTGAAGTAATCTTTTGTTTCCTGTATTTGTTTATGTAGCTCTTTGACAAAATGATAGTTTGCTGCCTGTATTTGCTCTCTTATATCATCCTTTAATTTGTAGAACATTTTAATTGTGTACATCCTGAACTCCTTCTCTGTAATTTCTTCTTTTGTGCTGGCCATGATTCTAATGATTTGGTATCCTGATTTGTTGCCTTTTCATATATTTTGTGTGTCTTCCCTTTTAGCACTGTGGATCCTAGGCATAACCATTTTTATCCTATAGGCTTATAGTGCCCATGTAGGGATCTAATCCTCTCCTTTGAGGTGAAGAACAATGTTATCAGATTCCAATATAAACAATATACACCCTAAAAACAAATGTTTGCTCTTAAGACATTTACAGGTTGGTCACAATTTACAGAAATGATGAATTCAATTATTATCTACAATATATTCAGTAGGTTTGTAAAAGGGTTTACAGTTTCTGGTGATGGACAAAGAACCAGGGGTGAGGAGTAGGATGATATGCTGAGGAGGTATGAGGTGAGGATATAGCATTGTTATTATCTTAGGAAATATGAAAGAGAAATCTAAAGAGGAAGATTAGAAGCAGGAGAAGGGAGAGAAAGTAATTTGGGGTAGACAAGTATGTGGGAAGACAGTAGACTAAATAAAACAAACACACACACACACACACACTCACATATACACACACTAAGAAAAATTTTTAAAAAGTTAAAATAGTAGAAATTGTGGGGAAAAAGAAAAAAAAAGAATATATAACACAATTGTAATGTATTATTCAGACGTCCCAGTCCTCAAAATCCTAATTCATGCAAAGTACTTGAATTCACATATGTTGGGGATGTGAGGGCGGGAGAATAGAGATGGAGAGGGAAAAAAAATCTCAAAGGAAGAAACAAGAATTGTTTTGGTTGGAGATCTGCATCTTTCCTGCTTCCCTTCTTATCCAATAGGTGGGGTCGTCTGTTGTTAGCTGGTATCTCCACCCTCAGTGAAGATAACCAGGGTGTCACTGTTCTGGGTAGCAGCTGCTGAGGAGAGGGGGAGTTAGAAACCGGGTACCTGGCCAGCCGGAGTTCCAAGCTGGGAGTTGAAGATGGTGATGAAGGTCCCAAGATGGAGGTGACTGCTTTCAGTGGTGGGCTGTCAGGTCAGATGGGGGAGCTGAGTGATAGTGTTGGACAATGATTTCAGAGAGGAGCTCTGTGGTGTGCAGTGTGTGACTGTCGGCTGACTTCAGAGCCTGTGTGAGGTTCTCGGGTGCAGGCAGGCCACTGCGTGTAGGGGACTATCTCTGCTGCTGTAGAGTCCCAAGATGGCGGCCACCAGGGGAGCCCCATGTTGGTAGGTGGAGGTCCACATGGGAGTGGTGGATGGAGTTCTTGCTTGTGGGAAGCTGCTGGTTGTCCTGTGTGGGAGATGCAAGGGTGATTTTTGCTTGGGGTGAGTGGCCGAAAGTTCTGCATAGGTGCTAATGGTCCCACTCAGGTCCCCGGTGGTCCTGCGTGGGCAAGTAGTTGGGAGACCTACTCGGATGCTAAGGCCTGGAGCCCTGGACCAACTTGGCTGTGAGTCTTGCTCAAGAGCAGGAATATTGTGCCCAGATAAGCATTATTCTCATTACTTGTGTCCCAGGTCACAGAGCCACACAGAATGCTGCCTCCCTCTGGCCCGCCATCTTGGATCCACCCTGATGTCCAAGCTTCCATTTTTAAATGAGGGGAATTTTAAAAACTATCATTGCCAATCTTGGATCTAAAAATGTCTGTTTTTTTTTCTGCCAATAGTGTATCTCTTTGTATTGTAAATATATTAAAGATAATGAGTATTTTAAAAATTGTGTATATATCTGTCATCTGTGTGTGAGTATGTGTGTGTGTGTGTGTGTGCGCGCGCATGCACCAAGGGTTGACCTTGAAGATATATGTGTGAGTATATGAAGATATGTATATATCTTCAAGGTCTACCCTTGTAACACACACATACGCACACACACATATGGATGTGTGTTCCAAGTGTAGACCTTAAGGTTTTTGGAAGGCAGCTCCTTGTGAGAAATGGGGCAGGACATAGGAAGGAGTCTTTACTTTGGTGATTCGTGTTTAACAGAAGCACCGATTTCTCGCCTGTCTTCTTCTGAGGCTAGTTGACAGTTAACATGGAATACAATTCTTCTGGATTCCCAGGGGACAGGTGCCATTATCTGAAGAACAACCTGGTCCTCACTGAGCCCCCTTTGAACCTCAACTATGACCCAGTGATGTTTACAGAAATCAATTTGAAGAGCCTAGGTTAAAAACAAACAAACACCCTAAAAATGCAGGGTGGGGGGGAGCCTTCCAAGGCAGATAGCATATCTTCCCCAGCCAAGCGAACTGTACCATCCAATTATTCCCAATTACAATTGCGTTTCTTTCTTTAATGTTTCCTATGCTGATCTCCAAGTTGCTAATGAAGCAGGCCCCTGCTGTATGATCCCCATTGTTGCGACTTGCTGGGCTTAATTGCTTTGTCTCCATAACAGACAGACATTCTGAACAATTAGACAATAAGAAGGAAGCAAAATGGGGAAATGGCTTAGATTCTTTCATTTTAATTATGCTGATAGTGCATCCTACAGTTCTGAATCAGTGCTGAAGTGCTATTTTTGAGAGCATACAATAACATCCAACTAGAGTTAATAAATTTATATTTCTAATGCAAAAAAAAAAAAAAGCCCCTCCTCTAACTCAACCGGTTGTTGCTTTTTGCAGAGCAGTGATACTTGCTATGCACATGGCAGGCTTCTCCCTCACTCTTCACCACAAGGGCTCTGTTTTTCTGCAGCATCCCCGTTTTCTGTATAAGGAAAATAGAGTGTCAAAGCTGATTCAGTTCACTGTATATCTTGGGGATCTTGTTCCCCAAGTATTTCCAAGAATGACTCTTTGAAATTTTTGTTTGCTTAAATTCCTTTACAAATGTCCAAAACATTGAAATGGGGCTCAGATTTCAGTCTGTTCTGTGTTGGAAGATGCAAGGTCCTGTGTGGTTGGGTCCCTACCTCATCTCCGCCTGTGCTGTGTTCCATCTCTGAGCCTGAGCTTAGTCCCAGCAGCTGGTCTTCCTCTGGCTCTGGGTGGCTGCTTCCTTCCGTCCTCGGTTCCAGTGCCACCTCTCCAGAGATGCCTTCCCCAATCCCTTGGTCCGTTTTGCTCTTCCTCTCACACCCTCCTTCCTGGTTACTGTTTCATTGAATTCAGATTGTTGCCTTCACAGAAAAAATTGGGATTGCATATTTACTTCTATGACAACTTGTTGATCACCTGGGTGGCATCAGCACAGGAACTACCTGTGTTGTATCAACTACTGTGTAAGCAGAAAGTTAAACAGTGTTTGAAACTAGTAGGTGCTCAATAAATATTTGTTCAGTGACTAAATGAATGAATAGATAATAAGTAATGACAGAGCATCTGTGGTATATTGATTTCTTCTCTAAACTGACCTCCCCATGAAACTGAGGATGCCTTGAAGGTAGGGATCTTGGTTCTTGGAATCCTCAAGGTCTAACATTGTACTCTTGATATGATTGTAAATCAGCTAGTGCTAGAGAAAGGTGTGAAAGAACATTCCCAAAGGGCACAGGCCTTGCAGTCCATTCTGTATGCCATGACAATGGTTGGTGAAGAAATAGATGCACTCAAAAATAATGTAGTTTATGCCCACGCAGTACAGTGAGTGGGATTGTGTTCTCACTTATGTTCCTATCACAATGAAACCTACACTCATTTTCTATTACTTATTTAGATGAATGATACTTAAATGTTAGATGTATGTTCATCTTGTTTTGCTTTTCTAAGGTATGCAAGCAATCTCAATGTGGATGATGCAAACATTCAGAAAAGGATCTAAAAGTTCAAAGCCAACCTCAGCAACTTAGCAAGACCCTATCTCAAAATAAAAAATAAAAAGGGATGGGGATGTGGCTCGGTGATAAAGTGCCCCTGGGTTTAATCCCCAGTACCAAGAAAAAAAAAATCTAAGAAACAAAAATCCCCACTAATTTCACAACCTGGAAAGAACACTGTTAATCTTGTGATGTTTCCTTACAGACTTTCACACACATGCACGCACAAACCCCTTACCAATAACAAAACAAAATGGAATACCATTTGTTCTCTTTTTCATTATTAATTTATTTTTTATAATAACATAAAGCTCACTGTCAGCCTTGGCCTCTCTCTTGCTCAACCCACGCTGCTCTACCTTATGGAGTATGACTTCCACCTTTACCTTCAATGAATCTGTACTTTGTTTAAAAAAAAATCATAGTCACATCATTGAAATTGAAAGCTTTCTTTTCTTTTTGTTACTAAGGATTGAACCAAGGGGTGCTCTTCCACTGAAGACCCTTTTCATTTTGAGAAACAGGGTCTTGCTAAGTTGTAGAGGCTGGCCTTGAACTTGCCATCCTCTTGCCTCAGCCTCCTGAGTTGCTGGGATTGCAGGTGTGCACCCGGTGCTCAACATAGATTTTTGATGATTGCAAAATATGTAATTGAAATATGAATTATAAGGTATTCAGCTGCTTTCATGATATCAAGTATCAAGTTTGTGTTCTTTTTGGTTTCAGTAACTGTGCTGTGGATACTCATGTATCTAAATGCCTTCACCTGGGGACACATGCTTAGGAGACACTCCCACACAGAGTAGAAATTCCATCAGGCCCTCCTCTGATGCTGGAAGTGCTTCCCAGGGGGTCGTACAAGTCCTGTTTCCACCAGAAGTTAGTAATGTTGGATTAGCTTTGGCTACTTTCTTTTTTTTCCTCTCCTGTGAACTTTGTTTATTCTTTATGCCACTCCTCCCCAACCCCCACCGCATCTGTGGAATCTCAGTGTTTTTCTTATGATTTCAATAATATTATACATACTAAAGATTTTCTAGTTTTGCTATACTCATGTAAAAATCTCCTTCCTCGTGGCTGCCATTTTTCTTGTTCTTTAAAACATTATAGTTGGCTTTATTGGAGTATGATCTACCTGAAGTCATACTCATCAATTTTAAGTGTGTGATGTAATGAATTTTGACCAATGTACAGAGTCTCATAACCACTGTGGCGCTCAAGATGCAGAACATGTCCATCAAGTTTCCTTGTCTCCTTTGCAGTCTGTCCACTGGCTCTGTCCTTGGAACCTCACAACCACTGCTGTGCCTCAGGCACTTCTTTTTTACCTTCTGGGATTGCAGACAACCAGAATCCTATATTGTGTTGTTTTCTGTGTCTGACTTCTTTCAGTTAGCTTAAGACAATTTAATCACATGTTAATCATGCTTTTTTGTGTCTATCACTAGGCTGTTCTTTTTTATTGCTGAGTAGTATTCCATAATATGACTATACCATAGTCATATTATGACTATTATCTCAATAGGCATTTGAATTGTTTCTAGCTATTTGGTTCTTAAGGATAAAGGTGCTGTTGAGGGTGATAGAGACTTTTGTTTCTAGGCAACTTGGATTTATTCTTCCAACTGAAGCAAGAACAGTGTTAGATATATAAAGCAATGTTTTTTTTTTTTTTTCAAGATAATGACATGAGGCTGTGGAAGGCAGTAATCCCTGTACAAGGAGAAAAGGATCAAAGAATAGATGATACAAATAGAAAACAATCTGGCATCTACAAATTGCCATCTCTGATGTAAATGATATAGGTGTCTCAATTAAAAGGCGTAGGCTATCAGATTGGATAAAGAAAAGTAAGAATTATATGCTGCTTACAAGAAACCTAATTCAAACATAAAATCACTAATAGGGTAAAGGAGAAAAATATATACTATTTTAACACTAATTGAGAAATCTGGAGTGGCTATGTTAATATCTGACAAACTAGACTTCAGAACAAAGAATATTTTCAGGGGTAGAAAGGGTAATTTCACAACGATAAAGGGGTCAATTCATCAGGAGAACATAATACTCATAAATGTTCATATTCTTAATAACAGCTTTAAAATACAAGAAGCAGTTGTTACGATTGAAAGTAGTTTTAAAATTTAAATTTTGTTTAAATCAGTTATACACGACAGAAGAATGCACTTTGATACATCACATACAATGGAGTATAATTTCTTGTTCTTCTGGTTACACATGATGTAGAATCCCACTGTCATATAGTTATGTAGGTACATAGGGTAATGATGTCTGATTCATTCTGCTACCCTCCCTGCCCCCCTACCTTCCTTTCATTCCCCTTCACCTCATCTAAAGTAACTCTCTTCTTTTCTGCCCCATCCCTTACTGTGAATTAGCACCCACATATCAGAGAAGACTTTTGGCCTTTGGTTTTGGGGGATTGGCTTATTTTGCTTAGCCTGATACTTCCAGCTCCATCCATTTACCATAATTTCATTCTTTTTTTAAGGCTGAGTAATACTCCATATCATATTCATACACACACACACACACACACACATACACACACACATATATATATGTATAAATATATGTATATATCACATTTTCTTTGACCATTTATTGCTGAAGGGTATCTAGGTTGGTTCCATAGTTTAGCTATTGTGAGTTGAGCTGCTAAAAACATGCATGTGGCTGCATCAGTGTAGAATGCTGATTTTAAGTCCTTTGGGTATAAACCGAGGAGTGGAATAGCTGGGTCAAATGGTGGTTCCTTTCCAAATTTTCTGAGGAATCTCCATACCACTTTCCATATGGTTACACCAATTTGCAGTCCCACCTGCAATGTATGAATGTGCCTTCCCCCCCCCCACATCCTCGCCAATATTTATTGTTGTTTGTGTTCTTGATAATTGCCATTCTGAACTGGGGTCAGCTTAGGATTCGGCTTCCTTAATAGGTATCCTAATGCATAAGAAGTAAAATCAAGAAACAATGGGATGAATTCAACTAAAAAGCTTCTTCTCAGCAGAGGAAACAATAAAGTGAAGAGAGAGCCTACAGGATGGGAGAAACTCTTTACCACAGGATATACAAAGAACTCAAAAAACTTAACACCAACCCCCGCCCCCCAAATATCCCAATTAATAATGGGCTAAGGAGCTGAGCAGACACTTCACATAAGAAGAAACACAATTGATCAACAAATATATGAAAAAAGTATCCATCTCTTCAGCAATTAGAGATATGCAAATCAAAACTACTTTAAGGACACAGTTTTAATAAGAAATTTAAATACATTTCTCAATATTTGAGAGAGACAAGTAGACAGAAATATATATAGCTTCAAACAATGCATTTATAGAATGTTCCACTCAAAGAAAATGCATATTTTTCTCTCCTAGGGTACACAGGACATTCACCAAGTCAGATCTTATTTGTGTTACTAATGTGCATTATTGAATTTAAAAGAATTAAACATGGAATATAATTAAGTCAGAAACTAATAGCATACTTCTGGGAAATTTCCAAATCTTTGGAAATAATATATGACACTACTAAATAGAACCCAGGTCCAAAAAGAAGTGAAAAGTAAAGTGAGAAAGTATTCTGAAAAGAAGAAAAATGAAAATACAATGTATCACAATATGTGGGATCCTGCTAAGGTAGTACTTAGAGGGAAATGGATAGCATCAAATGATTCCATTAGAACAGAGGTGTCAAATCTGTGACTCAGTTACCACCTACGTAAGTTAGAAAAAGAAAGCCTGGTTAAATCCTAAGTGAGCATGAAAAGGAAATTATAAAAAACAAAGAAGAAACAATAAAATATAAACTTTAATCGTAATATAGAAAAAGTCAGTGAACCTCTCAGAAGATGGGGGGATGCCCAGTATGATGAGGTGGTTGTAATGGTCATAAATGAGTGCTGAATTGCTTCCCCTGTGGACTGTGAATGGGATGCTTCCTATGGATTCTCCGATGTCAAGAAGGCTTAGGTTTCTGGTGCAGGTCTGCTGGTGAAGCCTTCTGTCAGACATCAGTTGTCTGCATCGGTATTTGATCTTTGGTGTTCAGAGGTTTTCACCTGGTAGAGAGTTAGAGGTTGACAGTGTTCCCTGCAAACTTCAGGTGCCTCTCTCTCTGCTGCGTTTTGGATGGCTTTTATGGTTGTCCCCAAGTTCAATTGATCTTTTCTCCCCAGGTGATCTGCTGTTGATCTGTCCTGTTCATTTTCATTTCCCATCTTTCTCATTCTCTAGAGTGTTTACTGGGAATCTTTTACACCTTCCCATCTCCACCATGCCTGAGTTTTCCTTTCCTTTGAACACACAGGCGATAGTTGGAAGAGTTTTATTATCTTCCTTGTCTGACTTCCATCACACCTGTCATTTCTGGGTCTGTCCCTTTGAACTGACTTTTTTTCTTGGTAATGAGTTATCTGCTTTTGGACCTGTCTATTAAGGAACTACTTTGTTATCTTAATGGATACATAGTAATTGCACATATTTATGAAATCATGTGACATTTCAATGCCTGTATGTAAGGTGTGATCATCAGATCAGATAACTGACCTATCCTGCCCTCAGACGTTTATCATTTCCTTGTGTTGGAAACCTTCAAAATCCTCTCTACCAGCTATTTTGAAATATCCAATGAATTATTGCCATTCTTAGTTACCTTGACTTTGTTGCATGGGACCTTAGATGTTCTTCCTTCATTCTGACAACACCCCTGTGCCTGCGGTCTGTTCTCTCTCTGTTGCTTTGTTCCCCTACAGTAACAGGCTCTGGTAACTGTTCTGTTTACTACTTTTTAGCTTTCACATATAGCTCAGTAATATGTGGAACTTGTCTTTCTGTGCCTGACTCACTTCATTTAACATAATGTCCTTGCATGCATGTTGTGCAAGTGACAGAATTTCATTTTTTATGGCCGAATAATATTTCACTGAGTGTGTGTGTGTGTGTGTGTGTGTGTGTGTGTATTTAGATACAAACCCTCCCTACACATTTTCTCTAGTCATCTATCAGTGGACATCTAGGTAATTTCTAACTATATGTCATACTTGGGGAATTTTATGTTGTTGACTGATGGATTTATTTTATATTTTAAAATTAGTGTCTGATTCCAGTTTAATTGGATCCTTTAGAACTTTGAAGTTTTGTTTGGGGAGATCCATAGTAACTTTTAGTCTAGGGATCATTAACTTATACCATTTCGATGATACGCTTTGGAAACTTCGGTTTGTTGGCCTGTGTCTGACTGGGTCTTTCCAGTTGGTAGGAATGTACACTATTCCCAAGCCTCTGTCATCTCAGGGAGTTGCTCTCCCTATTTGTATGGTGGTTTTACTCCTGGTCTTTCCCTCTGTTACACCAACAAGTCTCGGTTCAGCCAATGACCCAAGAGGACTTTTGGGCAGATCTCCCTTACTTGTGTGTGCCTCCTCTCCTCCCCTCTACTCTCTGCACACCCTCTTCTCTAAGGCTCTGCCTGAAATCTGATGTACTTCTCCCCAGCCAAATGAGACCCCCAAGCTCTGGTCCCCCGTTTCTGTTGTCTAGTTTGGAAATCGCGGTCAACCTGCCATGGTGGGACTCACTTGGGTCCTCCCTCTGAGATCGCGGGCTTCCCCTTCCTGTTGTCCAATATCTGAAAACTGTTGTCCAGGGTCCAATTTTCTAGTTGGTTAGGATGGAAAGTTAAACCTGTCCCTGTTAACTTAATTTGACTAGAAGTAGAATTTTGAGTCTTTTAATTTTGATGTCTCTATTTAGATTCCACAAGCTTAAATTCTAAGGCATTTAGTCTACTGGTATTTTCTTGTGTGATTCTTTCATTTGAATTTTTAATTTTTAGAAAGTTGACTTCTATTCATATAATTGATAATTATTCATATTTTTTCTAGGCTAAAATAATGTACATTCTTTCTGGATTAAAAATATTCAATTCATTAATATGCATCCAAAATTTATTTTGGAACCTGAAGTGTTGAGCTAATGGATTTCAGAAAGATCTTTACCATTTAGTAATGACATGTCTTTTCTTTCCTGGTTTTATGGTATTTTGTAACATGTTTTTGGATTTCTTAAACCTATTGTTCAGTTTTAAGTCATGGTTATTTATAAGCAGTTTATAGTTCATCTTATCATTCCAACAGATGAAATACTTTAAAGACCCTATCTTCAAGTTTTTTTGTAGTATATAGAAAAGTTTCTGATTTTAATACTTGTTAACCATACACTTTATTGAATATTTTCTCATGATCATATGTCAAAGATTTTATTTAACTAATGAGGGTAATTATAAGGTTTTAAAATGGGTCTCAGAATTTGAGAAGCTATACCTACACATACGTTATTTAATTTTGTAAAGAAACATTAGCATAAATTTTTCAATTAGATACAGTTTATTTCCTTTGGGGTTGTCTATTCCACAAGACACAATTTATCTGAATCTCTGTTAGAGAGAAATTTATGAGTTAACCTTTTCCTCAAGGAGTCGTACAATATCCCAGTCAACAAAAGTTCCCAAGCCCAGAACTTTGTTGAAAGAACTTCTAGAAGTTTCTTGTGCCTGTTTTCAGATTCTGAAACATTTCCTGATGCCTAGTCTCTCGATATAAAATTTTATTTTTAAATCCAATATTCAATTCTCCTAGATTTCTAGGTGAATTACATCATTAGCAGTTCTTGACTTTTTACTATTTTATCCCAATTTATGACAGTCATAGTACATCCCACTGTCTGAAATCATTTTAGTATGCTTCACGTTTCACAGTTTATAATGTACATTTGCTCATTTACTTACTGTTCATTTACAGGTTTTCCCAGAGGACTTTCCCCTTGTCCTGTGCTTCTTAAGGGGATGACTCTGCAGGTCAGCATGACTCTGGGTGACAGGACTTCCCCAAGCTGTTCTTCAACCTTCTCCCAGCCTGTTGGTTGACCCATTGAATTTTAGATTAAGAGAATGAAAGTTATGTAGAAATAATTCAATTAAATCTTTAATTCATAGTTGAAGTGACTGAGGTTCAGCATGATTGAAGGTAATGGTGGTAGTGTCAGAGGTGACTTAGCCTAATCATGCCGCTGGAAACACAAGAGAGCTGGGATGATTATTTTGGTGTCCTAAACCCCCTTTCTGATGCTGTCAATCAGCAAATCAGAATGTATCAACTGTGAGCACACTCATGATTGGATTGGTAACTACCCGTAAACATGGCATAATAATAATGAGCCAAAACATTATGCAAAGAGACTTTATTTTAAAATGTGTCAGGGTGATCATGGTGTCAGAGCGTCACAGAGCAGTGAGAGCAAGCCAAACCCACCAAAAAATTTTTTAAATTTGTTTCTGAAAATACATTTTATCATACATATTTAAGACAGACAACACGATAGATGCGGGGACATATAAAGTAAAAAGGTTACTGTCACAGGGAGTGAGCATATCCATCACCCATAGTTGCCCATGTCTGATTATTCTTGAGGTAGTCATAGCTGAAACTGACTGGTTTGGCAGTGTCTGTGTCTGATGTCAAGCACATGGTCATTATCTGTAGTCCCCATGGTGCTATGAGGTCACTAGACTTGTTCATCTCCTATCTGCACGTCACATCCTCTGATCTCCATCTCTCCATCCCCTGCCTTGACCACTGTTTTGTTCTCTCTGTTCTCAATCATGCCAGATCTCAGTCTCTTCATCTATAAATTAAAGAGGTTGAATTAAATTATTTCTATGTAACTTTCAGTTCTCTTAAACTAAAATTCAATGGGTCAAGCAATAATGGGCTGGAAGAGAATTGAAGTACAGCTCAGGGCAGTCCTGCTGCCCTACAGGGAAAATGGAAGAGCCATGCTGACCTGAAGAGTCATCCCTTTAAGAAACACAGGACAAGGGGGAAGTCCTCTTTCCAGATTATTCTGGGAAAAACTGTAAATAAACTATAAGTAAATGAGCAAATGTATATTATAAACTGTGAAACATGAAATGCAATAAAGTAATTGCAGACAGTGAAATGTACTATGATGTCACAAATCAGGATAAAAGGCTAGAAATTCATGAACTGCTAATGATGTAATTGTCCACCTAGAACATCTGGAAGAATAAAAAAAAAATCTATATTTGTATTTTTGATACATTAGATTCCACATGCAACCGACATCATATAGTTTGTTTCTTTTGTGTTTTACTTATTCCCTTAGCCTAATGTCCTTCAAGTTTATACACATTGTTGCAAATGAGCACACCTCATTCTTTTCAGAGCTTATATGAACATACCACAGTTTCTTTACCCATTCATCCATGGATGGACACTTGGGTTGTTGCCATGTTTTGTCTACAGTGAACAGTGCTGCAGTGGACATGGGAGTGAAGAGATATTTATGAGGTGGTCATTTTTTTTCATTTCATTTCCTTTGTATATATGCCCAGAGGATGGATTTTTGAATCATATAGTCATGCTACTTTTAACGATGTCATCCAAACTTATTCCACTAGTTTATAAAGTAATTTGCATAGAATTACCAAAATGTCCTTGCATACAAAAATCTTGAAGAAGTAACCATAAAGAGGATCTAAAGATTAAGATCTTGGTGAGAAAAGAATATGGATGGTTTAAAATTTTTCCCCCCTTAAAGGCCTTTTTCTAAAATGTAAAAAATGTTATGACATTTAATACTACAAGAGTAGAGTTATTAGTTTAAAAAGTTATTCTGGTGGCATTAAAGAGGAGCCTAGCTACCAGAGGACAAAATAAGAGAGGGGGCCATAATGTATGTCCTAATTATATTAAGGCAGTGCATAATACCCACCTGAATTTCCCCAGGAGAGACATTTGATTCCTGTGTGTCTCTTAGAAATGAAAACTGAATTTTTTTTTTTTTTTTTTACGATCTGGTTTGAGGTTAAAATGTGCCTATTGATTTATGTTGGCAAAGGCCTGGTGTGAGCAGAACTCGGCTTGAAGGTGACGGCTTCTTTTTTTTGCCACACTCAGAAGCAGTCATTTTCAAACAGAATCACAATGTGGTATGGTAATTCCATGCGAATTTTTAAGGTTGGTGGAAGTGGCAAGGTTGGCTTGTTTATGTCTCATGTCACCCAGAGAAACGTCAGCCCAGAGTGCTCCTGAAATCATAGATTGGGAAAAGCGTGGAGGCACTAAGGAACGTTATTTGTGATTTGGGGCCACGGTGCTGGCAATTGCTCTCTGACAGCAGTAGTGAATGTTTTTCAGAGATGTTTTGATGGAGAAAGATACAGATGTGTTATTATTGTTGACACTCCAGTGTTCTTACGGAATCTCAAAGCAGGGTGACTGGGGAGGTCATTTGGGTCAGGGAATGAGCTGTGGACAGAGGAGAGAGCCTCACCTTCCATAGAACTCTGGATGTTGACACTATGGTGGGGAAGATGGTGAGACCAGTTTGACCCACGGTATCCGAGAAGACTTTTCAAGTGGGTGAGTGGAAGTGGAGATAGTTTGGATAGGACTTGGATTGGCAGAGTGTGTGGGACTCCTCATCTAGGCAAGGGAAAGGAGATCTTTGGGCTCACATTGGACTCTCTGGTTGCTGCTCCAACCGACTGGATGTTGAAGCCATCTCCCCAGCTCCAATAGACATCACCCTCTGAGCTCTGTGCTGTGGGTCCTATTCCTCAAACATTCCTCTGCCTTCCTGATGCAGGGATATGTGGCTCGGCCCTGCAGAATGTTCTTGTGACCTCGCTGCCTTCTATGTATTTATGCAGCTTTCAGAGGTTTAATTTACTCTTTTAAAAACATGATTTCCTGTAGGCAGGAGAGAAAAGATGTGTTTTTTTCTTTTTAAATAAACTGATTCATCACTGTTTTTTGATTATGACAACACTTAACAAATGCTGGCTTTAGGAATATTAGGTTCATTATGGGATATTTAATAAAATGATAAGTTCAAGATTTTTAAAAACTTTTGATTACTATAAATTTTTTTTTAATTTTGGACAGATTATGAATTCCTTGTTTTTTTAAAAAAATTTGTAGCTATGATACCTTTAGAATTGGATTTAGGATATCATTTATATAGGATATAATGTATGGAATTCAAGATTTTAATTTAAACATTTCAGTATATTGTCCCTTAAATGAAGTTAGGGCTACACATCAAGTCACTTTGTTAGGAAACCAAATCAAATTTTGAAAAGCTCAAACATGGCTCTTGGAATGTGGCTTTACAAGCAATGGCAAGAAAATGAAGAATTATTGGGAATAATAATGCCAAGAAATCACACAGCTTTGGAGAAGTCTGGAAAGATAAGATATAGTGTCTTCAAAGTTTGAAGCAAGATTGTACTCTCAGGAAAAAAAAAAAAAAAACAACAAAATACAAAAACAAAAACTCCTCACAGAAGCATGTAAGTGGTTTCACTTAACCTTTTAAATGCAAAGGAGAACTTTTTAGCAACTGCAAATAATAGGATGTTCTATTTTTCTTCTTTCTTTAGGAAGGAAAAATGCATTTTCTGACTAATTCAAGAGCAGTAGGAGCTCACAGTGTTTTCTTTCTGCAAACTTTGCCTTTTGTCAGCGGGAGAAGGAGGTGGTTCTGAGGGGTTGTCACTAACCGTTTTCCCAGCAGGAAGTACAGGATAGAAAGAGCAGGAGCCACAACATCAGCGGGCCTCCTGGGCTGCCCACAGCCTGAGTCTGTGGTCAGGGAGTGTTTTGAAATCCCAAGCTGCTCTGGCCTTTGTGGAACTGCCCAAGAGTCACTTTGGCTCATTTTCAAATTCATGGCAATATATTCTGGGACCTGCATCTCTGGCTGGGCTGGCTCAGCTAACCCGGCACTTCTTGAGTTTCAGATGATTTCAGAGGCGGGAGGTTCTCAATTTTTGTACGACAGGGAAAACATCACCAGGAGTCTAGAGGCCCAACTTAAAGACTCAACATTGCTGTGACCAGCACCATGAAGATAGGCGAGTTATATAACACATGTCTGGGCCTCGGCTTTATCACTCAGACACTAGAGTTTATTAATGATCCTAACCTCAAAAAATTGTTTTGGAAGATAAAATTCATAATCTGTAATGTAATATAAAACAATGCCTATGAACAAAGATTTTGTGGTCAAATTTTTTTTTAGTTAACATATCTATCGACATCCACTTTGTGCTAGGCACCACCACATGGTGATTAAAAGAGACTTTATAATTTCATTCTCTTTAAAGCTGAGTAATATTCCATTGAACACACACACACACACATACACACACACACACACACACACACACACACACACACCGCATTTTCTTTATCCATTCATCTATTGGAAGGATAGTAAAATGAAACAGACATTATCACCTTATGTATCTATATGACTGCAGGACTGATGTGATTCTACAACATATACAATCAGAAAAATGAGAAATTATACCCTATTTATGATATATCAAAATGCATAAGTGCATTCGACTGTCACGTGTAACTAATTAGAACAGATAAAAAAAATTTTAAAAAAGAGACTTTATAGAATTATAGGATGTTCAAGGGGGCAGTATATAAATTAGTAAATAGATGTATCATTCTAAAATGTATGAGGTTATATAAAAATGACCTATATAAATAGGTTTGCAAGAGACTATTAGAGAGGGGAAACTTCTTTAGCTGGGCTGTCAGGGAGGGTTAGAGGGTGGTCTGACTTCTCCTTTTTCTAAGTATGTGGATCTTGAGCTTGTCAAAACTTATTTTAGGGAATGGCTGTGAAACTCAGAAACAAATATATCTGAAGGAGGTACAGATCTCCGTCTACCGACTCACACGTACAAAGATGTACAATCTGTTTTTTTTAAGTGAATTCGATTGTGCTTTGTGAGACTGAAGTTAAGTGAACTTCTTTGTATTTTGTGCCTCAGAGAAAAGGGGGTGAGACTTCATGGCAGTGAATTTTGGATCTCTCTTTTTCCCGTGGGTTACTGCTAAGCCAAGGAGTGTGTTGGAGCACTGGGCCATTCATAAGGCAACGAGGTGTATCATCTTTATTTAGCTGCTAATAAGCCATATTGTGCATCTTCTGATCTTGGTCTCCTTTCTCCTTCCTGTCACAGAGACTCTTCAAAGTCACAGACTCACTGGGTCATGTGGCTGTGGCTTTGGGTCCTTGCTGGTTTGCGGGGTGGAACTGTGCTTTACCATCCTGGGGGACTCTGGGAAACTCCTCTGTGTTTCTGACCCTCCAACTCTGTTGCCCATTGTCCCTCCTGAGGGAGTGGGAGGGAGGAAGCAGGGCCAAAGCTGGGAGCCCCAGGGACCACTCTCCTCTCCCCCCTCCCTTTCCTTCCTCAGTCTCTCTCTCTCTCTCTCTCTCTCTCTCTCTCTCTCTCTCTCTCTCTCTCTCTCTCTCGACTCAGCTAATCCTTGTAGTCTTGAGTGTAGAGAAGATTTTGTTCTCATTTATCTAATTCTTCTAAGCATTTTTTATATCACCAGCCTAGCCTTTAATATTTAACAACCAAATGATGGGACCTTTTTTCTGCTTTGCCATATGCCCTCTGTGACAATGAGGCCCACTGTCCTGCCATTTAGGGAACATTACTAACCCACAACCATTCCCCATTCTATAGAATCGGAACCATGCCATCAGTCCCTGGTTGTCTGCTTTTATGGGCTCTGTACCTCAATAAGTATTTGCTGAGCCAATATATTTGCAAAGAAAAAAATAGGGATAGAATATCGAACTACCATATAATTCTACATTTTCAATGTATGTAAGTAGTGTTGCTTGAACAAAAGAGAAACTCTTGTAGGTCATGTTGTCTATCCTCTATGATTGTTGAAATTTTACTCCATAAATCTGGTCTTATCAAGGCGTTTGGATGGAATAATTTACTTAAATAGTCCAGGTTATTGTCTATTTCATAAGAAGTTTGTAAGAATCCAATAATGTGAGTCTTCTCTGAGATATGCATAGTTGATGTCCAGTTTTCCAACAGTTACAGATTGGAATGTTTCCCAATGGTCTATGTATTAAACACTTAGTCCTCAGATAGGGGCTTTTGAGCAGTGGTGAAAATCTAAGGTTTGATCTGTTTAATATCATGTAGATATTTTAGTAAAAGACCTGGGTCTGTCACCAGTTATGCTGACTCCAAGTTCAGTGTTCTTTGTTATTGTATGCTGCAATTGCTGCAGTATTTCTTTTGAATGATAAAGGCCAATTATATGAATGTAGATGGGAGAGGAGCAGTAAAGGATTTAAGGTTAAGGACTCAGGTCTGGACAATTATTGCAGATTTGGGATTAAATCTTCAGTGTAGATGTCACCAATTACTAGCTATATGACCTTTTGCAATTTAATTAAATTATCTGGCCCCAAGTTTCCCATTTTTAAAATGAAGATTACAATAATACCTATTTCAAAGAATTCTGAGTATTAAATAATGCATATGAATGGCTTAAATGGCCTGACACACTGTAGAACTTCATAACTATTAACTACCGTGAGCATTATTACATGACATTTGATCAGTAGGTAGAGAACTTTGCATAATTACATCTGTGATGGAAACTAGTTCTTCTTTTGCCATCAATATTTTTAGTCTTTGAGTTTTTCCAGATTGGCTAAATCAGGTTATTTTATAGCTGCTTTCATTGGTATGTTCAACTAAATATGAAACACAGATTCATGAGAAAGGATAGGAGGAAAACTAATGGGAGCCATTCCTAGTGTACTCATCTCTAGACTTGTCAATCTCAGAGCTTCTCTGAGCCCAGGGTTGTCTTTTTAACCTTTAGTCTGTTGCAGCCTGATACATTTGCAAAAGACAATACAAATATTTTAGCAATGTCAAGTTGCTATAAAAATTTCTGGGTACTTACTCTGGGTTTCTCTTTTGATGTCATTGTGAGCCAGTCCACAGGTCTCACTTGGACTAGCACTGGCCTATACCGTATCCTTCCCAGTTGGGTTTACCAGGGCCAAAGTTCGAGCTAGCCTGACCTTTGAGTGTTCCCCAAACCTACAAGGCAAGATCACCCTGTAGCATAGCTTTTTAGGAGAAAATACTTTACTATTCCATCTAGCTCAGAAAAAGCCCCCCCCCCCCCCCCCCCCCCGGATGCTGATTTTGTGATAAAGCATTTCTGCTCAGGCTTGGAAGTTTAATTACCTGGTAGTAAAATGAAAGATTTAAATTGGTTAATGAAGTGAAATCCATCCAGCAAAATCCCTAACAAGTAGCGGGTGGAGGATGAAGAAGGCGGCTCAGGGCTGTGTTATGTCGTAGTGATTTTCTGAAGGATGAGCTGTCCCAGAAAGCATCAGGCTTGACTAACAGTCTCCAAGTTGGGAAGTGGAGGTGATCAAATAAGAAACTAGTGGAATTAAGAGAGATCTGTTCACGAGAAGCCAGAGGAGGACCACTCTACTAGGACATATGTGGGAGTGTCAGCCTGTGTCACAAAGATTTAGTAGGGTGCTGGGTAGGTGGCTTTTTTTTTCCCTATTCTTGTCCTGTGGAATCAAATCATTTCAATTTGTTCCTTTATTTAGTTAACCAAACATTTCTTTAGTGTCTTTTTAGCATTTTCCTAGATACTCAAGACAAATCAGAAAAGAAACAACCAGATTTATAGTCTATTAGGGAAAAACAGACAGACAAGCATTTGCAGTAAGGAATAATACTATGGAGCCTATTGGTGACGAAGTTATCACCTGATCTATGGATCATACAAGGATTTCCTACAGAGGCATTCTCCAGGCATGGAGTGGAAGGTTCCAGACAGAGAAAACAGCAGATGCAGATCCATAGAGGTGTGAGAGAGCTTGGTACATTTAGGGATCTGAAAGATGCCCAGGGTGGTTGAAGAGGCCAGAGCTGGAGGTGGGGGGGGGGACTTGGAGTTGGAGGTGTCATGCAGAAAGGATTCCTACAGAGCTTCTTTTGTTTTCTTTTTCTTTTTTTTTGTTTTAATTAGTTACACATGACAGTACAATGACCTTGACATATCATACATTTAAATCAGATGCGATATAATTTCTCATTTTTCTGAGTGTACAAGTTGCAGAATCATATTGGTCATGCAGTCACATATATACACGCAGTAATAATAATGTCTGTTTCATTCTACTATTTTTCTTATCCCCCCATCCCCTCCCCTCCCATCACTTCTCTCTACCTAATCTAAGGTAATGCTATTCATTTTTTTCCTCTCACATCTTCATACATGTATTTTGTAAACAATGAGTGTCTCCTTCCACCATCCATGCAATCCTCTTCTCCCTCCCTTTCCCTCCCACCTCACTTCCCTATCTAGAGGTAATCTTCTTCCCATGCTCTTCCTCCCTACCCCATTGTGAGCCCCCCCCCTGCCGCTTTATATCAGAGAAGACATTTGTTTTTTTTTTTTTTGGAATAGCTAACTTCACTTAGCATAATCTACTTTAATGTCATCCATTTCCCTGCAAATGCCATGATCTTATTATTTTTTAGTGCTGAATAATATTCCATTGTGAATAAATGCCACATTTATTTTTATCCATTCATCCATTGAAGGGCATCTATGTTGGCTTCATAGTCTAGCTATTGTGAATTGTGCTGCTATAAACATTGATGTGGATGTGTCCCTTAGTATGCTGTTTTTAGGTCCTTTGGGTATAGTCCGAGAAGAGGAATAGCTGGGTCAAATGGTAGTTCCATTCCCCAGCTTTCCAAGGAATCACCATACTGCTTTCCAAATTGGCTGCACCAATTTCCTGCAGAGCTTCTTGAATCACAGGCCCAGGCGGCTGTCTTGAGCACAGGGGAAGCCAGTGAGGGGCTTTCAACAGGAACCAAGACTGGTATAATGAGATTTGTATCTAAGGACTTCAGAAGCTGATATACAATCAATCAACAAATATATGGAAAAAAATGCTCATCATCTCTAGCAATCAGAGAAATGCAAATCAAAACTACTCTAAGATTTCATCTCACTCCAGTCAGAATGGCAGCTATTATGAAGACAAACAACAGTAAGTGTTGGTGAGGATGTGGGGATACATTGCTGGTGGGACTGCAAATTGGTGCAGCCAATATGGAAAGCAGTATGGAGATTCCTTGGAAATCTGCGAATTATACCACCATTTGACTCAGCTATCCCACTCCTTGGACTATACCCAAAGGACTTAAAAACAGCATACTACAGGGACACAGCCACATCAGTGTTTATAGCAGCACAATTCACAATAGCTAAATTGTGGAACCAACCTAGATGCCCTTCAGTAGATGAATGGATAAAGAAAATGTGGTATACATACACAATGGAATTTTACTCAGCAATGAAAGAGAATAAAATCATGGCATTTGCAGGTAAATAGATGGAGTTAGAGAAGATAATGCTAAGTGAAGTTAGCCAATCCCAAAAAAACAAATGCCGAATATTTTCTCTGATATAAGGAGGCTGACTCATAGTGGGATAGGGAGGGGGAGCATGGGAGGAATAGATGAACTCTAGATAGGGCAGAGGGGTGGGAGGGGAAGGGAGGAGGCAGAGGGTTATGAATGATGGTGGAATGTGGTGAACATCATTATCCAAAGTAGATGTATAAAGACACAAATTGGGTGTCAACTTACTTTATATACAGAGATGTGAAAAATTGTGGTATTGTGGTTTATATGTGTAATAAGAATTGTAATGAAAAAAAAAACCCCAAAGTACATATATAAAGACATGAATTGGCGTGAACATACTTTATCTACAAAGATTTGAAAAATTGTGCTCTATATGCGTAATAAGAATTGTAATGCATTCTGCTGCAGCTGTCGTGCATTTAAAAAAAATGAAATCAATTAAAAAAAAAAAAAAGAAACATGACTTCAGCTTCAGTGTGGAGAGGAAAGAGATTAAGTATAAATAGGAAGGATTTAGGAAGACAGCTTCCAAGCTTTGGTTTGGGTGACTGGATGAATGGCGGGTGGGGCTGAGAGGAAGGCATAGATGTGGTTGGAAGCTGATGGATTCTACTTTAGATTCGGAGATTCCTGTGGGAAATCTAATCTGATGCATCCAGAAAGTACACAGATATAGAGGCTCTGGATTTCCATAAATATCTACTAAGCCAATATATTTGCAAAAAAAAATTGGGATATGACATTGAACAACTGCTATATTTCTAAAGGAAGCACTATAGGGCTGGAGAGGCCTTCCCACCAGCTCTTTTATTTTCTCCTCCCTCTCCTGCTCTCTTAAACTCCAGGGGCTTTCTGTCTTCACATTGACACGAGGATAGTGTCCACCTGCTCTGCTGTCTTTGCTAACCTCCCATGTGTCTTGGCTCATCTTATGTGGTTTATAACAAAATGCCAGAGGTGAAGTGGTTTATAGGAAAAAAAATAGGTATATTTATCTTATAGTTCAAGAGATCCAAGATACATGGTCCTGGCATCCCCTTGGATTCTGGTGAGGGTCTGATGGCAGAAGGCATCAGATGGAGGGGCTCAGAAGTAGGTAGAGAGTAACATAATATCAGGGACAACATAACTTTGTAATAACATGTTCTGACAGTAACTGTTCCATTTTCAGGGGACCCAACTCACTTCATGAGACGTCTCTAGAGAAAGACATTCATTTGTTCATGAGGATGAAATTCTCATGACCCTGTTCTGCTCACAGGGCTGACCACCTCTCTGACATGTGTAACATTCGTAATCAGATTTCAATATGAGTTGTGCGGCGGGGGGGGGGGGGGCAAATCTTATTCAAACCATACATAGCACCATGGGATAGTCTTTCTGTTCAGAACTTGTCTGTCCAATGTCTTACACATGGTCGGTGCTCAATGGATTCATTTCAATTTCTGTAGTGGCATATGCTCAGCACACTGAAATATCTCCTATTGATTAAAGATAATGAGCTGTGAGTATTCAGTGAATTACTCACCCCCAATACATCCAACCTAGGTATATGCACATTCTTATAGGGTGTCCCTCTAAGGCTGTGAACTCCTCTTAAGACATGCCTCTGAATCAGTGTGTGTCACTTCTTCATACCTATTTGTAAGAATTATCACGTTTCCATTTATTCCTTTTTGTGTATGTATCTGTCTTAATAGATTTTTTAAGCTCCCTGAGAACAAAGGCCTCGCACCAATTCCCCTCTATTCATAAGGAATATATGTCAAGCCCCGTGTAGGTACCCAAACTATGAAGAGGACCAACCTTAAATATACTATGTGTTTCCCCCAAAATATACATACCTGTGATAGTTTGATTTATTAATTAGGCACACTAAGAAATTAACCATAATAACTGAAAATAAAAGAGAATATTTGTAACAGTGTATCATAACTAAAGTGATTTAAAGCTTATGAGTTGTGTATTTCTGTAATTTGGCATATAATATTTTGGAACCGAGGTTGACCACAAGCAACTAAAGCGGTGGAAAGTAACACGGTCAATAAGGGAGATGCGATGTGATTTGCTCCTTTTTTCCCTTCCACAGCATCTAGGATAGTTGGTTTTTGCTTCGGAACAAAACTGTGCAGCCTCGTGCACACAGAAGCATCTCTAAAGGGGCAAGCAGGCACTGCCGCAGGCCATGGGAGGTTCTGGAACAGAAGGTGGAGAGGCCACAGAGATGTGTGTCACTACGGTGATATGCAGGTGGTTGTTCACTTATTACAGAGTTGACTCTGTCAAGAGCTACATGTGTGATGCAGAAGTTATGGGGCCTTTCCTTAGCCATATTGCTCAGAGTCCTCTCGACTCCAGCCATTCAAACAGTCTACCATGGCTTAGATGTAGTTTGTGCCCAAGAGGCTCATGTGCTTGGTCCCCAATGTGGTGATGTTAAAAAGTGAGGGAACCTTTAAAAGGTGGAGCCTAGTGGAAGGTAATTGATTGAGTATATCACCCTAGTAAGGCAGTAATGCTGGTTTTGCAGTGTGTTAGTTTTGGGGAGAGTGGGTTGTTTATAAAAAAGTAAGCCTGATCCCTGAAACTCTGGCTTCCTGTCTTGCTGAGTGATCTCTCCTTCTTGTATACTCTCCTGCCATATGTATACCATGATGTGATGTAGCCAGAGGATCCTCAACAGAAGCTACCCAATCTTGGACTTTTAGCCTCTAAAACTGTGACATAAATAAACCTCTTTTCTTTGCAAAGTACTTAACCTCAGGTACTTTGTTATAGCAATGAACAATGAACTACACAATCATTCAGGTGGGTTCCATCTCTTTCACTGGGTCATTTTCTTGTAACATAGGTGGCTTAGTTCTGGTAGATGTCACTGGCCTTGATTTTGAGCAGGTCTTGTGAACCTTACTATAGTCCTGAACCTGATTTGCTGCGCTGGCTCAGAAGACTATCAGAAGGCCAAAGAGAAGAGATACATTCCTGCTGACAATTGCTTAATCTCCCACTTTCCTAACAACTGGAACCACCGTAGCCTATTCTGTCTAATCCTTGGCACATCAGTTTGTGATAGTTAAGCCCCCCCCCCCAAACACTGCTGCTTGTTGGTCAGTTTTGATAGGAAAACAGCCATTATCTGCATTTTATATATGAGAAAATAAGAGGTGCTTGCATGTTACTATGCATGTGCCCATGTGCTGCAGTTTTGGCTGGGCACTGAATCACGAGCCACTCAAGCAGGAACAAAACTTTATTTTGAAAAAGCCGCCGATACTCTCTAGGCGCCGGCAAGCCAAACCCGGTCCTCTTACGCGGGCGTCTACCGGAACCGGGTGTCTACCGGAACCGCGCGCCTCCCGGAACCGGGGGTCCCCCGGACCTCCCCCGGAATTCCCTCCTACTATCCTTCCCCAACCAATGGGAACTCTCCAGGAGTCCCGTAACATGAGTCCGGTAGCAGGCCAAGGTGAACAGCGGGAGTCCAATTTCCATATGAATGTAAATCTTAACATAATCATATCTCAGTGGCTAGCTGGCGTCACTTTACAACCAAAGGTGCCATACATCGTATATTTGCTTGTGGCTCCTAGCACCCATGCACATACCCAAAGAAAGACACAAAGAGACATTAAGCAATACACACATGGAAAGAAATGTTTGGAGGGCTGGGGAATTTTTGTAGGGTTGGGGGACCTGAGCCAAGATTGATAAAGTAAGGGATTTTATTTCCTATAATTTTTTCTTTTTATCCCTCAACTTTCTTGATGCTCTCTTTCTTTTGCAGAGGTTTATTTTCCTGGAACATTTCGCATAATCCTTCTCTCCTGTTTTCTCCATGATGAGCTTTCTCCTTGTTGGTCAACACTTCCTGCCTTCAGTTCCATACTTCCCTGTCAGGCCAATACTGTGCAGCTAATCCTGTTGCATCATTCCTATGCTGGGTGGTTTAACAGGTGATCCCTCAAGGATAATTTTTTTTTTTCATTCTGAAGAAATCTGTGAGTGCTCAGGAGTGGGTTTGGAGTACCCTGCAGGCTTTACCCCAGCAGAGCTGTGATACTGGTGGGGTAGGTCTTCCTGATAGTTACAGTGGATTGGATTAACCATACTAACTGAAAATAAAATAGAAAAAGAAAAGGCATTTACTTCTATTATCAGCAAAACCCATTATATGTGCTTATAGAAAATTTAGTACATATAAGTTAGGAAAAAAATTTCTATACTTTGAAATAATCTAAAATAAATTTTTCTTTATTATTTTTGTTTCTCACTATAATTTTTAGAGGTTTAGGCATATTTGTGCTCACACTACAACTGATTTTATGTCTTCCCATTTCCTTTAGTGTTTTCACTAAGACTTCCCACATTATTGCAGGCTTTTGAAGAATATAATATTTAATATATTTGTAATATTATGCAGAAAATCCTGTTGGGCTTTTAATTGGCTGACAGCTGGGGAAGTTTAAATCATTTGTTACGGTTGTTTCCAACTTTCCTTGATACATAACACTGCAGTGAAAATGTTTAAAGAACAGGTTTTGCTTTAAAGTTTTCCTAATAATTAATACTTCTAACAAAATATTATCTGAGCCTCTCTCTGTTCTGAGATTTCTCCAAGTTTTCTTTCTTTCTTTTTGAACCAGGAATTGAACACAGGAGTGCTTAACCACTGAGCCACATCCCCAGCTGTTTTTATATTTTGTTTTAAGTCAGGGTCTCCCTGAGTTGCTTAGGGCCTCACTAAATTGTTGAGGCTGGCTTTGAACTCACCATCCTCCTGCCTCAGTCTCCCAAGCTGCTGGGATTATAGGAAAACACTTTTCAAGTCCTTATAAACTCCTCTACCACGAAAATGCTCCTTTCTGATCTCTTCCTCTGCATCCTTCATGACCTGGCTCAAACACAATCATCTGTGAGGCTTTCCTGGGTCATGCAAAAACATTAACTCCTTCCGTAGGTTTGCACGGGCCTTTCTTTGTTTACAAAGAAATTCTGTGTTTCAGAGACTCATGTTGAGATGGCTTAGCTCAAAATGTGTTTCCTGGGAAGCCCACATCTCTTCTGGCCAAGTACAGGCCCCTCTGTTAAAAGTTCTGGTGGAAGCACTGGAATTATCCTTCACTTAACATACTCTGATTAGAGTTAGACAACTAATTGGGTGATGATTTCTTCAAGCTTTCATCCTTACACGCAATATAAGAGGACTGTTTCACCAGTGTGCACCTTCAATCCTCAGAGCTCCATACCTTGTCAGTCAGTGTGCAGGAAACATCTGTTTGCCAAATGAGTGGAAGAATGGATGAATGACCTTCCAAAAGTATTATAAATGTAGACATCTCTAGAGAGGAATAAAATATAAAGATATAGTCATCTTTACTCAGAGCAATATTTATGTTTGCTCATAATCTACACCAGCTTTATGGCCAACATGTACTGAGGGCTTAGTGCAAAGTCAAGTGCTGTGCTAAGCATTTTATATATTTCATCTTATCTAAAGATTACATTGGTCCTATGGGATGGCTACTACTAAGCCTTCCCCTATATTCTTAGCTGAAGAAGTAGAGGCTCTGAGAGGTTATATAACTTGCCTACGGCCACACATTTAGTGAGAGGTGGTGTTAAGGTTTGTCTGACTTAAGAGAGTATCTGAGAACCTAAATTTAATTTATTTTGACCACTATAAAAAAATCACCATAAACTGGGTGTCTTATAATCCACATGAATTTATTTCTCATAGCAGAGGCTGGATATCTGAGACCAGGGCACCATCATGGTGGGATTCTGGTGAGGGCTGTCTTTAGGTGTTAGGTGGCCACCATATTGCTGTACCCTTATGTGGTGGAAGGTGAGGGAGAGAGCTTTCTGGGGTCCCATTTAGTACAATTCAGGAGGGCTTCCTCCTCATGTCATAATTACCTCCTTAAGTCCCAACTCCTAATACCCTCACACTGGGGAATTGACATGTCAACACAGGAATTAGAGGAGATGTAAGCATTCACTATCTTCCTGCTACAGTGATATCTCCTGGAAGTTTCTGTCTTTACACCAAATTTCTCTCCTGGTAACTGCTCACTTAGTGGAATTAGGTCTCCGTCTTGAGCCCCAGGGAACAAAGCTTTTCCTCCTCCTTTAACCACATTTCTCCTCAATACACAAAGACAGAGCCTCTGTCTAAATAATGTCTCTCTTAAATTTGACCATTCCCAGTTTCTCTAGCTGTTCCATTTGGGATCAGAATATAATTTCCCAAATTTTTTTTTTTAATTTCATTTGGGTGCTTTTCATTCACTATGGACAATTAGTCAGTTTCTATGTCTGGAAGGAGGAAAGGTGAATATCAGAGAAAGGAGGAGTGAAAGCTGATGTGTTGGGAACTCTGTTTAAGAGGTGGCTTGCCTGACCATGGTGTAGTGAAGACTATGAGCTCTGGAGACCAAGTGCTTCAGCTCGAGTCTCAGCTCTAACACTTACTGTCTCCATGAACGTGCAGATGAAATTCCTGGGCTGAGCGCTCTGGACCGACAGAGATTGGTTACCAGGCTCTCGCTGTCATCTTGCAGCCTGGAGAGGTTACCATCTTCTGACATTTACTGAGCACATCCCATGCACCTGCTGTTACAGGTGCATGGTGTGTGTTAACTCATTTTATCCTCACAACAGCCCTCTGGGTTCTATTATCATCCCACTTCACAATGCAGAAAAAGACCCAGAAAAATTTTCTCAGCGAAGCTCCTGTAAATGGAAGGACCAGTGGTCCAGCCCTGGAGCCTGTGCCCCTGACCACTCTGCCCTTCTGCCTCAACTTTGTAAACCCATCTGCAGGGGCCTTCACAGCCTGCACGCTTGAACGACTCCCCTTATATTCTTCCGCTCCAAGTGATTTGACTCCTCTGACAAACTCTTATCTCCAGGACAGTCTCTGCGGTCCTTACCTGCCTTCCCTTACGAGGGTTATTAAAATGGGAGCATGGCTCATGGTGATGGATGGCCTCGAGGCTGATCATTTGCTACCTCTCCTGGCTCTGGGTAAATATTTACTTTTTGTTCTACAGGAACAATGAGGTTTCATACAGGAGATGGATGTTGAGTGTATATATAATATTATGCTTGTCTGACTCCTTTGAACACCCAACTCTCATTTCCCTGGCTTACTGGAGAGAGGAGGAGGTGCCACAAGGTGAGTTGCTTGACTTTTCAGAGGACGCTGGGGAGGTTTGAGAGCCGGATGGATTTTATTTTTTAACGGAAGGGCTAGAAACATGGGTCTCTCTCAATAATTTAAGATCTTATCAGGAGCTGTCATTTACACATGTATCAATGATTGCATTATTTACCTAATATGGCCCTTGAATTGATTCACATTTTAAACATAGATATATAATTTAGCCTTGCCTTAAACAATGATGTCCCCCAAATAATGGATGTGATACTCTGAATTACTAATGCACATTGCAGTATGTGTTTAACTATTAAAATACAAAATGCTTCTCTTCCTTGTGGAAATGCTTAGGACTAGGTGACAGGTGACTTGATCACTCTCAGCCCTGCCACCTCCTTGCCCTGTGACCCCGTGTGGATAGCAGTTCCTTTCAGTTCCTCCATCTTCCCCTGTACACAATGAAGCGAGCTCTTAAGCGAGTGTTAAGAGTGTTTTTTTTTGTGTGTGTGTGTTCCAGCTTGAGGTAGTGTTTATAACAGAAAAAAAAGAGTTCATGTAGGCAGACGGATTCATCTAAAATTTTTTTCTCACTTATACAAAGGCACTTTCCAATCTTTGCCTTGGAAGTACATTGGTAGTTCTTGTCATTCATCTATTATTGCTACTCAGAGAAACACAGGAGAGATGAAGCTGCTAGAAGGTTCTGTAATGTAGTTAGAATAAAGTCCGAGTTGCAGGGGCGAGGGGGGGAGGGAGACAGAGCAGGAGTGAGCAGAGGGAACCAAAGCTGTCCAGTTGCAAATTCTGCATATTAATGACCTCACCCAAACTTCTCGCTGGTGCATCTCTTCTTTTTATCTTTCTCCTGTCTCTCAACCTCCTCCCCTTCTCCTCTTCCTCTTTGTTTCTGCATTAATGTTTCATTATTTGGCAAATTGAAAACATTCATATCTGCTTTCAGAGACACAATAAGACTGATACTATTTCCCTCAACATCTTTTTTTTCCTGTTTTTTTTTTCCATCTTTGTTTAAAATGCCTTTGAAAATATGTCTGCATGGCCAACATGAAAGGAACTTTGGCAAGAGGAAGAGTGTTTGTGTCCCCTGGGTGCTCCCCTCTCCTCCTCCCTGTCCCTCTCCCTTGCCTCCTGGGATGGAGCCTCTGACTCTGGAGTGCCAGTCTCTGCATAGCTGACCCACTCTCTGTCCTGTTGCTGTGCTAGCACTGCAAGGGCTTTTGAAATCACCCCAGCTAAGTCCTTAATCTTTTTTTTATATATTTGTTTTTTAGTTGTAATTGGACACCTTTATTTTATTTATTTTTATGTGGTGCTGATGATCCATCCCAGGGCCTTGCACATGCTAGGCGAGCGCTCTATCTCTGAGCCACAACCCCAGCCCCTAAGCCCTTAATCTTGTATGCAGGCTTTGATGTTCAGAAAGATGAAGGACCTGCCTTGGCATACCACAGTTTACTCTGGGGCAGGGGCAGTGCTGGGATCTTGACCTTAACACTCCCAGACCCTGGATCCTTTTACCCTGTGACTTTTACCAAATGGGTTCTGCCTCCAGAACTTTATCCTGACAGATCTTGTTAGGGTCACATTTTTTATACCTTCTAATAATGGCTGGTCCTTGGTCATTCTCCTTCCAAATTCTCATGCTTGTATTCTCGTACATGCTTGTATTCTCATGCTGTATTAGGTACTTGTTACCTGGCAGTCAGCATCCCACAGAATTGCTCTCTTGGGGTTTTCCCTGCAACATAGACTTATAGTCATTTTTTGCTGCTCATTACCCTGTTTCTCAATAATAAGGACTACCTTGTCTCATTCTTTTCAAGATAAAAATGCAGGAATCTCACATTGCTCATATGTTTGTGTGCATAATACATGTCTCCATAGATATAAGCCTGTATACACATGCACATACGTACACATACTGGTGTAGACATACATTTATCAAGAGAGGGTGGGTACTCAGAGGTGAGGGTCATCTTCTTATTATTCTTTTAGCTGGCATTTTGAGTCCCTCTTTTGTGCTAGTCACTAAGTGAAGCCAGACCCTCTTTGGGAGCTCAAGGAGTCTCTTCCCTGTCCCTCTGCGTGGGCCAGGTCTTGACTCTTCAGGGCAGGTGTATGCTTGTTTGCCTTTATTGATATCATGTATTAGAGTCACAGAAAGAGAGAATTGCTCATTGTGTTAACCTAAACCAAGCATTCCTGACTCCTCTGGAACACCACATTCTATAGCAATGTCAATAACTCGTCTCCTATTCACTAGGTCCTAAAAACCATCACACCAAACCCCACATAGCATGTTGATATGGACACGGATGCTCTTACCACATTCTGCACTGTCCCCAGCATTTTGAGTTGTCAACAAATTAGCTTGGATTTATTGTAAATTATTGATTTCAGCATCCAAAGGTTAATGAGGTTTGTGCCTTTTTTTTTCCCCCAGCACTTCTGTTCTGGGGAGAATAATGCGATAGCCTGAAGACACAGATAGTCAATGAAAACAAAACAGATGACTATAACGTGCGTCTTGGCTATACTCTGATACTTATTCCTCTTGCCCCTTCTCTTTCTTTATCTTTCTCAATGTATTCTGATTTCTCAGCGAATTTTTATTTCTGAATGCAAAGAGATGATTCAGGTGATCCCAGGCAGGGCTGTCACAAATCATAGATGACTCCCTCCTGGACCCTTGTGTAGAGAAAGGAAGCTAATCTACATAATCTGTCCAGGTTTCTTTCTTCTGATACACCCACAGATATTTCTGTCTCCATGATAGAAACTCAAACTGATTTATGCTCAATGAGAATCCCCAGAGGAATAGGGCGGTCCAGCTAGGTGCTATTATATTAGGAGGAGGAGGCTGGAAGAGGCCGACAGGCCTTTACATTCCCAGTCTGTGCTCCAAGGAGCCTTTGCACCATCATGGAGATGGACTTAGAGAACTTCAAACTATTGTGCTTTTTTTAAAAAAAATCTTTATGTAGATTTTCTGGCTCAATGATATAGTTGTAAGTAGTTTTGTTTCTATCCTTACATGATGATAACATAGACTTTACCTAGTGTTTTTTTTTTGTTGTTGTTTTTTAAGATAAGACTAAACCCTCCAGCCACTCAGAGTCTGTGTTCTTCAAGGTCTTGGGTAAAGAGTGGCACAGACTGAGTTAGCATAGAGTGGTTTTTCCTTATATCCGTATCTGACCCAGTGCCTGAGTGGAGGTCAAGCCTGGATCCAGTGAAGAGCCATTAGAGAGAACACTGAAAATTGTTATTCAACAATAACTGTCTACCCACAGACAGATGATAGATGATTTATCTTTCTTGTGAGGCATTCCTTTGGTAGTTTCTCCTTGGTTTAATTCTTTTGGAGTAAAGAAGGAACACAGAAGGCAGGTTGCTGGACTAAGATCATATTTTAATCACAGAATATTGGGACTGGGAGGAAGTTTGAAATACCTTTTGAGCTTTCATCTAATTTTGTCACCAGAAAGATGAAGCCTACAAGGGAAGTCCCAGGCCCAACACTGTGAAAAGCCAGCTGACTCTTCTCTCCACCAGAAAATCCAGGTGCCCTGGTCCTCTCCTTATAAGAACCATTCTGAAAGCTCTGAGGCCATCTTTATACCTGGATTGATTTTTTTTTTGAGTGGGAACCACAGATTATCCCATAGATCAACTACCTATCAGTCACAAACTATTACTGTGAAACCAGTCAGGATGCATTTTTAAAAAATTTTTATTGTTGGTTGTTCAAAACATCACAAAACTCTTAACATATCATATTTCACACTTTGATTCAAGTGGGTTATGAACTCCCATTTTTACCCCGTATACAGATTGCAGAATCACATCAGTTACACTTCCATTGATTTACATATTGCCATACTAGTGTCTGTTGTGTTCTGCTGCCTTTCCTATCCTCTACTATCCCCCCTCCCCTCCCCTCCCATCTTCTCTCTCTACCCCATCTACTGTAATTCATTTCTCCCCCTTGTTTTTTTTTTTTAATTTTTTCCCTTTTCCCTCACTTCCTCTTGTATGTAGTTTTGTATAACCATGAGGGTCTCCTTCCATTTCCATGCAATTTCCCTTCTCTCTCCCTTTCCCTCCCACCTCTCGTCCCTGTTTAATGTTAATCTTCTTCTCATGCTCTTCCTCCCTACTGTGTTCTTAGTTGCTCTCCTTATATCAAAGAAGACATTTGGCATTTGTTTTTTAGGGATTGGCTAGATTCACTTAGCATAATCTGCTCTAATGCCATCCATTTCCCTGCAAATTCCATGATTTTGTCATTTTTTAATGCAGAGTAATACTCCATTGTGTATAAATGCAACATTTTTTTTATCCATTCATCTATTGAAGGGCATCTAGGTTGGTTCCACAGTCTAGCTATTGTGAATTGTGCTGCTATGAACATCGGTGTAGCAGTGTCCCTGTAGTATGCTCTTTTTAGGTCTTTAGGGAATAGACCGAGAAGGGGAATAGCTGGGTCAAATGGTGGTTCCATTCCCAGCTTTCCAAGAAATCTTCATACTGCTTTCCAGATTGGCCGCACCAATTAGCAGTCCCACCAGCAATGTACAAGTGTACCCTTTTCCCCACATCCTCGCCAGCACTTGTGGTTGTTTGACTTCATAATGGCTGCCAATCTTACTGGAGTGAGATGGTATCTTAGGGTGGTTTTGATTTGCATTTCTCTGACTGCTAGCGATGGTGAGCATTTTTTCATGTACTTATTAATTGATTGTATGTCCTCCTCTGAGAAGTGTCTGTTCAGGTCCTTGGCCCATTTGTTGATTGGGTTATTTGCTATCTTATTGTCTAATTTTTTGAGTTCTTTGTATACTCTGGATATTAGGGCTCTATCTGAAGTGTGAGGAGTAAAGATTTGTACCCAGGATGTAGGTTCCCTATTTACCTCTTATTGTTTCTCTGGCTGAGAAAAAAATTTTAGTTTGAGTAAGTCCCGTTTGTTGATTCTTGTTATTAACTCTTGTGCTATGGGCATCCTATTAAGGAATTTGGAGCTCGACCCCACAATATGTAGATCGGAGCCAACTTTTTCTTCTATCAGACACAGTGTCTCTGATTTGATATCAAGCTCCTTGATCCATTTTGAGTTAACTTTTGTGCATGGTGAGAAAAGGGGTTCAGCTTCATTTTGTTGCATATGGATTTCCAGTTTTCCCAGCACCATTTGTTGAAGATGTTATCTTTCCTCCATTGCATGCTTTTAGCCCCTTTATCAAATATAAGATAGTTGTAATTTTGTGGATTGGTCTCTGTGTCCTCTATTCTATACCATTGGTCCACCCACCTGTTTTGGTACCAGTACCATACTGTTTTGTTACTATTGCTCTGTAGTATAGTTTGAAGTCTGGTATTGTTATACCGCCTGATTCACCTTCCTCCTTAGAGTTGTTTTTGCTATTCTGGGTCTTTTATTTTTCCATATGAATTTCATGATTGCTTTATCTATTTCTACAAGAAATGCAGTTGGGATTTTGATTGGCATTGCATTAAACCTATAGATAACTTTTGGTAATATCGCCATTTTGATGATGTTACTTCTGCCTATCCATGAACAGGGTATATTTTTCCATCTTCTAAGATCTTCTTCTACTTCTCTCTGTAGGGTTCTGTAGTTTTCATTGTATAAATCTTTCACCTCTTTTGTTAGGTTGATTCCCAAGTATTTTATTTTTTTTTGAGGATATTGTGAATGGAGTGGTTGTCCTCATTTCCATTTCAGAAGATTTGTCGCTGATATACAGGAATGCCTTTGATTTATGCGCATTGATTTTATATTCTGCCACTTTGCTGAATTCATTTATTAGCTCTAATAGTTTCTTTGTAGACCCTTTTGGGTCTGCTAGGTATAGAATCATGTCATCTGCAAATAGTGATAATTTAAGTTCTTCTTTTCCTATTTTTATGCCTTTAATTTCTTTCATCTGTCTAATTGCTGTAGCCAGTGTTTCGAGAACTATATTGAATAGAAGTGGTGATAGAGGGCATCCCTGTCTTGTTCCAGATTTTAGAGGGAATGCCTTCAATTTTTCTCCATTCAGAATGATGCTAGCCTGAGGCTTAGCATAGATAGCTTTTACAATATTGAGGTATGTTCCTGTTATCCCTAGTTTTTTTAGAGTTTTGAACATAAAGGGATGTTGTACTTTGTCGAATGCTTTTTCTATATCTATCGAGATGATCCTATGGTTCTTATCTTTAAGTCTATTGATGTGGTGAATAACATTTATTGATTTCCGTATATTGAACCAGCCTTGCATCCCAGGGATGAAACCTACTTGATCATGGTCCACAAGTTTTTTGATATGTTTTTGTATCTGATTTGCCAGAATTTTATTGAGGATTTTTGCATCTAGGTTCATTAGAGATATTGGTCTGTAGTTTTCTTTCTTTGAAGTGTCTTTGTCTGGTTTAGGAATCAGGGTGATGTTGGCCTCATAGAATGAATTTGGAAGTTCTCCCTCTTTTTCTATTTCCTGAAATAGCTTGAAAAGTATTGGTATTAGTTCCTCTCTAAAGGTTTTGTAAAACTCTGCTGTATACCCATCCGGTCCTGGGCTTTTCTTACTTGGTAGTCTTTTGATGGCTTCTTCTATTTCCTCAATTGTTATTGGTCTGTTTAGGTTGTCTATATCCTCCTGATTCAATCTGGGCAGATCATATGACTTAAGAAATTTATCAATGCCTTCACTATCTTCTATTTTATTGGAGTATAAGGATTCAAAATAATTTGATTATCTTCTGAATTCCTGAAGTGTCTGTTGTGATATTGCCTTTTTCATCCCATATGCTAGTAATTTGAGTTCTCTCTCTTCTTCTCTTTGTTAGCATGGCTAAGGGTCTGTCGATCTTATTTATTTTTTCAAAGGAGCAACTTTTAGTTTTGTCAGTTTTCTCAATTGTTTCGATTTCATTGATTTCGGCTCTGATTTTAATTATTTCTTGTCTTCTACTTCTTTTGCTGTTGTTTTGCTCTTCTTTTTCTAGGATTTTGAGATGAAGTGTGAGATCATTTATTTGTTGGTTTTTTCTTTTTTTAAGGAATGAATTCCAAGCAATGAATTTTCCTCTTAGAACTGCTTTCATTATGTCCCATAGATTCTGATATGTTGTGCCTGTGTTTTCATTCATCTCTAAGAATTTTTTAATTTCCTCCTTGATGTCTTCTATAACCCATTGATCATTCAGTAACCTATTGTTCATTCTCCAAGTGATGCATGATTTTTCCTTCCTTCTTTTATCGTTGATTTTCAGTTTCATTCCATTATGATCAGATAAGATGCATGGTGTTATCTCTACTCCTTTATATTGTCTAAGAGTTGCCCTGTGACATAATATATGATCTATTTTTTGAGAAGGATCCATGTGCTGCTGAGAAAAAAGTGTAACTGCTTGATGTTGGGTGGTATATTCTATATATGTCAATTAAGTCTTGTTTATTAATTGTATTATTGAGTTCTATAGTTTCTTTATTCAACTTTTGTTTGGAAGATCTGTCCAGTGGTGAGAGAGGTGTGTTGAAGTCTCCCATAATTATTGTATGGTGGTCTATTAGACTCTTGAACTTGAGAAGAGTTTGTTTGAACATAGCTGCACCATTGTTTGGGGCATATATATTTATGATTGTTATGTCTTGTTGGTGTATGGTTTCCTTGAGCAGTATGTAGTGTCCTTCTTTATCCCTTTTGATTAACTTTGGCTTGAAATCTATTTTATTTGATATGAGTATGGACACTCCTGCTTGTTTCCGAAGTCCATGTGAGTGATATGATTTTTCCAACCTTTCACCTTCAGTCTATGTATGTCTTTTCCTATCAAATGCGTCTCCTGTAGGCAGCATATTTTTTTTATTGATTGTTCAAAACATTACAGAGCTCATGATACATCATCTTTCATACATAAGACTCAATTGGGTTTTGAACTCCCATTTTTACCCCAAATACAGATTGCAGAATCACAACTGTTACATACTCACATTATTACATAATGGCATATCAGTGACTGTTGTATTCTGCTACCTTTCCTATCCCCTACTATCCCCCCTCCCCTCCCCTCCCCTCCCATCTTCCCTCTCTATCTCCTCTGCTGATGTTCAATTCTCTCACCTTTTTCCCCCCTTACCCTTGCCCCTCATAACCTCTTATAATTTTGTGTATCACTGAAGGTCTCCTACCATTTCCATTTGCTTTCCCTTCTCTCTCCCTTTCTTTCCCCCATCCGTCTTTGTTTACAGTTAGTCTTTTCCTCATGCTCTTCCTTCCTGTTCTGTTCTTATTTGCTCTCTTTATATCAAAGAAGACATTTGGCATTTGTTTTTTAGGGCTTGGCTAGCTTCACTAAGCATAATCTGCTCTAATGCCATCCATTTCCCTGCAAATTCTATGATTTTGTCATTTCTTAGTGCTGCATAATACTCCATTGTGTATAGATGCCACATTTTTTTTAATCCATTCATCTATTGAAGGGCATCTAGGTTGGTTCCACAGTCTTGCTATTGTGAATTGCGTCGCCAGAATCATTGATGTGGCCGTATCCCTATATTGCGCTCTTTTAAGGTCCTCAGGGAATAGTCCAAGAAGGGCGATAGCTGGGTCAAATGGTGGATCCATTTCCAGCTTTCCCAGGAGTCTCCATACTGCTTTCCAAATTGGCCTCACCATTTTGCAGTCCCACCAGCAGTGTACAAGTGTACCCTTTTCCCCACATCCTCGCCAACACTTATTGTTGTTTGACTTCATAATGGCTGCCAATCTTACTGGAGTGAGATGGTATCTTAGGGTGGTTTTGATTTGCATTTCTCTGATTGCTAGAGATGGTGAGCATTTTTTCATGTACTTGTTGATTGATTGTATGTCCTCCTCTGAGAAGTGTCTGTTCAGATCCTTGGCCCATTTGTTGATTGGGTTATTTGCTATCTTATTGTTTAATTTTTTGAGTTCTTTGTACATTGTGGATATTAGGGCTCTATCTGAGGTGTGAGGGGTAAAAATTTGTTCCCAGGATGTAGGCTCTCTATTTACGTCTTTTATTGTTTCCCTTGCTGAGAAAAAACTTTTTAGTTTAAGTAGGTCCCATTTGTTGATTCTTGTTATTAACTCTTGGGCTATGGGCATCCTACTAAGGAATTTGGAGCCCGACCCCACTATATGTAGATCAGAGCCAACTTTTTCTTCTATCAGACGCAGCGTCTCTGATTTGATACCTAGCTCCTTGATCCATTTTGAGTTAACTTTTGTGGATGGCGAGAGAAAGGGATTCAATTTCATTTTGTTGCATATGGATTTCCAATTTTCCCAACACCATTTGTTGAAGATGCTATCCTTCCTCCATTGCATGTTTTTGCCCCTTTATCAAATATAAGATAGTTGTAACTTTGTGGATTAGTCTCTGTGTCTTCCATTCTGTACCATTGGTCCACCTGCCTGTTTTGGTACCAGTACCATGCTGTTTTTGTTACTATTGCTTTGTAGTACAGTTTGAACTCTGGTATCGCTATACCTCCAGATTCCCATTTCCTTCTTAGAATTGCTTTTGCTATTCTGGGTCTTTTGTTTTTCCATATGAATTTCATGATTGCTTTATCTATTTCTACAAGAAATGCCATTGGGATTTTGATTGGCATCGGATTAAACCTATAGAGAACTTTGGGTAATATCGCCATTTTGATGATGTTGGTTCTGCCTATCCATGAACAGGGTACATTTTTCCATCTTCTGAGATCTTCTTCTATCTCTCTCTTTAGGGTTCTGTAGTTTTCATTGTATAAATCTTTCACCTCTTTTGTTAGGTTGATTCCCAAGTATCTTATTTTCTTTGAGGATATTGTGAATGGAGTGGTTTTCCTTATTTCCATTTCAGAGGTTTTGTTGCTGATATACAGGAATGCCTTTGATTTATGCGTGTTGATTTTATACCCTGCCACTTTGCTGAATTCATTTATTAACTCTAGCAGCTTCTTTGTAGACCCTTTTGGGTCTGTTAAGTATATTATCATGTCATCCGCAAATAGTAATAATTTAATTTCTTCTTTTCCTATTTTTATGCCTTTAATTTCTTTTGTCTGTCTAATTGCTCTGGCTAGTACTTCGAGAACTAAATTGAATAGAAGTGGTGATAGAGGGCATCCCTGCATTGTTCCAGATTTTAGAGGGAATGCCTTCAGTTTTTCTCCATTTAGGATGATGCTAGCCTGAGGTTTAGCATATATAGCTTTTACAATGTTGAGGTAAGTTCCTGTTATCCCTAGTTTTTCTAGTGTTTTGAACATAAAGGGATGCTGTACTTTGTCAAATGCTTTTTCTGCATCTATCGAGATGATCCTATGGTTCTTATCTTTAAGTCTATTGATGTGGTTAATACCATTTATTGATTTCCGTATATTGAACCAGCCTTGCATCCCAGGGATGAATCCTACTTGATCATGGTGCACAAGTTTTCTGATATGTTTTTGTATTCGATTCGCCAGAATTTTATTGAGAATTTTTGCATCCAAGTTCATTAGAGATATTGGTCTGTAGTTTTCTTTCTTTGAAGTGTCTTTGTCTGGTTTGGGGATCAGAGTGATGTTGGCCTCATAGAATGAATTTGGAAGAGCTCCTTCTTTTTCTATTTCTTGAAATAGCTTGAAAAGTATTGGTATTAATTCTTCTTTGAAGGTTTTGTAGAACTCCGCTTTATACCCATCCGGTCCAGGGCTTTTCTTGTTTGGTAGTCTTTTGATGGCTTCTTCTATTTCTTCCTTTGTTATTGATCTGTTTAAATTGTGTGTGTTTTCCTTTCTCAATCTGGGCAGATCATATGCCTTAAGAAATTTATCGATATCTTCACTATCTTCTATTTTATTGGAATATAGGGTTTCAAAATAGTTTCTAATTATCTTTTGCATTTCTGTAGTATTTGTTGTGATATTGCCTTTTTCATCCCGTATGTTGGTAATTTGAGTTCTCTCTCTTCTTCTCTTCTTTAGCATGGCTAAGGGCCTGCCTATCTTATTTATTTTTTCAAAGAACCAACTTTTAGTTTTATCAATTTTTTCAATGGTTTTTTTCGTTTCAATTTCGTTGATTTCTGCTCTAATTTTAATTATTTCTTGTCTTTTACTACATTTGCTGTTGTTTTGCTCTTCCTTTTTTTGAGGTGTAGTGTGAGTTCATTTATTTGTTGGTTTTTTCTTTTTTTGAGGAAAGAACTCAAAGAAATGAATTTCCCTCTTAAAACTGCTTTCATTGTGTCCCATAGATTCTGGTATGTTGTGTCTGTATTATCATTTGTCTCTAAGAATTTTTTCATCTCCTCCTTTATGTCTTCTGTAACCCATTGATCATTCAGTAACATATTGTTCATTTTCCATGTGATGTAGGATTTTTCCTTCCTTCTTTTATCATTGATTTCCAATTTCATTCCATTGTGATCAGATATGGTGCATGGTATTATATCCATGCCTTTATATTTACTAAGAGTTGCCTTGTGGCATAATATATGGTCGAACTTTGAGTAGGATCCATGTGCTGCTGAGAAGAACGTGTATCCACTTGATGATGGTTGATATATTCTATATATGTCGGTTAAGTCTAGGTTATTGATTGTGCTGTTGAGTTCTATAGTTTCTTTATTCAGTTTTTGTCTAGAGGATCTGTCTAATGGCGAGAGCGGTGTGTTGAAGTCACCCATAATTATTGTGTTGTGGTCTATTTGACTCTTGAACTTGAGGAGAGTTTGTTTTATGAATGTTGCAGCTCCATTCTTTGGTGCATACAAATTGATAATTGTTATGTCTTGTTGGTGGATGGTTCCTTTTAACAGTATATAGTGTCCTTCTTTATCCTTCTTGATTAACTTAGGTTTGAAGTTGATTTTATTTTATATGAGTATGGCCACTCCTGCTTGCTTCCGAGGGCCATGTGAGTGGTATGATTTTTCCCAACCTTTTACCTTCAGCCTATGTATGTCTTTTCCTATCATATGAGTGTCTTGAAGGCAGCATATTGTTGGATTTGTTTTTTTGATCCAGGTTACTAGCCTATGTCTCTTGATTGGTGAGTTTAGGCCACTAACATTTAAGGTTACAATTGAGATATGATTTGTACTTGCAGTCATGCTTCTTTATTTATTTATTTTAGTTTGGCTGGTTTTACTTTTTGGTTATTTTCCTCCCCCTTTACTGAGATACCTCCTGCTGTTTTGGGCACTATTTTTCAATTCCTCTTCTTGTAGTATTTTGCTCAAAATGCTTTGCAGTGCTGGTTTTCTTGCTGTGAATTCTTTTAGCTTTTGTTTATCGTGAAAGATTTTAATTTCATTGTCAAATCTGAAGCTTAATTTTGCTGGATACAGTATTCTTTGTTGGAATCCATTATTTTTCAGCGTTTGAAATACATTGTTCCAGGATCTTCTCGCTTTCAAAGTCTGTGATGAGAAATCAGTCATTAACCTAATTGGTTTGCCCCTGAATGTAATCTGCCTCCTTTCTCTCGTAGCTTTTAATATTCTCTCCTTGTTCTCTACGTTGGCTATCTTCATAAGTGTATGTCTTGGAGTTGGTCTATTATGGTTTTGAATGTTTGGGGTCCTGTAGGCTTCCAGGATTTGGCAATCCATTTCATCTTTCATCTCTGGGAAGTTTTCTAGAATTATTTCATTTAATATGCTGTCCATTCCTTTGGTTTGAGTCTCTGTGCCTTCTTCTATCCCGATGACCCTCAAATTTGGTTTTTTTATGACATCCCATATCTCTTGAATAGATTGCTCGAGGGATTTAAGCATCTTTTCTGTGTTGACTATATTCTTTTCAAGTTGATAAACCTTGTCTTCATTATCTGATGTTCTGACTTCTACTTGATCAAGTCTGTTTGTAATATTCTCGTTTGAGTTTTTAATTTGGTTTATATTTTCCTGCAATTCTAGGATTATTGTTTGATTTTTTTTTTAAGATCTCTATCTCCTGGTAGAGCTCGTTCTTTGCCATTTGAATTTGTTTGTTTAATTCATTTTCAAAATATACTTTTATTGCTTGGACTTGCTGTCTCATGTCTTCCTTAATATTCCTTTCCATTCGAATTAGGTATGCCTTGAGTTCTTTCCCTATCCCTGCTTCTGATGTTTCTATGTCCTCCTGTAGAATTAAGTTGTCTTGCATGGTTTGTACTCCTTTTTTCCCTTGTTTTCTCATGTTGTCCACGTTACTTTCCAGCTCTATTTGATTGCCGTGTTTCTGCTCTCTTCTATAGATTTGTTTTGGTACTGTATTACTCTGTTGTTTCTTCTTTGTGTTGTTAAACTGTGCCTGCTAACGTGGATTCTGCTGGGAAGGAATTCCGACGGCCGAGCTCCAGTGACGTCACTACTCTGCTATGACAGGCCCCAGGCTCCTTGCTGGGGTGTCCTAATGGGGCTGTGTGACTGGACTGTCTCTGTTTGGTTTCAGCTCCCCGTCGAGGCAGGCGGGCAGTCTCCAGCCGCCCAGTATCTCTGGCAGCGGGCGGGTGATCGGTCGCCGGCGGGGGAGTGGACTCCAGCCGCCCAGTCACGCGGGCAGCGGGCCGGCTGTCGCTGGTGGGCGGGCGATCTCTAGGCACCCAGTCCTGTGGTCGGTAGCCGGCGGGCAGGCATTCTCCTACCGCCCAGTTACGCGGGCAGTGGGCGAACTGTTTATTTATTTATGTTACTTAACATGGTTTGTTTTTCCTCTTTGATTATTTTTTCCATTCACTGTACTACCTCCCCCTGTTGGTTTTCATTGTTATTTTCCATTTCCTCTTCCTGTAATGTTTTGCCAAGGATGTTTTGAAGAGATGGTTTTCTAGCTGCAAATTCTTTTAACTTTTGTTTACCATGGAAGGTTTTAATTTCATCTTCCATCCTGAAGCGTAATTTTGCTGGATACACAATTCTTGGTTGGAACCCATTTTCTTTCAGCGTTTGAAATATGTTGTTCCAGAATCTTGTAGCTTTCAGAGTCTGTGTTGAAAGATCAGCTGTTATCCTGATTAGTTTACCCCTAAATGTAATCTGCTTCCTTTCTCTTGTAGCTTTTAAAATTCTCTCCTTATTCAGTATGTTGGGCATCTTCATTATAATGTGTCTAGGTGTGGATCTCTTATGATTTTCACATTTGGCGTCCTGTAGGCTTCTAGGATTTGGGATTCTGTCTCATTCTTCAAGTCTGGGAAGTTTTCTCGTTTTATTTTGTTGAACAGGTTGCTCATTCCTTTGGTTTGGACCTCTATACCTTCCTGTATCCCAATGACTCTTAAGTTTGGTCTCTTTATGTTATCCCATATTTCTTGGATGTTCTGCTCATGGTTTCTTAACAGTCTCATTGAGCTGTCTATGTTCTTTTCAAGTTGAAATACTTTGTCTTCATTGTCTGATGTTCTATCTTCTAAGTGTTCTACTCTGCTGGTAGTATTCTCATTTGAATTTTTAATTTGGTTTATTGCTTCCTGCATTTCTAGGATTTCTGTTTGTTTGTTTTTTTTTATAACCTCTATCGCCCTGTATACTTGATCTTTTGGTTCTTGTATTTGTTTATGTAATTCATTGTCGAAGTGATCTTTCATTGTCTGATTTTGCTGTCTAATGTCTTCCTTGAGACTCCAGATCTTCTGAAGCATGTATATCCTGAATTCTTTATCTGACATTCCATATCTGCTGCAGTTATTACCTCTTCTAAAGTTGAGTTGACCTGCATTGCTTGTGGTCCTTTCTTTCCTTGTCTTTTCATACTGCTCGCGTTTCTTTCTGCTTGGTGAAACTGTTGTGTTATTGAATTTTCCCCCTATATATTTATATTGCTCTTGTATAGTTGCAAAGTCTCCCTTTTGTGGAGAAAGACAATGTTAACCGTTCTCAATATCAATAGTACGTCATCTAAGCACACATTTTCCTTATTACTACATTTATAGCTAGACTCTATGTCTACAAATGTTGGTTATGATTATCGTTTACAAATATAGTCTTTAGTCTTATGAAAGGCATACAATTTCTGGTAGCTTAAAGAAAACTGGATTTCAGGTTTAGGATGTAATGTTTATGGGGAAGGAGTGAGGGTATGGGGTTAATCTAACTTAGTAACTTTGGAGAGCTCTAACCAATAGATGGGTAATTTATGGAAGAATGTATAGATTCAAATTCCTATCTGTATTAATAAGATTACCCTACTTATGAATATTAAAATTTATGGGGTTGCAAGTGGGATAGAGGGAGTAAGAGGGAGGAAAACAGATAACAAGGAAAGGGAGAGAAAAAAGAGCGGGAAAAAGAAAATACGAGAAAAAAGAAAAGGAGTAAAAAGGGGGAAGGGAGGTGGGGCATATGTAATTCCTCTATAGTATATTATTCTGGTGATTCAGTTGTTAAAGACCTTTTTCGTGTACAATTTTTGGTTTCACATATGTTGAGGTTGTGAAGACCCGAGGGGGAAGGGTAGAGGAGACTGGGTGAATGGCTGAAGAGAGAGAGAGAGAAAGAAGAGAGAAAAAGAAAGAAAAAAAGAAAAAAAAGTCTCTCAGAACTCTGTTTTCTTTTCTTCCAGTTGGTGGCGTTGTCTATTCCTAGCTTGAGTCTCTGGGTTCAGGATGGTGGTGGTAGTCAGTGTAAGAGGACTTGAGCTTCCACCTGTGGCCTCTCTACTCTTATTCTCTGAGAAGTAAACCAGGTGCCTGATCCGCTGTAGAACCGAGCTGGTAGCCACGCCAGCCAACCGGTTGGTGGGTTTTAAGGGTTGGTGGGATTTTCCAAGATGAGTTCCATCAGTTTTTCTCATAAGTTGTTTGATGAGGTGTGGGTATTGGGGAAACCTTGTTTATCAAGAGCTCGGTCAGGTGACCTCATGGGCGGGTGGCAGGGCCCCTCCTCCAGTTGGAGTGGTCTGTCTGCCTCACCAGTGGGAGGCTGGGCTCCTCCAACTGGGGAGGTCTGTCTACCGCTCAGGCAAGCCGCTGGGCCTGTTCTCCAGGTTGCAGGTCTGCCTACCATGGAGGCGCGGGCGGCGGCTCTGCCCCTCCTCCACTTGGAGTGTTCTGTCTACCACGCGGTGGGCCACTGGGCCTATTCTTCCCGTCAGTCGCAGGTCTGCCTACCTTGCAGGTGCAAGCGGCGGCTCTGGGGGATGAATTTTGATTGCAACGGGGTACATGGGTTAATTGATAAAGGTCGGCCTGAATGCAGTTACTTAAGAGTGCATGCAATTAGTGAAGCTAAATTTTGGAAAATGTTGAAGACCCTGAGGGGTCACTTAGAATCTCAAACTCTTAAGAGATAACCGTAGAAGTAATCTAGCCTGGATCATAACTTCATGTACCCCAGTCCTTTTTATAATATGACCTCTTGGACACCACAGAATAAACTAAAGCCAAGTCCTAAAGCATGTTTCTTGCTTTGAACACTGGAAAACTTTCCTCAATGCTAGCATTTTTCTAGGTTTTTTTTTTATGCTATCTATCTCTGAAGCACCATTTGAGAGCTAGGCTTGTTACAATGAACCTTTCACAAATTAATGTGGTCATCAAAACCTTGTCCTTTTGGGGAATTATGTATTGCCTTAAAGAAACTTTGTGCATGACCCCTTGGGTAGCCAAAAGGCCACTCTTGTCAGCCAGAGATTTCAGAGTTTGGAGTGGAACACAAAGAAGCAATGAAACAGAACCATCTGATTCCTTCCCATGCGGTTTCAGAAAGTTGAGACATGTGACAATGGTACTCAGATTTTTATAAAGCAGAATGCTAGAAATTTAGAATGTTAGAAATTCTTAAATAGGCATTTTTTAAAACAATAAAACATCAAAATGAGCAAACTGTAGCTTTTTAAACAAATAATTGAATCCAAAGGGAGAATATGGTGACTAACTGGACGCACTGCCTGGATTCTCCTTCAGGAGTGGAGGTCAAACCTCTGCAGCTACTGGAAGTGCTAGAGAAAGCTCTCAGTTCTCAATGGAGTTGCCCCACCTGAAAAGACTGATGTTGCCCAAGCTCATGTCCCCTTCCTGGGGAAGGGCCCATCCAGTGGCCAGTTCCATATGGAGTATAAAGCCTTAGTTCCCTGCCCTCAATCTGTGCAATCCCAGCTCCAGGGCTTCCAGTGGGGTTGACTGAGACTTTTTTGGGATTGCATCATGACTAAACTCATTGCTTTGTTCCAATACTGCTTTCTCCCCTGCCTTTCTATAGGGGTTGGCTCCCCAACATCCCATCTTGCTTTCTCATACTTGCTATTCCATTTCAGTCTGCTTTTTAAATTATTTACTTGATTGATTGGTACTGAGGAATGGAACTTAGGCACTTTAACACTGAGCTACAGACACAGTCCTCTTTATTTTTAGTTTGAGACAGAATCCTGCTAAGTTGCTGAGCTGACCTCACCTCTAACTTGTTATTTTCCTGCCTCAGCCTCCCGAATCACTGGGATTGTGCACCACCACCCAATTGAGTGTCTGCTTCATTAGGAAATCTAACTTACAAAAGAGAAAGAGGGTGTGGGGGTTGTGGCTCAGTTGTGGTGCACTTGCCTAGCATGCGTGAGACACTGAGTTTGATTCTCAGCCCACATACAAATAAAATAAAGATCCATCAACAACTAAAAAAACAAAATAATTAAAAAAAAGAGTAACTTTCAGGATCACCTTAGGGCAGGGATCAGACAATTCTGACCCACAGGAATAGTTCTGGTTCACTGTCTGCTTTTGTAACTGAAGATGTATAGGCACACTTTTCGTTTACATTGTCTCCTATAGTAATCTTCCTGCTGTAATGGCAGAGTCCAGCAGTCATGTTTGAGATTGCATGGCTCACAAAATTTAAAAATTATGTTTATATTATCTGACCCATTACAGAAAACTTTTGCTGGTCTCTGCTACAGAACGCTGGATGAAACAGATGTTGGATGATAGAGAAATTCAGAACAAGAACCTCTGGGAACATTACACATTCTGAATGGAATTTTCAGGATCTGTTCTATAAAATAGTCTTCAATCTGTTCCTCTCTTGTGAGGAGATACAAACTTGTTTCTGACTCTCTACTGGGTTGACATAAAAAAGAAGAACATTAGTTTCTGATTAATTCTCAAAACTAAAACTAAAGAGTTTGGGCTTTGGCATATGAAATGGATTCTTGCTGTGCTTTAAACTTCCTATACATATCTTCCCAATAAACTTCAGGTTGACAGGTTGGTGTCTATGACTTTCATTTGACTGACAAATTGAAGTTCAAGTTAAGTTGTTGCCTCTGATCTTGGGGTGTTTTTTAGGACATGGACCTTTTGTTCTACATTTATTTTTTTATCAAGAGAAATGGAAAAACAAAGAATCCTCATGTAGTTATGAAGCATTAAGCAGGGAAGAGGTGGAAGGTGATTTTTTGGAGGAGAGAAAATAATGCTTCCTTGATGTTTGTTTATGTATTTATTCATCAAGTGTGTGTTGATCAGCACTGAGTTGGTGTGTTGAAAGACAGGAATCTTGAAGAAACTCTACAGATGATCCTAATGTGGGTCAGTGGTTAGGGACCACAGAGCCATCCCCTGGCGGTTAACACCTAGCCATAGTATCCCTCTACGGGCTTGCATTTACATAGGAGGCACCTTTAACACAAGAGAAGAAAACTTACTGCATTTCTGCTCTTGGTGATGCATCCAAAAAGTACTTAGAAAATATCTGCCACTGATCAAGCAGCACATGAGAAGATGCAGATAAATGGTCAAGCTAAACAGGTCCTTCCTATATGAAGTCTCCCTAGGGGCAAAGAGACTATTAAGTAATAACCGCAAATGGAAAACACATGGGATGGAGGTTGTGCAGGGTACTGCAGATGTACCTACTTAGCATAGGTAGGATCTGGGGGAGAAATGACATGTACTCGAGACCCAGAGTATGAGTAAGAGATATACAGGTAGAAAGACACAAGAAATGTGTGCTGTGTAGAGAAAACAGCATTTTCACAGTCCCAGGTTCGAGAGAGAACATGATGTAAAAGAGGAACTGAGTGTGTTATTATGATGGCTGGAGTATGGAAGGGACACCTGATAAGTCCTGAGGGTAGTTCATGGGTGCTTGCCTGCAAGCCACAACATGGAATGTCAACTTTATTCAAAAAGGTAGCTGTTTTCCAGGGAAGACATTGGGATACTGAGAATGATTAGGGAAGTCAAAGTCAGAGGCACCACGTGTGTTGGCCAATGAAGCTGGATCTCTGCACTTCCCAAGTAGGATGCATTTTCTTCGACCGCCCCTAGACCGATGCAGCATCCCAGACCACTGAGGCCCATCTGCTCTGACCCTGTCGGTCCCACCTCTGAAAACGCCATAGGCTTGTGTTCAGTGGCCTCAGTCCTTCGCCTACGAGACTAAGTGAAAAGGACATTCTGCCATCTGAAGCACTCTGTCCATCAGTATTTTGATTAAAGTCACTTGGAGGTTCTTTTTCTGAGTGGAACAGATCTTCCTTGAAGCAGCAAGAATGGGCCATTTCTTATGGACTCAGGAATTGTTAGGGCAAAATGCCTTTTCCTACTGAAATCATACCTGATTGCAGATCAGCACACTACTGCCCAGGGAAGCCATTCCTCTCTTGCTGATGTGCCTTAAGTCGTGTGTCCTCAGACAGAAGTAGGTGGCTGAAGAGAAGGGCAGTTTATCCTTGATGCCTAAAGGGCTCAGCTGAGTAGGTTGAAAGTCCTAAATTGCTCTTGTGCCTGCATGCTTAGCTCCGGGAGAGGCCACTGGTTTGGGGGATTCATCAGTGCCCTCCACTTTCTGTAAAATGACAGGGTAGGAAAGATTTTCTCAGATTGGAGATGCAACATTTATTTTTGGTGCTTTTATTTGCCTTACTTATTTTCTTAGATCTTGCAAGACATATGGAAAAATGATAGGACAGTTTTATTTTTAAAATAACATATCAAGATGATGTATATGAAGAGGACCTCAGGGAAGATTTCAGAAGATCCTTGATTTCTATGTGCTTGAAGATTTTTCTATTTTCTGTCTGTTATTGATTTCTAGTCTGATTCCATTATGATAGAGAACATGCTCTGTATGATTTCAATTCTTTTAAGTTTGCTTTTGTTGGTTTGATGACCCAGGATATGGTCTGTCTTGGTGATTGTTCTGTAGTTACTTGAAAAGAATACGTATCCTAATGTTGTTGGGTAGAGTGTTCTATATATGTCAGTCAGATCCTTTTTGGTCAAGGGTGTTGAATTCTTCTGTATCCTTGCTGATTTTCTAATACTTCTATTATTTGTTGAAAGTAGACCATGTAAGTCTCCAACCATAATTATGAATTTTCCTATTGCTCCTTTTAGCTCTATCAATTTTGGCTTCACCTTTTCTGCATTTCTGTTGTTTGGTCTATTCGAATTTATCATGACTGTGTCTTCTTAATGGATTGACCTTTGAAATTTTATGTAATTCCATCTATCTCTTATAATTTTGTATGCCCATAAATCGAGTCTGTGCAAACCCTTCAGTTTATTTTAATTTCAGTCCCTTAATCCTTGTCAGAGCAGTGGGGAATGCACAAGTGTTCTGGGGCAGGCAGCTAAAACAGAGGCGATGAGAACTTTCCAACTGGCTCAGAAATGATTTTTTAAATATATAGTAAGCCGAGAGAGGTTGACTCAACAAGCTGATGCAGTGGATTTGAGATTGTTGTTTTGTATGACATTTTCTAAATTTAAAGGGGGTATTAAGGAGGAGCTTACTGGACCCCACTCTGAGAGATTCTCATTCCATCCTCTGTGAGGTATGTATTGGAAACCTAGGTTTTTAATAAATGCCAGGTAATTCTGATGTTTTTGGTTTTTCAGCCACATGTAGAACCATATCAATGCAATGAATTAAATCCTGCCTTTGTTTTTATTTAGAGTCAACTTGGACAAGTTCTGAGCATAGCCTAGTTCCATAACTTGGCCACTATGAATTCTTCTCTTATAAATATTGCAATGCATGTATTGATTTAGTGTGCTGATTTCACTGAGGAATGGAATAGCTGAGTCATGTGGTGGTCCCATTCCTAGTCTTTTGAGGAATCTCTATACTGATTTCCAAGTAGTTGTATTAATTTGCAGATCCTACCAACAATACATGTGTATTTATTTTCCCACATGCTTGCTCGAAATTGTTGTTATTTATATTCTCAATTACCATTCTGACTGGGGTGAGATGAAATCTCAGTGTAGCTTTGATTTGCAGTTTCTTGATTGCTAAGGATGTTGAACATTTTTTTCATATATTTGTTGGCCGTTCATGTTTCTTTTCTTTTCTTTTTTTTTTTTAAGGGGTGGGGAGAGAGAGAAATTTTTAATGTTTATTTTTTTAGTTTTTGGCGGATACAACATCTTTGTTTGTACTTGGTGCTGAGGATCGAACCCGGGCCGCACGCATGCCAGGCGAGCGCGCTACTGCTTGAGCCACATCCCCAGCCCTCATGTTTCTTCTTTTGAGAAATGTCTGTTGGGTACATTGGAACATTTACTGATTGTGTGTGTGTGTGTGTGTGTGTGTGTGTGTGTGTGCGCGCGTGTGTGCGTGTGTGTGTAGATTTTGGAGGTCTTTATGTATTCTTTATATTAATCCTCTGTCAGAAGAGTAACTGGCAAAGGTTTTCTCTCACTCTGTGGGCTTTCCACACTCTTGTTTCCTTTGCTATACAGAAGCTTTTTAATTTGATGCCATCCCACTCACTGATTCTTGTTTTTCTCGTACTTTTAAGGATCTTATTAAAGAAGTCAGTGCCTGTGTCTATATGTTGGTGGGTTGACCCCATGTTTTCTTCTCTCAGAGGCATACTTTTGGGTTTAATTCCTAGGTCTTTCATTCATTTTGAGTTGACTTTTGTGCTGGGTGATAGACTGTTCTAGTTTCATTTTTTTTCTTTTTCTTTTTTTTTTAGGCTGTTGCGAATGGGATTGCTCTCCCAATTTCTTTTTCATAAGGTTCATTAATGATGAATGAGAAAGCTGATGATTTTTGTGTGTTGATATTGTTATCCTGCTACTTTGTTGAATTTTTTAGTCAGCTCTAGATTCCTTCTGGTGAAGTTTTTGGTTTTTCAGCCACATGTAGAACCATATCAATGCAATGAATTAAATCCGGCCTTTGTTTTTATTTAGAGTCAACTTGGACAAGTTCTGAGCATAGCCTAGTTCCATAACTTGGCCACTATGAATTCTTCTCTTATAAATATTGCAATGCATGTATTGATTTAGTGTGCTGATTTCACTGAGGAATGGGTCTTCTAAGAAGAGAATCATGACATCCGCTAAGGGCAATAACCTAACTTCTTTTCTTATTTTAACTTGCCTTTTTTTTTGGTTTTGGGGTTTTGAGGATTGACCACTGAGCCACATCCCCAGACCTATTTTGTATTTTATTTAGAGACAGGATCTCACTGAGTTGCTTTGAGCCTCACTAAGTTGCTGAGGCTGGCTTTGAACTCTCTATCCTCCTGTCTCAGCCTCTCGAGCTGCTGGGATTACAGGCGTGAGCCACTGTGCCTGGTTTAATTTGATTTATTTCCTCCTTTTGCCTAATTGCTCAGAGCTAAACTTGCAAAGAATTACATTGAATAAAAGTGGTGAGAGTGAACATCCTTGTCTTATTCCTGGTTTTAGAAGAAAGGCTTTCAGCTTTTCCCCATTTATATGATGTTGGCTTTGGGTTTGTCACATAGAGCATTTATGATGTTGACGTCAGTTTCTTCTAACCCTAGTTTCTTCAGTGTTTTTTTTAACGTGGAAAAATATCCTTTTTTTTTTTTTTTGCATCTATTGAGATAGTCAAATGATTTTTGGCATTATTTATGTATTGAATTATATCTATTTGTTTGCAAATGTTGAACAAACCTTGAATTCCTGGGTTGAAATCAACTTGATTATAATATATAAGTCAACTTCTATACATATTTTACTTTTACTTTTACATATTATACTTTACTTTTGTACCTATGTTTATTAGGGACATTGGTCTGTAGTTTTCTCTTTGATGTGTACTTATTTAGTTTTGGTATAAGGATAATACTGGCTTCATGAACTGAATTTGGGGATTTTCCTTACCTATTTTATAGAATAATTTGAGGAGGGTTGGTGTTAGTTTTTTAAAGTAGATTTCAGCTGAGAATTCATCTGGTCCTGGGCTTTTCTTTGTTGGAAGGATTTTTATTTTCATTTTATTACTGCTTCAGTCTCATTTCTAATTATTGATTACTTTCATATCCTCTTGGTTCAGTTTGGGTAGGCCATATGTGTCTAGAAATTTGTAAGTATCTTTCAGATTTTCCAATTTATTGGAATATATGTTTTCAAAATAGTACCAAATGACCCTCTGAATTTCAGCAATGTCTCTGGTGATATCTCCTTTTTCATCTGTAATTTTATTGATTTAGTCTTCTCTCTCTCAGTTAGTTTGACTAAGGGTTTATCAATCTTGCTTATTTTTTTCAATGAACCAACTCATTGTTTCATTGATCCTTTGTAGGTTTTTATTCTCAATTTCATTAATTTCAGTTCTGATATTATTTCCTGTCATCTACTCTTATTAGGATTAATTTCCTGAATATTCCCTGCTTTTCTAGGGTTTTGAGAAGTAACATTAAATTGTTTGGTATTTTTTCTGATGTTGTTTTTTTCCTCCTTAATGTAGGCACTCAATTCTATGACATTTCCTCTTAGAACTGCCTTTATAGTGTCCCAGAGATTCTTATAGGTTGTATCTCTGTCTTCATTTGTTTCAAAGAATTCTTTTTATTTCTCCCCTGATTTCTTTTATAATCCATTAATCATTCAAAAATGTGTTAAAATAGCTTCTGATTTCTAAATCATTGATTTCTAATTTTAATCCATTATAATCTGATAAGATGCAAATAATTATCTCAATTTTTTTGTATATGCTAAGACTTGCTTTGTATCCTAAAATATGGTATATTTTGGAGAAGGTACCTTGAGCAATTGAGAAGGTGAATTTGACCCTTGATGGATGAAATATTCTATAGATCTCTGTTAATTCCATGAAATATTCTAAAATCTCTGTTAGGTATGAAGGTTCTGGTTGTCCTATGTGTTGGTGAGGGAGATGTGTTAAAACTAGTAAATACTATTGTATTGGGGTCTGAGTCTCTTTGTTGAGTGGTTTGTGCTATGGAAGCAGGTATCCTGATATTTGGGGCAGAAATGTTTTCATTCGTTGTCGTCTTGTCTGATAGTTCTTTCATAGTATGAATCAATGCTCTCCGTCTCTTCTGATTAATTTTGGCTTGATGTCTGCCTTGTTGGATATGCAAGTAGCTACTTCTGTTTGTTCTGGTCTTCATTTGCACGTTGTATCTTTTTCCAGTCTTTAACCTTCAGCCTGTGGATGTCTTTGCCTATAAGATGAGTCTCTTATAAAGAGCATATTATTGGATCTTGTTTTTAATCACTCTGCCAGTCTATGTTTTTTAACTGGAGAGTTGCAAATATTTATATTCATTGTTATTATAGAGAGATGGTGATTATTTCCTGTGATTTTGATTTTTCTTTTTTTATTTTAAATACCAGTTCTTTATTAGACTTACATTTTACAAATGTTTAGAACATTTCAAAATTCTGTTGTCCTTTTTAATAAAATGTAAAATATATATATTTTATCTTTTAAAAATTTTTTATTCTAATTTGTTACGTATGACAGCAGAATGCATTACAATTCATATTATACATATAGAGCACAATTTTTCATATCTCTGGTTGTACACAAAGTAGTCACATCCTTCGTATCTTCATACATGTACATTTATTTCAATCCTGATTATCCTCTACTTAGCTTCTCTTCTAATGAGATTAATCCATTATCTGGTCCTGAGGGTTTTTTTTTTAAATTTCTACAGCTTGAAATATTTCTTTAAGTATATTCTGTAGTGGTGGCTTAGCAGTCATGAATTATTTTAGTTTATGCTAATCTGGGAAGTTTTATTTTTCAATTCTTAAGGATAGCTTTTGTGGATATAAAAATCTTGGCTGGCAATTATTATCTTTTAGAGCTTGGTATACATTGCTCCAAGCCCTCCTGGGTTTTAGAGTCTGTGTTGAGAAGTCAGCAGTACTTCATATTGACTTAACTCTAAATGTGACATGTCATGTCTCTTTTGAGGCTTTTAAGATTCTGGTTCTATATGTTAGACAGCTTAATTATAACTTGTCTTAGGTTCTTTTTGATCTTATCTATTTGGTGTTATGAATACTTCCTGTATTTGGCTTTCCATGGCATTCCCAAAGTTTGGAAATTTTTCTGATATTATTGAAAAGTTTATGGATGCCCTTAGTTTGTACCTCAGCACCCTCCTCAAGGACAAGGATTCTTAGATTTATACTCCTAATGTTGTCCCTGATTTCCTGAATATTCTGGCCATGATATGTAATCTTCTTATTGCTAACTGTGTTTTTAAGATTGTATATCTTGTCTTCACAGCCTGAAAATGTGTCTTATGTATGGTATAATCTATTGGTAATGCTTTTAACTGAATTTTTAATTAGCTTTATTGTGTCTTTCATTTCTAGGATTTCTATTGGGTTTATTTTCAGAATCTCTCTCTTCATTGAAGTGGTGTTCACATCCTCATTTTCTCTCTTAGTTCATCTTTTAGTTTATTGACTGTTTAAGCCATCAATTTTCTATATTCTTTTTCTGGTATTTCCTCCACTGCAGTGTCTATGGGGTCAGTTGTTATGAACTACTGGGGACATTTTATTCCCTTTTTCATATTGCTTGGATTCCTGTACATCTTCTAGAGTGTTTATATCTTCTACTGTCATACAGGGGACTTTTGAGTGAGATTCTTTATTAAGTGCCCAGGAGCAGGTGAATATTTCAGTGTCAATACTCCACTCAAAGTGAACCTGCTACTGTGTCCAGTCTCTAGCAGCACATTGAGAAGAGATGCCAACCTTCAATAACTACTTCAGAATAAGACTAAAAACCATGTAAACCTCTAAAAACTTACTGAAAATATTCTCTAGAAGACCTTAATCCAAGTGGGAAATGAAAGTGATGTTCTTGAGTAAATTGAGAAACTAGGTATTAAAGAAAGTAAAGCCAGTAATTAATTTTATTTGACTCTCTGGTCAGCTTTTCTTTTACTGCTTTGATTCTAGTCCATGGAGAGTTGAGATATATTGCCTAGATCCCCTCCACCAATTTCCAAATATTTTTCTTACTGAGGTTTTTAAATGGAGTCTTCTTTCTGGGACTTCAGATATGGCATTATGTGGTTTGTTTGTTCTCAGCTCTGACCCAATGTGCTCCCACTTGTTAGGAGACTCTCTGTGCAGTGCTCACTCCCCTCTGCCTTGAGAGCTCTATCACTCTCCTCCTTCCAGGAGCCTCAGTCCATGTGCTGGAAGGAAGGGTGTGTGAGGCATTGACCTCTCCCTCCCTTCTAAGCTTAGAGAGGTGACTTGGGATCACCGGACTCTGTCTGACTTTGATGGGTCTCAGTTCCCCACTGGAGCGTTAACCAGGTTCGTTATCCCAGAGCTCAAGTCACTAGTTTCAAGTGAAAGTGTCCTTCACTCTTAGCTCTGTAGGCTAAGTTTGCTGCTGCCAAATTGCTGTTTTAATCCACTGTTGGGGAGCTTCTTTGATATTGTGGGTTCCTCTGACCTGCCTTCTTCCACTCCCCAGAGGGATAAACTAAATAGATTAAGGATTGTTAAAAATACAGGTAAGAGAAAATAAAATTGAGTAGGAAGGCAAAAGAAAGGTTAAAATATTCAAACACTGAGAAGAAAGAAAGCTGAAGAGATCACAAGAGAGGAAGTGATCAAAAGGGAGGAAGACAAAGCCAAAGATAGAGGAAGGATAAGATGATTTGACTGTTAGAGGGAAAGGATAGTAAGAGTAAAAACAAACAAGAAAAATGAGAACAAACCCTCACATTTAAAAAAAATATCTTAACCACTATTTCTTAAAAAGCAAAATAGTAAAAGGGCAATAAAAGGAAAAGAAATGGTTAAAAAAAAGTAGAACAAATGTGTATATGTATATACATAAACCAACCAGCAAATACCACCAGGACAACAAAAAAATTCTTAAACACTGAAAACACGTTTCCACTAAAGTGGCTGAACTTGTCAACAGGGCTGGATATGAATGGAACATTCTAGACTACCCTTCTTTGCCTTTGTTCTCTGACTAGAGCTCTCTCAAATGGAGCAAGACCTGGGAGTGACTCAGCCACGCTCCTGTGGTATTGCCACTCTACTTGCTAGGGTGGCCTGGGAGTGTCTCTGGTTGAATCAGTTTTCAGCTTCCCTGCTTACCACTATAGAGTAGGAGGGAAATGGCAGTACCATGTCTTAGAGTTTTGTCCAGAGGGCCTAGATTGCTGTACTTCTAGGGTGGGCCCACAGAATTCTACTTGTGAAGCTCTGAGGCTGAGGTCTAGCTCTAATTGGAACTTGTTAGGTGGTGTTCACTTTGGAGAGTTTAAATCAGTGCACCCCTAGGGCTGGGCAGAAGCCAGGTATTGGATGGCTGGGTCTGGGGTGTTTCCTGCAAACTCTGCTCGTTGATATTTCTGAAGGCAAACAGTGAGGCATGTGCTGAGAGAGGACTCTGTGTGGAGAGGACATGGCATATTTCATGCAACCCACTGTCCTCCAAAATGAAATTTGAAGACAACCCTACAATGTAATCAGATCTACCTGTTCAGTCCTCAAAGGGAGGGGGATTCCCACTGCACTTCCTTCCATAGCTCTGCCCTGAATCCCCAGGATCCACTCCTCTCTCTGTTTTGATGGTGATCTTCCAGGTGCACTGCAGACCACACAGTAAGCACTGGCTGGGACACAGTTGCACTAATTGCTGTGATCTCTGAGTTTCTGGTGGCAGCACAATTCAATATGCCCTCTTCAGCCTGGCTCTCCACCCCTGGTCTATACTTACCTGGTGAGACATATGAGCACTTTTCAAATACCAGTTCACTGTGCAGCCTTTGTATGAGCTAAGCACTGCCTTCTACAGGTGTTTATGTGCCAAATTCCTCCACTGTGTTTCTCTTTCTCCTTCAGTTGCCCCTACCCTTTGTGGTGATATGGTGGTGTTGTGGCTGCCACCATTGCTCCAATGTGTTCTTTCTTATCCTCTGTTCATTATACCAGAACTTCTGGGTCTCTGACTATCCAATATTGAATTATCATAAATTTCCTTAGAAACCCACCTTGTGAAAAAATAATATTCCCTTTGCTTCAATTTCAAAGAGTAGTGACTGGGAAGTTCATCCTTCCTCTGCTTTGCCATCTTTCCTCCCATGTCTGGCATTTTTGAGAAAGTAGAGAAGAATGGGATTGGGGAGAAGGGCACATGAAGGTCAAGCACTCAGGGCAGTGCCTGGCCCAGCAGATGTCAGCCAGACATCACTGAAGATTTAAAGCAGCAAGGCGATTTGATGGAATTCTCATTTTAGCATGTTTGAAGTCTCTTATGAGGGATTGTAACCTGGTGATGTGCTGAGAAGTAGAGAAATTCAGTTTCTTTCCAATGCTGTAAGAATTTTCTGGATGGTTCTGGAGGCGAAGCATTTTCCCTTCTCCTTGGGCACTAACATTTGAAGTCCATGGACTCCTGTGGATCCTGCCATATTGTATTGCTCTATTTTTTTTTCCAGTAGCTCCTGACCTAGAGAGACTTTACTTGATCCTCTGAATTGAGGGAAGAAATTCACAAGTTGAATCCACTATGGGAAGGACTAGGGCCAATATATAACTAAAAGAACTATTGTCCACCTGATGTCCCAGGTTTGAAACTGTTTACTGTGGACCTGGGATATTCTCCAGGAGATTTAGCAGCCTCTTATTTTCCTTAGAGAAATCAGGTGTGCAGCCCCCACAAATCATCACTAAATGGCCCCCAGATGTCTATATGGCTATGTCAGTCAGTGTTGGGTCACTGGGGCCAAAATACCAGAACAAGAACAAGTTAGAGGGGGAAAAGTTTATTTTGGTTCATGGTTTCAGAGATTCAGTCCACGGTGCAGCTGACTCCATCTCTCTGGGCCCTTGGTAAGGCTGACTATTGTGGCAGAAGGGCATGGCAGAGGGACAGTGCTCCACTTATTGTGTCTAGAAATCAGACAGACAAAGGAGTCAGGGGGACAAGACACAATCCCCAATAGCATTCTCCCGTCCCTGTGACCTCCTCCTCTAGCCATGGTCCCAACTGCCCGTAGTTACCGCCTGGTTAGTCCCTTCAAACGAAGATGGACTGATTAGGTTACAGCTCTCATAATCTAATCATTTCACATCTGAGCATTTCTGCATTAACATAGGCACTTTGGGGACACTCCTCATACCCAAACCGTGACATTGATTTAATCATGCATAACACCTGTGCTTTTTTGGCTTGTGGCATGTTGCTTTCTAGGCTGCCTTCTGTATCAGAGAAGTCAATTTAGAATGCAATGACTTATATCACAGCAGGTGGATGTGATAAATCAGGAAGGAGCATCATCACAGTAAGTCAGATGTGCCATCTGCACAGGGAATTAGATGTAATGGGAGAGGAAAACTATACATGTCCCTAGGTTGTGTCCATTTGGGAAATAAAAAACTATTAGGGATCTCATGGATAAAAGTGTTTTAGGAGAAAAATTGGAAAAGCTTAAAGATGAAAGTGAAAGTAAGGAAAAGTATGGCAGGTGTTTGATTCTAAAAGCCTAAGTCACTTGAACAGAGCCAAGATAACAAGGTAAAGAGTTAGGCAGAGACATCCCGATTGTTTGTTTGAGATATGTGACTTAAAAACACAAAATCAACAAGAAAACAAAGAAGGCAAGACAGGAAGAGATGGCAGACCTTGATGAAGTATTCTTTAAGAGTCCAGCTTTATCTGGTAGGGTAGCTATGTCCCTTTAGGACAGAAAATCAGGAGACAGAGATCCCATCTCATCACCATATCCTCTTGGCTGCCCTTGATGCTTCTGATGACCCTGTCTTTTTAGTGATGGCCCATATTGACAGGAACAATCATGGAATCATCAGGGAAGACTCTGAGCAAGAGCATCTGTGGCCAGTTAGTGTTTGAGGAGTTTCTAGGCTATATTTTAGGGTTTATGAGAGACCTTAGAGAATGGCCATTGTCAATACAAGATAGTCAGCTAATCTCTGGGAGATGGAGGTTGTTGCTAGACTTTTCTGAGGTGGTTAACTCTGTTGTGCTCCATACATCTTTGTGATGGTCAATTGCATATGTCACTTGAATGGGACATAGCACCCAGATATTTAGTTAGGCATTATCCTGGGTGTTTCTGTGAAGGTGTTTTTTTTTAAATTAATGAGATTAACATTAATAAAATAAGTAAGCTTTGAGTAAAACAGGCTTCTCCATAATGTGTGTGGGACTCATGGAGTCATTTGAAGGCTTTCATAGAAACACAGACTGACCTCTCCAGGAGCAGGAAGGAATCCTGCCAGCTGACTGCCTTTGACCTTGATCTACAACTCTTCCTTGGGTTTCCAGCCTGCTGGCCTACTCCATCAAATTTTGGACCCACCAAACTTCCACAATCATGGGAGCCATTCTTTAAAATGAATCTCTTTCTCTGTACCTCTAGGTCTCTTTCCTTTTGGTTGTTTTCTGGAGAACTCTAATACAGCCCTTATAGGAGAGTCAATCTCTAAAGTCTAGGATGCCTGGTGGTGAAGGACACAGGCTCTGCTGCAGAGAGGTCAAGTGTTGCGTCCAGCTCCGCCGTTTACAGTCTGCATGGTATTGAGTTACTGAACTTTTCTAAGACATAGCATCCTATTTTATAAAAAACATAGATTAGAAAAGAACCTACCTTAGTTGCAAGTAATAGAATACAATTCCAAATGTCTTAGGCCAGTACTTCTGGAACTTTGATGGATAGTACGTCTGAGGTTTTAAGTTAAAGTTCTTTCCATCTTTGTTTTTCTTTCTTCTTGTTCTTTTTTTCCCCTCTTCCTTTTTGGCTTATATCCCTGGAAAGTGTAGTTATATTTATTTCAGGCACAGTTGGATCAAATGTTTTCAGGAATTTATGTCTTGATTTTCAGGCTCTCCCTTCCTCTCTTTGGATTTTAACCTCCTGAGAATTCTAGACTTGTGTCTTATGAGATTGAAAAGCACAGAGAAGATAGGACATCTTTCCCAGAAGTTCCAGAAACATTGGTTTGGCTTTGCTGGTTCTGACTTCTAATGGTCAGCTGAATACAGTACTCAAATAAAAAGAGGTATGATTTTTAGACTCCAAACTCTCCAACATTAAAGCATGCAGTTATCTCTGCCAACTTCAGACAGGCTTTGTGTGTGGGAGAAGGGGTTGGGATGGACATCCTGGATCATTGAAACTTTGGATCTAGTCTGCACAGCGAGATGTTTTGCTTATTAAGTAGTTTCCATTAATGAAGTGTTTCCAGGGAGGTCTCAGAATTATCTCTTTTTTTTTCTAATAGAAAGTTTTAATTAAGTTTAAATTAGACAATGTGACTATAAAGTGGAGAAATAAAACAGGACAAATAAAAAAAACTTACAGAGGAAATTAAATTAGTAAATGCACATTGGACAAGAGCGCATGGGTGAGCTGGGATTAAATGGCTCTTTTTTGAGAGGGACCTGGGCTCCTTGCTGTAAGTAAATGACCTTCTCCAAGTCATGAAATGATATCCTAATGGCCTAAAAGGCTTAATGCACCTCCCCAATTTATTCCTTGCTGATCAGTAGGTCCGCTGAGTATAATGCACTTCCCTATATACCAAGAGTGAATGACTAGAAGATGAGAATATAGAGAGAGTTATTAAACTTTAAACCAACATAAAGATTTATATCTTGAACTTTTCCTTTTTTGCAGTGTGTTTTCTAGCAGGCTTGGTTTCAAAGACTATGAAACACTCCCAGCTTATTGTCCAAAGGCCTTTCTAGAAATATAAATGATTGGATAATAACCTGAGTCACCGGAGCATGTTGGAAAGATCTTTTGCTCAGATATAATCGCAGGGGTCTTAGCTAAGGGAAACTCATTATAGGTGCCAATTATTAGGGTTTTGTGTTTTTCATCCTGATCCAAAGCACTACCCATCAGTTACTGTGAGTCACAGGGATGGTGAAAGCAAGCATGTCACATTCATCAAGTTAGTGTGCTTACTTTCTGGACTTTTGGAGAACAGTTCCTGGGTTCTTAGTCAACCATGTTGAGTACTGATTCAGAGAAACGGGCTGGTCCACGTGGCAAGGCCAATTTTAGTCTCTTTATTTGCCAGAAGAGTGTTTGGAAGTCATCGGCAGCATTCATTGCTCTTGATGAGTTCATTCAACTCTTGCAAGAGGGAAATGTTTCTGTGTTGCTTATAGTGTGCTTACAATTCCAAAATGGTCCCTGGAGTGTCTGACATTGAGTTGATTTTAGATATAAATTGAAGGTATGGGTTTTATTTACCCTTGGAGTTTAGTGAAATTGGTGAAAAATTTACTTACTCCACTAAAATCATTTATATCCTCAGTAAATAATGAGTGCCTAATGTGGAGTAAATGTGGTGCTAGGAACAGGAAATATTATTAGGATGAAATTTGGCTTAATCTTTGTCCTCATGGAGCTTACTATTTAGTGGTAGCATCAGACTAAGACACAAATTTGTAATTTCTAATTACAGTAAGTGTTACAAAGCCAATGATAATGTACTGGGAGAGAAGGGAGAAATATAATTTTGATTGGAGGTGAGGTGGTTAATACATACATAATATGCACATACACACATGTACAGACACTTTTTCAAGAAGACATGACGTATTCTAAAGGAACATTGATTATTCTTTCTTGAATTCTGTGTTCAAGTGAATAAAGGGTTTGGGCTGTCAGGGTTCTTTGGATGCAGAATCAAGTCAACACTGTTGGAGTACGTGAACTCTTGAATTGGTATTTAACAAACGTGGAAATTACCAAAATGGATTTGTAAGGTCAAGTATATTTTAAAAATAAAAAATTCTATTTCTTTAAAAAACAACACAATTAAGAGTGGAATTTGTTTTTCTGCATCTATTCTTGTTGAATGTCATTTAAATACCTTTGATCAATGAGGAAAAATTATTTTTTATCTACTAGGAAAAACTGAATTTGAATTCATGTTGGCTCAACAGCTCATACCTTTCCACACCAGCCTGAGACTCTTGTAGTCCTCACCATACCCAATACTATTTACTTCATGAGCCTTTGTTGAGCATGCTATGTGTTAAGCACAGCTTCTACTATGGTCTGCCACAGCAGGAGGCTACAGCCTAGGGGGCTTAAATAGCACTAAGTTATATTCTCAGAGTTCTAGAAGGTAGAAGTCCAAAACATGGGTGCTGTCAGCATTGTTTCTGATGAGGCCTCTTTTCCTGCCATGTAGGTGGCTGCCCCTCTTTGCTGTGTCCTTACATGCCCTCTTCTCTGTGTATGACTGAGAGTGAGCTGTGGTGTTACCTCGTCTCCTTACAAGTAGAGCAGTGCCATAGGTTTAAGGCCCACTATTTTGACTTCTTGTAAACTTAATGAAACATTTAAAAGCTCTGTTCTCTTATAGAGTCATAATGGGAGCTGGGACTTTTCCACATTTTCACATGGATTTTGGGAGTGGGGTGGGGTGGACATAATTCAGTCCATCACAAGCACTGAGAATGAGGCATACTCTAAAATATAAAGAGAAACACTAAAATATAGAGAGAAACAGGGCTGTCCTATCCTTCCCCTCATAGAGGCTCCTATCCAGTCAGGTGGGTACATAGCAAATAAATAACTGCATAAATAAATATTTAATAATTGGACTAGTGAGCACATCTTGGGGGGAAATGTGATTCTATGCAAACCCCAAAGATGGTACTTATCTAGAAACCTTAGTCATAATGTCAAGGTTAAGAAGAGCAATGCTATGAATAAGTTCTTCATTGAAAATCTTGAGCAGATTTTATGTGGTAGACAAAGGTAACAAGTTTCAAAAATGGAAATACAGGGAGGAGTTTTGCTTTTGTTTTTCTTTAAGAATAGCCCTGTTTCCGTTCCACATTTGGAATTGCCTCATGCAATAATATAAAAATTGATGGGGAAAGAGGTCCCTTTTATAACAGGTGTTATGGCCAAAGGAACAGATTTTCTAGTGTTATCTCCCTAACTATTTCAAGCCAATCATTCAATACCAAAATCTAGTCTTTGCTCTCAGGGGTGATATGGAATGAAGGGTTGAGCAATTGCCTAGGTATTTTAGGGTATTGGGCCATCTGGATATTTCTGCTTCTCCAAACATCTCCCCTGAACTGCCAGTCTTGCCCACATACCAGAAGCAGAGATAATCAATATTTTTTCCCCATCAAATATCTTCCCTAATTCTTCATGTGTTGGACTTCAATTAAGTTCATAATCACAACCTGGATTTGCACTATGTACCTAATTGTAAGCTGTCCCAGGTTCACAGAATTTCTTCATGTTGCTCGCCTTGCCTGGCCTTCTTGGAGACACCTCAGAGCAAGGACTTGAGTGTGGATAGGGAGGCTTTATTTTTGTGCTAGGATGTCTTTTGGGAAATCTGTACCAGCAATTCCTCCAAATCTGGCAAGAGGTACATTAATACAGTAAAATTCACAGATGAAAATCTTGACATCAACTCTCAATGGTCAGTAGAGCAAAGACTGACATCTCTCTCTCTGTCCTCATTTGCCCTCTCTTTTTTAAGAATTTTATTTAAAAATATCTTTTATAGTAGATGCACACAATACCATTATTTTATTTTTATGTGGTGCTGAGGGTCAAACCAAGTGCCTCACACATGCTAGGCAAGCGCTCTACCCACGGAGCTACAGCCCCAACCCTCACTTACCCTCTCTTCCATAACCATTTCAGAGTCAAGCTTGAGCTGGAGTTAGAAAGAAAATACTAAGGAGGAGATCAGAATATTCTCAGTTGAAACTGAGTAACAAAAAGCCGAGGAGAGACAGAGAGGAAGGGTTGGAGAAACCCTGAAGAAATCATTAAAAAGAATTAGCTGTGCTATGATTTTATCTCATTAGGACTCCATCTCTGGGTAGGCTCAAATGTTTCATCCATATCCAATTTCCCTATTTTGTGTTCTCTTCATTACTCCTTTGACACCTGCAAACATTATTTTATTTTACATATGGCACAGGTTACCATATTTTAACAACATTAAATAGTTAATTTTATCATAAATGATTTGAAATGGACAGGAATGCAGACTGTTACAACATGCCAAATACCCTCCAGCTTGATCAGATCCTAATACCATGCCAAATTTGCATCAGATAGTTTAATTTGAACCAAAGAGATTAAATTTTTTTTAGATGCACATAATAGCTTCTTGTGCACCTTCCTCTCTGATTTCCCTCCGCATTCCTTAAAGGGTTAATTACTATCATGGGCTTAGCTTGTAGTCCTGGGAGTTGAACCCAGGACCTTGCACATGCTAGGCAAGTGCTCTACCACTGAGCCACATCCCAGCCCTGGGCTCAGTGTCTATCATCCATCTTGTGCTTTTGCCTCAGTTACATCTCCAGATATTGATAAACATTACATAATATTGCTTTTTAAATTTTGAAATTTAACATAAATGATATTGCATGTAGCCTTCTGAACTGTCTTTTATTCTCTTCATTATATTTTTAAAATTAATTCATGCTGATACCAATCAGCTCTAATTCATTGATTTTTTTTCATGGAGCATTAAGTAAATATACTTGAGTGCCTTTTTCAGGTTTTCTCTTATTTATGTTTGTATCTTGATAATCTTTATTTAGAAATGGAAATTCCAAGTTACATTGACTTTTTTACAGAAAAAGATCATTTATATCTTATTTTCCCACAAATCTATTGAGGTATAATTGACAAATAAAAATGTATATTAGGTGCAATTAAGGCATAAAATGTGATGTTTTTATATCTATATTCATTGTGAAATGATTACCACAATCAAGGTAATTGACATATTTGTCACTTCATGTAGTCACCTTTAATGGTGAGAAAATTCAAGATCTACTCTTAATGCTACTCTTAAACATAGTATTAACTAAGGTCATCAAGTGTCAGGTTAAATATCTAGTAATTATTCTGCAAAAACTGAACCTTTGTTCGTTTTGACCCATATCTTGATAGAAATTCAGGTGGTTTCAGCTTTCTTTTTTTTCCCTTTTTTTTTTTTTTACTAAAATGAACAATTCTTCATTGACAAGAGGAACTTTGTGCCTTTTAATTTGTATATGCAATTATTTCTCTTGAGTAGGCCTAGGTAAGTGTGTGAATCAACTTTCTGTCACTGTAACAAAATACCAGAGATAATTAATTTGTAAAAAGAGAAGGTATATTTTCGTTTATTTTTCTAGGGGTTCCAGTCTAAAATGGAGGATTGATGGAGGCATTGCTTTGAGGCATTAATACGGCAGCACATCATAGTGGGATGTATGATAGAGCAGAACCGCTTATGTCACAAGCCAGAGTGAAGCAGAATGAAGGGGAAGAGACTGAAGTCCCACAATCCCCTTGGAGAGCAGGCCTCTGTGACCAAAGGACCTCCCAGTAGGTCCTACCTCTCAAAGCTTCCACCACCTTCCAATATTGCCACCCTGGGGACCAAGACTCTAATACATGGACCACTGTGGGGTACTTGAGATGCAAATTGTAGAAGATGGTGTATTAGTTTCCTAGTGCTGCTGTAACAAATTTACATAAACTGGTGGCTTAACAATAACATTGCCCCCCCCCCACTTCTGGAGGGCAGAAACCTAAAATCAAGGTATTCACCATTTCCTCCAGGGGCATTGGAGGAAGAGTCTATTTCTTGACTCTTCTAGTTTTTGATGGTTGACATTCCTTGGCCTGTGTCTGTATTACTCCAATCCTGCCTGTCTTCACATGGCCGCCTCTGCTGTGTCTTTCTGTTCTGTAAGTCTTTTCCTCTTCTTATAATACACGGTCATTGGACCCACCCAGTATCTCTAGCCTCTTCCCCCGTATACCAGTGATGTCTTCCCAACCCACACCAGCTACAGCAAACAAAAATGTCTCTAGACATTGTTAAATGTCCTCTCAGGGCTGACCCACTACTTCTCCTCCCCCTTCCCCCATTGACGGCCACTGATATAGGAGAAAAGTTACCAGATTTTACCATAAGAGCATTTTCAACTTTACGGGATATTGTTGATGGTTGTCCAAAGTCACTGGGTCATTTCAAGCTCTTATCAATGGTATATGATAGTGCCCAAGCTCCACATCATTCCATCATCGTTGGACTATAACGTTTTGCGTCAGTTTGATGCTGTCTCTTCGTTGTTATGATTTATAATCTTCCTACCAGCATGGCTGAACACTTTTCCTTATTGTCCACTTGGGTTTCTTGCTGGATGAATTTCTCTTTTATACTTTTCATCCACCGTTTCGTTTTTGTTTTCTTTTGAGTTACCTTTTGTTTCTTTGAGTTATGGCTCTTTATTATGTTCTGGAAACGGTTCATTTTTTTGGTCATGTCCAATGCCAGTGCCCTCCTCCTCATCTGTAACTTGTCTTGCCTTTTATTTATGGCATCATTTGTGTGGCTAACTTCTGAGTTATAATGCTGTCAGTTCATGAGTTCTTTCTAATGGTTCATACTCTCTGGTCTTTTAACATCTCTGTGAAACGTAAGGAGGAAGTCATCCCACTTGAACAAAACACTATAAAGACTAATCACATCTGAAAAAAAAATTGAGTATTGTGGGGGAGGCACCATAACATATTAGAGAGGTACAGAGCTTGAGGGTGAAGATTGGAGTCCCTGCCCACTCCGCCAGTGACTGCGTGCTTTGGAGAAATAACTCAACCAGGACAAAGCACTCGTCTCAAGGGGAAGAAGATTTGGGTCTCCCTGAGGTCCCGGTCCATTTAAAAAATCTTCATAAACCTGAGTTTTCTAAGGGATGCAAACTTATATTCTCAGAATCATCTTAAAGACTTTCTAGATTATTGGTTATAATTATTCCATCTATAAGAATGAAAAAAAAAGCCACAAGAAAGGAAGCATAATAATGAGGGTACAAATAAATAATAAAATGTCTACCTAAAGCACATATGGTCTCTTTTGAATACTTAGGATGAAGGCTAAGAGTTAAACCAGATGATGTCTTTTTTGTTATCAATGCCAATCAAATATTATACATACACATGCTTTTTAGCATAATTACATAAATTGAATTACTTACCTATAATTCTTAATATTGCCATTGATGTCTAGCCTGATGACAGTTTTTTGGAGCTTTCCTATACAGTACTGTATTCTTCCTCTGCAGGAACACTTCCTAAAACATACTTCACTGTAATGGATGCTGTGATTTCCTTTCAAGCTGGATCTCACTGCGCATGACATGGTCTTCAGCCAACTTAGGGATCAGCCAGATCCCCACAATGATCATGCCATCACAGCTGCAAATGAATTCAGAGTTGACACCGTGGTGAAAATCTTTCTTGTTTGGCAGATTCAGTTTTGCTTGATATCTTCACTTACTCTTCCTAGAAGTTTTCGTTATAAAGCCAAAACAATAACAACAGCAGCATAATAACGTTTTTATTCATTTCAGTTATAATATACTTAATACTTAAAGACTGTTTTAAGCCAATGATATAACTATTAAATTTCAGTTGCCTTTGAGTCACGGGATTTTTAACTGTTACGCATTTATGCACTGGTTAAAGTAGAGAGTTCTCATTTGTGCCATTGTGGGTGTGAACGAACAGAGACTTTCAGCTTCTGATCAGTAAGCAATGACATGTGCCGATTTCCCTCTAGTTAGTTTGGGAGTTCAGCTTCACATTACATTAAACGGGGGTGACACTTCTGGCCTCCAGTGTGACAGATGACCTTTCTGGAGATCATAGCACCTAATAGATCATTTAACAGGAGCATCTCTGACACAAGACCAAACTCCTTAAACGTTAGAAAAACATCATGCGAGTCAATGCTATGTTGAAATATGCTGTCATTTTCGATAAGTGTCCACAAGTGACATGGGCAGCTTTGAGAATTGCTGCCAGTGAGGTTGAGGACAGAGTTGAGCTATGCAGGAATGTAGAGTGGTCCAAGTTTGTCTCCAGGGAAGAAAATAAAATCTAGAGGAGAAATCAAAGGATGCTAAAAAGCCTTTGCTTTCTTCTTGACCTTATAATACCATTCTTAGACGGTGTGATAGCATCTGATGATTCTGACTAGCAAACGAAATAACTTATAGGTTCTTGACACAAAAACACTATCAGTAAAACTTTGTTAGGGAACAAGAGCAAGGCCACTAGCTGATCTTTGCTCCCAGCCTTCTTACTCCTTGAGTCACTGCACTAACTCATCTACCTAACAATTAGTTGTTGACTACAGCATTGGCCCAGGGTCTGGGCAAGGCGCTGGCAATTAGTGGTGAGGAAAGACACTGTCCCTGCTCTCCCAGAATAATGTCACCAAGAAATTTTAAATCAGAACTATCCTAAACACTGCAAAAGACACATGGTACTTGAAGGCTTCAGCAAGGAAGATCAGCGAGGCTTCCCTGAGGAGAGGATGGTTGTGAGCGGAGGGTCAATAGAAGCTAAATATGGTAAGAGAGAAATGAAAGAAACACTCCAGGCAGAAAATAGCATGTTCAGAGGCCATGTGAAGAAAGAAAGGTAGGTGGTGGCTTCCCAGGCTGAGAGAAGAGCCCTGTGATGTATGGGGCTGGCGAGGCACACCCACACCGGGTCCAAATTTGCAGGGTTTTGTCTTCCACATTCAAATGCTTGTTTTTTAATCCCTAGAAATACTGGAAACCATTGAGGAATTTAAGTGAGGGCACGGCTTGATCCTATTTGATTTCCAAACACATCATCCTGCCATATGGAGTTTGGAGAGGTCAGATTAGGCATGCATCGTGTAGTTAGGGAGGCGTTCCATTAGTCTGGATGGATTGGAGTTCTCTTGAATTAGAGTAATGGGGATGGAGATGATAAAAAGTGGGTAAATGCAAGAGATATTTAGTTACTCATGGGGCTTGGTGGTGGATTGGGGAAAAACAGTGAAATGATCAGACAGTGTTTGGAAACAGAAGCTGTTAAGGAAGACCAACCCTGTTTCGAACATGTGTTACTAAATGGCTGAAGTGGATTCTAGCCTTGAGAATCCATTAGGATCTAGGTCCATTCCTTCAATGTGAAGATTGAACATCCAAGAAATACCAAGGCCAGAGCAAAAAAGTTTTATTTAAAAGATAGAAGACAGAGACAGAGAGTCCTCCACAGAGGAGGGAGCCCAAGTTGGAAGTTGGTGCCCTAGGAAGTGGGGGTAACCTGCCCTTTATAGATTTTGGATTTCCTAGGCTGGCTCCCTTTTGCCCAGCCTCCCCATTCTCCTCCCTGCCCTCCACCACCAGTGCTGTCACTCATTGAATCAGAGAGCACTAGCAGAGGCCTTCTTTTAGGAGGAAGACTGTGAATTTGGTTTGGGGACTGCTTTTTGGACTTTTGGGTATGTGGGTGTGGGTCTACAGTTTAGAAATCTAGCTGGAAATAACAAATAAAAAATTGGCATTTTTTTTTTTGTGTGTGTGTGTGTGTGCTGCCCTGGAACTTGTGATCCTCCTGCCTCAGTCTCCCGAGTCACTGTGATTACAGGCATGCGCCATTGTGCCCAATTGGCAAGTATTAACGATGAGGGTAAAAGTCTTTTTCCTATCCATAATAATACCATAATTCAGAACATTTCTGTGACTAGATGTGCAGGACTTTCCCCCACAAACCAAGAAGTTCTACAAAGGACATCAGTGGTGAGGAAAGACAATGCCTCTGCTTGGTTGTTCTCTAGTTCAGTTCAGTTCTTACACTAGTTACGTGGAGACAGTGTCACATCCCACAGGTAAAGGATTGGGTCCCACAAGACTGTTCCCCACTTCAGATGCCAATCTCAAGCCCAGGCTGGAAACCTGTCTGTGCTTTTTTCAGACCAGGTAGGAAGGCTGATGGACTTCCATGATCTTTCCAGGAACACTGTTCTCCAGGTATCCCTGTGTGTTCAGCTACCAGAAAGTCTTGGAACCTAGTTCTTTTGGAATTTTATGGAAGTCTTATTAAGCAGATATGATTGATTATATATCATTGGTCAATGTTGATCCACTCAACCTTCAGACCCCCTGCCCTCTCTGGAGATGGGAAGACAGGACTGAAAGTACCAACCCCACTAATCACAAAGGTGGATTTTTCTGGCAACAGCCCCTATGAATAATAAGATATATTTCTTCTTATAAGATTATTCTGGATTATCTGTGTGTACCTGATGCATTCACAAGGGGGAAGAGGGAGGCTAAAGCGTGAAATTTTAGTGAGAAAGATTTGATGGCCATTTCTAGCTTTTAAAATGGAAGAGAGCCCCAAGCCAAGGCATGTGGAAGCTGGAAAAGTCAAGAAAATGGACTCCCCCCACCCCCACCCCGGAGTCTCCCAAGAGGAGCCATGTCAGTGGAAACCTTGATGTTAGCCTAGTGAGACCTGTTCTGGGACTTTGATCTACAGAAATGTAAGATACTGGATTCCTGTCATTCTCAGCTCCTAAGTTTGTGGTCATTTGTTATTGCAATAGGAAACTAATGCAGTCACCTTAAAAGACCTTGAGAAAAGGGGGTCTGAAAGAAAGTGAGAGACTGCAACATGTATTGGTCATCTGAAAAGGAGCAAAGTGCCACTGAGACAGAAGAGGAGGAAGAACACCAGGAGAATACAGGGGCCTGGAAGCAAGCGGGGAGAAGTGTTCAGAAAGATGTCAAACATGATGGAAAGTGTTCCCTGGGTTGGGTGACAGGTGCTCACCAGTGACCTCAGTGGGAGTTATATTGGTGTGAGGGCTGCAGGATCCATATTGGGCTGGGAGGTGATGTGATTGGAAGGTGAGGAACAGTGCTAGAGACTATGGATAGCTCTTTGAGGATGTTTGCTTGTGCAGTAGAAGGAAAATTTACAAACATATTTAAGTAGGAACTATGTTTTTGAAGGGACCTTGGCACTGATGACAGTTTGGATCAGATGATTCTTTGTTATGGAGGACTGTGTTGTACATTATAGGATATTTAGTAACATCCCTGATTTCTACCCACTAGATGCTAGTAGCAATTTCCTTGTTTAGTGTGACAGCCAAAATGTCTCTAGACATTATCAAATGGCCCTTGCAGGGGAGAACAAGCGGTTGAGAACATCTGTTTTGGAGAGAGAACAGAATTCCCTGAAATTGACTGTGTCCCAGCATATCAAACTTATTTTTTTTCTAAAGTTTAAAAGGCCATCAAATGAATAGGGCATTCTTTGATTGGATCTTTCAAAGCTCATGTCTGTAGAAGCATATTATTCTTTGGGCATCTGTTCTGAATTGATGCAAAGTGATTTCCTATAAATGGCATTGTGCGTGCTCTGATATAAGAATCAGAAAAGGTGAGCCTGTGATGGACGCCAGGGTATATTCAAAACTTGTTCTAATTCTGCCTGTGCTATTTAATCTAGAGCAGTGACCGAACAATAATTGAACTGCATGTTCCAAGAAATGGTCCCTTGCCCCCAGTATCATCTGCCTATAAGAATTCTAATAGCATTAGCTGAAATCCCAAAGCAGGTGCCCATCAAATCATGTTGAAATAGTTCACATTGTGGAAAAAAATATGACAGATTGACTGCATTCTAACATGGCTGATGTGGCATTTCAGAAATTTAATAGGAATGCAGTCCAGACCTTGTTTCTGAGCTTTGAAGAAAAGAATTGCATTTGGTTGTTGGTGTTTTGGATTGGGTACATGTGCTGAATCCCATAGGTATGAAGACTATA